>NW_027459493.1:7500-687046 GCF_050624435.1 Tenrec ecaudatus
TGCTGAATAAGCCATGGACTAGCACAGGTGGGTGCTTGTCAGTATACCGGGCACACGCAGCAATTTCGTTTGTCAAGACCCACCTGGCTTGATCAAGGTTCTTTATTCCAGTGAAAACGATTTTTATCCAAATTCTAGAGGAGCACCAGTGTGCCTCTGTGAGCTACACCCGGGCCTGCTGAACAGCGGCTCCGGAGTTTTCATTTTCTGACTAAAATTCAACACGGAATTTCATGGATCTAAGGAAACCGTGAATTGTGGACGTACCAGATTCTCACATCTTCATTGTCTAATGGAAGCTGAAGTTTCCCAGTCTGATCCGGCTGCCACTTCATTTCTGGCAATGACCATTCAATTGTGGACGTTCAGCCTTCTTCGGAATTCTCTTATACCGCATGTTCCCCCCCCACTTTAAGACCACTCGGTGGAGGATTATGTGACTCAGGACAACTCTTTATTTCAGGCGTCTAGAACAAAGGGAATTCACAGAGGTTGATGATCAGTTATTAAAGTCCCTTTTCTCTATGATGCCCACTGATGACACTTCTACATTAGAGGGCAAAGAGCTCGTGCAGCATGATATCCTCATTTCAGCCATTCCGCCTGCAGTTTCTTCCTTGCAGAAAATTCTTTCCCAGTGTACTTCTTTAAAATGCTGCAAAATAGTGGGACATAAATTTTCGGCTTAGGGTTAATTTTAAACGGGCATACGTACAGGCATGTGGGCATGTTTAGAGACAGTGTTAGAATTCAGGTTAGAGTTACGGCTGCGTGAGGATTCGGGTTATGGTAAGGTTGTGGATCCAATGTAGGGTGAGTGTGAGGTTGAAGGTAAGAGTAGGGTTTAGTGCTTAAGGATGAATGAACCTATTGTCTCATTAAGGCTTATGGTAAACTTGACTGTTTAGGTATGGGTTGGGGGTAATATTTGTGTGAGGGTTAGAAAGTGTGCGAGGTCAAGAGTTGGGGTCATGCTAGCGGCTTGTGTGTTACATCCGTTTTGGTTGTGGATAAGTTTAGCTCTCTGTCTCGTTTAAGGGATTGGATTACACTAACGGTGATATGGAGGCTTCGATTGAAGGTGATGGATAGAGTTAAGTTAGGTTCAGGCGAAGGGTGACAGTTAGGAGTAAGGCTAGTTGTAGGGGGAGCTGCATGTTCACATCAGATTTGGGGTTAGGATTAGACTTAGCCTTAGGGTAGACATACGATTAAGGTTAGGGCTGGGTTTAGGGTGAGCCTTAGATTAGGGTTCAGTTTAAGGTTAGGAGTCTACAGAATTACACCTAGGCTTTGGGTTACACCTCTTTTTAGGTTTAGACCTAGGGGTAGGTTTTGACCTAGGTTAGTGTTAGGATTAGGGTTGGTTTTAGGATAGCATTTAAGTTTGAGGTTTCATTTAAGTGTAGGATTATTGGAAGTACATCTGCTTTCCCTGGTTTTCCTTCACGATCACAATGTTTCTGAGATTTATGGTTTAAGGAAAATCTTGCTCCTTGCCGGTTTCAAGGCAAAAAGGCGCCATCGGAAGTTTTTTTTTCCGTCAAACTTATGCTCGCTCTTTGAGAACCTTGGGTTTTTGGGAAAGCCGTGAGTCCAGCAAGATTTTTCAGTTCAAGTGTGCCCCAAGCAGTGGGTTCTACCTCTGAGCAATACAGTCCGTGGAATTCCTGAGAATCTAGAACCTGCCATGAAGTTCACCCTGCGTTTTATTCACACGGAAGAAGCTCCTTCGAGGTTCCCATGCCTCTGTACACTGATGCTCCCAGGAACGCGATGTCTCACAGGTCAATAGTGCTTCTCTGAGTTTCACTGGTCTAGGGTAAAGGGTGAAGCGCCTAGGTTCCCATGCTTCACTCATGTATGGCCTCAAGATGATGTTTGTAGGCTCAGCGGCAAATCCATCGGTGGCCAGTCTCTCATATTGTCATTGCGATGGGAAGATTCCTTATTCGCTAGGGAATGTTTTACCGTGGAAGACGGGTCACCACAGAGCTCTCTCTTTTGTGTTGAGACAAAGTTTGCTGAATTTACCTGCCAGCAGTTGCGTGTCCTCCCTTTCTTTTAAGGTCGATGGAGACGCACGAGTGTAAGGAGAACGGTGAATGGTGGCCGTTCATAACCCAGGATCATCAGAAACCGCAGAGTAAATTTTAGGAACGTAGACGTAGGACAGCGGAGAAAACTTCACTCAGGGACTTCAGTGAACTCTCCTTACAATGCTGAGGCCTGACACGCCTAGTGCCTGGGGGCAACCCGGCTCCAGCCCTAGGTAGTTTTGTTTAGCTTGCTTCCCTCAGGTGGTGCCTTTTCTCTCCCAGGAATATTGCTCCGTGAAATTCTGCTGATGATGAAAACTGTATGCCATGGCTTTGTCCTTTCACCTCATTGGCCTCATCTTTGAAGTACAAATGCTTTTCTACACGGGTGCTGCCTCCCTGAGCTTTCCTTTGTCTTGGCTCAATCGATGCGGGTCCTGTGCTGAATCAGCCATGGACTAGCACAGGTGGGTGCTTGTCAGAATACCGGGCACACGCAGCAATTTCGTTTGTCAAGACCCACCTGGCTTGATCAAGGTTCTTTATTCCAGTGAAAACGATTTTATCCAAATTCTAGAGGAGCACCAGTGTGCGTCTGGGAGCTACACCCGGGCCTGCTGAACAGCGGCTCCGGAGTTTTCATTTTCTGACTAAAATTCAACACGGAATTTCATGGATCTAAGGAAACCGTGAATTGTGGACTTACCAGATTCTCACATCTTCATTGTATAATGGAAGCTGAAGTTTCCCAGTCTGATCCGGCTGCCACTTCTTTTCTGGCAATGACCATTCAATTGTGGACGTTCAGCCTTCTTCGGAATTCTCTTATACCGGCATGTTCCCCTGCCACATTAAGACCACTCGGTGGAGGTTTATGTGACTCAGGACAACTCTTTATTTCAGGCGTCTAGAACCAAGGGAATTCACAGAGGTTGATGATCACTTATTAAAGTCCCGTTTCTCTATGATGCCCACTGATGACACTTCTACATTAGAGGGCAAAGAGCTCGTGCAGCATGATATTCTCATTTCAGCCATGCCGCCTGCAGTTTCTTCCTTGCAGAAAATTCTTTCCCAGTGTACTTCTTTAAAATGCTGCAAAATAGTGGGACAGAAAATTTCGTCTTAGGGTTAATTTTACACGGGCATAAGTACAGGCATGTGGGTATGTTTAGAGACAGTGTTAGAATTCAGGTTAGAGTTACGGCTGCGTGAGGATTAGGGTTATGGTAAGGTTGTGGATCCAATGTAGGGTGAATGTGAAGTTGAAGGTAAGAGTAGGGTTTAGTGCTTAAGGATGAATGAACCTATTGTCTCATTAAGGCTTATGGTAAACTTGACTGTTTAGGTATGGGTTGGGGGTAATATTTGTGTGAGGGTTAGAAAGTGTGCGAGGTTAAGAGTTGGGGTCAGGCTTGCGGCTTGTGTGTTACATCCGTTTTGGTTGTGGATAAGTTTAGCTCTCTGTCTAGTTTAAGGGATTGGATTACACTAACGGTGATATGGAGGCTTCGATTGAAGGTGATGGATAGAGTTAAGTTAGGTTCAGGCGAAGGGTGACGGTTTGGAGTAAGGTTAGTTGTAGGGGGAGCTGCATGTTCACATCAGATTTGGGGTTAGGATTAGGCTTAGCCTTAGGGTAGTAATACGATTAGGGTTAGGGCTGGGTTTAAGGTGAGCCTTAGATTAGGGTTCAGTTTAAGTTTAGGAGTCTACAGAATTACACCTAGGCTTAGGGTTACACCTCTTTTTAGGTTTAGACCTAGGGGTAGGTTTTGACCTAGGTTAGTGTTAGGATTAGGGTTTGTTTTAGGATAGCATTTAGGTTTGAGGTTTCATTTAAGTGTAGCATTAATGGAAGTACATCTGCTTTCCCTGGTTTTCCTTCACGATCACAATGTTTCTGAGATTTATGGTTTAAGGAAAATCTTTCTCCTTGCCGGTTTCAAGGCAAAAAGGCGCCATCGGCAGTTTTTTTTCCGTCAAACTTATGCTCGCTCTTTGAGAACCTTGGGTTTTTGGGAAAGCCGTGAGTCCAGCAAGATTTTTCAGTTCAAGTGTGCCCCAAGCAGTGGGTTCTACCTCTGAGCAATACAGCCCGTGGAATTCCTGAGAATCTGGAACCTGCCATGAAGTTCACCCTGCGTTTTATTCACACGGAAGAAGCTCCTTCGAGGTTCCCATGCCTCTGTACACTGATGCTTCCAGGAACGCCATGTCTCACAGGTCAATAGTGCTTCTCTGAGTTTCACTGGTCTAGGGTAAAGGGTGAAGCGCCTGGGTTCCCGTGCTTCACTACTGTATGGCCTCAAGATGATGTTTGTAGGCACAGCGGCAAATCCATTGGTGGCCATTCTCTCAAATTGTCATTGCGATGGGAAGATTCCTTATTCTCTAGGGAATGTTTTACCGTGGAAGACGGGTCACCACAGAGCTCTCTCTTTTGTGTTGAGACAAAGTTTGCTGAATTTACCTGCCAGCAGTTGCGTGTCCTCCCTTTCTTTTAAGGTCGATGGAGACGCACGAGTGTAAGGAGAACGGTGAATGGTGGCCGTTCATAACCCAGGATCATCAGAAACCGCAGAGTAAAATTTAGGAACGTAGACGTAGGACAGCGGAGAAAACTTCACTCAGGGACTTCAGTGAACTCTCCTTACAATGCTGACGCCTGACACGCCTAGTGCTAGGGGGCAACCCGGCTCCTGCCCTAGGTAGTTTTGTTGAGCGTGCCTCCCTCAGGTGGTGCCTTTTCTCTCCCAGCAATATTGCTCCGTGAAATTCTGCCGATGATGAAAACTGCATGCCATGGCTTTGTTCTTTCACCTCATTGGCCTCATCTTTGAAGTACAAATGCTTTTTTACACGGGTGCTGCCTCCCTGAGCTTTCCTTTGTCTTGGCTCAATCGATGCAGGTTCCTGTGCTGAATCAGCCATGAACTAGCACAGGTGGGTGTTTGTTAGTATACCGGTCACACGCAGCAATTTCGTTTGTCAAGACCCACCTGGCTTGATCAAGGTTCTTTATTCCAGTGAAAACGATTTTTATCCAAATTCTAGAGAAGCACCAGTGTGCGTCTGGGAGCTAAACCCAGGCCTTCTGATCAGCGGCTCCGGAGTTTTCATTTTCTGATTAAAATTCAACAAGGAATTTCATGGATCTAAGGAAACCGTGAATTGTGGACTTACCAGATTCTCACATCTTCATTGTCTAATGGAAGCTGAAGTTTCCCAGTCTGATCCGGCTGCCACTTCTTTTCTGGCAATGACCATTCAATTGTGGACGTTCAGCCTTCTTCGGAATTCTCTTATACCGGCATGTTCCCCTGCCACATTAAGACCACTCGGTGGAGGTTTATGTGACTCAGGACAACTCTTTATTTCAGGCGTCTAGAACCAAGGGAATTCACAGAGGTTGATGATCACTTATTAAAGTCCCGTTTCTCTATGATGCCCACTGATGACACTTCTACATTAGAGGGCAAAGAGCTCGTGCAGCATGATATTCTCATTTCAGCCATGCCGCCTGCAGTTCCTTCCTTGCAGAAAATTCTTTCCCAGTGTACTTCTTTAAAATGCTGCAAAATAGTGGGACAGAAAATTTCGTCTTAGGGTTAATTTTACACGGGCATAAGTACAGGCATGTGGGTATGTTTAGAGACAGTGTTAGAATTCAGGTTAGAGTTACGGCTGCGTGAGGATTAGGGTTATGGTAAGGTTGTGGATCCAATGTAGGGTGAGTGTGAAGTTGAAGGTAAGAGTAGGGTTTAGTGCTTAAGGATGAATGAACCTATTGTCTCATTAAGGCTTATGGTAAACTTGACTGTTTAGGTATGGGTTGGGGGTAATATTTGTGTGAGGGTTAGAAAGTGTGCGAGGTTAAGAGTTGGGGTCAGGCTTGCGGCTTGTGTGTTACATCCGTTTTGGTTGTGGATAAGTTTAGCTCTCTGTCTAGTTTAAGGGATTGGATTACACTAACGGTGATATGGAGGCTTCGATTGAAGGTGATGGATAGAGTTAAGTTAGGTTCAGGCGAAGGGTGACGGTTAGGAGTAAGGTTAGTTGTAGGGGGAGCTGCATGTTCACATCAGATTTGGGGTTAGGATTAGGCTTAGCCTTAGGGTAGTAATACGATTAGGGTTAGGGCTGGGTTTAAGGTGAGCCTTAGATTAGGGTTCAGTTTAAGGTTAGGAGTCTACAGAATTACACCTAGGCTTAGGGTTACACCTCTTTTTAGGTTTAGACCTAGGGCTAGGTTTTGACATCGGTTAGGGTTAGGATTAGGGTTGGTTTTAGGATAGCATTTAGGTTTGAGGTTTCATTTAAGTGTAGCATTAATGGAAGTACATCTGCTTTCCCTGGTTTTCCTTCACGATCACAATGTTTCTGAGATTTATGGTTTAAGGAAAATCTTTCTCCTTGCCGGTTTCAAGGCAAAAAGGCGCCATCGGCAGTTTTTTTTCCGTCAAACTTATGCTCGCTCTTTGAGAACCTTGGGTTTTTGGGAAAGCCGTGAGTCCAGCAAGATTTTTCAGTTCAAGTGTGCCCCAAGCAGTGGGTTCTACCTCTGAGCAATACAGCCCGTGGAATTCCTGAGAATCTGGAACCTGCCATGAAGTTCACCCTGCGTTTTATTCACACGGAAGAAGCTCCTTCGAGGTTCCCATGCCTCTGTACACTGATGCTTCCAGGAACGCCATGTCTCACAGGTCAATAGTGCTTCTCTGAGTTTCACTGGTCTAGGGTAAAGGGTGAAGCGCCTGGGTTCCCGTGCTTCACTACTGTATGGCCTCAAGATGATGTTTGTAGGCACAGCGGCAAATCCATTGGTGGCCATTCTCTCAAATTGTCATTGCGATGGGAAGATTCCTTATTCTCTAGGGAATGTTTTACCGTGGAAGACGGGTCACCACAGAGCTCTCTCTTTTGTGTTGAGACAAAGTTTGCTGAATTTACCTGCCAGCAGTTGCGTGTCCTCCCTTTCTTTTAAGGTCGATGGAGACGCACGAGTGTAAGGAGAACGGTGAATGGTGGCCGTTCATAACCCAGGATCATCAGAAACCGCAGAGTAAAATTTAGGAACGTAGACGTAGGACAGCGGAGAAAACTTCACTCAGGGACTTCAGTGAACTCTCCTTACAATGCTGACGCCTGACACGCCTAGTGCTAGGGGGCAACCCGGCTCCTGCCCTAGGTAGTTTTGTTGAGCGTGCCTCCCTCAGGTGGTGCCTTTTCTCTCCCAGCAATATTGCTCCGTGAAATTCTGCCGATGATGAAAACTGCATGCCATGGCTTTGTCCTTTCACCTCATTGGCCTCATCTTTGAAGTACAAATGCTTTTCTACACGGGTGCTGCCTCCCTGAGCTTTCCTTTGTCTTGACTCAATCGATGCAGGTTCCTGTGCTGAATCAGCCATGAACTAGCACAGGTGGGTGCTTGTTAGTATACCGGTCACACGCAGCAATTTCGTCTGTCAAGACCCACCTGGCTTGATCAAGGTTCTTTATTCCAGTGAAAACGATTTTTATCCAAATTCTAGAGGAGCACCAGTGTGCGTCTGGGAGCTAAACCCAGGCCTTCTGATCAGCGGCTCCGGAGTTTTCATTTTCTGATTAAAATTCAACACGGAATTTCATGGATCTAAGGAAACCGTGAATTGTGGACGTACCAGATTCTCACATCTTCATTGTCTAATGGAAGCTTAAGATTCCCAGTCTGATCCGGCTGCCACTTCATTTCTGGCAATGACCATTCAATTGTGGACGTTCAGCCATCTTCAGAATTCTCTTATACCGGCATGTTCCCGCGCCACATTAAGACCACTCGGTGGAGGTTTATGTGACTCAGGACAACTCTTTATTTCAGGCGTCTAGAACAAAGGGAATTCACAGAGGTTGATGATCACTTATTAAAGTCCCATTTCTCTATGATGCCCACTGATGACACTTCTACATCTGAGGGCAAAGAGCACGTGCAGCATGATATTCTCATTTCAGACACGCCTCCTGCAGTTTCTTCCTTGCAGAAAAATCTTTCCCAGTGTACTTCTTTAAAATGCTGCAAAATAGTGGGACAGAAGAATTCGGTTTAGCGTTAACTTTAAACGGGCATAGATACAGGCATTTCGGCATGTTTAGAGACAGTGTTTCACTGGTCTAGGGTAAAGGGTGAAGCGCCTGGGTTCCCTTGCTTCACTCCTGTATGGCCTCAAGATGATGTTTGTAGGCTCAGCGGCAAATCCATCGGTGGCCATTCCCTCATATTGTCATTGCGATGGGAAGATTCCTTATTCGCTAGGAAATGTTTTACCGTGGAAGACGGATCACCACAGAGCTCTCTGTTTTGTGTTGAGACAAATTTTGCTGAATTTACCTGCCAGCAGTTGCGTGTCCTTCCTTTCTTTTAAGGTCGATGGAGACGCACGAGTGTAAGGAGAACGGTGACTGGTGGCCGTTCATAACCCAGGATCATCAGAACCCGCAGAGTAAATTTTAGGAACGTAGACGTAGGACAGCGCAGAAAACTTCACTCAGGGACTTCAGTGAACTCTCCTTACAATGCTGAGGCCTGACACGCCTAGTGCCTGGGGGCAACCCGGCTCCTGTCCTAGGTAGTTTTGTTGAGCGTGCCTCCCTCAGGTGGTGCCTTTTCTCTGCCAGCAATATTACTCCGTGAAATTCTGCCGATGATGAAAACTGTTTGCCATGGCTTTGTCCTTTCACCTCATTGGCGTCATCTTTGAAGTACAAATGCTTTTCTACACGGGTGCTGCCTCCCTGAGCTTTCCTTTGTCTTGGCTCAATGGATGCAGATTCCTGTGCTGAATACGCAATGGACTAGCACAGGTGGGTGCTTGTCAATATACCTCGCACACGCAGCAATTCCATTTGTCAAGACCCACCTGGCTTGATCAAGGTTCTTTATTCCAGTGAAAACGGTTTTTATCCAAATTCTAGAGGAGACCAGTGTGCCTCTGGGAGCTACACCCGGGCCTGCTGAACAGCGGCTCCGGAGTTTTCATTTTCTGACTAAAATTCAACACGGAATTTCATGGATCTAAGGATACCGTGAATTGTGGACGTACCAGATTCTCACATCTTCATTGTCTAATGGAAGCTTAAGTTTCCCAGAATGATCCGGCTGCCATTTCATTTCTGGCAATGACGTTCAGCCTTCTTCGGAATTCTCTTATACCGGCCTGTTCCCTTGCCACATTAAGACCACTCGGTGGAGGTTTATGTGACTCAGGACAACTCTTTATTTCAGGCGTCTAGAACCAAGGGAATTCACAGAGGTTGATGATCACTTATTAAAGTCCCGTTTCTCTATGATGCCCACTGATGACACTTCTACATTAGAGGGCAAAGAGCTCGTGCAGCATGATATTCTCATTTCAGTCATGCCGCCTGCAGTTTCTTCCTTGCAGAAAATTCTTTCCCAGTGTACTTCTTTAAAATGCTGCAAAATAGTGGGACAGAAGATTTCGGCTTAGGGTTAATTTTAAACGGGCATAGGTACAGGCATGTGGGGATGTTTAGAGACAGTGTTAGAATTCAGGTTAGAGTTACGGCTGCGTGAGGATTCGGGTTATGGTAAGGTTGTGGATCAAATGTAGGGTGAGTGTGAGGTTGAAGGTAAGAGTAGGGATTAGTGCTTAAGGATGCATGAAGCTATTGTCCCATTTAGGCTTATGATAAACTTGACTGTTTAGGTATGGGTTGGGGGTAATATTTGTGTGAGGGCTAGAAAGTGTGTGAGGTTAAGAGTTGGGGTCAGGCTTGCGGCTTGTGTGTTACATCCGTTTTGGTTGTGGATAAGTTTAGCTCTCTGTCTAGTTTAAGGGATTGGATTACACTAACGGTGATATGGAGGCTTCGATTGAAGGTGATGGAGAGAGTTAAGTTAGGTTCAGGCGAAGGGTGATGGTTAGGAGTAAGGTTAGTTGTAGGGGGAGCTGCATGTTCACATCAGATTTGGCTTTAGGATTAGGCTTAGCCTTAGGTAGACATACGATTAGGGTTAGGGCTGGGTTTAGGGTGAGCCTTAGACTAGGGTTCAGCTTAAGGTTAGGAGTCTACAGAATTACACCTAGGCTTAGGGTTACACCTCTTTTTAGGTTTAGACTTAGGGGTAGGTTTTGTCCTACGTTAGTGTTAGGATTAGGATTGGTTTTAGGATAGCATTTAGGTTTGAGGTTTGATTTAAGTGTAGGATTATTGGAAGTATATCTGCTTTCCCTGGTTTTCCTTCACGATCACAATGTTTCTGAGATTCATGGTTTAAGGAAATTCTTGCTCCTTGCCGGTTTCAAGGCAAAAAGGTGCCATCGGCAGTTTTTTTTCAGTCAAACTTATGCTCGCTCTTTGAGAACCTTGGGTTTTTGGGAAAGCCGTGAGTCCAGCAAGATTTTTCAGTTCAAGTGTGCCCCAAGCAGTGGGTTCTACCTCTGAGCAATACAGCCGGTGGAATTCCTGAGAATCTGTAACCTGCCATGAAGTTCACACTGCGTTTTATTCACACGGAAGAAGCTCCTTCGAGGTTCCCATGCCTCTGTACACTGATGCTCCCAGGAACGCCATGTCTCACAGGTCAATAATGCTTCTCTGAGTTTCACTGGTCTAGGTTAAAGGGTGAAGCTCCTGGGTTCCCTTGCTTCACTCCTGTATGGCCTCAAGATGATGTTTGTAGGCTCAGCGGCAAATCCATCGGTGGCCATTCTCTCATATTGTCATTGTGATGGGAAGATTCCTTATTCGCTAGGAAATGTTTTACCGTGGAAGACGGGTCACCACAGAGCTCTCTATTTTTTGTGTTGAGACAAAGTTTGCTGAATTTACCTGCCAGCAGTTGCGTGTCCTCCTTTCTTTTAAGGTCGATGGAGACGCACGAGTGTAAGGAGAACGGTGAATGGTGGCCGTTCATAACCCAGGATCATCAGAAACCACAGAGCATATTTTAGGAACGTTGGACAGCGGAGAAAACTTCACTCAGGGACTTCAGTGAACTCTCCTTACAATGCTGAGGCCTGACACGCCTAGTGCCTGGGGGCAACCCGGCTCTTGTCCTAGGTAGTTTTGTTGAGCGTGCCTCCCTCAGGTGGTGCCTTTTCTCTGCCAGCAATATTGCTCCGTGAAATTCTGCTGATGATGAAAACTGTTTGCCATGGCTTTGTCCTTTCACCTCATTGGCCTCATCTTTGAAGTACAAATGCTTTTCTACACGGGTGCTGCCTCCCTGAGCTTTCCTTTGTCTTGGCTCAATGGATGCAGATTACTGTGCTGAATTCGCAATGGACTAGCACAGGTGGGTGCTTGTCAGTATACCTCGCACACGCAGCAATTCCGTTTGTCAAGACCCACCTGGCTTGATCAAGGTTCTTTATTCCAGTGAAAACGGTTTTTATCCAAATTCTAGAGGAGACCAGTGTGCCTCTGGGAGCTACACCCGGGCCTGCTGAACAGCGGCTCTGGAGTTTTCATTTTCTGACTAAAATTCAACACGGAATTTCGTGGATCTAAGGAAACCGTGAATTGTGGACGTACCAGATTCTCACATCTTCATTGTCTAATGGAAGCTTAAGATTCCCAGTCTGATACGGCTGCCTCTTCATTTCTGGCAATGACCATTCAATTGTGGACGTTCAGCCTTCTTCGGAATTCTCTTATACCGGCATGTTCCCGCGCCACATTAAGACCACTCGGTGGAGGTTTATGTGACTCAGGACAACTCTTTACTTCAGGCGTCTAGAACCAAGGGAATTCACAGAGGTTGATGATCACTTATTAAAGTCCCGTTTCTCTATGATGCCCACTGATGACACTTCTACATCTGAGGGCAAAGAGCTCGTGCAGCATGATATTCTTATTTCAGCCACGCCGCCTGCAGTTTCTTCCTTGCAGAAAAATCTTTCCCAGTGTACTTCTTTAAAATGCTGCAAAATAGTGGGACAGAAGATTTCGGTTTAGTGTTTACTTTAAACGGGTATAGATACAGGCATGTGGGCATTTTTAGACACAGTGTTTCGCTGGTCTAGGGTAAAGGGTGAAGCCCCTGGGTTCCCGTGCTTCACTACTGTATGGCCTCAAGATGATGTTTGTAGGCACAGCGGCAAATCCATCAGTGGCAATTCTCTCATATTGTCATTGCGATGGGAAGATTCCTTATTCGCTAGGAAATGTTTTACCGTGGAAGACAGGTAACCGCAGAGCTGTCTCTTTTGTGTTGAGACAAAGTGTGCTGAATTTACCTGCCAGCAGTTGCGTGTCTGCCCTTTCTTTTAAGGTCGAAGGAGACGCACGAGTGTAAGGAGAATGGTGAATGGTGGCCGTTCATAACCCAGGATCATCAGAAACCGCAGAGTAAATTTTAGGAACGTAGACATAGGACAGCGGATAAAACTTCACTCAGGGACTTCAGTGAACTCTCCTTACAATGCTGAGGCCTGACACGCCTAGTGCCTGGGGGCAACCCGGCTCCGGCCCTAGGCAGTTTTGTTGAGCGTGCCTCCCTCAGGTGGTGCCTTTTCTCTCCCAGCAATATTGCTCCGTGAAATTCTGCTGATGATGAAAACTGTTTGCCATGGATTTGTCCTTTCACCTCATTGACCTCATCTTTGAAGTACAAATGCTTTTCTACACGGGTGCTGCCTCCCTGAGCTTTCCTTTGTCTTGGCTCAATCGATGCAGATTCCTGTGCTGAATACGCCATGGACTAGCACAGGTGGGTGCTTGTCAGTATACAGGGCACACGCAGCAATTCCGTTTGTCAAGACCCACCTGGCTTGATCAAGGTTCTTTATTCCAGTGAAAACGGTTTTAATCCAAATTCTAGAGGAGACCAGTGTGCCTCTGGGAGCTACACCCGGGCCTGCTGAACAGCGGCTCCGGAGTTTTCATTTTCTGACTAAAATTCAACACGGAATTTCATGGATCTAAGGATACCGTGAATTGTGGACGTACCAGATTCTCACATCTTCATTGTCTAAAGGAAGCTTAAGTTTCCCAGTCTGATCTGGCTGCCACTTCATTTCTGGCAATGACAATTCAATTGTGGACGTTCAGCCTTCTTCGGAATTCTCTTATACCGGCATGTTCCCGCGCCACATTAAGACCACTCGGTGGAGGTTTATGTGACTCAGGACAACTCTTTACTTCAGGCGTCTAGAACCAAGGGAATTCACAGAGGTTGATGATCACTTATTAAAGTCCCGTTTCTCTATGATGCCCACTGATGACACTTCTACATCTGAGGGCAAAGAGCTCGTGCAGCATGATATTCTTATTTCAGCCACGCCGCCTGCAGTTTCTTCCTTGCAGAAAAATCTTTCCCAGTGTACTTCTTTAAAATGCTGCAAAATAGTGGGACAGAAGATTTCGGTTTAGCGTTTACTTTAAACGGGCATAGATACAGGCATGTGGGCATTTTTAGAGACAGTGTTTCACTGGTCTAGGGTAAAGGGTGAAGCGCCTGGGTTCTCGTGCTTCACTACTGTATGGCCTCAAGATGATGTTTGTAGGCACAGCGGCAAATCCATCGGCGGCCATTCTCTCATATTGTCATTGCGATGGGAAGATTCCTTATTCGGTAGGAAATGTTTTACCGTGGAAGACGGGTCACCGCAGAGCTGCCTCTTTTGTGTTTAGACAAACTTTGCTGAATTTACCTGCCAGCAGTTGCGTGTCCGCCCTTTCTTTTAAGGTTGATGGAGACGCACGAGTGTAAGGAGAATGGTGAATGGTGGCCGTTCATAACCCAGGATTATCAGAAACCACAGAGTAAATTTTAGGAACGTAGACATAGGACAGCAGAGAAAACTTCACTCTGGGACTTCAGTGAACTCTCCTTACAATGCTGAGGCCTGACACGCCTAGTGCCTGGGGGCAACCCAGCTCCGGCCCTAGGCAGTTTTGTTGAGCGTGCCTCCATCAGGTGGTGCCTTTTCTTTCCCAGCAATATTGCTCCGTGAAATTCTGCTGATGATGAAAACTGTTTGCCATGGCTTTGTCCTTTCACCTCATGGGCCTCATCTTTGAAGTACAAATGCTTTTCTACATGGGTGCTGCCTCCCTGAGCTTCCCTTTGTCTTGGCTCAATCGATGCAGATTCCTGTGCTGAATACGCCATGGACTAGCACAGGTGGGTGCTTGTCAGTATACAGGGCACATGCAGCAATTTCCTTTGTCAAGACCCACCTGGCTTGATCAAGGTTCTTTATTCCAGTGAAAACGGTTTTTATCCAAATTCTAGAGGAGACCAGTGTGCCTCTGGGAGCTGCACCCGGGCCTGCTGAACATCGGCTCCGGAGTTTTCATTTTCTGACTAAAATTCAACACGGAATTTCATGGATCTAAAGATAAAGTGAATTGTGGACGTACCAGATTCTCACATCTTCATTGTCTAATGGAAGCTTAAGTTTCCCAGTCTGATCCGGCTGCCACTTCATTTCTGGCAATGACCATTCAATTGTGGACCTTCAGCCTTCTTCAGAATTCTCTTATACCGGCATGTTCCCCCGCCACATTAAGACCACTCGGTGGAGGTTTATGTGACTCAGGACAACTCTTTATTTCAGGCGTCTAGAACAAAGGGAATTCTCAGATGTTGATGATCACTTATTAAAGTCCCGTTTCTCTATGATGCCCACTGATGACACTTCTACATTAGAGGGCAAAGAGCTCGTGAAGCATGATATTCTCATTTCAGCCATGCCGCCTGCAGTTTCTTCCTTGCAGAAAATTCTTTCCCAGTGTACTTCTTTAAAATGCTGCAAAATAGTGGGACAGAAAATTTCGGCTTAGGGTTAATTTTAAACGGGCATAGGTACTGGCATGTGGGCATGTTTAGAGACAGTGTTAGAATTCAGGTTAGAGTTACGGCTGCGTGAGGATTCGGGTCATGGTAAGGTTCTGGATCAAATGTAGGGTGAGTTTGAGGTTGAAGGTAAGAGTAGGGTTTAGTGTTTAAGGATGAATGAACCTATTGTCTCATTTAGGCTTATGGTAAACTTGACTGTTTAGGTATGGGTTGGGGGTAATATTTGTGTGAGGGTTAGAAAGTGTGCGAGGTTAAGAGTTGGGGTCAGGCTTGCGGCTTGTGTGTTACATCCGTTTTGGTTGTGGATAAGTTTAGCTCTCTGTCTAGTTTAAGGGATTGGATTACACTAACGGTGATATGGAGGCTTGGGTTGAAGGTGATGGATAGAGTTAAGTTAGGTTCAGGCGAAGGGTGACGGTTAGGAGTCAGGTTAGTTGTAGGGGGAGCTGCATGTTCACATCAGATTTGGGGTTAGGATTAGGCTCAGCCTTAGGGCAGACAAAGGGTTATGGTTAGGGCTGGGTTTAGGGTGAGCCTTAGGTTAGGGTTCAGTTTAAGTTTAGGAGTCTACAGAATTACACCTAAGCTTAGGGTTACACCTCTTTTTAGGTTTAGACCTAGGGCTGGGTTTTGACCTAGGTTGGTGTTAGAATTAGGGTTGGTTTTAGGATAGCATTTAGGTTTGAGGTTTCATTTAAGTGTAGGATTATTGGAAGTACATCTGCTCTCCCTGGTTTTCCTTTACGATCACAATATTTCTGAGATTCATGGTTTAAGGAAAATCTTGCTCCTTGCCGGTTTCAAGGCAAAAAGGTGCCGCCGGCAGTTTTTTTTCCGTCAAACGTATGCTCGCTTTTTGAGAACCTTGGGTCTTTGGGAAAGCCGTGAGTCCAGCAAGATTTTTCAGTTCAAGTGTGCCCCAAGCAGTGGGTTCTACCTCTGAGCAATACAGCCCGTGGAACTCCTGAGAATCTGGAACCTGCCATGAAGTTCACCCTGCGTTTTATTCACACGGAAGAAGCTCCTTCGAGGTTCCCATGCCTCTGTTCACTGACGCTTCCAGCAACGTCATGTCTCACCGGTCAATAGTGCTTCTCTGAGTTTCACTGGTCTAGGATAAAGGGTAAAGCGCCTGGTTTCCCGTGGTTCACTACTGTATGGCCACAAGATGATTTTTGTAGGCACTGCGGCAAATCCATCGGTGGCAATTCTCTCATATTGTCATTGCGATGGGAAGATTCCTTATTCGCAAGGAAATGTTTTACCGTGGAAGACGGGTCACCACAGAGCTGTCTCTTTTGTGTTGAGACAAACTTTGCTGAATTTACCTGCCAGCAGTTGCGTGTCCGCCCTTTCTTTTAAGGTCGATGGAGACGCACGAGTGTAAGGAGAACGGTGAATGGTGGCCGTTCATAACCCAGGATCATCAGAAACCGCAGAGTAAATTTTAGGAACGTAGACGTAGGACAGCGAGGGAAAACTTCACTCAGGGACTTCAGTGAACTCTCCTTACAATGCTGAGGCCTGACACGCCTAGTGCCTGGGGGCAACCCCGCTCCTGCCCTAGGTTGTTTTGCTGAGCGTGCCTCCCTCAGGTGGTGCCTTTTCTCTCCCAGCAATATTGCTCCGTGAAATTCTGCCGATGATGAAGACTGTTTGCCATGGCTTTGTCCTTTCACCTCATTGGCCTCATCTTTGAAGTACAAATGCTTTTCTACACGGGTGCTGCCTCCCTGAGCTTTCCTTTGTCTTGGCTCAATCGATGCAGATTCCTGTGCTGAATACGCCATGGACTAGCACAGGTGGGTGCTTGTAAGTATACTGGGCACACGCAGCAATTCCGTTTGTCAAGACCCACCTGGCTTGATCAAGGTTCTTTATTCCAGTGAAAACGGTTTTTATCCAAATTCTAGAGGAGACCAGTGTGCCTCTGGGAGCTGCACCCGGGCCTACTGAACAGCGGCTCCGGAGTTTTCATTTTCTGACTAAAATACAACACGGAATTTCATGGATCTAAGGATACCGTGAATTGTGGACGTACCAGATTCTCACATCTTCATTGTCTAATGGAAGCTTAAGTTTCCCAATCTGATCCGGCTGCCACTTCATTTCTGGCAATTACCATTCAATTGTGGACGTTCAGCCTTCTTCGGAATTCTCTTATACCGGCATGTTCCCCTGCCACATTAAGACCACTCGGTGGAGGTTTATGTGACTCAGGACAACTCTTTATTTCAGGCGTCTAGAACAAAGGGAATTCACAGAGGTTGATGATCACTTATTAAAGTCCCGTTTCTCTATGATGCCCACTGATGACACTTCTACATTAGAGGGTAAAGAGCTCGTGCAGCATGATATTCTCATTTCAGCCATGCCGCTTGCAGTTTCTTCCTTGCAGAAAATTCTTTCCCAGTGTACTTCTTTAAAATGCTGCAAAATAGTGGGACAGAAAATTTCGGCTTAGGGTTAATTTTAAACGTGCATAGGTACTGGCATGTGGGTATGTTTAGAAACAGTGTTAGAATTCAGGTTAGAGTTACAGCTGCGTGAGGATTCGGGTTATGGTAAGGTTGTGGATCAAATGTAGGGTGAGTGTGAGGTTGAAGGTAAGAGTAGGGTTTAGTGCTTAAGGATGAATGAACCTATTGTCTCATTTAGGCTTATGGTAAACTTGACTGTTTAGGTATGGGTTGGGGTTAATATTCGTGTGAGGGTTAGAAAGTGTGCGAGGTTAAGAGTTGGGGTCAGGGTTGCGGCTTGTGTGTTACATCCGTTTTGGTTGTGGATAAGTTTAGCTCTCTGTCTAATTTAAGGGATTGGATTACACTAACGGTGATATGGAGGCTTCGATTGAAGGTGATGGATAGAGTTAAGTTAGGTTCAGGCGAAGGGTGACGGTTAGGAGTAAGGTTAGTTGTAGGGGGAGTTGCATGTTCACATCAGATTTGGGGTTAGGATTAGGCTTAGCCTTAGGGTAGACAAACGATTAGGGTTAGGGCTGGGTTTAGGGTGAGCCTTAGCTTAGGGTTCAGTTTAAGTTTAGGAGTCTACAGAATTACACCTAGGCTTTGGGTTACACCTCTTTTTAGGTTTAGACCTAGGGGTAGGTTTTGACCTAGGTTAGGGTTAGGATTAGGGTTGGTTTTAGGATAGCATTTAGGTTTGAGGTTTCATTTAAGTGTAGGATTATTGGAAGTACATCTGCTTTCCCTGGTTTTCCTTCACGATCACAATGTTTCTGAGATTCATGGTTTAAGGAAAATCTTGCTCCTTGCCGGTTACAAGGCAAAAAGGCGCCATCGGCAGTTTTTTTTGCGTCAAACTTATGCTCGCTCTTTGAGAACCTTGGGTTTTTGGGAAAGCCGTGAGTCCAGCAAGATTTTTCAGTTCAAGTGTGACCCAAGCAGTGGGTTCTACCTCTGAGCAATACAGCCCGTGGAATTCCTGAGAATCTGGAACCTGCCATGAAGTTCACCCTGCGTTTTATAAATACGGAAGAAGCTACTTCGAGGTTCCCATGCCTCTGTACACTGATGCTTCCAGCAACGCCATCTCTCACCGGTCAATAGTGCTTCTCTGAGTTTCACTGGTCTAGGGTAAAGGGTGAAGCGCCTGGGTTCCCGTGCTTCACTACTGTATGGCCTCAAGATGATGTTTGTAGGCACAGCGGCAAATCCATCGGTGGCCATTCTCTCATATTGTCATTGCGATCAGAAGATTCCTTATTCGCTAGGAAATGTTTTACCGTGGAAGACGGGTCACCACAGAGCTGTCTCTTTTGTGTTGAGACAAACTTTGCTGAATTTACCTGCCAGCAGTTGCGTGTCCTCCCTTTCTTTTAAGGTCGATGGAGACGCACGAGTGTAAGGAGAACGGTGAATGGTGGCCGTTCATAACCCAGGATCATCAGAAACCACAGAGTAAATTTTAGGAACGTAGACGTAGGACTGCGGAGAAAAGTTCACTCAGGGACTTCAGTGAACTCTCCTTACAATGCTGAGGCCTGACACGCCTAGTGCCTCGGGGCAACCCGGCTCCTACCCTAGGTAGTTTTGTTGAGCATGCCTCCCTCTGGTGGTGCCTTTTCTCTCCCAGCAATATTGCTCCGTGAAATTCTGCCGATGATGAAAACTGTTTGCCATGGCTTTGTCCTTTCACCTCATTGGCCTCATCTTTGAAGTACAAATGCTTTTCTACACGGGTGCTGCCTCCCTGAGCTTTCCTTTGTCTTGGTTCAATTGATGCAGATTCCTTTGCTGAATAGGCCATGGACTAGCACAGGCTGGTGCTTGTCAGTATACTGGGCACACACAGCAATTTCCTTTGTCAAGACCCACCTGGCTTGATCAAGGTTCTTTATTCCAGTGAAAACGATTTTTATCCAAATTATAGAGGAGCACCAGTGTGCCTCTGGGAGCTACACACGGGCCTGCTGAACAGAGGCTCCGGAGTTATCATTTTCTGACTAAAATTCAACACGGAATTTCATGGATCTAAGGAAACCGTGAATTGTGGACGTACCAGATTCTCACATCTTCATTGAATAATGGAAGCTTAAGTTTCCCAGTCTGAACCGGCTGCCACTTCATTTATGGCAATGACCATTCAATTGTTGATGTTCAGCCTTCCTTGGAATTCTCTTATACCGGCATGTTCCCGCGGCACAATAAGACCACTCGGTGGAGGTTTATGTGACTCAGGACAACTCTTTACTTCAGGCGTCTAGAACCAACGGAATTCACAGAGGTTGATGATCACTTATTAAAGTCCCATTTCT
Source organism: Tenrec ecaudatus (assembly GCF_050624435.1). NCBI lineage: Eukaryota > Metazoa > Chordata > Mammalia > Afrosoricida > Tenrecidae > Tenrec > Tenrec ecaudatus. The sequence goes on from NW_027459493.1 coordinate 27,128, forward strand.
CTATGATGCCCACTGATGACACTTCTACATTGGAGGGCAAAGAGCTCGTGCAGCAGGATATTCTCATTTCAGCTACGCCGCCTGCAGTTTCTTCCTTGCAGAAAAATCTTTCCCTGTGTACTTCTTTAAAATGCTGCAAAATAGTGGGACAGAAGATTTCGGCTTAGGGTTAATTTTAAACGAGCATAGGTACAGGCATGTGGGCATGTTTAGAGACAGTGTTAGAATTCAGGTTAGAGTTACGGCTGCGTGAGGATTCGGGTTATGGTAAGGTTGTGGATCCAATGTAGGGTGAGTGTGAGGTTGAAGGTAAGAGTAGGGTTTAGTGCTTAAGGATGAATGAACCTATTGTCTCATTTAGGCTTATGGTAAACTTGACTGTTTAGGTATGGGTTGGGGGTAATATTTGTGTGAGGGTTAGAAAGTGTGCGATGTTAAGGGTTGGGGTCAGGCTTGCGGCTTGTGTGTTACATCCGTTTTGGTTTTGGATAAGTTTAGCTCTCTGTCTAGTTTAAAGGATTGGATTACATTAACGGTGATATGGAGGCTTGGATTGAAGGTGATGGATAGAGTTAAGTTAGGTTCAGGCGAAAGGTGACGGTTAGGAGTCAGGTTAGTTGTAGGGAGAGCTGCATGTTCACATCAGATTTGGGGTTAGGATTAGGCTTAGCCTTAGGGCAGACAAAGGGTTATTGTTAGGGCTGGGTTTAGGGTGAGCCTTAGGTTAGGGTTCAGTTTAAGGTTAGGATTCTACAGAATTACACCTTGGCTTAGCGTTACACCTCTTTTTAGGTTTAGACCTAGGGGTAGGTTTTGACCTAGGTTAGGGTTAGGATTAGGGTTGGTTTTAGGATAGCATTTAGGTTTGAGGTTTCATTTAAGTGTAGGATTATTGGAAGTACATCTGCTCTCCCTGGTTTTCCTTTACGATCACAATATCTGAGATTCATGGTTTAAGGAAAATCTTGCTCCTTGCCGGTTTCAAGGCAAAAAGGCGCCACCGGCAGTTTTTTTTCCGTCAAACTTATGCTCGCTCTTTGAGAACCTTGGGTCTTTGGGAAAGCCGTGAGTCCAGCAAGATTTTTCAGTTCAAATGTGCCCCAAGCAGTGGGTTCTACCTCTGAGCAATACAGCCCGTGGAATTCCTGAGAATCTGGAACCTGCCATGAAGTTCACCCTGCGTTTTATAAACACGGAAGAAGCTCCTTCGAGGTTCCCATGCCTCTGTACACTGATGCTTCCAGCAACGTCATGTCTCACCGGTCAATAGTGCTTCTCTGAGTTTCACTGGTCTAGGGTAAAGGGTGAAGCGCCTGGGTTCCCGTGCTTCACTCCTGTATGGCCTCAAGATGATGTTTGTAGGCACAGCAGCAAATCCATCGGTGGCAATTCTCTCATATTGTCATTGCGATGGGAAGATTCCTTATTCGCTAGGAAATGTTTTACCGTGGAAGACGGGTCACCACAGAGCTGTCTCTTTTGTGTTGAGACAAACTTTGCTGAATTTACCTGCCAGCAGTTGCGTGTCCTCCCTTTCTTTTAAGGTCGATGGAGACGCACGAGTGTAAGGAGAACGGTGAATGGTGGCCGTTCATAACCCAGGATCATCAGAAACCGCAGAGTAAAATTTAGGAAAGTAGACGTAGAACACCAGAGAAAACTTCACTCAGGGACTTCAGTGAACTCTCCTTACAATGCTGAGGCCTGACACGCCTAGTGCCTGGGGGCAACCCCGCTCCTGCCCTAGGTTGTTTTGTTGAGCGTCACTCCCTCAGGTGGTGCCTCTTCTCTCCCAGTAATATTGCTCCGTGAAATTCTGACCATGAGGAAAACTGTTTGCCATGGCTTTGTCCTTTCACCTCATTGGCCTCATCTTTGAAGTACAAATGCTTTTCTACACGGGTGCTGCCTCCCTGAGCTTTCCTTTGTCTTGGCTCAATCGATGCAGATTCCTGTCCTGAATACGCCATGGACTCGAACAGGTGGCAGCTTGTCAGTATAACGGGCACACGCAGCAATTTCGTTTGTCAAGACCACCTGGCTTGATCAAGGTTCTTTATTCCAGTGAAAACGGTTTTTATCCAAATTCTAGAGGAGCACCAGTGTGCCTCTGGGAGCTACACCCGGGCCTGCTGGACAGAGGCTCCGGAGTTTTCATTTTCTGACTAAAATTCAACACGGAATTTCATGAATCTAAGGAAACCGTGAATTGTGGACGTACCAGATTCTCACATCTTCATTGTCTAATGGAAGCTTAAGTTTCCCAGTCTGATCCGGCTGCCACTTCATTTCTGGCAATGACCATTCAATTGTGGACCTTCAGCCTTCTTCGGAATTCTCTTATACCGGCATGTTCCCCCGCCACATTAAGACCACTCGGTGGAGGTTTATGTGACTCAGGACAACTCTTTACTTCAGGCGTCTAGAACCAGGGGAATTCACAGAGGTTAATGATCACTTATTAAAGTCCCGTTTCTCTATGATGCCCTGTGATGACACTTCTACATCTGAGGGCAAAGAGCTCGTGCAGCATGATATTCTCCTTTCTGCCATGCCACCTGCAGTTTCTTCCTTGCAGAAAATTCTTTCCCAGTGTTCTTCTTTAAAATGCTGCAAAATAGTGGGACAGAAGATTTCGGCTTAGGGTTAATTTTAAACGGGCATAGGTACAGGCATGTGGGCATGTTTAGAGACAGTGTTAGAATTCAGGTTAGAGTTACGGCTGCGTGAGGATTCGGGTTATGGTAAGGTTGTGGATCCAATGTAGGGTGAGTGTGAGGTTGAAGGTAAGAGTAGGGTTTAGTGCTTAAGGATGAATGAACCTATTGTCTCATTTAGGCTTATGGTAAACTTGACTGTTTAGGTATGGGTTGGGGGTAATATTTGTGTGAGGGTTAGAAAGTGTGCGAGGTTAAGAGTTGGGGTCAGGCTTGCGGCTTGTGTGTTACATCCGTTTTGGTTGTGGATAAGTTTAGCTCTCTGTCTAGTTTAAGGGATTGGATTACACTAACGGTGATATGGAGGCTTCGATTGAAGGTGATGGATAGAGTTAAGTTAGGTTCAGGCGAAGGGTGACGGTTCGGAGTAAGGTTAGTTGTAGGGGGAGTTGCATGTTCACATCAGATTTGGGGTTAGGATTAGGCTTAGCCTTAGGGTAGACATACGATTAGGGTTAGGGCTTGATTTAGGGTCAGCCTTAGGTTAGGGTTCAGTTTAAGGTTAGGAGTCTACAGAATTACACCTAGGTTTTGGTTTACACCTCTTTTTAGGTTTAGACCTAGGGGTAGGTTTTGACCTAGGTTAGGGTTAGGATTAGGGTTGGTTTTAGGATAGCATTTAGGTTTGAGGTTTCATTTAAGTGTAGGATTATTGGAAGTACATCTGCTTTCCCTGGTTTTCCTTCACGATCACAATGTTTCTGAGATTCATGGTTTAAGGAAAATTTTGCTCCTTGCTGGTTACAAGGCAAAAAGGCGCCATCGGCAGTTTTTTTTGCATCAAACTTATGCTCGCTCTTTGAGAACCTTGGGTTTTTGGGAAAGCCGTGAGTCCAGCAAGATTTTTCAGTTCAAGTGTGCCCCAAGCAGTGGGTTCTACCTCTGAGCAATACAGCCCGTGGAATTCCTGAGAATCTGGAACCTGCCATGAAGTTCACCCTGCGTTTTATTCACACGGAAGAAGCTCCTTCGAGGTTCTCATGCCTCTGTTCACTGATGCTTCCAGCAACGCCATCTCTCACCGGTCAATAGTGCTTCTCTGAGTTTCACTGGTCTAGGGTAAAGGGTGAAGCGCCTGGGTTCCCGTGATTCACTACTGTATGGCCTCAAGATGGTTTGTAGGCACATCAGCAACTCCATCAGTGGCCATTCTCTCATATTGTCATTGCAATCGGAAGATTCCTTATTCGCTAGGAAATGTTTTACCGTGGAAGACGGGTCACCACAGAGCTGTCTCTTTTGTGTTGAGAGAAACTTTGCTGAATTTACCTGCCTGCAGTTGCGTGTCCTCCCTTTCTTTTAAGGTCGATTGAGACGCACGAGTGTAAGGAGAACGGTGAATGATAGCCGTTCATAACCCAGGATCATCAGAAACCTCAGAGTAAATTTTAGGAACGTAGACGTCGGATAGCGGAGAAAACTTCACTCAGGGACTTCAGTGAACTCTCCTTACAATGCTGAGGCCTGACACGCCTAGTGCCTCGGGGCAACCCGGCTCCTGCCCTAGTTAGTTTTGTTGAGCGTGCCTCCCTCAGGTGGTGCCTTTTGTCTCCCAGCAATATTGCTCCGTGAAATTCTGCCGATGATGAAAACTGTTTGCCATGGCTTTGTCCTTTCACCTCATTGGCCTCATCTTTGAAGTACAAATGCTTTTCCACACAGGTGCTGCCTCCCTGGGTTTTCCTTTGTCTTGGTTCAATCGATGCAGATTCCTTTGCTGAATACGCCATGGACTAGCACAGGTGGGTGCTTGTCAGTATACCGGGCACAAGCAGCAATTCCGTTTGTCAAGACCCACCTGGCTTGATCAAGGTTCTTTATTCCAGTGAAAACGAATTTTATCCAAATTCTAGAGGAGCACCTGTGTGCTTCTGGGAGCTACAACCGGCCAGTTGAACAGAGGCTCCAGAGTTTTCATTTTCTGACTAGAATTCAACACGGAATTTCATGGATCTAAGGAAACCGTGAATTGTGGACGTACCAGACTCTCACATCTTCATTGTCTAATGGAAGCTGAAGTTTCCCAGTCTGATCCGGCTGCCACTTCATTTCTGGCAATTACCATTCAATTGTGGACGTTCAGCCTTCTTCTGAATTCTCTTATACCGGCATGTTCCCGCGCCACATTAAGACCACTCAGAGGTTTATGTGACTCGGTACAACTCTTTATTTCAGGCGTCTAGAACAAAGGGAATTCACAGAGGTTGATGATCACTTATTAAAGTCCCGTTTCTCTATGATGCCCACTGATGACACGTCTACATCTGAGGGCAAAGAGCTCGTGCAGCATGATATTCTCATTTCAGCCACGCCGCCTGCAGTTTCTTCCTTGCAGAAAAATCTTTCCCAGTGTACTTCTTTAAAATGCTGCAAAATAGTGGGACAGAAGTTTTTGGTTTAGGGTTAACTTTAAACGGGCATAGGTACAGGCATGTGGGCATGTTTAGAGACAGTGTTAGAGTTCAGGTTAGAGTTACAGCTGCGTGAGGATTCGGGTTATGGTAAGGTTGTGGATCAAATATAGGGTGAGTGTAGGTTGAAGGTAAGAGTAGTGTTTAGTGCTTAAGAATGAATGAACCTACTGTCTCATTTAGGCTTATGGTAAACTTGACTGTTTAGGTATGGGTTGGGGTTAATATTCGTGTGAGGGTTAGAAAGTGTGCGAGGTTAAGAATTGGGGTCAGGCTTGCGGCTTGTGTGTTATATACGTTTTCGTTGTGGATAAGTTTAGCGCTCTGTCTAGTTTAAGGGAATGGATTACATTAACGGTGATATGGAGGCTTGGGTTGAAGGTGATGGATAGAGTTAAGTTAGGTTCAGGCGAAGGGTGACGGTTAGGAATACGGTTAGTTGTAGGAGGAGCTGAATGTTCACATCAGATTTGGGGTTAGGATTAGGCTTAGGGTAGACATATGGTTAGGGTTAGGGCTGGGTTTAGGGTGAGCCTTAGGTTAGGGTTCAGTTTAAGGTTAGGAGTCTACAGAATTACATTTAGGCTTAGGGTTACACCTCTTTTTAGGTTTAGACCTAGGGCTAGGTTTTGACCTAAGTTAGTGTTAGGATTAGGGTTGGTTTTAGGATAGGATTTAGGTTTGAGGTTTCATTTAAGTGTAGGATTATTGGAAGTACATCTGCTCTCCCTGGTTTTCCTTCACGATCACAATGTTTCTGAGATTTATGGTTTAAGGAAAATCTTGCTCCTTGCAGGTTTCAAGGCAATAAGGCGCCACTGACAGTTTTTTTTTTCCGTCAAACTTATGCTCGCTCTTTGAGAACCTTGGGTCTTTGGGAAAGCCGTGAGTCCAGCAAGATTTTTCAGTCAAGTGTGCCCCAAGCAGTGGGTTCTACCTCAGAGCATTACAGCCCGTGGAATTCCTGAGAATCTGGAACCTGCCATGAAGTTCACCCTTTGTTTTATTCACAGGGAGGAAACTCTTTCGAGGTTCCCATGCCTCTGTACACTGATATTTCCAGCAACGTCATATCCCACAGGTCAATAGTGCTTCTCTGAGTTTCACTGGTCTAGGGTAAAGGGTGAAGCGCCTGGGTTCCCGTGCTTCACTACTGTATGGCCTCAAGATGATTTTTGTAGGCACAATGGCAAATCCATCGGTGGCAATTCTCTCATTTTGTCATTTCGATGGGAAGATTCCTTATTCGCTAGGAAATGTTTTACCGTGGAAGACGTGTCACCAGAGAGCTGTCTCTTTTGTGTTGAGACAAACTTTGCTGAATTTACCTGCCAGCAGTTGCGTGTCCTCCCTTTCTTTTATGGTCGATGGAGGTGCACGAGTGTAAGGAGAACGGTGAATGGTGGCCGTTCATAACCTAGGATCATCAGAAACCACAGAGCATATTTTAGGAACGTTGGACAGCGGAGAAAACTTCACTCAGGGACTTCAGTGAACTCTCTTTAAAATGCTGAGTCCTGACAAGCCTAGTGCCTGGGGCAACATGGCTCCTGCCCTAGGTAGTTTTGTTGAGCGTGCCTCACTCAGGTGGTGCCTTTTCTCTCCCAGCAATATTGCTCCGTGAAATTCTGCTGATGATGAAAAGTATTTGCCATGGCTTTGTTCTTTCACCTCAGTGGCCTCATCTTTGATGTACAAATCCTTTTCAACACAGGTGCTGCCTCCCTGAGCTTTCCTTTGTCTTGGTTCAATCAATGCAGATTCCTGTGCTGAATATGCCATGGACTAGCACAGGTGGTTGCTTGTCAGTATCCTGGCACACACAGCAATTCCCTTTGTCTAGACCCACCTGCTTGATGAAGGTTCTTTATTCCAGTGAAAACGAATTTTATCCAAATTCTAGAGGAGTACCTGTGTGCTTCTGGGAGCTACAACCGGACCTGCTGAACAGAGGCTCCGGAGTTTTCATTTTCTGACTAAAATTCAACACGGAATTTCATGGATCTAAGGAAACCGTGAATTGTGGACGTACCAGATTCTCACATCTTCATTGTCTAATGGAAGCTGAAGTTTCCCAGTCTGATCCGGCTGCCACTTCATTTCTGGCAATGACCATTCAATTGTGGACGTTCAGCCTTCTTCGGAATTCTCTTATACCGGCATGTTCCCGTGCCACATTAAGACCACTCGGTGGAGGTTTATGTGACTCAGGACAACTCTTTATTTCAGGCGTCTAGAACAAAGGGAATTCACAGAGGTTGATGATCACTTATTAAAGTCCCGTTTCTCTATGATGCCCACTGATGACACTTATACATCTGAGGGCAAAGAGCTCGTGCAGCATGATATTCTCATTTCAGCCACGCCGCCTGCAGTTTCTTCCTTGCAGAAAAATCTTTCCCAGTGTACTTCTTTAAAATGCTGCAAAATAGTGGGACAGAAGAATTCGGTGTAGGGTTAACTTTAAACGGACATAGGTACAGGCATGTGGGCATGTTTAGAGACAGTGTTAGAGTTCAGGTTAGAGTTATGGCTGCGTTAGGATTCGGGTTATGGCAAGGTTGTGGATCAAATGTAGGGTGAGTGTAGGTTGAAGATAAGAGTAGGGTTTAGTGCTTAAGGATGAATGAACCTACTGTCTCATTTAGGCTTATGGTAAACTTGACTGTTTAGGTATGGGTTGGGGTTAATATTCGTGTGAGGGTTAGAAAGTGTGCGAGGTTAAGAGTTGGGGTCAGGCTTGCGGCTTGTGTGTTACATCCGTTTTGGTTGTGGATAAGTTTAGCTCTCTGTCTAGTTTAAGGGATTAAATTACATTAACGGTGATATGAAGGCTTGGGTAGAAGGTGATGGATAGAGTTAAGTTAGGTTCAGGCGAAGGGTGACGGTTAGGAATAAGGTTAGTTGTAGGGGAGCTGCATGTTCACATCAGATTTGGGGTTAGGATTAGGCTTAGGGTAGACATAATATTAGGGTTAGGGCTGGGTTTAGGGTGAGCCTAAGGTTAGGGTTCAGTTTAAAGTTAGGAGTCTACAGAATTACACCTAGGCTTAGGGTTACACCTCTTTTTAGGTTTAGACCTAGGGCTAGGTTTTGACCTAGGTTAGGGTTGGTTTTAGGATTGGATTTAGGTTTGAGGTTTCATTTAAGTGTAGGATTATTGGAAGTACATCTGCTCTCCCTGGTTTTCCTTCATGATCACAATGTTTCTCATATTCATGGTTTAAGGAAAATCTTGCTCCTTACAGGATTCAAGGCAGTAAGGCGCCACCGGTAGTTTTTTTTCCGTCAAACATATGCTCGCTCTTTGAGAACCTTGGGTCTTTGGGAAAGCCGTGAGTCCAGCAAGATTTTTCAGTTCAAGTGTGCCCCAAGCAGTGGGTTCTACCTCTGAGCAATACAGCCCGTAGAATTCCTGAGAATCTGGAACCTGCCATGAAGTTCACCCTGTGTTTTATTCACACGGAAGAAGCTCCTTCGAGGTTCCCATGCCTCTGTACACTGATGCTTCCAGCAACGTCATGTCCCACAGGTCAATAGTGCTTCTCTGTGTTTCACTGGTCTAGGGTAAAGGGTGAAGCGCCTGGGTTCCCGTGCTTCACTACTGTATGGCCTCAAGATGATGTTTGTAGGCACAATGGCAAATCCATCGGTGGCAATTCTCTCATATTATCATTGCGATGGGAAGATTCCTTACTCGCTAGGAAATATTTTACCGTGGAAGACGGGTCGCCACAGAGCTGCCTCTTTTGTGTTGAGAGAAACTTTGCTGAATTTACCTGCCAGCAGTTGCGTGTCCTCCATTTCTTTTAAGGTCGTTGGAGACGCACGAGTGTAAGGAGAACGGTGAATGGTGGCCGTTCATAACCTAGGATCATCAGAAACCACAGAGCAAATTTTAGGAACGTTGGACAGTGGAGAAAACTTCACTCAGGGACTTCAGTGAACTCTCTTTAGAATGCTGAGGCCTGACACACCTCGTGCCTGGGGCAACACGGCTCCTGCCCTAGGTAGTTTTGTTGAGCAGCCTCCCTCTGGTAGTGCCTTTTCTCTTCCAGCAATATTGCTCCGTGAAATTCTGCTGATGATGAAAAGTATTTGCCATGGCTTTGTTCTTTCATCTCAGTGGCCTCATCTTTGAAGTACAAATGCTTTTCAACACAGGTGCTGCCTCCCTGAGCTTTCCTTTGTTTTGGTTCAATCAGTGCAGATTCCTGTGCTGAATAGGCCATGGACTAGCACAGGTGGGTGCTTGTCAGTATACTGGGCACACACAGCAATTTCGTTTGTCAAGACCCACCTGGCTTGATCAAGGTTCTTTATTCCAGTGAAAACGATTTTTATCCAAATTCTAGAGGAGCACCAGTGTGCCTCTGGGAGCTACACCCGGGCCTGCTGAACAGAGGCTCCGGGGTTATCATTTTCTGACTAAAATTCAACACGGAATTTCATGGATCTAAGGAAACCGTGAATTGTGGACGTACCAGATTCTCACATCTTCATTGTCTAATGGAAGCTGAAGTTTCCCAGTCTGATCCGGCTGCCATTTCATTTCTGGCAATGACCATTCAATTGTGGACGTTCAGCCTTCTTCGGAATTCTCTTATACCGGCATGTTCCCGTGCCACATTAAGACCACTCGGTGGAGGTTTATGTGACTCAGGACAACTCTTTATTTCAGGCGTCTAGAACAAAGGGAATTCACAGAGGTTGATGATCACTTATTAAAGTCCCGTTAATCTATGATTCCCACTGATGACACTTCTACCTCTGAGGGCAAAGAGCTCGTGCAGCATGATATTCTCATTTCAGCCACGCCGCCTGCAGTTTCTTCCTTGCAGAAAAATCTTTCACAGTGTACTTCTTTAAAATGCTGCAAAATAGTGGGACAGAAGATTTCGGTTTAGGGTTAACTTTAAACGGGCATAGGTACAGGCATGTGGGCAGGTTTAGTACAGTGTTAGAGTTCAGGTTAGAGTTACGGCTGCGTGAGAATTCGGGTTATGGTAAGGTTGTGGATCAAATGTTGGGTGAGTGTAGGTTGAAGGTAAGAGTAGGGTTTAGTGCTTAAGGATGATTGAACCTATTGTCTCATTTAGGCTTATGGTAAACTTGACTGTTTAGGTATGGGTTGAGGTTAATATTCGTGTGAGGGTTAGAAAGTGTGCGAGGTTAAGAGTTGGGGTCAGGCTTGCGGCTTTTGTGTTACATCCGTTTTGATTGTGGATAAGTTTAGCTCTCTGTCTAGTTTAAGGGATTGGATTACATTAACGGTGATATGGAGGCTTGGGTTGAAGGTGATGGATAGAGTTAAGTTAGGTTCAGGCGAAGGGTGACGGTTAGGAATAAGGTTAGTTGTAGGGGGAGCTGCATTTTCACATCAGATTTGGGGTTAGGATTAGGCTTAGGGTAGACATACGGTTAGGGTTAGGGCGGGGTTTAAGGTGAGCCTTAGGTTAGGGTACAGTTTAAAGTTAGGAGTCTACAGAATTACACCTAAGCTTAGGGTTACACCTCTTTTTAGGTTTAGATCTAGGGCTAGGTTTTGACCTAAGTTAGTGTTAGGATTAGGGTTGGTTTTAGGATAGCATTTAGGTTTGAGGTTTCATTTAAGTGTAGGATTATTGGAAGTACATCTGCTCTCGCTGGTTTTCCTTCACGATCACAATGTTTCCGAGATTCATGGTTTAAGGAAAATCTTGCTCATTGCCGGTTTCAAGGCAAAAAGGCGCCACCGGCATTTTTTTTCCCGTCAAACTTATGTTCGCTCTTTGAGAACCTTGGGTCTTTGGGAAAGCCGTGAGTCCAGCAAGATTTTTCAGCTGAAGTGTGCCCCAAGCAGTGGGTTCTACCTTTGAGCAATAAAGCCCGTGTAATTCTTGAGAATCTGGAACCTGCCATGAAGTTCACCCTGCGTTTTATTCACACGGAACGAGCTCCTTCGAGGTTCCCATGCCTCTGTACACAGATGCTTCCATGTCTCCCAGGTCAATAGTGCTTCTCTGAGTTTCACTGGTCTAGGATAAAGGGTGAAGCGCCTGCGTTCCCGTGCTTCACTACTGTGTGGCCTCAAGATGATGTTTGTAGGCACTGCGGCAAATCCATCGGTGGCAATTCTCTCATATTGTCATTGCGATGGGATGATTCCTTTTTCGCTAGGAAATGTTTTACCGTGGAAGACGGGTCACGACAGAGCTGTCCGTTTTGTGTTGAGACAAACCTTGCTGAATTTACCTGCCAGCAGTTGCGTGTCCTCCATTTCTTTTAAGGTCGTTGGAGACACACGAGTGTAAGGAGAACGGTGAATGGTGGCCGTTCATATCCCAGGATCATCAGAAACCGCAGAGTAAATTTTAGGAATGTAGACATAGGACAGCGGAGAAAACTTCATTCAGGGACTTTAGTGAACTCTCCTTACAATGCTGAGGCCTGACACGCCAGTACCTGGGGCAACACGGCTCCTGCCCTAGGTAGTTTTGTTGAGGGTGCCTCCTTTAGGTGGTGCCTTTTCTCTCCCAGCAATATTGCTCCGTGAAATTCTGCAGATGATGAAAACTATATGCCATGGCTTTGTTCTTTCACCTCTGTGGCCTCATCTTTGAAGTACAAATGCTTTACAACACAGGTGCTGCCTCCCTGAGCTTTCCTTTGTCTTGGTTCAATTGATGCAGATTCCTTTGCTGAATAGGCCATGGACTAGCACAGGTGGGTGCTTGTCAGTATACTGGGCACACGCAGCAATTTCTTTTGTCAAGACCCACCTGGCTTGATCAAGGTTCTTTATTCCAGTGAAAACGATTTTTATCCAAATTCTAGAGGAGCACCAGTGTGCCTCTGGGAGCTACACCCGGGCCTGCTGAACAGAGGCTACGGGGTTATCATTTTCTGACTAAAATTCAACACGGAATTTCATGGATGTAAGGAAACCGTGAATTGTGGACGTACCAGATTCTCACATCTTCATTATCTAATGGAAGCTTAAGTTTCCCAGTCTGATCCGGCTGCCACTTCATTTCTGGCAATGACCATTCAATTGTGGACGTTCAGCCTTCTTCGGAATTCTCTTATACCGGTATGTTCCCGCGCCACATTAAGACCACTCGGTGGAGGTTTATGTGACTCAGGACAACTCTTTATTTCAGGCGTCTAGAACAAAGGGAATTCACAGAGGTTGATGATCACTTATTAAAGTCCCGTTTCTCTATGATGCCCACTGATGACACTTCTACATCTGAGGGCAAAGAGCTGGTGCAGCATGATATTCTCATTTCAGCCACGCCGCCTGCAGTTTCTTCCTTGCAGAAAAATCTTTCCCAGTGTACTTCTTTAAAATGCTGCAAAATAGTGGGACAGAAGATTTCGGTTTAGGGTTAACTTTAAACAGGCATAGGTACAGGCATGTGGGCAGGTTTAGAGACAGTGTTAGAGTTCAGGTTAGAGTTACGGCTGCGTGAGGATTCGCGTTATGGTAAGGTTGTGGATCAAATGTAGGGTGAGTGTAGGTTGAAGGTAAGAGTAGAGTTTAATGCTTAAGGATGAATGAACTTATTGCCTCATTTAGGCTTATGGTAAACTTGACTGTTTAGGTATGGGTTGGGGTTAATATTTGTGTGAGGGTTAGAAAGTGTGCGAGGTTAAGAGTTGGGGTCAGGCTTGTGGCTTGTGTGTTATATACGTTTTGGTTGTGGATAAGTTTAGCTCTCTGTCTAGTTTAAGGGATTGGATTACATTAACGGTGATATGGAGGCTTGGGTTGAAGGTGATGGATAGAGTTAAGTTAGGTTCAGGCGAAGGGTGACGGTTAGGAATAAGGTTAGTAGTAGGGGGAGCTGCATGTTCACGTCAGATTTGGGGTTAGGATTAGGCTTAGGGTAGACATAAGGTTAGGGTTAGGTCGGGGTTTAAGATGAGCCTTAGGTTAGGGTTCAGTTTAAAGTTAGGAGTCTACAGAATTACACCTAGGCTTAGGGTTACACCTCTTTTTAGGTTTAGACCTAGGGCTAGGTTTTGACATCGGTTAGGGTTAGGATTAGGGTTGGTTTTAGGATAGCATTTAGGTTTGAGGTTTCATTTAAGTGTAGGATTATTGGAAGTGCATCTGCTCTCCCTGGTTTTCCTTCACGATCACAATGTTTCTGAGATTCATGGTTTGAGGAAAATCTTGCTCCTTGCCGGTTTCAAGGCAAAAAGGCGCCACCGGTAGTTTTTTTCCGTCAAACTTATGTTCGCTCTTTGAGAACCTTGGGTCTTTGGGAAAGCCGTGAGTCCAGCAAGATTTTTCAGCTCAAGTGTGCCCCAAGCAGTGGGTTCTACCTCTGAGCAATACAGCCCGTGGAATTCCTGAGAATCTGGAACCTGCCATGAAGTTCACCCTGCGTTTTATTCACACGGAAGGAGCTCCTTCGAGGTTCACATGCCTCTCTACACTGATGCTTCCAGCAACGCCATGTCTCACAGGTCAATAGTGCTTCTCTGAGTTTCACTGGTCTAGGATAAAGGGTGAAGCGCCTGGGTTCCCGTGCTTCACTACTGTGTGGCCTGAAGATGATGTTTTTAGGCACTGCGGCAAATCCATCGGTGGCAATTCTCTCATATTGTCATTGCGATGGGAAGATTCCTTTTTCGCTAGGAAATATTTTAGCGTGGAAGACGGGTCACGACAGAGCTGTCTCTTTTGTGTTGAGAGAAACTTTGCTGAATTTACCTGCCAGCAGTTGCGTGTCCTCCATTTCTTTTAAGGTCGATGGAGACGCACGAGTGTAAGGAGAACGGTGAATGGTGGCCGTTCATAGCCCAGGATCATCAGAAACCGCAGAGTAAATTTTGGAATGTAGACGTAGGACAGAGGTTAAAACTTCACTCAGGGACTTCAGTGAACTCTCCTTACAATGCTGAGGCCTGACACGCCAGTACCTGGGGCAACACAGCTCCTGCCCTAGGTAGTTTGGTTGAGCGTGCCTCCCTCAGGTGGTGCCTTTTCTCTCCCAGCAATATTGCTCTGTGAAATTCTGTGGATGATGAAAACTATTTGCCATGCTTTGTTCTTTCACCTCAGTGGCCTCATCTTTGAAGTACAAATGCTTTTGGACACTGGTGCTGCCTCCATGAGCTTTCCTTTGTCTTGGCTCACTCGATGCAGATTCCTGTGCTGAATAAGCCATGGACTAGCACAGGTGGGTGCTTGTCAGTATACAGGGCACACAGAGCAATTTCGTTTGTCAAGACCCACCTGGCTTGATCAAGGTTCTTTATTCCAGTGAAAACGATTTTTATCCAAATTCTAGAGGAGCACCAGTGTGCCTCTGGGAGCTACATCCGGGCCTGCTGAACAGAGGCTCCGGGGTTTTCATTTTCTGACTAAAATTCAACACGGAATTTCATGGATCTAAGGAAACCGTGAATTGTGGACGTACCAGATTCTCACATCTTCATTGTCTAATGGAAGCTTAAGTTTCCCAGTCTGATCCGGCTGCCACTTCATTTCTGGCAATGACCATTCAATTGTGGACGTTCAGCCTTCTTCGGAATTCTCTTATACCGGCATGTTCCCGTGCCACATTAAGACCACTCGGTGGAGGTTTATGTGACTCAGGACAACTCTTTATTTCAGGCGTCTAGAACAAAGGGAATTCACAGAGGTTGATGATCACTTATTAAAGTCCCGTTTCTCTATGATGCCCACTGATGACACTTCTACATCTGAGGGCAAAGAGCTCGTGCAGCATGATATTCTCATTTCAGCCACGCCGCCTGCAGTTTCTTCCTTGCAGAAAAATCTTTCCCAGTGTACTTCTTTAAAATGCTGCAAAATAGTGGGACAGAAGATTTCGGTTTAGGGTTAACTTTAACCGGCATAGGTACAGGCATGTGGGCATGTTTAGAGACAGTGTTAGAGTTCAGGTTAGAGTTACTGCTGCGTGAGGATTCGGGTTATGGTAAGGTTGTGGATCAAATGTAGGGTGAGTGTAGGTTGAAGGTAAGAGTAGGGTTTAGTGCTTAAGGATGATTGAACCTATTGTCTCATTTAGGCTTATGGTAAACTTGACTGTTTAGGTATGGGTTGGGGTTAATATTCGTGTGAGGGTTAGAAAGTGTGCGAGGTTAAGAGTTGGGGTCAGGCTTGCGGCTTGTGTGTTACATCCGTTTTGCTTGTGGATAAGTTTAGCTCTCTGTCTAGTTTAAGGGATTGGATTACATTAACGGTGATATGGAGGCTTGGGTTGAAGGTGATGGATAGAGTTAAGTTAGGTTCAGGCGAAGGGTGACGGTTAGGAATAAGGTTAGTTGTAGGGGGAGCTGCATGTTCACATCAGATTTGGGGTTAGGATTAGGCTTAGGGTAGACATATGGTTAGGGTTAGGGCGGGGTTTAAGATGAGCCTTAGGTTAGGGTTCAGTTTAAAGTTAGGAGTCTACAGAATTACACCTAGGCTTAGGTTTACACCTCTTTTTAGGTTTAGATCTAGGGCTAGGTTTTGATGTAAGTTAGTGTTAGGATTAGGGTTGGTTTTAGGATAGCATTTAGGTTTGAGGTTTCATTTAAGTATAGGATTATTGGAAGTACATCTGCTCTCCCTGGTTTTCCTTCACGATCACAATGTTTCCGAGATTCATGGTTTGAGGAAAATCTTGCTCCTTGCCGGTTTCAAGGCAAAAAGGCGCCACCGGTAGTTTTTTTCCGTCAAACTTATGTTCGCTCTTTGAGAACCTTGGGTCTTTGGGAAAGCCGTGAGTCCAGCAAGATTTTTCAGCTCAAGTGTGCCCCAAGCAGTGGGTTCTACGTCTGAGCAATACAGCCCGTGGAATTCCTGAGAATCTGGAACCTGCCATGAAGTTCACCCTGCGTTTTATTCACACGGAAGGAGCTCCTTCGAGGTTCCCATGCCTCTGTACACAGATGCTTCCATGTCTCACAGGTCAATAGTGCTTCTATGAGTTTCACTGGTCTAGGATAAAGGGTGAAGCACATGGGTTCCCGTGCTTCACTACTGTGTGGCCTCAAGATGATGTTTGTAGGCACTGCGGCAAATCCATCGGTGGCAATTCTCTCATATTCTCATTGCGATGGGAAGATTCCTTTTTCGCTAGGAAATGTTTTATCGTGGAAGACGGGTCACGACAGAGCTGTCCGTTTTGTGTTGAGACAAACCTTGCTGAATTTACCTGCCAGCAGTTGCGTGTCCTCCATTTCTTTTAAGGTCGTTGGAGACACACGAGTGTAAGGAGAACGGTGAATGGTGGCCGTTCATATCCCAGGATCATCAGAAACCGCAGAGTAAATTTTAGGAATGTAGACATAGGACAGCGGAGAAAACTTCATTCAGGGACTTTAGTGAACTCTCCTTACAATGCTGAGGCCTGACACGCCAGTACCTGGGGCAACACGGCTCCTGCCCTAGGTAGTTTTGTTGAGGGTGCCTCCTTTAGGTGGTGCCTTTTCTCTCCCAGCAATATTGCTCCGTGAAATTCTGCAGATGATGAAAACTATATGCCATGGCTTTGTTCTTTCACCTCTGTGGCCTCATCTTTGAAGTACAAATGCTTTACAACACAGGTGCTGCCTCCCTGAGCTTTCCTTTGTCTTGGTTCAATTGATGCAGATTCCTTTGCTGAATAGGCCATGGACTAGCACAGGTGGGTGCTTGTCAGTATACTGGGCACACGCAGCAATTTCTTTTGTCAAGACCCACCTGGCTTGATCAAGGTTCTTTATTCCAGTGAAAACGATTTTTATCCAAATTCTAGAGGAGCACCAGTGTGCCTCTGGGAGCTACACCCGGGCCTGCTGAACAGAGGCTACGGGGTTATCATTTTCTGACTAAAATTCAACACGGAATTTCATGGATGTAAGGAAACCGTGAATTGTGGACGTACCAGATTCTCACATCTTCATTGTCTAATGGAAGCTTAAGTTTCCCAGTCTGATCCGGCTGCCACTTCATTTCTGGCAATGACCATTCAATTGTGGACGTTCAGCCTTCTTCGGAATTCTCTTATACCGGTATGTTCCCGCGCCACATTAAGACCACTCGGTGGAGGTTTATGTGACTCAGGACAACTCTTTATTTCAGGCGTCTAGAACAAAGGGAATTCACAGAGGTTGATGATCACTTATTAAAGTCCCGTTTCTCTATGATGCCCACTGATGACACTTCTACATCTGAGGGCAAAGAGCTGGTGCAGCATGATATTCTCATTTCAGCCACGCCGCCTGCAGTTTCTTCCTTGCAGAAAAATCTTTCACAGTGTACTTCTTTAAAATGCTGCAAAATAGTGGGACAGAAGATTTCGGTTTAGGGTTAACTTTAACCGGCATAGGTACAGGCATGTGGGCATGTTTAGAGACAGTGTTAGAGTTCAGGTTAGAGTTACTGCTGCGTGAGGATTCGGGTTATGGTAAGGTTGTGGATCAAATGTAGGGTGAGTGTAGGTTGAAGGTAAGAGTAGGGTTTAGTGCTTAAGGATGATTGAACCTATTGTCTCATTTAGGCTTATGGTAAACTTGACTGTTTAGGTATGGGTTGGGGTTAATATTCGTGTGAGGGTTAGAAAGTGTGCGAGGTTAAGAGTTGGGGTCAGGCTTGCGGCTTGTGTGTTACATCCGTTTTGCTTGTGGATAAGTTTAGCTCTCTGTCTAGTTTAAGGGATTGGATTACATTAACGGTGATATGGAGGCTTGGGTTGAAGGTGATGGATAGAGTTAAGTTAGGTTCAGGCGAAGGGTGACGGTTAGGAATAAGGTTAGTTGTAGGGGGAGCTGCATGTTCACATCAGATTTGGGGTTAGGATTAGGCTTAGGGTAGACATACGGTTAGGGTTAGGGCGGGGTTTAAGGTGAGCCTTAGGTTAGGGTACAGTTTAAAGTTAGGAGTCTACAGAATTACACCTAAGCTTAGGGTTACACCTCTTTTTAGGTTTAGATCTAGGGCTAGGTTTTGACCTAAGTTAGTGTTAGGATTAGGGTTGGTTTTAGGATAGCATTTAGGTTTGAGGTTTCATTTAAGTGTAGGATTATTGGAAGTACATCTGCTCTCGCTGGTTTTCCTTCACGATCACAATGTTTCCGAGATTCATGGTTTAAGGAAAATCTTGCTCATTGCCGGTTTCAAGGCAAAAAGGCGCCACCGGCATTTTTTTTCCCGTCAAACTTATGTTCGCTCTTTGAGAACCTTGGGTCTTTGGGAAAGCCGTGAGTCCAGCAAGATTTTTCAGCTGAAGTGTGCCCCAAGCAGTGGGTTCTACCTTTGAGCAATAAAGCCCGTGTAATTCTTGAGAATCTGGAACCTGCCATGAAGTTCACCCTGCGTTTTATTCACACGGAACGAGCTCCTTCGAGGTTCCCATGCCTCTGTACACAGATGCTTCCATGTCTCCCAGGTCAATAGTGCTTCTCTGAGTTTCACTGGTCTAGGATAAAGGGTGAAGCGCCTGCGTTCCCGTGCTTCACTACTGTGTGGCCTCAAGATGATGTTTGTAGGCACTGCGGCAAATCCATCGGTGGCAATTCTCTCATATTCTCATTGCGATGGGAAGATTCCTTTTTCGCTAGGAAATGTTTTATCGTGGAAGACGGGTCACGACAGAGCTGTCCGTTTTGTGTTGAGACAAACTTTGCTGAATTTACCTGCCAGCAGTTGCGTGTCCTCCATTTCTTTTAAGGTCGTTGGAGACACACGAGTGTAAGGAGAACGGTGAATGGTGGCCGTTCATATCCCAGGATAATCAGAAACCGCAGAGTAAATTTTAGGAATGTAGACATAGGACAGCGGAGAAAACTTCATTCAGGGACTTTAGTGAACTCTCCTTACAATGCTGAGGCCTGACACGCCAGTACCTGGGGCAACACGGCTCCTGCCCTAGGTAGTTTTGTTGAGGGTGCCTCCTTTAGGTGGTGCCTTTTCTCTCCCAGCAATATTGCTCCGTGAAATTCTGCAGATGATGAAAACTATATGCCATGGCTTTGTGCTTTCACCTCTGTGGCCTCATCTTTGAAGTACAAATGCTTTACAACACAGGTGCTGCCTCCCTGAGCTTTCCTTTGTCTTGGTTCAATTGATGCAGATTCCTTTGCTGAATAGGCCATGGACTAGCACAGGTGGGTGCTTGTCAGTATACTGGGCACACGCAGCAATTTCTTTTGTCAAGACCCACCTGGCTTGATCAAGGTTCTTTATTCCAGTGAAAACGATTTTTATCCAAATTCTAGAGGAGCACCAGTGTGCCTCTGGGAGCTACACCCGGGCCTGCTGAACAGAGGCTACGGGGTTATCATTTTCTGACTAAAATTCAACACGGAATTTCATGGATCTAAGGAAACCGTGAATTGTGGACGTACCAGATTCTCACATCTTCATTGTCTAATGGAAGCTTAAGTTTCCCAGTCTGATCCGGCTGCCACTTCATTTCTGGCAATGACCATTCAATTGTGGACGTTCAGCCTTCTTCGGAATTCTCTTATACCGGTATGTTCCCGCGCCACATTAAGACCACTCGGTGGAGGTTTATGTGACTCAGGACAACTCTTTATTTCAGGCGTCTAGAACAAAGGGAATTCACAGAGGTTGATGATCACTTATTAAAGTCCCGTTTCTCTATGATGCCCACTGATGACACTTCTACATCTGAGGGCAAAGAGCTGGTGCAGCATGATATTCTCATTTCAGCCACGCCGCCTGCAGTTTCTTCCTTGCAGAAAAATCTTTCCCAGTGTACTTCTTTAAAATGCTGCAAAATAGTGGGACAGAAGATTTCGGTTTAGGGTTAACTTTAAACAGGCATAGGTACAGGCATGTGGGCAGGTTTAGAGACAGTGTTAGAGTTCAGGTTAGAGTTACGGCTGCGTGAGGATTCGGGTTATGGTAAGGTTGTGGATCAAATGTAGGGTGAGTGTAGGTTGAAGGTAAGAGTAGAGTTTAGTGCTTAAGGATGAATGAACTTATTGCCTCATTTAGGCTTATGGTAAACTTGACTGTTTAGGTATGGGTTGGGGTTAATATTTGTGTGAGGGTTAGAAAGTGTGCGAGGTTAAGAGTTGGGGTCAGGCTTGTGGCTTGTGTGTTACATCCGTTTTGGTTGTGGATAAGTTTAGCTCTCTGTCTAGTTTAAGGGATTGGATTACATTAACGGTGATATGGAGGCTTGGGTTGAAGGTGATGGATAGAGTTAAGTTAGGTTCAGGCGAAGGGTGACGGTTAGGAATAAGGTTAGTAGTAGGGGGAGCTGCATGTTCACGTCAGATTTGGGGTTAGGATTAGGCTTAGGGTAGACATAAGGTTAGGGTTAGGTCGGGGTTTAAGATGAGCCTTAGGTTAGGGTTCAGTTTAAAGTTAGGAGTCTACAGAATTACACCTAGGCTTAGGGTTACACCTCTTTTTAGGTTTAGACCTAGGGCTAGGTTTTGACATCGGTTAGGGTTAGGATTAGGGTTGGTTTTAGGATAGCATTTAGGTTTGAGGTTTCATTTAAGTGTAGGATTATTGGAAGTGCATCTGCTCTCCCTGGTTTTCCTTCACGATCACAATGTTTCTGAGATTCATGGTTTGAGGAAAATCTTGCTCCTTGCCGGTTTCAAGGCAAAAAGGCGCCACCGGTAGTTTTTTTCCGTCAAACTTATGTTCGCTCTTTGAGAACCTTGGGTCTTTGGGAAAGCCGTGAGTCCAGCAAGATTTTTCAGTTCAAGTGTGCCCCAAGCAGTGGGTTCTACCTCTGAGCAATACAGCCCGTGGAATTCCTGAGAATCTGGAACCTGCCATGAAGTTCACCCTGCGTTTTATTCACACGGAAGGAGCTCCTTCGAGGTTCCCATGCCTCTCTACACTGATGCTTCCAGCAACGCCATGTCTCACAGGTCAATAGTGCTTCTCTGAGTTTCACTGGTCTAGGATAAAGGGTGAAGCGCCTGGGTTCCCGTGCTTCACTACTGTGTGGCCTGAAGATGATGTGTTTAGGCACTGCGGCAAATCCATCGGTGGCAATTCTCTCATATTGTCATTGCGATGGGAAGATTCCTTTTTCGCTAGGAAATATTTTAGCGTGGAAGACGGGTCACGACAGAGCTGTCTCTTTTGTGTTGAGAGAAACTTTGCTGAATTTACCTGCCAGCAGTTGCGTGTCCTCCATTTCTTTTAAGGTCGATGGAGACGCACGAGTGTAAGGAGAACGGTGAATGGTGGCCGTTCATAGCCCAGGATCATCAGAAACCGCAGAGTAAATTTTGGAATGTAGACGTAGGACAGAGGTTAAAACTTCACTCGGACTTCAGTGAACTCTCCTTACAATGCTGAGGCCTGACACGCCAGTACCTGGGGCAACACAGCTCCTGCCCTAGGTAGTTTGGTTGAGCGTGCCTCCCTCAGGTGGTGCCTTTTCTCTCCCAGCAATATTGCTCTGTGAAATTCTGTGGATGATGAAAACTATTTGCCATGGCTTTGTTCTTTCACCTCAGTGGCCTCATCTTTGAAGTACAAATGCTTTTGGACACTGGTGCTGCCTCCATGAGCTTTCCTTTGTCTTGGCTCACTCGATGCAGATTCCTGTGCTGAATAAGCCATGGACTAGCACAGGTGGGTGCTTGTCAGTATACAGGGCACACAGAGCAATTTCGTTTGTCAAGACCCACCTGGCTTGATCAAGGTTCTTTATTCCAGTGAAAACGATTTTTATCCAAATTCTAGAGGAGCACCAGTGTGCCTCTGGGAGCTACATCCGGGCCTGCTGAACAGAGGCTCCGGGGTTTTCATTTTCTGACTAAAATTCAACACGGAATTTCATGGATCTAAGGAAACCGTGAATTGTGGACGTACCAGATTCTCACATCTTCATTGTCTAATGGAAGCTTAAGTTTCCCAGTCTGATCCGGCTGCCACTTCATTTCTGGCAATGACCATTCAATTGTGGACGTTCAGCCTTCTTCGGAATTCTCTTATACCGGCATGTTCCCGTGCCACATTAAGACCACTCGGTGGAGGTTTATGTGACTCAGGACAACTCTTTATTTCAGACGTCTAGAACAAAGGGAATTCACAGAGGTTGATGATCACTTATTAAAGTCCCGTTTCTCTATGATGCCCACTGATGACACTTCTACATCTGAGGGCAAAGAGCTGGTGCAGCATGATATTCTCATTTCAGCCACGCCGCCTGCAGTTTCTTCCTTGCAGAAAAATCTTTCCCAGTGTACTTCTTTAAAATGCTGCAAAATAGTGGGACAGAAGATTTCGGTTTAGGGTTAACTTTAACCGGCATAGGTACAGGCATGTGGGCATGTTTAGAGACAGTGTTAGAGTTCAGGTTAGAGTTACTGCTGCGTGAGGATTCGGGTTATGGTAAGGTTGTGGATCAAATGTAGGGTGAGTGTAGGTTGAAGGTAAGAGTAGGGTTTAGTGCTTAAGGATGATTGAACCTATTGTCTCATTTAGGCTTATGGTAAACTTGACTGTTTAGGTATGGGTTGGGGTTAATATTCGTGTGAGGGTTAGAAAGTGTGCGAGGTTAAGAGTTGGGGTCAGGCTTGCGGCTTGTGTGTTACATCCGTTTTGCTTGTGGATAAGTTTAGCTCTCTGTCTAGTTTAAGGGATTGGATTACATTAACGGTGATATGGAGGCTTGGGTTGAAGGTGATGGATAGAGTTAAGTTAGGTTCAGGCGAAGGGTGACGGTTAGGAATAAGGTTAGTTGTAGGGGGAGCTGCATGTTCACATCAGATTTGGGGTTAGGATTAGGCTTAGGGTAGACATATGGTTAGGGTTAGGGCGGGGTTTAAGATGAGCCTTAGGTTAGGGTTCAGTTTAAAGTTAGGAGTCTACAGAATTACACCTAGGCTTAGGTTTACACCTCTTTTTAGGTTTAGATCTAGGGCTAGGTTTTGACGTAAGTTAGTGTTAGGATTAGGGTTGGTTTTAGGATAGCATTTAGGTTTGAGGTTTCATTTAAGTATAGGATTATTGGAAGTACATCTGCTCTCCCTGGTTTTCCTTCACGATCACAATGTTTCCGAGATTCATGGTTTAAGGAAAATCTTGCTCATTGCCGGTTTCAAGGCAAAAAGGCGCCACCGGTAGTTTTTTTCCGTCAAACTTATGTTCGCTCTTTGAGAACCTTGGGTCTTTGGGAAAGCCGTGAGTCCAGCAAGATTTTTCAGCTCAAGTGTGCCCCAAGCAGTGGGTTCTACCTCTGAGCAATACAGCCCGTGGAATTCCTGAGAATCTGGAACCTGCCATGAAGTTCACCCTGCGTTTTATTCACACGGAAGGACCTCCTTCGAGGTTCCCATGCCTCTGTACACAGATGCTTCCATGTCTCACAGGTCAATAGTGCTTCTATGAGTTTCACTGGTCTAGGATAAAGGGTGAAGCACATGGGTTCCCGTGCTTCACTACTGTGTGGCCTCAAGATGATGTTTGTAGGCACTGCGGCAAATCCATCGGTGGCAATTCTCTCATATTCTCATTGCGATGGGAAGATTCCTTTTTCGCTAGGAAATGTTTTATCGTGGAAGACGGGTCACGACAGAGCTGTCTCTTTTGTGTTGAGACAAACTTTGCTGAATTTACCTGCCAGCAGTTGCGTGTCCTCCATTTCTTTTAAGGTCGTTGGAGACACACGAGTGTAAGGAGAACGGTGAATGGTGGCCGTTCATAGCCCAGGATCATCAGAAACCGCAGAGTATATTTTAGGAATGTAAACGTAGGACAGCGGAGAAAACTTCATTCAGGGACTTTAGTGAACTCTCCTTACAATGCTGAGGCCTGACACGCCAGTACCTGGGGCAACACAGTTCCTGCCCTAGGTAGTTTTGTTGAGCGTGCCTCCTTCAGGTGGTGCCTTTTCTCTCCCAGCAATATTGCTCTGTGAAATTCTGGGGATGATGAAAACTATTTGCCATGGCTTTGTTCTTTCACCTCAGTGGCCTCATCTTTGAAGTACAAATGCTTTACAACACAGGTGCTGCCTCCCTGAGCTTTCCTTTGTCTTTGTTCAATTGATGCAGATTCCTTTGCTGAATAGCCCATGGGCTAGCACAGGTGGGTGCTTGTCAGTATACTGGGCACACAGAGCAATTTCATTTGTCAAGACCCACCTGGCTTGATCAAGGTTCTTTATTCCAGTGAAAACGATTTTTATCCAAATTCTAGAGGAGCACCAGTGTGCCTCTGGGAGCTACACCCGGGCCTGCTGAACAGAGGCTCCGGGGTTTTCATTTTCTGACTAAAATTCAACACGGAATTTCATGGATGTAAGGAAACCGTGAATTGTGGACGTACCAGATTCTCACATCTTCATTCTCTAATGGAAGCTAAAGTTTCCCAGTCTGATCCGGCTGCCACTTCATTTCTGGCAATGACCATTCAATTGTGGACGTTCAGCCTTCTTCGGAATTCTCTTATACCGGTATGTTCCCGCGCCACATTAAGACCACTCGGTGGAGGTTTATGTGACTCAGGACATCTCTTTATTTCAGGCGTCTAGAACAAAGGGAATTCACAGAGGTTGATGATCACTTATTAAAGTCCCGTTTCTCTATGATGCCCACTGCTGACACTTCTACATCTGAGGGCAAAGAGCTCGTGCAGCATGATATTCTCATTTCAGCCACGCCGCCTGCAGTTTCTTCCTTGCAGAAAAATCTTTCCCAGAGTACTTCTTTAAAATGCTGCAAAATAGTGGGACAGAAGATTTCGGTTTAGGGTTAACTTTCAACGGGCATAGGTACAGGCATGTGGGCAGGTTTAGAGACAGTGTTAGAGTTCAGGTTAGAGTTAGGGCTGCGTGAGGATTCGGGTTATGGTAAGGTTGTGGATCAAATGTAGGGTGAGTGTAGGTTGAAGGTAAGAGTAAAGTTTAGTGCTTAAGGATGAATGAACTTATTGTCTCATTTAGGCTTATGGTAAACTTGACTGTTTAGGTATGGGTTGGGGTTAATATTTGTGTGAGGGTTAGAAAGTGCGAGGTTAAGAGTTGGGGTCAGGCTTGTGGCTTGTGTGTTACATCCGTTTTGGTGGTGGATAAGTTTAGCTCTCTGTCTAGTTTAAGGGATTGGATTACATTAACGGTGATATGGAGGCTTGGGTTGAAGGTGATGGATAGAGTTAAGTTAGGTTCAGGCGAAGGGTGACAGTTAGGAATAAGGTTAGTAGTAGGGGGAGCTGCATGTTCACGTCAGATTTGGGGTTAGGATTAGGCTTAGGGTAGACATAAGGTTAGGGTTAGGGCGGGGTTTAAGATGAGCCTTAGGTTAGGGTTCAGTTTAAAGTTAGGAGTCTACAGAATTACACCTAGGCTTAGGGTTACACCTCTTTTTAGGTTTAGACCTAGGGCTAGGTTTTGACTTAGGTTAGGGTTAGCATTAGGGTTGGTTTTTGGATTGCATTTAGGTTTGAGGTTTCATTTAAGTGTAGGATTATTGGAAGTGCATCTGCTCTCCCTGGTTTTCCTTCACGATCACAATGTTTCTGAGATTCATGGTTTGAGGAAAATCTTGCTCCTTGCCGGTTTCAAGGCAAAATGGCGCCAACGGTAGTTTTTTTTCCGTCAAACTTATGTTCGCTCTTTGAGAACCTTGGGTCTTTGGGAAAGCCGTGAGTCCAGCAAGATTTTTCAGCTCAAGTGTGCCCCAAGCAGTGGGTTCTACCTCTGAGCAATACAGCCCGTGGAATTCCTGAGAATCTGGAACCTGCCATGAAGTTCACCCTGCGTTTTATTCACACGGAAGGAGATCCTTCGAGGTTCCCATGCCTATGTACACTGATGCTTCCAGCAACGCCATGTCTCACAGGTCAATAGTGCTTCTCTGAGTTTCACTGGTCTAGGATAAAGCGTGAAGCGCCTGGGTTCCCGTGCTTCACTACTGTGTGGCCTTAAGATGATATTTTTAGGCACTGCGGCAAATCCATCGGTGGCAATTCTCTCATATTGTCATTGCGATGGGAAGATTCCTTTTTCGCTAGGAAATATTTTACCGTGGAAGACGGGTCACGACAGAGCTGTCTCTTTTGTGTTGAGACAAACTTTGCTGAATTTACCTGCCAGCAGTTGCGTGTCCTCCATTTCTTTCAAGGTCGATGGAGACGCACGGGTGTAAGGAGAACGGTGAATGGTGGCCTTTCATAGCCCAGGATCATCAGAAACCGCAGAGTAAATTTTAGGAATGTAGACGTAGGACAGAGGTTAAAACTTCACTCAGGGACTTCAGTGAACTCTCCTTAAAATGCTGACGCCTGACACGCAAGTACCTGGGGCAACACGGCTCCTGCCCTAGGTAGTTTGGTTGAGCGTGCCTCCCTCAGGTGGTGCCTTTTCTCTCCCAGCAATATTGCTCTGTGAAATTCTGTGGATGATGAAAACTATTTGCCATGGCTTTGTTCTTTCACCTCAGTGGCCTCATCTTTGAAGTACAAATGCTTTTTAACACAGGTGCTGCCTCCCTGAGCTTTCCTTTGTCTTGGTTCAATTGATGCAGATTCCATTGCTGAATAGGCCATGGACCAGCACAGGTGGGTGCTTGTCAGTATACTGGGCACACACAGCAATTTCGTTTGTCAAGACCCACCTGGCTTGATCAAGGTTCTTTATTCCAGTGAAAACGATTTTTATCCAAATTCTAGAGGAGCACCAGTGTGCCTCTGGGAGCTACACCCGGGCCTGCTGAACAGAGGCTCCGGGGTTTTCATTTTCTGAATAAAATTCAACACGGAATTTCATGGATGTAAGGAAACCGTGAATTGTGGACGTACCAGATTCTCACATCTTCATTGTCTAATGGAAGCTGAAGTTTCCCAGTCTGATCCGGCTGCCACTTCATTTCTGGCAATGACCATTCAATTGTGGACGTTCAGCCTTCTTCGGAATTCTCTTATACCGGTATGTTCCCGCGCTACATTAAGACCACTCGGTGGAGGTTTATGTGACTCAGGACAACTCTTTATTTCAGGCGTCTAGAACAAAGGGAATTCACAGAGGTTGATGATCACTTATTAAAGTCCCGTTTCTCTATGATGCCCAATGCTGACACTTCTACATCTGAGGGCAAAGAGCTGGTGCAGCATGATATTCTCATTTCAGCCACGCCGCCTGCAGTTTCTTCCTTGCAGAAAAATCTTTCCCAGTGTACTTCTTTAAAATGCTGCAAAATAGTGGGACAGAAGATTTCGGTTTAGGGTTAACTTTAAACGGGCATAGGTACAGGCATGTGGGCAGGTTTAGAGACAGTGTTAGAGTTCAGGTTAGAGTTACGGCTGCGTGAGGATTCGGGTTATGGTAAGGTTGTGGATCAAATGTAGGGTGAGTGTAGGTTGAAGGTAAGAGTAGAGTTTAGTGCTTAAGGATGAATGAACTTATTGTCTCATTTAGGCTTATGGTAAACTTGACTGTTTAGGTATGGGTTGGGGTTAATATTTGTGTGAGGGTTAGAAAGTGTGCAAGGTTAAGAGTTGGGGTCAGGCTTGTGGCTTGTGTGTTACATCCGTTTTGGTTGTGGATAAGTTTAGCTCTCTGTCTAGTTTAAGGGATTGGATTACATTAACGGTGATATGGAGGCTTGGGTTGAAGGTGATGGATAGAGTTAAGTTAGGTTCAGGCGAAGGGTGACGGTTAGGAATAAGGTTAGTAGTAGGGGGAGCTGCATGTTCACGTCAGATTTGGGGTTAGGATTAGGCTTAGGGTAGACATAAGGTTAGGGTTAGGTCGGGGTTTAAGATGAGCCTTAGGTTAGGGTTCAGTTTAAAGTTAGGAGTCTACAGAATTACACCTAGGCTTAGGGTTACACCTCTTTTTAGGTTTAGACCTAGGGCTAGGTTTTGACCTAGGTTAGGTTAGGATTAGGGTTGGTTTTAGGATAGCATTTAGGTTTGAGGTTTCATTTAAGTGTAGGATTATTGGAAGTGCATCTGCTCTCCCTGGTTTTCCTTCACGATCACAATGTTTCTGAGATTCATGGTTTGAGGAAAATCTTGCTCCTTGCCGGTTTCAAGGCAAAAAGGCGCCACCGGTAGTTTTTTTCCGTCAAACTTATGTTCGCTCTTTGAGAACCTTGGGTCTTTGGGAAAGCCGTGAGTCCAGCAAGATTTTTCAGCTCAAGTGTGCCCCAAGCAGTGGGTTCTACCTCTGAGCAATACAGCCCGTGGAATTCCTGAGAATCTGGAACCTGCCATGAAGTTCACCCTGCGTTTTATTCACACGGAAGGAGCTCCTTCGAGGTTCCCATGCCTATGTACACTGATGCTTCCAGCAACGCCATGTCTCACAGGTCAATGGTGCTTCTCTGAGTTTCACTAGTCTAGGATAAAGGGTGAAGCGCCTGGGTTCCCGTGCTTCACTACTGTGTGGCCTCAAGATGATGTTTTTAGGCACTGCGGCAAATCCATCGGTGGCAATTCTCTCATATTGTCATTGCGATGGGAAGATTCCTTTTTCGCTAGGAAATATTCTACCGTGGAAGACGGGTCACGACAGAGCTGTCTCTTTTGTGTTGAGAGAAACTTTGCTGAATTTACCTGCCAGCAGTTGCGTGTCCTCCATTTCTTTTAAGGTCGATGGAGACGCACGGGTGTAAGGAGAACGGTGAATGGTGGCCGTTCATAGCCCAGGATCATCAGAAACCGCAGAGTAAATTTTAGGAATGTAGACGTAGGACAGAGGTTAAAACTTCACTCAGGGACTTCAGTGAACTCTCCTTACAATGCTGAGGCCTGACACGCCAGTACCTGGGGCAACACGGCTCCATCCCTAGGTAGTTTGTTTGAGCGTGCCTCCCTCAGGTGGTGCCTTTTCTCTCCCAGAAATATTGCTCTGTGAAATTCTGTGGATGATGAAAACTATTTGCCATGGCTTTGTTCTTTCACCTCAGTGGCCTCATCTTTGAAGTACAAATGCTTTTTAACACAGGTGCTGCCTCCCTGAGCTTTCCTTTGTCTTGGTTCAATTGATGCAGATTCCTTTGCTGAATAGGCCATGGACTAGCACAGGTGGGTGCTTGTCAGTATACTGGGCACACACAGCAATTTCGTTTGTCAAGACCCACCTGGCTTGATCAAGGTTCTTTATTCCAGTGAAAACGATTTTTATCCAAATTCTAGGGGAGCACCAGTGTGCCTCTGGGAGCTACACCCGGGCCTGCTGAACAGAGGCTCCGGGGTTTTCATTTTCTGACTAAAATTCAACACGGAATTTCATGGATCTAAGGAAACCGTGAATTGTGGACGTACCAGATTCTCACATCTTCATTGTCTAATGGAAGCTGAAGTTTCCCAGTCTGATCCGGCTGCCACTTCATTTCTGGCAATGACCATTCAATTGTGGACGTTCAGCCGTCTTCGGAATTCTCTTATACCGGCATGTTCCCGCGCCACATTAAGACCACTCGGTGGAGGTTTATGTGACTCAGGACATCTCTTTATTTCAGGCGTCTAGAACAAAGGGAATTCACAGAGGTTGATGATCACTTATTAAAGTCCCGTTTCTCTATGATGCCCACTGATGACACTTCTACATCTGAGGGCAAAGAGCTGGTGCAGCATGATATTCTCATTTCAGCCACGCCGCCTGCAGTTTCTTCCTTGCAGAAAAATCTTTCCCAGTGTACTTCTTTAAAATGCTGCAAAATAGTGGGACAGAAGATTTCGGTTTAGGGTTAACTTTAAACGGGCATAGGTACAGGCATGTGGGCAGGTTTAGAGACAGTGTTAGAGTTCAGGTTAGAGTTACGGCTGCGTGAGGATTCGGGTTATGGTAAGGTTGTGGATCAAATGTAGGGTGAGTGTAGGTTGAAGGTAAGAGTAGAGTTTAGTGCTTAAGGATGAATGAACTTATTGTCTCATTTAGGCTTATGGTAAACTTGACTGTTTAGGTATGGGTTGGGGTTAATATTTGTGTGAGGGTTAGAAAGTGTGCGAGGTTAAGAGTTGGGGTCAGGCTTGTGGCTTGTGTGTTACATCCGTTTTGGTTGTGGATTAGTTTAGCTCTCTGTCTAGTTTAAGGGATTGGATTACATTAACGGTGATATGGAGGCTTGGGTTGAAGGTGATGGATAGAGTTAAGTTAGGTTCAGGCGAAGGGTGACGGTTAGGAATAAGGTTAGTAGTAGGGGGAGCTGCATGTTCACGTCAGATTTGGGGTTAGGATTAGGCTTAGGGTAGACATAAGGTTAGGGTTAGGTCGGGGTTTAAGATGAGCCTTAGGTTAGGGTTCAGTTTAAAGTTAGGAGTCTACAGAATTACACCTAGGCTTAGGGTTACACCTCTTTTTAGGTTTAGACCTAGGGCTAGGTTTTGACCTAGGTTAGGTTAGGATTAGGGTTGGTTTTAGGATAGCATTTAGGTTTGAGGTTTCATTTAAGTGTAGGATTATTGGAAGTGCATCTGCTCTCCCTGGTTTTCCTTCACGATCACAATGTTTCTGAGATTCATGGTTTGAGGAAAATCTTGCTCCTTGCCGGTTTCAAGGCAAAAAGGCGCCACCGGTAGTTTTTTTCCGTCAAACTTATGTTCGCTCTTTGAGAACCTTGGGTCTTTGGGAAAGCCGTGAGTCCAGCAAGATTTTTCAGCTCAAGTGTGCCCCAAGCAGTGGGTTCTACCTCTGAGCAATACAGCCCGTGGAATTCCTGAGAATCTGGAACCTGCCATGAAGTTCACCCTGCGTTTTATTCACACGGAAGGAGCTCCTTCGAGGTTCCCATGCCTATGTACACTGATGCTTCCAGCAACGCCATGTCTCACAGGTCAATAGTGCTTCTCTGAGTTTCACTAGTCTAGGATAAAGGGTGAAGCGCCTGGGTTCCCGTGCTTCACTACTGTGTGGCCTCAAGATGATGTTTTTAGGCACTGCGGCAAATCCATCGGTGGCAATTCTCTCATATTGTCATTGCGATGGGAAGATTCCTTTTTCGCTAGGAAATATTTTACCGTGGAAGACGGGTCACGACAGAGCTGTCTCTTTTGTGTTGAGAGAAACTTTGCTGAATTTACCTGCCAGCAGTTGCGTGTCCTCCATTTCTTTTACGGTCGATGGAGACGCACGAGTGTAAGGAGAACGGTGAATGGTGGCCGTTCATAGCCCAGGATCATCAGAAACCGCAGAGTAAATTTTAGGAATGTAGACGTAGGACAGAGGTTAAAACTTCACTCAGGGACTTCTGTGAACTCTCCTTACAATGCTGAGGCCTGACACGCCAGTACCTGGGGCAACACGGATCCATCCCTAGGTAGTTTGGTTGAGGGTGCCTCCCTCAGGTGGTGCCTTTTCTCTCCCAGCAATATTGCTCTGTGAAATTCTGTGGATGATGAAAACTATTTGCCATGGCTTTGTTCTTTCACCTCAGTGGCCTCATCTTTGAAGTACAAATGCTTTTCAACACAGGTGCTGCCTCCCTGAGCTTTCCTTTGTCTTGGTTCAATTGTTGCAGATTCCTTTGCTGAATAGGCCATGGACTAGCACAGGTGGGTGCTTGTCAGTATACTGGGCACACAGCAATTTCATTTGTCAAGACCCACCTGGCTTGATCAAGGTTCTTTATTCCAGTGAAAACGATTTTTATCCAAATTCTAGAGGAGCACCAGTGTGCCTCTGGGAGCTACACCCGGGCCTGCTGAACAGAGGTTCCGGGGTTTTCATTTTCTGACTAAAATTCAACACGGAATTTCATGGATCTAAGGAAACCGTGAATTGTGGACGTACCAGATTCTCACATCTTCATTGTCTAATGGAAGCTGAAGTTTCCCAGTCTGATCCGGCTGCCACTTCCTTTCTGGCAATGACCATTCAATTGTGGACGTTCAGCCTTCTTCGGAATTCTCTTATACCGGCATGTTCCCGTGCCACATTAAGACCACTCGGTGGAGGTTTATGTGACTCAGGACAACTCTTTATTTCAGGCGTCTAGAACAAAGGGAATTCACAGAGGTTGATGATCACTTATTAAAGTCCCGTTTCTCTATGATGCCCACTGCTGACACTTCTACATCTGAGGGCAAAGAACTCGTGCAGCATGATATTCTCATTTCAGCCACGCCGCCTGCAGTTTCTTCCTTGCAGAAAAATCTTTCCCAGTGTACTTCTTTAAAATGCTGCAAAATAGTGGGACAGAAGATTTCGGTTTAGGGTTAACTTTAAACAGGCATGTGGGCATGTTTAGAGACAGTGTTAGAGTTCAGGTTAGAGTTACGGCTGCGTGAGGATTCGGGTTATGGTAAGGTTGTGGATCAAATGTAGGGTGAGTGTGAGGTTTGAAGGTAAGAGTAGGGTTTAGTGTTTAAGGATGAATCAACCTATTGTCTAATTTAGCTCATGGTAAACTTGACTGTTTAGGTATGGGTTGGGGTTAATATTCGCGTGAGGGTTAGAAAGTGTGCGAGGTTAAGATTTGGGGTCAGGCTTGCGGCTTGTGTGTTACATCCGTTTTGGTTGTGGATAAGTTTAGCTCTCTGTCTAGTTTAAGGGATTGGATTACATTAACGGTGATATGGAGGCTTGGGTTGAAGGTGATGGATAGAGTTAAGTTAGGTTCAGGCGAAGGGTGACGGTTAGGAATAAGGTTAGTTGTAGGGGGAGCTGCATGTTCACATCAGATTTGGGGTTAGGATTAGGCTTAGGGTAGACATACGGTTAGGGTTAGGGCGGGGTTTAAGATGAGCCTTAGGTTAGGGTTCAGTTTAAAGTTAGGAGTCTACAGAATTACACCTAGGCTTAGGGTTACACCTCTTTTTAGGTTTAGATCTATTGCTAGGTTTTGACGTAAGTTAGTGTTAGGATTAGGGTTGGTTTTAGGATAGCATTTAGGTTTGAGGTTTCATTTAAGTATAGGATTATTGGAAGTACATCTGCTCTCCCTGGTTTTCCTTCACAATCACAATGTTTCCGAGATTCATGGTTTAAGGAAAATCTTGCTCATTGCCGGTTTCAAGGCAAAAAGGCGCCACCGGCATTTTTTTTTCCGTCAAACTTATGTTCGCTCTTTGAGAACCTTGGGTCTTTGGGAAAGCCGTGAGTCCAGCAAGATTTTTCAGCTCAAGTGTGCCCCAAGCAGTGGGTTCTATCACTGAGCAATACAGCCCGTGGAATTCCTGAGAATCTGGAACCTGCCATGAAGTTCACCCTGCGTTTTATTCACACGGAAGGACCTCCTTCGAGGTTCCCATGCCTCTGTACACAGATGCTTCCATGTCTCACAGGTCAATAGTGCTTCTATGAGTTTCACTGGTCTAGGATAAAGGGTGAAGCACATGGGTTCCCGTGCTTCACTACTGTGTGGCCTCAAGATGATGTTTGTAGGCACTGCGGCAAATCCATCGGTGGCAATTCTCTCATATTCTCATTGCGATGGGAAGATTCCTTTTTCGCTAGGAAATGTTTTACCGTGGAAGACGGGTCACGACAGAGCTGTCTCTTTTGTGTTGAGACAAACTTTGCTGAATTTACCTGCCAGCAGTTGCGTGTCCTCCATTTCTTTTAAGGTCGTTGGAGACGCTCGAGTGTAAGGAGAACGGTGAATGGTGGCCGTTCATAGCCTAGGATCATCAGAAACCGCAGAGTATATTTTAGGAATGTAGACGTAGGACAGCGGAGAAAACTTCATTCAGGGACTTTAGTGAACTCTCCTTACAATGCTGAGGCCTGACACGCCAGTACCTGGGGCAACACAGTTCCTGCCCTAGGTAGTTTTGTTGAGCGTGCCTCCTTCAGGTGGTGCCTTTTCTCTCCCAGCAATATTGCTCTGTGAAATTCTGTGGATGATGAAAACTATTTGCCATGGCTTTGTTCTTTCACCTCAGTGGCCTCATCTTTGAAGTACAAATGCTTTACAACACAGGTGCTGCCTCCCTGAGCTTTCCTTTGTCTTGGTTCAATTGATGCAGATTCCTTTGCTGAATAGCCCATGGGCTAGCACAGGTGGGTGCTTGTCAGTATACTGGGCACACAGAGCAATTTCATTTGTCAAGACCCACCTGGCTTGATCAAGGTTCTTTATTCCAGTGAAAACGATTTTTATCCAAATTCTAGAGGAGCACCAGTGTGCCTCTGGGAGCTACACCCGGGCCTGCTGAACAGAGGCTCCGGGGTTTTCATTTTCTGACTAAAATTCAACACGGAATTTCATGGATGTAAGGAAACCGTGAATTGTGGACGTACCAGATTCTCACATCTTCATTCTCTAATGGAAGCTAAAGTTTCCCAGTCTGATCCGGCTGCCACTTCATTTCTGGCAATGACCATTCAATTGTGGACGTTCAGCCTTCTTCGGAATTCTCTTATACCGGCATGTTCCCGCGCCACATTAAGACCACTCGGTGGAGGTTTATGTGACTCAGGACATCTCTTTATTTCAGGCATCTAGAACAAAGGGAATTCACAGAGGTTGATGATCACTTATTAAAGTCCCGTTTCTCTATGATGCCCACTGCTGACACTTCTACATCTGAGGGCAAAGAGCTCGTGCAGCATGATATTCTCATTTCAGCCACGCCGCCTGCAGTTTCTTCCTTGCAGAAAAATCTTTCCCAGTGTACTTCTTTAAAATGCTGCAAAATAGTGGGACAGAAGATTTCGGTTTAGGGTTAACTTTCAACGGGCATAGGTACAGGCATGTGTGCATGTTTAGAGACAGTGTTAGAGTTCAGGCTAGAGTTACGGCTGCGTGAGGATTCGGGTTATGGTAAGGTTGTGGATCAAATGTAGGGTGAGTGTAGGTTGAAGGTAAGAGTAGAGTTTAGTGCTTAAGGATGAATGAACTTATTGTCTAATTTAGGCTTATGGTAAACTTGACTGTTTAGGTATGGGTTGGGGTTAATATTTGTGTGAGGGTTAGAAAGTGTGCGAGGTTAAGAGTTGGGGTCAGGCTTGTGGCTTGTGTGTTACATCCGTTTTGGTGGTGGATAAGTTTAGCTCTCTGTCTAGTTTAAGGGATTGGATTACATTAACGGTGATATGGAGGCTTGGGTTGAAGGTGATGGATAGAGTTAAGTTAGGTTCAGGCGAAGGGTGACAGTTAGGAATAAGGTTAGTAGTAGGGGGAGCTGCATGTTCACGTCAGATTTG
The DNA here is from genome assembly GCF_050624435.1 of Tenrec ecaudatus. Classification (NCBI taxonomy): domain Eukaryota; kingdom Metazoa; phylum Chordata; class Mammalia; order Afrosoricida; family Tenrecidae; genus Tenrec; species Tenrec ecaudatus. Next base: position 62,279 of record NW_027459493.1, read on the forward strand.
GGGTTAGGATTAGGCTTAGGGTAGACATAAGGTTAGGGTTAGGGCGGGGTTTAAGATGAGCCTTAGGTTAGGGTTCAGTTTAAAGTTAAGAGTCTACAGAATTACACCTAGGCTTAGGGTTACACCTCTTTTTAGGTTTAGACCTAGGGCTAGGTTTTGACCTAGGTTAGGGTTAGGATTAGGGTTGGTTTTAGGATAGCATTTAGGTTTGAGGTTTCATTTAAGTGTAGGATTATTGGAAGTGCATCTGCTCTCCCTGGTTTTCCTTCATGATCACAATGTTTCTGAGATTCATGGTTTGAGGAAAATCTTGCTCCTTGCCGGTTTCAAGGCAAAAAGGCGCCACCGGTAGTTTTTTTTCCGTCAAACTTATGTTCGCTCTTTGAGAACCTTGGGTCTTTGGGAAAGCCGTGAGTCCAGCAAGATTTTTCAGCTGAAGTGTGCCCCAAGCAATGGGTTCTACCTCTGAGCAATACAGCCCGTGGAATTCCTGAGAATCTGGAACCTGCCATGAAGTTCACCCTGCGTTTTATTCACACGGAAGGAGCTCCTTCGAGGTTCCCATGCCTCTGTACACTGATGCTTCCAGCAATGCCATGTCTCACAGGTCAATAGTGCTTCTCTGAGTTTCACTGGTCTAGGATAAAGGGTGAAGCGCCTGGGTTCCCGTGCTTCACTACTGTGTGGCCTTAAGATGATGTTTTTAGGCACTGCGGCAAATCCATCGGTGGCAATTCTCTCATATTGTCATTGCGATGGGAAGATTCCTTTTTCGCTAGGAAATATTTTACCCTGGAAGACGGGTCACGACAGAGCTGTCTCTTTTGTGTTGAGACAAACTTTGCTGAATTTACCTGCCAGCAGTTGCGTGTCCTCCATTTCTTTTAAGGTCGATGGAGACGCACGGGTGTAAGGAGAACGGTGAATGGTGGCCGTTCATAGCCCAGGATCATCAGAAACCGCAGAGTAAATTTTAGGAATGTAGACATAGGACAGAGGTTAAAACTTCACTCAGGGACTTCAGTGAACTCTCCTTACAATGCTGAGGCCTGACACGCCAGTACCTGGGGCAACACGGCTCCTGCCCTAGGTAGTTTGGTTGAGCGTGCCTCCCTCAGGTGGTGCCTTTTCTCTCCCAGCAATATTGCTCTCTGAAATTCTGAGGATGATGAAAACTATTTGCCATGGCTTTGTTCTTTCACCTCAGTGGCCTCATCTTTGAAGTACAAATGCTTTTTAACACAGGTGCTGCCTCCCTGAGCTTTCCTTTGTCTTGGTTCAATTGATGCAGATTCCTTTGCTGAATAGGCCATGGACTAGCACAGGTGGGTGCTTGTCAGTATACTGGGCACACACAGCAATTTCGTTTGTCAAGACCCACCTGGCTTGATCAAGGTTCTTTATTCCAGTGAAAACGATTTTTATCCAAATTCTAGAGGAGCACCAGTGTGCCTCTGGGAGCTACACCCGGGCCTGCTGAACAGAGGCTCCGGGGTTTTCATTTTCTGACTAAAATTCAACACGGAATTTCATGGATCTAAGGAAACCGTGAATTGTGGACGTACCAGATTCTCACATCTTCATTGTCTAATGGAAGCTGAAGTTTCCCAGTCTGATCCGGCTGCCACTTCATTTCTGGCAATGACCATTCAATTGTGGACGTTCAGCCTTCTTCGGAATTCTCTTATACCGGTATGTTCCCGCGCCACATTAAGACCACTCGGTGGAGGTTTATGTGACTCAGGACAACTCTTTATTTCAGGCGTCTAGAAAAAAGGGAATTCACAGAGGTTGATGATCACTTATTAAAGTCCCGTTTCTCTATGATGCCCACTGCTGACACTTCTACATCTGAGGGCAAAGAGCTCGTGCAGCATGATATTCTCATTTCAGCCACGCCGCCTGCAGTTTCTTCCTTGCAGAAAAATCTTTCCCAGTGTACTTCTTTAAAATGCTGCAAAATAGTGGGACAGAAGATTTCGGTTTAGGGTTAACTTTAAACGGGCATAGGTACAGGCATGTGGGCAGGTTTAGAGACAGTGTTAGAGTTCAGGTTAGAGTTAGGGCTGCGTGAGGATTCGGGTTATGGTAAGGTTGTGGATCAAATGTAGGGTGAGTGTAGGTCGAAGGTAAGAGTAGAGTTTAGTGCTTAAGGATGAATGAACTTATTGTCTCATTTAGGCTTATGGTAAACTTGACTGTTTAGGTATGGGTTGGGGTTAATATTTGTGTGAGGGTTAGAAAGTGTGCGAGGTTAAGAGTTGGGGTCAGGCTTGTGGCTTGTGTGTTACATCCGTTTTGGTTGTGGATAAGTTTAGCTCTCTGTCTAGTTTAAGGGATTGGATTACATTAACGGTGATATGGAGGCTTGGGTTGAAGGTGATGGATAGAGTTAAGTTAGGTTCAGGCGAAGGGTGACGGTTAGGAATAAGGTTAGTAGTAGGGGGAGCTGCATGTTCACGTCAGATTTGGGGTTAGGATTACGCTTAGCGTAGACATAAGGTTAGGGTTAGGGCGGGGTTCAAGATGAGCCTTAAGTTAGGGTTCAGTTTAAAGTTAGGAGTCTACAGAATTACACCTAGGCTTAGGGTTACACCTCTTTTTAGGTTTAGACCTAGGGCTAGGTTTTGACCTAGGTTAGGGTTAGGATTAGGGTTGGTTTTAAGATAGCATTTAGGTTTGAGGTTTCATTTAAGTGTAGGATTATTGGAAGTGCATCTGCTCTCCCTGGTTTTCCTTCACGATCACAATGTTTCTGAGATTCATGGTTTGAGGAAAATCTTGCTCCTTGCCGGTTTCAAGGCAAAAAGGCGCCACCGGTAGTTTTTATTCCGTCAAACTTATGTTCGCTCTTTGAGAACCTTGGGTCTTTGGGAAAGCCGTGAGTCCAGCAAGATTTTTCAGCTCAAGTGTGCCCCAAGCAGTGGGTTCTACCTCTGAGCAATACAGCCCGTGGAATTCCTGAGAATCTGGAACCTGCCATGAAGTTCACCCCGCGTTTTATTCACACGGAAGGAGCTCCTTCGAGGTTCCCATGCCTATGTACACTGATGCTTCCAGCAACGCCATGTCTCACAGGTCAATAGTGCTTCTCTGAGTTTCACTGGTCTAGGATAAAGGGTGAAGCGCCTGGGTTCCCGTGCTTCACTACTGTGTGGCCTTAAGATGATGTTTTTAGGCACTGCGGCAAATCCATCGGTGGCAATTCTCTCATATTGTCATTGCGATGGGAAGATTCCTTTTTCGCTAGGAAATATTTTACCGTGGAAGACGGGTCACGACAGAGCTGTCTCTTTTGTGTTGAGACAAACTTTGCTGAATTTACCTGCCAGCAGTTGCGTGTCCTCCATTTCTTTTAAAGTCGATGGAGACGCACGGGTGTAAGGAGAACGGTGAATGGTTGCCGTTCATAGCCCAGGATCATCAGAAACCGCAGAGTAAATTTTAGGAATGTAGACGTAGGACAGATGTTAAAACTTCACTCAGGGACTTCAGTGAACTCTCCTTACAATGCTGAGGCCTGACACGCCAGTACCTCGGGCAACACAGTTCCTGCCCTAGGTAGTTTTGTTGAGCGTGCCTCCTTCAGGTGGTGCCTTTTCTCTCCCAGCAATATTGCTCTGTGAAATTCTGCGGATGATGAAAACTATTTGCCATGGCTTTGTTCTTTCACCTCAGTGGGCTCATCTTTGAAGTACAAATGCTTTACAACACAGGTGCTGCCTCCCTGAGCTTTCCTTTGTCTTGGTTCAATTGATGCAGATTCCTTTGCTGAATAGGCCATGGACTAGCACAGGTGGGTGCTTGTCAGTATACTGGGCACACAGAGCAATTTCGTTTGTCAAGACCCACCTGGCTTGATCAAGGTTCTTTATTCCAGTGAAAACGATTTTTATCCAAATTCTAGAGGAGCACCAGTGTGCCTCTGGGAGCTACAGCCGGGCCTGCTGAACAGAGGCTCCGGAGTTTTCATTTTCTGACTAAAATTCAACACGGAATTTCATGGATGTAAGGAAACCGTGAATTGTGGACGTACCAGATTCTCACATCTTCATTGTCTAATGGAAGCTGAAGTTTCCCAGTCTGATCCGGCTGCCACTTCATTTCTGGCAATGACCATTCAATTGTGGACGTTCAGCCTTCTTCGGAATTCTCTTATACCGGTATGTTCCCGTGCCACATTAAGACAACTCGGTGAAGGTTTATGTGACTCAGGACAACTCTTTATTTCAGGCGTCTAGAAGCAAGGGAATTCACAGAGTTTGATGATCACTTATTAAAGTCCCGTTTCTCTATCATGCCCACTGATGACACTTCTACATCTGAGGGCAAAGAGCTTGTGCAGCATGATATTCTCATTTCAGCCACGCCAGCTGCAGTTTCTTCCTTGCAGAAAAATCTTTCCCAGTGTACTTCTTTAAAATGCTGCAAAATAGTGGGACAGAAGATTTCGGTTTAGGGTTAACTTTCAACGGGCATAGGTACAGGCATGTGGGCATGTTTAGAGACAGTGTTAGAGTTCAGGTTAGAGTTACGGCTGCGTGAGGATTCGGGTTATGGTAAGGTTGTGGATCAAATGTAGGGTGAGTGTGAGGTTTGAAGGTAAGAGTAGGGTTTAGTGTTTAAGGATGAATCAACCTATTGTCTAATTTAGGCTCATGGTAAACTTGACTGTTTAGGTATGGGTTGGGGTTAATATTCGCGTGAGGGTTAGAAAGTGTGCGAGGTTAAGAGTTGGGGTCAGGCTTGCGGCTTGTGTGTTACATCCTTTTTGGTTGTGGATAAGTTTAGCTCTCTGTCTAGTTTAAGGGATTGTATTACATTAACGGTGATATGGAGGCTTGGGTTGAAGGTGATGGATAGAGTTAAGTTAGGTTCAGGTGAAGGGTGACGGTTAGGAATAAGGTTAGTTGTAGGGGGAGCTGCATGTTCACATCAGATTTGGGATTAGGATTAGGCTTAGGGTAGACATAAGGTTAGGGTTAGGGCGGGGTTTAAGATGAGCCTTAGGTTAGGGTTCAGTTTAAAGTTAGGAGTCTACAGAATTACACCTAGGCTTAGGGTTACACCTCTTTTTAGGTTTAGATCTAGGGCTAGGTTTTGACCTAAGTTAGTGTTAGGATTAGGGTTGGTTTTAGGATAGCATTTAGGTTTGAGGTTTCATTTAAGTGTAGGATTATTGGAAGTACATCTGCTCTCCCTGGTTTTCCTTCACGATCACAATGTTTCTGAGATTCATGGTTTAAGGAAAATCTTGCTCATTGCCGGTTTCAAGGCAAAAAGGCGCCACCGGCATTTTTTTTCCCGTCAAACTTATGTTCGCTCTTTGAGAACCTTGGGTCTTTGGGAAAGCCGTGAGTCCAGCAAGATTTTTCAGCTCAAGTGTGCCCCAAGCAGTGGGTTCTACCTCTGAGCAATACAGCCCGTGGAATTCCTGAGAATCTGGAACCTGCCATGAAGTTCACCCTGCGTTTTATTCACACGGAATGACCTCCTTTGAGGTTCCCATGCCTCTGTACACAGATGCTTCCATGTCTCACAGGTCAATAGTGCTTCTCTGAGTTTCACTGGTCTAGGATAAAGGGTGATACGCCTGGGTTCCCGTGCTACACTACTGTGTGGCCTCAAGATGATGTTTTTAGGCACTGCGGCAAATCCATCGGTGGCAATTCTCTCATATTGTCATTGCCATGGGAAGATTCATTATTCGCTAGGAAATGTTTTACCGTGGAAGACGGGTCACCACAGAGCTGTCTCTTTTGTGTTGACAAAAACTTTGCTGAATTTACCTGCCAGCAGTTGCGTGTCCTCCATTTCTTTTAAGGTCGTTGGAGACGCACGACTGTAAGGAGAACGGTGAATGGTGGCCGTTCATAGCCCAGGATCATCAGAAACTGCAGAGTAAATTTTAGGAATGTAGATGTAGGACAGGGGAGAAAACTTCATTCAGGGAATTCAGTGAACTCTCCTTAAAATGCTGAGGCCTGACACGCCAGTACTTGGGGCAACACGGCTCCTGCCCTAGGTGGTTTTGTTGAGCGTGCCTCCTTCAGGTGTTGCCCTTTCTCTCCCAGCAATATTGCTCTGTGAAATTCTGTGGATGATGAAAACTATTTGCCATGGCTTTGTTCTTTCACCTCAGTGGCCTCATCTTTGAAGTACAAATGCTTTACAACACAGGTGCTGCCTCCCTGAGCTTTCCTTTGTCTTGGTTCAATTGATGCAGATTCCTTTGATGAGTAGGCCATGTACTAGCACAGGTGGGTGCTTGTCAGTATACTGGGCACAGAGAGCAATTTCCTTTGTCAATACCCACCTGGCTTGATCAAGCTTCTTTATTCCAGTGAAAACGATATTTATCCAAATTCTAGAGGAGCACCAGTGTGCCTCTGGGAGCTACACCCAGGCCTGCTGAACAGAGGCTCCGGGGTTTTCATTTTCTGACTAAAATTCAACACGGAATTTCATGGATGTAAGGAAACCGTGAATTGTGGACGTACCAGATTCTCACATCTTCATTGTCTAATGGAAGCTGAAGTTTCACAGTCTGATCCGGCTGCCACTTCATTTCTGGCAATGACCATTCATTTGTGGACGTTCAGCCTTCTTCGGAATTCTCTTATACCGGTATGTTCCCGTGCCACATTAAGACCACTCGGTGGAGGTTTATGTGACTCAGGACAACTCTTTATTTCAGGCGTCTAGAAGCAAGGGAATTCACAGAGTTTGATGATCACTTATTAAAGTCCCGTTTCTCTATCATGCCCACTGATGACACTTCTACATCTGAGGGCAAAGAGCTCGTGCAGCATGATATTCTCATTTCAGCCACGCCACCTGCAGTTTCTTCCTTGCAGAAAAATCTTTCCCAGTGTACTTCTTTAAAATGCTGCAAAATAGTGGGACAGAAGATTTCGGTTTAGGGTTAACTTTAAACGGGCATAGGTACAGGCATGTGGGCATGTTTAGAGACAGTGTTAGAGTTCAGGTTAGAGTTACGGCTGCGTGAGGATTCGGGTTATGGTAAGGTTGTGGATCAAATGTAGGTTGAAGGTAAGAGTAGAGTTTAGTGCTTAAGGATGAATGAACTTATTGTCTCATTTAGGCTTATGGTAAACTTGACTGTTTAGGTATGGGTTGGGGTTAATATTTGTGTGAGGGTTAGAAAGTGTGCGAGGTTAAGAGTTGGGGTCAGGCTTGTGGCTTGTGTGTTACATCCGTTTTGGTTGTGGATAAGTTTAGCTCTCTGTCTAGTTAAAGGGATTGGATTACATTAACGTCGATATGGAGTCTTGGGTTGAAGGTGATGGATAGAATTAAGTTAGGTTCAGGCGAAGGGTGATGGTTAGGAATAAGGTTAGTTGTAGGGGGAGCTGCATGTTCACATCAGATTTGGGGTTAGGATTAGGCTAGGGGAGACATAAGATTAGGGTTAGGGCGGGGTTTAAGATGAGCCTTAGGTTAGGGTTCAGTTTAAAGTTAGGAGTCTACAGAATTACACCTAGGCTTAGGGTTACACCTCTTTTTAGGTTTAGATCTAGGGCTAGGTTTTGACCTAAGTTAGTGTTAGGATTAGGGTTGGTTTTAGGATAGGATTTAGGTTTGAGGTTTCATTTAAGTGTAGGATTATTGGAAGTACATCTGCTCTCAATGGTTTTCCTTCACGATCACAATGTTTCTGAGATTCATGGTTTAAAGAAAATCTTGCTCATTGCCTGTTTCAAGGCAAAAAGGCGCCACCGGCATTTTTTTTCCGTGAAACTTATGTTCGCTCTTTGAGAACCTTGGGTCTTTGGGAAAGCCGTGAGTCCAGCAAGATTTTTCAGCTCAAGTGTGCCCCAAGCAGTGGGTTCTACCTCTGAGCAATACAGCCCGTAGAATTCCTGAGAATCTGGAACCTGCCATGAAGTTCACCCTGCGTTTTATTCACACGGAAGGACCTCCTTCGAGGTTCCCATGCCTCTGTACACAGATGCTTCCAGCAACGCGATGTCTCACAGGTCAATAGTGCTTCTCTGGGTTTCACTGGTCTAGGATAAAGGGTGAAGCGCCTGGGTTCCCGTGCTTCACTACTGTGTGGCCTCAAGATGATATTTGTAGGCACTGTGGCAAATCCATCGGTGGCAATTCTCTCATATTGTCATTGCGATGGGAAGATTCCTTTTTCGCTAGGAAATGTTTTACCATGGAAGACGGGTCAAGACAGAGCTGTCTCTTTTGTGTTGAGACAAACTTTGCTGAATTTACCTGCCAGCAGTTGCGTGTCCTCCATTTCTTTTAAGGTCGTTGGAGACGCACGAGTGTAAAGTGAACGGTGAATGGTGGCCGTTCATAGCCCAGGATCATCAGAAACCGCAGAGTAAATTTTAGGAATGTAGACGTAGGACAGCGGAGAAAACTTCATTCAGGGACTTCAGTGAACTCTCCTTACAATGCTGAGGCCTGACACGCCAGTACCTCGGGCAACAGGGCTCCTGCCCTAGGTAGTTTTGTTGAGCGTGCCTCCCTCAGGTGGTGTCTTTTCTCTCCCAGCAATATTGCTCCATGAAATTCTGTGGATGATGAAAACTATTTGCCATGGCTTTGTTCTTTCACCTCAGTGACCTCATCTTTGAACTACAAATGCTTTTCAACACAGGTGCTGCCTCCCTGAGCTTTCCTTTGTCTTGGTTCAATTGATGCAGATTCCTTTCCTGAATAGGCCATGGACTAGCACAGGTGGGTGCTTGTCAGTATAGTGGGCACACAGAGCAATTTCGTTTGTCAAGACCCACCTGGCTTGATCAAGGTTCTTTATTCCAGTGAAAACGATTTTTATCCAAATTCTAGAGGAGCACCAGTGTGCCTCTGGGAGCTACAGCCGGGCCTGCTGAACAGAGGCTCCGGAGTTTTCATTTTCTGACTAAAATTCAACACGGAATTTCATGGATGTAAGGAAACCGTGAATTGTGGACGTACCAGATTCTCACATCTTCATTGTCTAATGGAAGCTGAAGTTTCCCAGTCTGATCCGGCTGCCACTTCATTTCTGGCAATGACCATTCAATTGTGGACGTTCAGCCTTCTTCGGAATTCTCTTATACCGGTATGTTCCCGCGCCACATTAAGACAACTCGGTGAAGGTTTATGTGACTCAGGACAACTCTTTATTTCAGGCGTCTAGAAGCAAGGGAATTCACAGAGTTTGATGATCACTTATTAAAGTCCCGTTTCTCTATCATGCCCACTTATGACACTTCTACATCTGAGGGCAAAGAGCTCGTGCAGCATGATATTCTCATTTCAGCCACGCCAGCTGCAGTTTCTTCCTTGCAGAAAAATCTTTCCCAGTGTACTTCTTTAAAATGCTGCAAAATAGTGGGACAGAAGATTTCGGTTTAGCGTTAACTTTCAACGGGCATAGGTACAGGCATGTGGGCATGTTTAGAGACAGTGTTAGAGTTCAGGTTAGAGTTACGGCTGCGTGAGGATTCGGGTTATGGTAAGGTTGTGGATCAAATGTAGGGTGAGTGTGAGGTTTGAAGGTAAGAGTAGGGTTTAGTGTTTAAGGATGAATCAACCTATTGTCTAATTTAGGCTCATGGTAAACTTGACTGTTTAGGTATGGGTTGGGGTTAATATTCGCGTGAGGGTTAGAAAGTGTGCGAGGTTAAGAGTTGGGGTCAGGCTTGCGGCTTGTGTGTTACATCCTTTTTGGTTGTGGATAAGTTTAGCTCTCTGTCTAGTTTAAGGGATTGGATTACATTAACGGTGATATGGAGGCTTGGGTTGAAGGTGATGGATAGAGTTAAGTTAGGTTCAGGTGAAGGGTGACGGTTAGGAATAAGGTTAGTTGTAGGGGGAGCTGCATGTTCACATCAGATTTGGGATTAGGATTAGGCTTAGGGTAGACATAAGGTTAGGGTTAGGGCGGGGTTTAAGATGAGCCTTAGGTTAGGGTTCAGTTTAAAGTTAGGAGTCTACAGAATTACACCTAGGCTTAGGGTTACACCTCTTTTTAGGTTTAGATCTAGGGCTAGGTTTTGACCTAAGTTAGTGTTAGGATTAGGGTTGGTTTTAGGATAGCATTTAGGTTTGAGGTTTCATTTAAGTGTAGGATTATTGGAAGTACATCTGCTCTCCCTGGTTTTCCTTCACGATCACAATGTTTCTGAGATTCATGGTTTAAGGAAAATCTTGCTCATTGCCGGTTTCAAGGCAAAAAGGCGCCACCGGCATTTTTTTTCCCGTCAAACTTATGTTCGCTCTTTGAGAACCTTGGGTCTTTGGGAAAGCCGTGAGTCCAGCAAGATTTTTCAGCTCAAGTGTGCCCCAAGCAGTGGGTTCTACCTCTGAGCAATACAGCCCGTGGAATTCCTGAGAATCTGGAACCTGCCATGAAGTTCACCCTGCGTTTTATTCACACGGAATGACCTCCTTTGAGGTTCCCATGCCTCTGTACACAGATGCTTCCATGTCTCACAGGTCAATAGTGCTTCTCTGAGTTTCACTGGTCTAGGATAAAGGGTGATACGCCTGGGTTCCCGTGCTACACTACTGTGTGGCCTCAAGATGATGTTTGTAGGCACTGCGGCAAATCCATCGGTGGCAATTCTCTCATATTGTCATTGCCATGGGAAGATTCATTATTCGCTAGGAAATGTTTTACCGTGGAAGACGGGTCACCACAGAGCTGTCTCTTTTGTGTTGACAAAAACTTTGCTGAATTTACCTGCCAGCAGTTGCGTGTCCTCCATTTCTTTTAAGGTCGTTGGAGATGCACGACTGTAAGGAGAACGGTGAATGGTGGCCGTTCATAGCCCAGGATCATCAGAAACTGCAGAGTAAATTTTAGGAATGTAGATGTAGGACAGGGGAGAAAACTTCATTCAGGGAATTCAGTGAACTCTCCTTAAAATGCTGAGGCCTGACACGCCAGTACCTGGGGCAACACGGCTCCTGCCCTAGGTGGTTTTGTTGAGCGTGCCTCCTTCAGGTGTTGCCCTTTCTCTCCCAGCAATATTGCTCTGTGAAATTCTGAGGATGATGAAAACTATTTGCCATGGCTTTGTTCTTTCACCTCAGTGGCCTCATCTTTGAAGTACAAATGCTTTACAACACAGGTGCTGCCTCCCTGAGCTTTCCTTTGTCTTGGTTCAATTGATGCAGATTCCTTTGATGAATAGGCCATGTACTAGCACAGGTGGGTGCTTGTCAGTATACTGGGCACAGAGAGCAATTTCCTTTGTCAATACCCACCTGGCTTGATCAAGCTTCTTTATTCCAGTGAAAACGATATTTCTCCAAATTCTAGAGGAGCACCAGTGTGCCTCTGGGAGCTACACCCAGGCCTGCTGAACAGAGGCTCCGGGGTTTTCATTTTCTGACTAAAATTCAACACGGAATTTCATGGATGTAAGGAAACCGTGAATTGTGGACGTACCAGATTCTCACATCTTCATTGTCTAATGGAAGCTGAAGTTTCACAGTCTGATCCGGCTGCCACTTCATTTCTGGCAATGACCATTCAATTGTGGACGTTCAGCCTTCTTCGGAATTCTCTTATACCGGTATGTTCCCGTGCCACATTAAGACCACTCGGTGGAGGTTTATGTGACTCAGGACAACTCTTTATTTCAGGCGTCTAGAAGCAAGGGAATTCACAGAGTTTGATGATCACTTATTAAAGTCCCGTTTCTCTATCATGCCCACTGATGACACTTCTACATCTGAGGGCAAAGAGCTCGTGCAGCATGATATTCTCATTTCAGCCACGCCAGCTGCAGTTTCTTCCTTGCAGAAAAATCTTTCCCAGTGTACTTCTTTAAAATGCTGCAAAATAGTGGGACAGAAGATTTCGGTTTAGGGTTAACTTTAAACGGGCATTGGTAAAGGCATGTGGGCATGTTTAGAGACAGTGTTAGAGTTCAGGTTAGAGTTACGGCTGCGTGAGGATTCGGGTTATGGTAAGGTTGTGGATCAAATGTAGGGTGAGTGTGAGGTTTGAAGGTAAGAGTAGGGTTTAGTGTTTAAGGATGAATCAACCTATTGTCTAATTTAGGCTCATGGTAAACTTGACTGTTTAGGTATGGCTTGGGGTTAATATTCGCGTGAGGGTTAGAAAGTGTGCGAGGTTAAGATTTGGGGTCAGGCTTGCGGCTTGTGTGTTACATCCTTTTTGGTTGTGGATAAGTTTAGCTCTCTGTCTAGTTTAAGGGATTGGATTACATTAACGGTGATATGGAGGCTTGGGTTGAAGGTGATGGATAGAGTTAAGTTACGTTCAGGTGAAGGGTGACGGTTAGGAATAAGGTTAGTTGTAGGGGGAGCTGCATGGTCACATCAGATTTGGGGTTAGGATTAGGCTAGGGGAGACATAAGATTAGGGTTAGGGCGGGGTTTAAGATGAACCTTAGGTTAGGGTTCATTTTAAAGTTAGGAGTCTACAGAATTACACCTAGGCTTAGGGTTACACCTCTTTTTAGGTTTAGACCTAGGGCTAGGATTTGACCTAGGTTAGGGTTAGGATTAGGGTTGGTTTTAGGATAGCATTTTGGTTTGAGGTTTCATTTAAGTGTAGGATTACTGGAAGTACATCTGCTCTCCCTGGTTTTCCTTCACGATCACAATGTTTCTGAGATTCATGGTTTAAGGAAAATCTTGCTCCTTGCCGGTTTCAAGGCAAAATGCGCCACCCGCAGTTTTTTTTCCGTCAAACTTATGTTCGCTCTTTGAGAACGTTGGGTCTTTGGGAAAGCCGTGAGTCCAGCAAGATTTTTCAGCTCAAGTGTGCCCCAAGCAGTGGGTTCTACCTCTGAGCAATACAGCCCGTGGAATTCCTGAGAATCTGGAACCTGCCATGAAGTTCACCCTTTGTTTTATTCACAGGGAGGAAACTCCTTCGAGGTTCCCATGCCTCTGTACACTGATGCTTCCAGCAACGCCATGTCTCACAGGTCAATAGTGCTTCTCTGAGTTTCACTGGTCTAGGATAAAGGGTGAAGCGCCTGGGTTCCCGTGCTTCACTACTGTGTGGCCTCAAGATGATGTTTGTAGGCACTGCGGCAAATCCATCGGTGGCAATTCTCTCATATTGTCATTGCGATGGGAAGATTCATTATTCGCTAGGAAATGTTTTACTGTGGAAGACGGGTCACCACAGAGCTGTCTCTTTTGTGTTGAGAAAAACTTTGCTGAATTTACCTGCCAGCAGTTGCGTGTCCTCCATTTCTTATAAGGTCGTTGGAGACGCACGAGTGTAAGGAGAACACTGAATGGTGGCCGTTCATAGCCCAGGATCATCAGAAACTGCAGAGTAAATTTTAGGAATGTAGATGTAGGACAGGGGAGAAAACTTCATTCAGGGAATTCAGTGAACTCTCCTTACAATGCTGAGGCCTGACACGCCAGTACCTGGGGCAACACGGCTCCTGCCCTAGGTGGTTTTGTTGAGCGTGCCTCCTTCAGGTGTTGCCCTTTCTCTCCCAGCAATATTGCTCCGTGAAATTCTGCGGATGATGAAAACTATTTGCCATGGCTTTGCTCTTTCACCTCCTTGGCCTCATCTTTGAAGTACAAATGCTTTACAACACAGGTGCTGCCTCCCTGAGCTTTCCTTTGTCTTGGTTCAATTGATGCAGATTCCTTTGATGAATAGGCCATGGACTAGCACAGGTGGGTGCTTGTCAGTATACTGGGCAGAGAGAGCAATTTCCTTTGTCAATACACACCTGGCTTGATCCAGCTTCTTTATTCCAGTGAAAACGATATTTATCCAAATTCTAGAGGAGCACCAGTGTGCCTCTGGGAGCTACACCCAGGCCTGCTGAACAGAGGCTCCGGGGTTTTGATTTTCTGACTAAAATTCAACACGGAATTACATGGATGTAAGGAAACCGTGAATTGTGGACGTACCAGATTCTCACATCTTCATTGTCTAATGGAAGCTGAAGTTTCCCAGTCTGATCCGGCTGCCACTTCATTTCTGGCAATGACCATTCAATTGTGGACCTTCAGCCTTCTTTGGAATTCTCTTATACCGGTATGTTCCCGCGCCACATTAAGACCACTCGGTGGAGGTTTATGTGACTCAGGACAACTCTTTATTTCAGGCGTCTAGAAGCAAGGGAATTCACAGAGTTTGATGATCACTTATTAAGGTCCCGTTTCTCTATCATGCCCACTGATGACACTTCTACATCTGAGGGCAAAGAGCTCGTGCAGCATGATATTCTCATTTCAGCCACGCCAGCTGCAGTTTCTTCCTTGCAGAAAAATCTTTCCCAGTGTACTTCTTTAAAATGCTGCAAAATAGTGGGACAGAAGATTTCGGTTTAGGGTTAACTTTAAACGGGCATTGGTAAAGGCATGTGGGCATGTTTAGAGACAGTGTTAGAGTTCAGGTTAGAGTTACGGCTGCGTGAGGATTCGGGTTATGGTAAGGTTGTGGATCAAATGTAGGGTGAGTGTGAGGTTTGAAGGTAAGAGTAGGGTTTAGTGTTTAAGGATGAATCAACCTATTGTCTAATTTAGGCTCATGGTAAACTTGACTGTTTAGGTATGGCTTGGGGTTAATATTCGCGTGAGGGTTAGAAAGTGTGCGAGGTTAAGATTTGGGGTCAGGCTTGCGGCTTGTGTGTTACATCCTTTTTGGTTGTGGATAAGTTTAGCTCTCTGTCTAGTTTAAGGGATTGGATTACATTAACGGTGATATGGAGGCTTGGGTTGAAGGTGATGGATAGAGTTAAGTTACGTTCAGGTGAAGGGTGACGGTTAGGAATAAGGTTAGTTGTAGGGGGAGCTGCATGGTCACATCAGATTTGGGGTTAGGATTAGGCTAGGGGAGACATAAGATTAGGGTTAGGGCGGGGTTTAAGATGAACCTTAGGTTAGGGTTCATTTTAAAGTTAGGAGTCTACAGAATTACACCTAGGCTTAGGGTTACACCTCTTTTTAGGTTTAGACCTAGGGCTAGGATTTGACCTAGGTTAGGGTTAGGATTAGGGTTGGTTTTAGGATAGCATTTTGGTTTGAGGTTTCATTTAAGTGTAGGATTACTGGAAGTACATCTGCTCTCCCTGGTTTTCCTTCACGACCACAATGTTTCTGAGATTCATGGTTTAAGGAAAATCTTGCTCCTTGCCGGTTTCAAGGCAAAATGCGCCACCTGCAGTTTTTTTTCCGTCAAACTTATGTTCGCTCTTTGAGAACGTTGGGTCTTTGGGAAAGCCGTGAGTCCAGCAAGATTTTTCAGCTCAAGTGTGCCCCAAGCAGTGGGTTCTACCTCTGAGCAATACAGCCCGTGGAATTCCTGAGAATCTGGAACCTGCCATGAAGTTCACCCTTTGTTTTATTCACAGGGAGGAAACTCCTTCGAGGTTCCCATGCCTCTGTACACTGATGCTTCCAGCAACGCCATGTCTCACAGGTCAATAGTGCTTCTCTGAGTTTCACTGGTCTAGGATAAAGGGTGAAGCGCCTGGGTTCCCGTGCTTCACTACTGTGTGGCCTCAAGATGATGTTTGTAGGCACTGCGGCAAATCCATCGGTGGCAATTCTCTCATATTGTCATTGCGATGGGAAGATTCATTATTCGCTAGGAAATGTTTTACTGTGGAAGACGGGTCACCACAGAGCTGTCTCTTTTGTGTTGACAAAAACTTTGCTGAATTTACCTGCCAGCAGTTGCGTGTCCTCCATTTCTTATAAGGTCGTTGGAGACGCACGAGTGTAAGGAGAACACTGAATGGTGGCCGTTCATAGCCCAGGATCATCAGAAACTGCAGAGTAAATTTTAGGAATGTAGATGTAGGACAGGGGAGAAAACTTCATTCAGGGAATTCAGTGAACTCTCCTTACAATGCTGAGGCCTGACACGCCAGTACCTGGGGCAACACGGCTCCTGCCCTAGGTGGTTTTGTTGAGCGTGCCTCCTTCAGGTGTTGCCCTTTCTCTCCCAGCAATATTGCTCCGTGAAATTCTGCGGATGATGAAAACTATTTGCCATGGCTTTGCTCTTTCACCTCCTTGGCCTCATCTTTGAAGTACAAATGCTTTACAACACAGGTGCTGCCTCCCTGAGCTTTCCTTTGTCTTGGTTCAATTGATGCAGATTCCTTTGATGAATAGGCCATGGACTAGCACAGGTGGGTGCTTGTCAGTATACTGGGCAGAGAGAGCAATTTCCTTTGTCAATACACACCTGGCTTGATCCAGCTTCTTTATTCCAGTGAAAACGATATTTATCCAAATTCTAGAGGAGCACCAGTGTGCCTCTGGGAGCTACACCCAGGCCTGCTGAACAGAGGCTCCGGGGTTTTGATTTTCTGACTAAAATTCAACACGGAATTACATGGATGTAAGGAAACCGTGAATTGTGGACGTACCAGATTCTCACATCTTCATTGTCTAATGGAAGCTGAAGTTTCCCAGTCTGATCCGGCTGCCACTTCATTTCTGGCAATGACCATTCAATTGTGGACCTTCAGCCTTCTTTGGAATTCTCTTATACCGGTATGTTCCCGCGCCACATTAAGACCACTCGGTGGAGGTTTATGTGACTCAGGAAAACTCTTTATTTCAGGCGTCTAGAAGCAAGGGAATTCACAGAGTTTGATGATCACTTATTAAGGTCCCGTTTCTCTATCATGCCCACTGATGACACTTCTACATCTGAGGGCAAAGAGCTCGTGCAGCATGATATTCTCATTTCAGCCACGCCTCCTGCAGTTTCTTCCTTGCAGAAAATCTTTCCCAGTGTACTTCTTTAAAATGCTGCAAAATAGTGGGACAGAAGATTTCGGTTTAGGGTTAACTTTAAACGGGCATAGGTACAGGCATGTGGGCATGTTTAGAGACAGTGTTAGAGTTCAGGTTAGAGTTACGGCTGCGTGAGGATTCGGGTTATGGTAAGGTTGTGGATCCAATGTAGGGTGAGTGTGAGGTTTGAAGGTAAGAGTAGGGTTTAGTGTTTAAGGATGAATGAACCTATTGTCTAATTTAGGCTCATGGTAAACTTGACTGTTTAGGTATGGGTTGGGGTTAATATTCGCGTGAGGGTTAGAAAGTGTGCGAGGTTAAGAGTTGGGGTCAGGCTTGCGGCTTGTGTGTTACATTCTTTTTGGTTGTGGATAAGTGTAGCTCTCTGTCTAGTTTAAGGGATTGGATTACATTAACGGTGATATGGAGGCTTGGGTTGAAGGTGATGGATACAGTTAAGTTAGGTTCAGGCGAAGGGTTACTGTTAGGAATAAGGTTAGTTGTAGGGGGAGCTGCATGTTCACATCAGATTTGGGATTAGGATTAGGCTTAGGGTAGACATAAGGTTAGGGTTAGGGCGGGGTTTAAGATGAGCCTTAGGTTAGGGTTCAGTTTAAAGTTAGGAGTCTACAGAATTACACCTAGGCTTAGGGTTACACCTCTTTTTAGGTTTATACCTAAGGCTAAGTTTTGACCTAGGTTAGGGTTAGGAATAGGGTTGGTTTTAGGATAGCATTTAGGTTTGAGGTTTCATTTAAGTGTAGGATTATTGGAAGTACATCTGCTCTCCCTGGTTTTCCTTCACGATCACAATGTTTCTGAGATTCATGGTTTAAGGAAAATCTTGCTCCTTGCCGGTTTCAAGGCAAAAAGGCGCCACCGGTAGTTTTTTTTCCGTCAAACTTATGTTCGCTCTTTGAGAACCTTGGGTCTTTGTGAAAGCCATGAGTCCAGCAAGATTTTTCAGCTCAAGTGTGCCCCAAGCAGTGGGTTCTACCTCTGAGCAATACAGCCCCTGGAATTCCTGAGAATCTGGAACCTGCCGTGAAGTTCACCCTGCGGTTTATTCACACGGAAGGAGCTCCTTCGAGGTTCCCATGCCTCTGTACACTGATGCTTCCAGCAACGCCATGTCTCACAGGTCAATAGTGCTTCTCTGAGTTTCACTGGTCTAGGATAAAGGGTGAAGCGCCTGGGTTCCCGTGCTTCACTACTGTGTGGCCTCAAGATGATGTTTGTAGGCACTGCGGCAAATCCATCGGTGGCAATTCTCTCATATTGTCATTGCGATGGGAAGATTCCTTTTCGCTAGGAAATGTTTTACCGTGGAAGACGGGTCACGACAGAGCTGTCTCTTTTGTGTTATGACAAACTTTGCTGAATTTACCTGCCAGCAGTTGAGTGTCCTCCATTTCTTTTAAGGTCGTTGGAGACGCACGAGTGTAAGGAGAACGGTGAATGGTGGCCGTTCATAGCCCAGGATCATCAGAAACCGCAGAGTAAATTTTAGGAATGTAGACGTAGGACAACGGAGAAAACTTCATTCAGGGACTTCAGTGAACTCTCCTTACAATGCTGAGGCCTGACACGCCAGTACCTGGGGCAACACGGCTCCTGCCCTAGGTAGTTTGGTTGAGCGTGCCTCCCTCAGGTGGTGCCTTTTCTCTCCCAGCAATATTGCTCTGTGAAATTCTGAGGATGATGAAAACTATTTGCCATGGCTTTGCTCTTTCACCTCAGTGGCCTCATCTTTGAAGTACAAATGCTTTTCAACACAGGTGCTGCCTCCCTGAGCTTTCCTTTGTCTTTGTTCAATTGATGCAGATTCCTTTGCTGAATAGGCCATGGACTAGCACAGGTGGGTGCTTGTCAGTATACTGGGCACACAGAGCAATTTCGTTTGTCAAGACCCACCTGGCTTGATCAAGGTTCTCTATTCCAGTGAAAACGATTTTTATCCAAATTCTAGAGGAGCACCAGTGTGCCTCTGGGAGCTACAACCGGGCCTGCTGAACAGAGGCTCCGGGGTTATCATTTTCTGACTAAAATTCAACACGGAATTTCATGGATGTAAGGAAACCGTGAATTGTGGATGTGCCAGATGCTCACATCTTCATTCTCTAATGGAAGCTGAAGTTTCCCAGTCTGATCCGGCTGCTACTTCATTTCTGGCAATGACCATTCAATTGTGGACGTTCAGCCTTCTTCGGAATTCTCTTATACCGGCATGTTCCCGTGCCACATTAAGACCACTCGGTGGAGGTTTATGTGACTCAGGACAACTCTTTATTTCAGGCGTCTACAACAATGGGAATTCACAGAGTTTGATGATCACTTATTAAAGTCCCGTTTCTCTATGATGCCCACTGATGACACTTCTACATCTGAGGGCAAAGAGCTCGTGCAGCATGATATTCTCATTTCAGCTACGCCTCTTGCAGTTTCTTCCTTGCAGAAAAATCTTTCCCAGTGTACTTCTTTAAAATGCTGCAAAATAGTGGGACAGAAGATTTCAGTTTAGGGTTAACTTTAAACGGGCATAGGTACAGGCATGTGGGCATTTTTAGAGACAGTGTTAGAGTTCAGGTTAGAGTTAAGGCTGCGTGAGGATTCGGGTTATGGTAAGGTTGTGGATCAAATGTAGGGTGAGTGTAGGTTGAAGGTAAGAGTAGAGTTTAGTGCTTAAGGATGAATGAACCTATTGTCTCATTTAGGCTTATGGTAAACTTGACTGTTTAGGTATGGGTTGGGGTTAATATTTGTGTGAAGGTTAGAAAGTGTGCGAGGTTAAGAGTTGGGGTCAGGCTTGTGGCTTGTGTGTTACATCCTTTTTGGTGGTGGATAAGTTTAGCTCTCTGTCTAGTTTAAGGGATTGGATTACCTTAACGGTAATATGGAGGCTTGGGTTGAAGGTGATGGATAGAGTTAAGTTAGGTTCATGCGAAGGGTGACGGTTAGGAATAAGGTTAGTTGTAGGGGGAGCTGCATGTTCACATCAGATTTGGGGTTAGGATTAGGCTTAGGGTAGACATAAGGTTAGGGTTAGGGTGGGGTTTAAGATGAGCCTTAGGTTAGGGTTCAGTTTAAAGTTAGGAGTCTACAGAATTACACCTAGGCTTAGGGTTACACCTCTTTTTAGTTTTAGACCTAGGGCTAGGTTTTGACCTAGGTTAAGGTTAGGATTAGGGTTGGTTTTAGGATAGCATTTAGGTTTGAGGTTTCATTTAATTGTAGGATTATTGGAAGTACATCTGCTCTCCCTGGTTTTCCTTCACGATCGCAATGTTTCTGAGATTCATGGTTTAAGGAAAATCTTGCTCCTTGCCGGTTTCAAGGCAAAAAGGCGCCACCGGCAGTTTTTTTTCCGTCAAACTTATGTTCGCTCTTTGAGAACCTTGGGTCTTTGGGAAAGCCGTGAGTTCAGCAAGATTTTTCAGCTCAAGTGTGCCCCAAGCAGTGGGTTCTCCCTCTGAGCAATACAGCCCGTGGAATTCCTGAGAATCTGGAACCTGCCATGAAGTTCACCCTGCGTTTTATTCACACGGAAGGAGCTCCTTCGAGGTTCCCATGCCTCTGTACACTGATGCTTCCAGCAACGCCATGTCTCACAGGTCAATAGTGCTTCTCTGAGTTTCACTGGTCTAGGATAAAGGGTGAAGCGCCTGGGTTCCCGTGCTTCACTACTGTGTGGCCTCAAGATGATGTTTGTAGGCACTGCGGCATATCCATCGGTGGCTATTCCCTCATATTGTCATTGCGATGGGAAGATTCCTTTTTCGCTAGGAAATATTTTACCGTGGAAGACGGGTCACGACAGAGCTGTCTCTTTTGTGTTGAGACAAACTTTGCAGAATTTACCTGCCAGCAGTTGTGTGTCCTCCATTTCTTTTAAGGTCGATGGAGACGCACGGGTGTAAGGAGAACGGTGAATGGTGGCCGTTCATAGCCCAGGATCATCAGAAACCGCAGAGTAAATTTTAGGAATGTAGACGTAGGACAGAGGTTAAAACTTCACTCAGGGACTTCAGTGAACTCTCCTTACAATGCTGAGGCCTGACACGCCAGTACCTGGGGCAACACGGCTCCTGCCCTAGGTAGTTTGGTTGAGCGTGCCTCCCTCAGGTGGTGCCTTTTCTCTCCCAGCAATATTGCTCTGTGAAATTCTGTGGATGATGAAAACTATTTGCCATGGCTTTGTTCTTTCACCTCAGTGGCCTCATCTTTGAAGTACAAATGCTTTTTAACACAGGTGCTGCCTCCCTGAGCTTTCCTTTGTCTTGGTTCAATTGATGCAGATTCCTTGCTGAATAGGCCATGGACTAGCACAGGTGGGTGCTTGTCAGTATACTGGGCACACACAGCAATTTCGTTTGTCAAGACCCACCTGGCTTGATCAAGGTTCTTTATTCCAGTGAAAACGATTTTTATCCAAATTCTAGAGGAGCACCAGTGTGCCTCTGGGAGCTACACCCGGGCCTGCTGAACAGAGGCTCCGGGGTTTTCATTTTCTGACTAAAATTCAACACGGAATTTCATGGATCTAAGGAAACCGTGAATTGTGGACGTACCAGATTCTCACATCTTCATTGTCTAATGGAAGCTGAAGTTTCCCAGTCTGATCCGGCTGCCACTTCATTTCTGGCAATGACCATTCAATTGTGGACGTTCAGCCTTCTTCGGAATTCTCTTATACCGGCATGTTCCCGTGCCACATTAAGACCACTCGGTGGAGGTTTATGTGACTCAGGACAACTCTTTATTTCAGGCGTCTAGAACAAAGGGAATACACAGAGGTTGATGATCACTTATTAAAGTCCCGTTTCTCTATGATGCCCACTGATGACACTTCTACATCTGAGGGCAAAGAGCTCGTGCAGCATGATATTCTCATTTCAGCCACGCCGCCTGCAGTTTCTTCCTTGCAGAAAAATCTTTCCCAGTGTACTTCTTTAAAATGCTGCAAAATAGTGGGACAGAAGATTTCAGTTTAGGGTTAACTTTAAACGGGCATAGGTACAGGCACGTGGGCATGTTTAGAGACAGTGTTAGAGTTCAGGTTAGAGTTACGGCTGCGTGAGGATTCGGGTTATGGTAAGGTTGTGGATCAAATGTAGGTTGAGTGTAGGTTGAAGGTAAGAGTAGGGTTTAGTGCTTAAGGATGATTGAACCTATTGTCTCATTTAGGCTTATGGTAAACTTGACTGTTTAGGTATGGGTTGGGGTTAATATTCGTGTGAGGGTTAGAAAGTGTGCGAGGTTAAGAGTTGGGGTCAGGCTTGCGGCTTGTGTGTTACATCCGTTTTGGTTGTGGATAAGTTTAGCTCTCTGTCTAGTTTAAGGGATTGGATTACATTAACGGTGATATGGAGGCTTGGGTTGAAGGTGATGGATAGAGTTAAGTTAGGTTCAGGCGAAGGGTGACGGTTAGGAATAAGGTTAGTTGTATGGGAAGCTGCATGTTCACATCAGATTTGGGGTTAGGATTAGGCTTAGGGTAGACATACGGTTAGGGTTAGGGCGGGGTTTAAGATGAGCCTTAGGTTAGGGTTCAGTTTAAAGTTAGGAGTCTACAGAATTACACCTAGGCTTAGGGTTACACCTCTTTTTAGGTTTAGATCTAGAGCTAGGTTTTGACGTAAGTTAGTGTTAGGATTAGGGTTGGTTTTAGGATAGCATTTAGGTTTGAGGTTTCATTTAAGTATAGGATTATTGGAAGTACATCTGCTCTCCCTGGTTTTCCTTCACGATCACAATGTTTCCGAGATTCATGGTTTAAGGAAAATCTTGCTCATTGCCGGTTTCAAGTCAAAAAGGCGCCACCGGCATTTTTTTTCCCGTCAAACTTATGTTCGCTCTTTGAGAACCTTGGGTCTTTGGGAAAGCCGTGAGTCCAGCAAGATTTTTCAGCTCAAGTGTGCCCCAAGCAGTGGGTTCTACCTCTGAGCAATACAGCCCGTGGAATTCCTGAGAATCTGGAACCTGCCATGAAGTTCACCCTGCGTTTTATTCACACGGAAGGAGCTCCTTCGAGGTTCCCATGCCTCTGTACACTGATGCTTCCAGCAACGCCATGTCTCACAGGTCAATAGTGCTTCTCTGAGTTTCACTGGTCTAGGAAAAAGGGTGTAGCGCCTGGGTTCCCGTGCTTCACTACTGTGTGGCCTCAAGATGATGTTTTTAGGCACTGCGGCAAATCCATCGGTGGCAATTCTCTCATATTGTCATTGCGATGGGAAGATTCCTTACTCGCTAGGAAATATTTTACCGTGGAAGACGGGTCACGACAGAGCTGTCTCTTTTGTGTTGAGACAAACTTTGCTGAATTTACCTGCCAGCAGTTGCGTGTCCTCCATTTCTTTTAAGGTCGATGGAGACGCACGAGTGTAAGGAGAACGGTGAATGGTGGCCGTTCATAGCCCAGGATCATCAGAAACCGCAGAGTAAATTTTTGGAATGTAGACGTAGGACAGAGGTTAAAACTTCACTCAGGGACTTCAGTGAACTCTCCTTACAATGCTGAGGCCTGACACGCCAGTACCTGGTGCAACACGGCTCCTGCCCTAGATAGTTTTGTTGAGCATGCCTCCCTCAGGTGGTGCCTTTTCTCTCCCAGAAATATTGCTCTGTGAAATTCTGCAGATGATGAAAACTATTTGCCATGGCTTTGTTCTTTCACCTCAGTGGCCTCATCGTTGAAGTACAAATGCTTTCCAACACAGGTGCTGCCTCCCTTAGCTTTCCTTTGTCTTGGTTCAATTGATGCAGATTCCTTTGCTGAATAGGCCATGGACTAGCACAGGTGGGTGCTTGTCAGTATACTGGACACACGCAGCAATTTCGTTTGTCAAGACCCACCTGGCTTGATCAAGGTTCTTTATTCCAGTGAAAACGATTTTTATCCAAATTCTAGAGGAGCACCAGTGTGCCTTTGGGAGCTACACCCGGGCCTGCTGAACAGAGGCTCCGGGGTTTTCATTTTCTGACTAAAATTCAACACGGAATTACATGGATGTAAGGAAACCGTGAATTGTGGACGTACCAGATCCTCACATCTTCATTGTCTAATGGAAGCTGAAGTTTCCCAGTCTGATCCGGCTGCCACTTCATTTCTGGCAATGACCATTCAATTGTGGACGTTCAGCCTTCTTCGGAAATCTCTTATACCGGCATGTTCCCGCGCCACATTAAGACCACTCGGTGGAGGTTTATGTGACTCAGGACAACTCTCTATTTCAGGCGTCTAGAACCAAGGGAATTCACAGAGGTTGATGATCACTTATTAAAGTCCTGTTTCTCTATGATGTCCACTGATGATTCTTCTACATCTGAGGGCAAAGAGCTCGTGCAGCATGATATTCTCATTTCAGCCACGCCGCCTGCAGTTTCTTCCTTGCAGAAAAATCTTTCACAGTGTACTTCTTTAAAATGCTGCAAAATAGTGGGACAGAAGATTTCGGTTTAGGGTTAACTTTAAACGGGCATAGGTACAGGCAGGTGGGCATGTTTAGAGACAGTGTTAGAGTTCAGGTTAGAGTTACGGCTGCGTGAGGATTCGGGTTATGGTAAGGTTGTGGATCAAATGTAGGGTGAGTGTAGGTTGAAGGTAAGAGTAGAGTTTAGTGCTTAAGGATGAATGAGCTTATTGTCTCATTTAGGCTTATGGTAAACTTGACTGTTTAGGTATGGGTTGGGGTTAATATTTGTGTGAGGGTTAGAAAGTGTGCGAGGTTAAGAGTTGGGGTCAGGCTTGTGGCTTGTGTGTTACATCCGTTTTGGTTGTGGATAAGTTTAGCTCTCTTTCTAGTTAAAGGGATTGGATTACATTAACGTCGATATGGAGTCTTGGGTTGAAGGTGATGGATAGAATTAAGTTAGGTTCAGGCGAAGGGTGATGGTTAGGAATAAGGTTAGTTGTAGGGGGAGCTGCATGTTCACATCAGATTTGGGGTTAGGATTAGGCTAGGGGAGACATAAGATTAGGGTTAGGGCAGGGTTTAAGATGAGCCTTAGGTTAGGGTTCAGTTTAAAGTTAGGAGTCTACAGAATTACACCTAGGCTTAGGGTTACACCTCTTTTTAGGTTTAGATCTAGGGCTAGGTTTTGACCTAAGTTAGTGTTAGGATTAGGGTTGGTTTTAGGATAGGATTTAGGTTTGAGGTTTCATTTAAGTGTAGGATTATTGGAAGTACATCTGCTCTCCCTGGTTTTCCTTCACGATCACAATGTTTCTGAGATTCATGGTTTAGGAAAATCTTGCTCATTGCCTGTTTCAAGGCAAAAAGGCGCCACCGGCATTTTTTTTCCGTGAAACTTTTGTTCGCTCTTTGAGAACCTTGGGTCTTTGGGAAAGCCGTGAGTCCATCAAGATTTTTCAGCTCAAGTGTGCCCCAAGCAGTGGGTTCTACCTCTGAGCAATACAGCCCGTAGAATTCCTGAGAATCTGGAACCTGCCATGAAGTTCACCCTGCGTTTTATTCACACGGAAGGACCTCCTTCGAGGTTCCCATGCCTCTGTACACAGATGCTTCCAGCAACGCGATGTCTCACAGGTCAATAGTGCTTCTCTGGGTTTCACTGGTCTAGGATAAAGGGTGAAGCGCCTGGGTTCCCGTGCTTCACTACTGTGTGGCCTCAAGATGATATTTGTAGGCACTGTGGCAAATCCATCGGTGGCAATTCTCTCATATTGTCATTGCGATGGGAAGATTCCTTTTTCGCTAGGAAATGTTTTACCGTGGAAGACGGGTCAAGACAGAGCTGTCTCTTTTGTGTTGAGACAAACTTTGCTGAATTTACCTGCCAGCAGTTGCGTGTCCTCCATTTCTTTTAAGGTCGATGGAGACGCACGAGTGTAAAGTGAACGGTGAATGGTGGCCGTTCATAGCCCAGGATCATCAGAAACCGCAGAGTAAATTTTAGGAATGTAGACGTAGGACAGCGGAGAAAACTTCATTCAGGGACTTCAGTGAACTTTCCTTACAATGCTGAGGCCTGACACGCCAGTACCTCGGGCAACAGGGCTCCTGCCCTAGGTAGTTTTGTTGAGCGTGCCTCCCTCAGGTGGTGTCTTTTCTCTCCCAGCAATATTGCTCCATGAAATTCTGTGGATGATGAAAACTATTTGCCATGGCTTTGTTCTTTCACCTCAGTGACCTCATCTTTGAACTACAAATGCTTTTCAACACAGGTGCTGCCTCCCTGATCTTTCCTTTGTCTTGGTTCAATTGATGCAGATTCCTTTCCTGAATAGGCCATGGACTAGCACAGGTGGGTGCTTGTCAGTATAGTGGGCACACAGAGCAATTTCGTTTGTCAAGACCCACCTGGCTTGATCAAGGTTCTTTATTCCAGTGAAAACGATTTTTATCCAAATTCTAGAGGAGCACCAGTGTGCCTCTGGGAGCTACAGCCGGGCCTGCTGAACAGAGGCTCCGGAGTTTTCATTTTCTGACTAAAATTCAACACGGAATTTCATGGATCTAAGGAAACCGTGAATTGTGGACGTACCAGATTCTCACATCTTCGTTGTCTAATGGAAGCTGAAGTTTCCCAGTCTGATCCGGCTGCCACTTCATTTCTGGCAATGACCATTCAATTGTGGACGTTCAGCCTTCTTCGGAATTCTCTTATACCGGTATGTTCCCGTGCCACATTAAGACCACTCGGTGGAGGTTTATGTGACTCAGGACAACTCTTTATTTCAGGCGTCTAGAAGCAAGGGAATTCACAGAGTTTGATGATCACTTATTAAGGTCCCGTTTCTCTATCATGCCCACTGATGACACTTCTACATCTGAGGGCAAAGAGCTCGTGCAGCATGATATTCTCATTTCAGCCACGCCAGCTGCAGTTTCTTCCTTGCAGAAAAATCTTTCCCAGTGTACTTCTTTAAAATGCTGCAAAATAGTGGGACAGAAGATTTCGGTTTAGGGTTAACTTTAAACGGGCATAGGTACAGGCATGTGGGCATGTTTAGAGACAGTGTTAGAGTTCAGGTTAGAGTTACGGCTGCGTGAGGATTCGGGTTATGGTAAGGTTGTGGATCAAATGTAGGGTGAGTGTGAGGTTTGAAGGTAAGAGTAGGGTTTAGTGTTTAAGGATGAATCAACCTATTGTCTAATTTAGGCTCATAGTAAACTTGACTGTTTAGGTATGGGTTGGGGTTAATATTCGCGTGAGGGTTAGAAAGAGTGCGAGGTTAAGAGTTGGGGTCAGGCTTGCGGCTTGTGTGTTACATCCTTTTTGGTTGTGGATAAGTTTAGCTCTCTGTCTAGTTTAAGGGATTGGATTACATTAACGGTGATATGGAGGCTTGGGTTGAAGGTGATGGATAGAGTTAAGTTAGGTTCAGGTGAAGGGTGACGGTTAGGAATAAGGTTAGTTGTAGGGGGAGCTGCATGTTCACATCAGATTTGGGATTAGGATTAGGCTTAGGGTAGACATAAGGTTAGGGTTAGGGCGGGGTTTAAGATGAGCCTTAGGTTAGGGTTCAGTTTAAAGTTAGGAGTCTACAGAATTACACCTAGGCTTAGGGTTACACTTCTTTTTAGGTTTAGACCTAGGGCTAGGATTTGACCTAGGTTAGGGTTAGGATTAGGGTTGGTTTTAGGATAGCATTTAGGTTTGAGGTTTCATTTAAGTGTAGGATTACTGGAAGTACATCTGCTCTCCCTGGTTTTCCTTCACGATCACAATGTTTCTGAGATTCATGGTTTAAGGAAAATCTTGCTCCTTGCCGGTTTCAAGGCAAAATGCGCCACCGGCAGTTTTTTTTCCGTCAAACTTATGTTCGCTCTTTGAGAACCTTGGCTCTTTGGGAAAGCCGTGAGTCCAGCAAGATTTTTCCGCTCAAGTGTGCCCCAAGCAGTGGGTTCTACCTCTGAGCAATACAGCCCGTGGAATTCCTGAGAATCTGGAACCTGCCATGAAGTTCACCCTTTGTTTTATTCAGAGGGAGGAAACTCCTTCGAGGTTCCCATGCCTCTGTACACAGATGCTTCCAGCAACGCCATGTCTCACAGGTCAATAGTGCTTCTCTGAGTTTCACTGGTCTAGGATAAAGGGTGAAGCGCCTGGGTTCCCGTGCTTCAGTACTGTGTGGCCTCAAGATGATGTTTGTAGGCACTGCGGCAAATCCATCGGTGGCAATTCTCTCATATTGTCATTGCGATGGGAAGATTCCTTTTCGCTAGGAAATGTTTTACCGTGGAAGACGGGTCACGACAGAGCTGTCTCTTTTGTGTTATGAGAAACTTTGCTGAATTTACCTGCCAGCAGTTGCGTGTCCTCCATTTCTTTTAAGGTCGTTTGAGACGCACGAGTGTAAGGAGAACGGTGAATGGTGGCCGTTCATAGCCCAGGATCATCAGAAACCGCAGAGTAAATTTTAGGAATGTAGACGTAGGACAACGGAGAAAACTTCATTCAGGGACTTCAGTGAACTCTCCTTACAATGCTGAGGCCTGACACGCCAGTACCTGGGGCAACACGGCTCCTGCCCTAGGTAGTTTGGTTGAGCGTGCCTCCCTCAGGTGGTGCCTTTTCTCTCCCAGCAATATTGCTCTGTGTAATTCTGAGGATGATGAAAACTATTTGCCATGGCTTTGTTCTTTCACCTCAGTGGCCTCATCTTTGAAGTACAAATGCTTTTCAACACAGGTGCTGCCTCCCTGAGCTTTCCTTTGTCTTGGTTCAATTGATGCAGATTCCTTTGCTGAATAGGCCATGGACCAGCACAGGTGGGTGCTTGTCAGTATACTGGGCACACAGAGCAATTTCATTTGTCAAGACCCAACTGGCTTGATCAAGGTTCTTTATTCCATTGAAAACGATTTTTATCCAAATTCTAGAGGAGCACCAGTGTGCCTCTGGGAGCTTCAGCCGGGCCTGCTGAACAGAGTCTCCGGAGTTTTCATTTTTTGACTAAAATTCAACACGGAATTTCATGGATCTAAGGAAACCGTGAATTGTGGACGTACCAGATTCTCACATCTTCATTGTCTAATGGAAGCTGAAGTTTCCCAGTCTGATCCGGCTGCCACTTCATTTCTGGCAATCACCATTCAATTGTGGACCTTCAGCCTTCTTCGGAATTCTCTTATACCGGCATGTTCCCGTGCCACATTAAGACCACTCGGTGGAGGTTTATGTGACTCAGGACAACTCTTTATTTCAGGCGTCTAGAACAAAGGGAATTCACAGAGGTTGATGATCACTTATTAAAGTCCCGTTTCTTTATGATGCCCACTGATGACACTTCTACATCTGAGGGCAAAGAGCTCGTGCAGCATGATATTCTCATTTCAGCCACGCCGCCTGCAGTTTCTTCCTTGCAGAAAAATCTTTCCCAGTGTACTTCTTTAAAATGCTGCAAAATAGTGAGACAGAAGATTTCGGTTTAGGGTTAACTTTAAACGGGCATAGGTACAGGCATGTGGGCATGTTTAGAGACAGTGTTAGAGTTCAGGTTAGAGTTACGGCTGCGTGAGGATTCGGGTTATGGTAAGGTTGTGGATCAAATGTAGGGTGAGTGTGAGGTTTGAAGGTAAGAGTAGGGTTTAGTGTTTAAGGATGAATGAACCTATTGTCTAATTTAGGCTCATGGTAAACTTGACTAGTTAGGTATGGGTTGGGGTTAATATTCGCGTGAGGGTTAGAAAGTGTGCGAGGTTAAGAGTTGGGGTCAGGCTTGCGGCTTGTGTGTTACATCCGTTTTGGTTGTGGATAAGTTTAGCTCTCTGTCTAGTTTAAGGGATTGGATTACATTAACGGTGATATGGAGGCTTGGGTTGAAGGTGATGGATAGAGTTAAGTTAGGTTCAGGCGAAGGGTGACGGTTAGGAATAAGGTTAGTAGTAGGGGGAGCTGCATGTTCACATCAGATTTGGGGTTAGGATTAGGCTTAGGGTAGACATACTGTTAGGGTTAGGGCGGGGTTTAAGATGAGCCTTAGGTTAGGGTTCAGTTTAAAGTTAGGAGTCTACAGAATTACACCTAGGCTTAGGGTTACACCTCTTTTTAGGTTTAGATCTAGGGCTAGGTTTTGACCTAAGTTACTGTTAGGATTAGGGTTGGTTTTAGGATAGCATTTAGGTTTGAGGTTTCATTTAAGTGTAGGATTATTGGAAGTACATCTGCTCTCCCTGGTTTTCCTTCACGATCACAATGTTTCTGAGATTCATGGTTTAAGGAAAATCTTGCTCATTGCCGGTTTCAAGGCAAAAAGGCGCCACCGGCATTTTTTTTCCCGTCAAACTTATGTTCGCTCTTTGAGAACCTTGGGTCTTTGGGAAAGCCGTGAGTCCAGCAAGATTTTTCAGCTCAAGTGTGCCCCAAGCAGTGGGTTCTACCTCTGAGCAATACAGCCCGTGGAATTCCTGAGAATCTGGAACCTGCCATGAAGTTCACCCTGCGTTTTATTCACACGGAATGACCTCCTTTGAGGTTCCCATGCCTCTGTACACAGATGCTTCCATGTCTCACAGGTCAATAGTGCTTCTCTGAGTTTCACTGGTCTAGGATAAAGGGTGATACGCCTGGGTTCCCGTGCTACACTACTGTGTGGCCTCAAGATGATGTTTGTCGGCACTGCGGCAAATCCATCGGTGGCAATTCTCTCATATTGTCATTGCGATGGGAAGATTCATTATTCGCTAGAAATGTTTTAACGTGGAAGACGGGTCACCACAGAGCTGTCTCTTTTGTGTTGAGAAAAACTTTGCTGAATTTACCTGCCAGCAGTTGCGTGTCCTCCATTTCTTTTAAGGTCGTTGGAGACGCACGAGTGTAAGGAGAACGGTGAATGGTGGCCGTTCATAGCCCAGGATCATCAGAAACCGCAGAGTAAATTTTAGGAATGTAGACGTAGGACAACGGAGAAAACTTCATTCAGGGACTTCAGTGAACTCTCCTTACAATGCTGAGGCCTGACACGCCAGTACCTGGGGCAACACGGCTCCTGCCCTAGGTGGTTTTGTTGAGCGTGCCTCCTTCAGGTGTTGCCCTTTCTCTCCCAGCAATATTGCTCCGTGAAATTCTGCGGATGATGAAAACTATTTGCCATGGCTTTGCTCTTTCACCTCCTTGGCCTCATCTTTGAAGTACAAATGCTTTACAACACAGGTGCTGCCTCCCTGAGCTTTCCTTTGTCTTGGTTCAATTGATGCAGATTCCTTTGATGAATAGGCCATGTACTAGCACAGGTGGGTGCTTGTCAGTATACTGGGCACAGAGAGCAATTTCCTTTGTCAATACCCACCTGGCTTGATCAAGCTTCTTTATTCCAGTGAAAACGATATTTATCCAAATTCTAGAGGAGCACCAGTGTGCCTCTGGGAGCTACACCCAGGCCTGCTGAACAGAGGCTCCGGGGTTTTCATTTTCTGACTAAAATTCAACACGGAATTTCATGGATGTAAGGAAACCGTGAATTGTGGACGTACCAGATTCTCACATCTTCATTGTCTAATGGAAGCTGAAGTTTCCCAGTCTGATCCGGCTGCCACTTCATTTCTGGCAATGACCATTCAATTGTGGACGTTCAGCCTTCTTCGGAATTCTCTTATACCGGTATGTTCCCGTGCCACATTAAGACCACTCGGTGGAGGTTTATGTGACTCAGGACAACTCTTTATTTCAGGCGTCTAGAAGCAAGGGAATTCACAGAGTTTGATGATCACTTATTAAAGTCCCGTTTCTCTATCATGCCCACTGATGACACTTCTACATCTGAGGGCAAAGAGCTCGTGCAGCATGATATTCTCATTTCAGCCACGCCAGCTGCAGTTTCTTCCTTGCAGAAAAATCTTTCCCAGTGTACTTCTTTAAAATGCTGCAAAATAGTGGGACAGAAGATTTCGGTTTAGGGTTAACTTTAAACGGGCATAGGTACAGGCATGTGGGCATGTTTAGAGACAGTGTTAGAGTTCAGGTTAGAGTTACGGCTGCGTGAGGATTCGGGTTATGGTAAGGTTGTGGATCAAATGTAGGGTGAGTGTGAGGTTTGAAGGTAAGAGTAGGGTTTAGTGTTTAAGGATGAATCAACCTATTGTCTAATTTAGGCTCATGGTAAACTTGACTGTTTAGGTATGGCTTGGGGTTAATATTCGCGTGAGGGTTAGAAAGTGTGCGAGGTTAAGATTTGGGGTCAGGCTTGCGGCTTGTGTGTTACATCCTTTTTGGTTGTGGATAAGTTTAGCTCTCTGTCTAGTTTAAGGGATTGGATTACATTAACGGTGATATGGAGGCTTGGGTTGAAGGTGATGGATAGAGTTAAGTTAGGTTCAGGTGAAGGGTGACGGTTAGGAATAAGGTTAGTTGTAGGGGGAGCTGCATGTTCACATCAGATTTGGGATTAGGATTAGGCTTAGGGTAGACATAAGGTTAGGGTTAGGGCGGGGTTTAAGATGAGCCTTAGGTTAGGGTTCAGTTTAAAGTTAGGAGTCTACAGAATTACACCTAGGCTTAGGGTTACACCTCTTTTTAGGTTTAGACCTAGGGCTAGGATTTGACCTAGGTTAGGGTTAGGATTAGGGTTGGTTTTAGGATAGCATTTAGGTTTGAGGTTTCATTTAAGTGTAGGATTACTGGAAGTACATCTGCTCTCCCTGGTTTTCCTTCACGATCACAATGTTTCTGAGATTCATGGTTTAAGGAAAATCTTGCTCCTTGCCGGTTTCAAGGCAAAATGCGCCACAAGAAGTTTTTTTTCCGTCAAACTTATGTTCGCTCTTTGAGAACCTTGGGTCTTTGGGAAAGCCGTGAGTCCAGCAAGATTTTTCAGCTCAAGTGTGCCCCAAGCAGTGGGTTCTACCTCTGAGCAATACAGCCCGTGGAATTCCTGTGAATCTGGAACCTGCCATGAAGTTCACCCTTTGTTTTATTCACAGGGAGGAAACTCCTTCGAGGTTCCCATGCCTCTGTACACTGATGCTTCCAGCAACGCCATGTCTCACAGGTCAATAGTGCTTCTCTGAGTTTCACTGGTCTAGGATAAAGGGTGAAGCGCCTGGGTTCCCGTGCTTCAGTACTGTGTGGCCTCAAGATGATGTTTGTAGGCACTGCGGCAAATCCATCGGTGGCAATTCTCTCATATTGTCATTGCGATGGGAAGATTCCTTTTCGCTAGGAAATGTTTTACCGTGGAAGACGGGTCACGACAGAGCTGTCTCTTTTGTGTTATGAGAAACTTTGCTGAATTTACCTGCCAGCAGTTGCGTGTCCTCCATTTCTTTTAAGGTCGTTTGAGACGCACGAGTGTAAGGAGAACGGTGAATGGTGGCCGTTCATAGCCCAGGATCATCAGAAACCGCAGAGTAAATTTTAGGAATGTAGACGTAGGACAACGGAGAAAACTTCATTCAGGGACTTCAGTGAACTCTCCTTACAATGCTGAGGCCTGACACGCCAGTACCTGGGGCAACACGGCTCCTGCCCTAGGTAGTTTTGTTGAGCGTGCCTCCCTCAGGTGGTGCCTTTTCTCTCCCAGCAATATTGCTCTGTGTAATTCTGAGGATGATGAAAACTATTTGCCATGGCTTTGTTCTTTCACCTCAGTGGCCTCATCTTTGAAGTACAAATGCTTTTCAACACAGGTGCTGCCTCCCTGAGCTTTCCTTTGTCTTGGTTCAATTGATGCAGATTCCTTTGCTGAATAGGCCATGGACCAGCACAGGTGGGTGCTTGTCAGTATACTGGGCACACAGAGCAATTTCATTTGTCAAGACCCAACTGGCTTGATCAAGGTTCTTTATTCCATTGAAAACGATTTTTATCCAAATTCTAGAGGAGCACCAGTGTGCCTCTGGGAGCTTCAGCCGGGCCTGCTGAACAGAGTCTCCGGAGTTTTCATTTTTTGACTAAAATTCAACACGGAATTTCATGGATCTAAGGAAACCGTGAATTGTGGACGTACCAGATTCTCACATCTTCATTGTCTAATGGAAGCTGAAGTTTCACAGTCTGATCCGGCTGCCACTTCATTTCTGGCAATCACCATTCAATTGTGGACCTTCAGCCTTCTTCGGAATTCTCTTATACCGGCATGTTCCCGTGCCACATTAAGACCACTCGGTGGAGGTTTATGTGACTCAGGACAACTCTTTATTTCAGGCGTCTAGAACAAAGGGAATTCACAGAGGTTGATGATCACTTATTAAAGTCCCGTTTCTTTATGATGCCCACTGATGACACTTCTACATCTGAGGGCAAAGAACTCGTGCAGCATGATATTCTCATTTCAGCCACGCCAGCTGCAGTTTCTTCCTTGCAGAAAAATCTTTCCCAGTGTACTTCTTTAAAATGCTGCAAAATAGTGAGACAGAAGATTTCGGTTTAGGGTTAACTTTAAACGGGCATAGGTACAGGCATGTGGGCATGTTTAGAGACAGTGTTAGAGTTCAGGTTAGAGTTACGGCTGCGTGAGGATTCGGGTTATGGTAAGGTTGTGGATCAAATGTAGGGTGAGTGTGAGGTTTGAAGGTAAGAGTAGGGTTTAGTGTTTAAGGATGAATGAACCTATTGTCTAATTTAGGCTCATGGTAAACTTGACTAGTTAGGTATGGGTTGGGGTTAATATTCGCGTGAGGGTTAGAAAGTGTGCGAGGTTAAGAGTTGGGGTCAGGCTTGCGGCTTGTGTGTTACATCCGTTTTGGTTGTGGATAAGTTTAGCTCTCTGTCTAGTTTAAGGGATTGGATTACATTAACGGTGATATGGAGGCTTGGGTTGAAGGTGATGGATAGAGTTAAGTTAGGTTCAGGCGAAGGGTGACGGTTAGGAATAAGGTTAGTAGTAGGGGGAGCTGCATGTTCACATCAGATTTGGGGTTAGGATTAGGCTTAGGGTAGACATACTGTTAGGGTTAGGGCGGGGTTTAAGATGAGCCTTAGGTTAGGGTTCAGTTTAAAGTTAGGAGTCTACAGAATTACACCTAGGCTTAGGGTTACACCTCTTTTTAGGTTTAGATCTAGGGCTAGGTTTTGACCTAAGTTACTGTTAGGATTAGGGTTGGTTTTAGGATAGCATTTAGGTTTGAGGTTTCATTTAAGTGTAGGATTATTGGAAGTACATCTGCTCTCCCTGGTTTTCCTTCACGATCACAATGTTTCTGAGATTCATGGTTTAAGGAAAATCTTGCTCATTGCCGGTTTCAAGGCAAAAAGGCGCCACCGGCATTTTTTTTCCCGTCAAACTTATGTTCGCTCTTTGAGAACCTTGGGTCTTTGGGAAAGCCGTGAGTCCAGCAAGATTTTTCAGCTCAATGTGCCCCAAGCAGTGGGTTCTACCTCTGAGCAATACAGCCCGTGGAATTCCTGAGAATCTGGAACCTGCCATGAAGTTCACCCTGCGTTTTATTCACACGGAATGACCTCCTTTGAGGTTCCCATGCCTCTGTACACAGATGCTTCCATGTCTCACAGGTCAATAGTGCTTCTCTGAGTTTCACTGGTCTAGGATAAAGGGTGATACGCCTGGGTTCCCGTGCTACACTACTGTGTGGCCTCAAGATGATGTTTGTCGGCACTGCGGCAAATCCATCGGTGGCAATTCTCTCATATTGTCATTGCGATGGGAAGATTCATTATTCGCTAGAAATGTTTTAACGTGGAAGACGGGTCACCACAGAGCTGTCTCTTTTGTGTTGAGAAAAACTTTGCTGAATTTACCTGCCAGCAGTTGCGTGTCCTCCATTTCTTTTAAGGTCGTTGGAGACGCACGAGTGTAAGGAGAACGGTGAATGGTGGCCGTTCATAGCCCAGGATCATCAGAAACCGCAGAGTAAATTTTAGGAATGTAGACGTAGGACAACGGAGAAAACTTCATTCAGGGACTTCAGTGAACTCTCCTTACAATGCTGAGGCCTGACACGCCAGTACCTGGGGCAACACGGCTCCTGCCCTAGGTGGTTTTGTTGAGCGTGCCTCCTTCAGGTGTTGCCCTTTCTCTCCCAGCAATATTGCTCCGTGAAATTCTGCGGATGATGAAAACTATTTGCCATGGCTTTGCTCTTTCACCTCCTTGGCCTCATCTTTGAAGTACAAATGCTTTACAACACAGGTGCTGCCTCCCTGAGCTTTCCTTTGTCTTGGTTCAATTGATGCAGATTCCTTTGATGAATAGGCCATGTACTAGCACAGGTGGGTGCTTGTCAGTATACTGGGCACAGAGAGCAATTTCCTTTGTCAATACCCACCTGGCTTGATCAAGCTTCTTTATTCCAGTGAAAACGATATTTATCCAAATTCTAGAGGAGCACCAGTGTGCCTCTGGGAGCTACACCCAGGCCTGCTGAACAGAGGCTCCGGGGTTTTCATTTTCTGACTAAAATTCAACACGGAATTTCATGGATGTAAGGAAACCGTGAATTGTGGACGTACCAGATTCTCACATCTTCATTGTCTAATGGAAGCTGAAGTTTCCCAGTCTGATCCGGCTGCCACTTCATTTCTGGCAATGACCATTCAATTGTGGACGTTCAGCCTTCTTCGGAATTCTCTTATACCGGTATGTTCCCGTGCCACATTAAGACCACTCGGTGGAGGTTTATGTGACTCAGGACAACTCTTTATTTCAGGCGTCTAGAAGCAAGGGAATTCACAGAGTTTGATGATCACTTATTAAAGTCCCGTTTCTCTATCATGCCCACTGATGACACTTCTACATCTGAGGGCAAAGAGCTCGTGCAGCATGATATTCTCATTTCAGCCACGCCAGCTGCAGTTTCTTCCTTGCAGAAAAATCTTTCCCAGTGTACTTCTTTAAAATGCTGCAAAATAGTGGGACAGAAGATTTCGGTTTAGGGTTAACTTTAAACGGGCATAGGTACAGGCATGTGGGCATGTTTAGAGACAGTGTTAGAGTTCAGGTTAGAGTTACGGCTGCGTGAGGATTCGGGTTATGGTAAGGTTGTGGATCAAATGTAGGGTGAGTGTGAGGTTTGAAGGTAAGAGTAGGGTTTAGTGTTTAAGGATGAATGAACCTATTGTCTAATTTAGGCTCATGGTAAACTTGACTAGTTAGGTATGGGTTGGGGTTAATATTCGCGTGAGGGTTAGAAAGTGTGCGAGGTTAAGAGTTGGGGTCAGGCTTGCGGCTTGTGTGTTACATCCGTTTTGGTTGTGGATAAGTTTAGCTCTCTGTCTAGTTTAAGGGATTGGATTACATTAACGGTGATATGGAGGCTTGGGTTGAAGGTGATGGATAGAGTTAAGTTAGGTTCAGGCGAAGGGTGACGGTTAGGAATAAGGTTAGTAGTAGGGGGAGCTGCATGTTCACATCAGATTTGGGGTTAGGATTAGGCTTAGGGTAGACATACTGTTAGGGTTAGGGCGGGGTTTAAGATGAGCCTTAGGTTAGGGTTCAGTTTAAAGTTAGGAGTCTACAGAATTACACCTAGGCTTAGGGTTACACCTCTTTTTAGGTTTAGATCTAGGGCTAGGTTTTGACCTAAGTTACTGTTAGGATTAGGGTTGGTTTTAGGATAGCATTTAGGTTTGAGGTTTCATTTAAGTGTAGGATTATTGGAAGTACATCTGCTCTCCCTGGTTTTCCTTCACGATCACAATGTTTCTGAGATTCATGGTTTAAGGAAAATCTTGCTCATTGCCGGTTTCAAGGCAAAAAGGCGCCACCGGCATTTTTTTTCCCGTCAAACTTATGTTCGCTCTTTGAGAACCTTGGGTCTTTGGGAAAGCCGTGAGTCCAGCAAGATTTTTCAGCTCAAGTGTGCCCCAAGCAGTGGGTTCTACCTCTGAGCAATACAGCCCGTGGAATTCCTGAGAATCTGGAACCTGCCATGAAGTTCACCCTGCGTTTTATTCACACGGAATGACCTCCTTTGAGGTTCCCATGCCTCTGTACACAGATGCTTCCATGTCTCACAGGTCAATAGTGCTTCTCTGAGTTTCACTGGTCTAGGATAAAGGGTGATACGCCTGGGTTCCCGTGCTACACTACTGTGTGGCCTCAAGATGATGTTTGTCGGCACTGCGGCAAATCCATCGGTGGCAATTCTCTCATATTGTCATTGCGATGGGAAGATTCATTATTCGCTAGAAATGTTTTAACGTGGAAGACGGGTCACCACAGAGCTGTCTCTTTTGTGTTGAGAAAAACTTTGCTGAATTTACCTGCCAGCAGTTGCGTGTCCTCCATTTCTTTTAAGGTCGTTGGAGACGCACGAGTGTAAGGAGAACGGTGAATGGTGGCCGTTCATAGCCCAGGATCATCAGAAACCGCAGAGTAAATTTTAGGAATGTAGACGTAGGACAACGGAGAAAACTTCATTCAGGGACTTCAGTGAACTCTCCTTACAATGCTGAGGCCTGACACGCCAGTACCTGGGGCAACACGGCTCCTGCCCTAGGTGGTTTTGTTGAGCGTGCCTCCTTCAGGTGTTGCCCTTTCTCTCCCAGCAATATTGCTCCGTGAAATTCTGCGGATGATGAAAACTATTTGCCATGGCTTTGCTCTTTCACCTCCTTGGCCTCATCTTTGAAGTACAAATGCTTTACAACACAGGTGCTGCCTCCCTGAGCTTTCCTTTGTCTTGGTTCAATTGATGCAGATTCCTTTGATGAATAGGCCATGTACTAGCACAGGTGGGTGCTTGTCAGTATACTGGGCACAGAGAGCAATTTCCTTTGTCAATACCCACCTGGCTTGATCAAGCTTCTTTATTCCAGTGAAAACGATATTTATCCAAATTCTAGAGGAGCACCAGTGTGCCTCTGGGAGCTACACCCAGGCCTGCTGAACAGAGGCTCCGGGGTTTTCATTTTCTGACTAAAATTCAACACGGAATTTCATGGATGTAAGGAAACCGTGAATTGTGGACGTACCAGATTCTCACATCTTCATTGTCTAATGGAAGCTGAAGTTTCCCAGTCTGATCCGGCTGCCACTTCATTTCTGGCAATGACCATTCAATTGTGGACGTTCAGCCTTCTTCGGAATTCTCTTATACCGGTATGTTCCCGTGCCACATTAAGACCACTCGGTGGAGGTTTATGTGACTCAGGACAACTCTTTATTTCAGGCGTCTAGAAGCAAGGGAATTCACAGAGTTTGATGATCACTTATTAAAGTCCCGTTTCTCTATCATGCCCACTGATGACACTTCTACATCTGAGGGCAAAGAGCTCGTGCAGCATGATATTCTCATTTCAGCCACGCCAGCTGCAGTTTCTTCCTTGCAGAAAAATCTTTCCCAGTGTACTTCTTTAAAATGCTGCAAAATAGTGGGACAGAAGATTTCGGTTTAGGGTTAACTTTAAACGGGCATAGGTACAGGCATGTGGGCATGTTTAGAGACAGTGTTAGAGTTCAGGTTAGAGTTACGGCTGCGTGAGGATTCGGGTTATGGTAAGGTTGTGGATCAAATGTAGGGTGAGTGTGAGGTTTGAAGGTAAGAGTAGGGTTTAGTGTTTAAGGATGAATCAACCTATTGTCTAATTTAGGCTCATGGTAAACTTGACTGTTTAGGTATGGCTTGGGGTTAATATTCGCGTGAGGGTTAGAAAGTGTGCGAGGTTAAGATTTGGGGTCAGGCTTGCGGCTTTTGTGTTACATCCTTTTTGGTTGTGGATAAGTTTAGCTCTCTGTCTAGTTTAAGGGATTGGATTACATTAACGGTGATATGGAGGCTTGGGTTGAAGGTGATGGATAGAGTTAAGTTAGGTTCAGGTGAAGGGTGACGGTTAGGAATAAGGTTAGTTGTAGGGGGAGCTGCATGTTCACATCAGATTTGGGATTAGGATTAGGCTTAGGGTAGACATAAGGTTAGGGTTAGGGCGGGGTTTAAGATGAGCCTTAGGTTAGGGTTCAGTTTAAAGTTAGGAGTCTACAGAATTACACCTAGGCTTAGGGTTACACCTCTTTTTAGGTTTAGACCTAGGGCTAGGATTTGACCTAGGTTAGGGTTAGGATTAGGGTTGGTTTTAGGATAGCATTTAGGTTTGAGGTTTCATTTAAGTGTAGGATTACTGGAAGTACATCTGCTCTCCCTGGTTTTCCTTCACGATCACAATGTTTCTGAGATTCATGGTTTAAGGAAAATCTTGCTCCTTGCCGGTTTCAAGGCAAAATGCGCCACCGGCAGTTTTTTTTCCGTCAAACTTATGTTCGCTCTTTGAGAACCTTGGGTCTTTGGGAAAGCCGTGAGTCCAGCAAGATTTTTCAGCTCAAGTGTGCCCCAAGCAGTGGGTTCTACCTCTGAGCAATACAGCCCGTGGAATTCCTGTGAATCTGGAACCTGCCATGAAGTTCACCCTTTGTTTTATTCACAGGGAGGAAACTCCTTCGAGGTTCCCATGCCTCTGTACACTGATGCTTCCAGCAACGCCATGTCTCACAGGTCAATAGTGCTTCTCTGAGTTTCACTGGTCTAGGATAAAGGGTGAAGCGCCTGGGTTCCCTTGCTTCAGTACTGTGTGGCCTCAAGATGATGTTTGTAGGCACTGCGGCAAATCCATCGGTGGCAATTCTCTCATATTGTCATTGCGATGGGAAGATTCCTTTTCGCTAGGAAATGTTTTACCGTGGAAGACGGGTCACGACAGAGCTGTCTCTTTTGTGTTATGAGAAACTTTGCTGAATTTACCTGCCAGCAGTTGCGTGTCCTCCATTTCTTTTAAGGTCGTTTGAGACGCACGAGTGTAAGGAGAACGGTGAATGGTGGCCGTTCATAGCCCAGGATCATCAGAAACCGCAGAGTAAATTTTAGGAATGTAGACGTAGGACAACGGAGAAAATTTCATTCAGGGACTTCAGTGAACTCTCCTTACAATGCTGAGGCCTGACACGCCAGTACCTGGGTCAACATGGCTCCTGCCCTAGGTAGTTTTGTTGAGCGTGCCTCCCTCAGGTGGTGCCTTTTCTCTCCCAGCAATATTGCTCTGTGAAATTCTGAGGATGATGAAAACTATTTGCCATGGCTTTGTTCTTTCACCTCAGTGGCCTCATCTTTGAAGTACAAATGCTTTTCAACACAGGTGCTGCCTCCCTGAGCTTTCCTTTGTCTTGGTTCAATTGATGCAGATTCCTTTGCTGAATAGGCCATGGACTAGCACAGGTGGGTGCTTGTCATTATACTGGGCACACAGAGCAATTTCGTTTGTCAAGACCCACCTGGCTTGATCAAGGTTCTTTATTCCAGTGAAAACGATTTTTATCCAAATTCTAGAGGAGCACCAGTGTGCCTCTGGGAGCTACAGCCAGGCCTGCTGAACAGAGTCTCCGGAGTTTTCATTTTCTGACTAAAATTCAACACGGAATTTCATGGATCTAAGGAAACCGTGAATTGTGGACGTACCAGATTCTCACATCTTCATTGTCTAATGGAAGCTGAAGTTTCACAGTCTGATCCGGCTGCCACTTCATTTCTGGCAATGACCATTCATTCAATTGTGCACCTTCAGCCTTCTTCGGAATTCTCTTATACCGGCATGTTCCCGTGCCACATTAAGACCACTCGGTGGAGGTTTATGTGACTCAGGACAACTCTTTATTTCAGGCGTCTAGAACAAAGGGAATTCACAGAGGTTGATGATCACTTATTAACGTCCCGTTTCTCTATGATGCCCACTGATGACACTTCTACATCTGAGGGCAAAGAGCTCGTGCAGCATGATATTCTCATTTCAGCCACGCCGCCTGCAGTTTCTTCCTTGCAGAAAAATCTTTCCCAGTGTACTTCTTTAAAATGCTGCAAAATAGTGAGACAGAAGATTTCGGTTTAGGGTTAACTTTAAACGGGCATAGGTACAGGCATGTGGGCATGTTTAGAGACAGTGTTAGAGTTCAGGTTAGAGTTACGGCTGCGTGAGGATTCGGGTTATGGTAAGGTTGTGGATCAAATGTAGGGTGAGTGTGAGGTTTGAAGGTAAGAGTAGGGTTTAGTGTTTAAGGATGAATGAACCTATTGTCTAATTTAGGCTCATGGTAAACTTGACTGTTTAGGTATGGGTTGGGGTTAATATTCGCGTGAGGGTTAGAAAGTGTGCGAGGTTAAGAGTTGGGGTCAGGTTTGCGGCTTGTGTGTTACATCCGTTTTGGTTGTGGATAAGTTTAGCTCTCTGTCTAGTTTAAGGGATTGGATTACATTAACGGTGATATGGAGGCTTGGGTTGAAGGTGATGGATAGAGTTAAGTTAGGTTGAGGCGAAGGGTGACGGTTAGGAATAAGGTTAGTTGTAGGGGGAGCTGCATGTTCACATCAGATTTGGGGTTAGGATTAGGCTTAGGGTAGACATACTGTTAAGGTTAGGGGGGGGTTTAAGATGAGCCTTAGGTTAGGGTTCAGTTTAAAGTTAGGAGTCTACAGAATTACACCTAGGCTTAGGGTTACACCTCTTTTTAGGTTTAGATCTAGGGCTAGGTTTTGACCTAAGTTAGTGTTAGGATTAGGGTTGGTTTTAGGATAGCATTTAGGTTTGAGGTTTCATTTAAGTGTAGGATTATTGGAAGTACATCTGCTCTCCCTGGTTTTCCTTCACGATCACAATGTTTCTGAGATTCATGGTTTAAGGAAAATCTTGCTCATTGCCGGTTTCAAGGCAAAAAGGCGCCACCGGCATTTTTTTTCCCGTCAAACTTATGTTCGCTCTTTGAGAACCTTGGGTCTTTGGGAAAGCCGTGAATCCAGCAAGATTTTTCAGCTCAAGTGTGCCCCAAGCAGTGGGTTCTACCTCTGAGCAATACAGCCCGTGGAATTCCTGAGAATCTGGAACCTGCCATGAAGTTCACCCTGCGTTTTATTCACACGGAAGGACCTCCTTCGAGGTTCCCATGCCTCTGTACACTGATGCTTCCAGCAACGCCATGTCTCACAGGTCAATAGTGCTTCTCTGAGTTTCACTGGTCTAGGATAAAGGGTGATACGACTGGGTTCCTGTGCTTCACTACTGTGTGGCCTCAAGATGATGTTTGTAGGCACTGCGGCAAATCCATCGGTGGCAATTCTCTCATATTGTCATTGCGATGGGAAGATTCATTATTCGCTAGGAAATGTTTTACTGTGGAAAAGGGGTCACCACAGAGCTGTCTCTTTTGTGTTGAGAAAAACTTTGCTGAATTTACCTGCCAGCAGTTGCGTGTCCTCCATTTCTTTTAAGGTCGTTGGAGACGCACGAGTGTAAGGAGAACACTGAATGGTGGCCGTTCATAGCCCAGGATCATCAGAAACTGCAGAGTAAATTTTAGGAATGTAGATGTAGGACAGGGGAGAAAACTTCATTCAGGGAATTCAGTGAACTCTCCTTACAATGCTGAGGCCTGACACGCCAGTACCTGGGGCAACACGGCTCCTGCCCTAGGTGGTTTTGTTGAGCGTGCCTCCTTCAGGTGTTGCCCTTTCTCTCCCAGCAATATTGCTCCGTGAAATTCTGCGGATGATGAAAACTATTTGCCATGGCTTTGCTCTTTCACCTCCTTGGCCTCATCTTTGAAGTACAAATGCTTTACAACACAGGTGCTGCCTCCCTGAGCTTTCCTTTGTCTTGGTTCAATTGATGCAGATTCCTTTCATGAATAGGCCATGGACTAGCACAGGTGGGTGCTTGTCAGTATAGTGGGCACAGAGAGCAATTTCCTTTGTCAAGACCCACCTGGCTTGATCAAGCTTCTTTATTCCAGTGAAAACGATATTTATCCAAATTCTAGAGGAGCACCAGTGTGCCTCTGGGAGCTACAGCCGGGCCTGCTGAACAGAGGCTCCGGGATTTTCATTTTCTGACTAAAATTCAACACGGAATTTCATGGATGTAAGGAAACCGTGAATTGTGGACGTACCAGATTCTCACATCTTCATTGTCTAATGGAAGCTGAAGTTTCCCAGTCTGATCCGGCTGCCACTTCATTTCTGGCAATGACCATTCAATTGTGGACGTTCAGCCTTCTTCGGAATTCTCTTATACCGGCATGTTCCGGTGCCACATTAAGACCACTCGGTGGAGGTTTATGTGACTCAGGACAACTCTTTATTTCAGGCGTCTAGAACAAAGGGAATTCACAGAGTTTGATGATCACTTATTAAAGTCCCGTTTCTCTATGATGCCCACTGATGACACTTCTACTTCTGAGGGCAAAGAGCTCGTGAAGCATGATATTCTCATTTCACCCACGCCACCTGCAGTTTCTTCCTTGCAGAAAAATCTTTCCCAGTGTACTTCTTTAAAATGCTGCAAAATAGTGGGACAGAAGATTTCGGTTTAGGGTTAACTTTAAACGGGCATAGGTACAGGCATGTGGGCATGTTTAGAGACAGTGTTAGAGTTCAGGTTAGAGTTACGGCTGCGTGAGGATTCGGGTTATGGTAAGGTTGTGGATCAAATGTAGGGTGAGTTTTGGTTGAAGGTAAGAGTAGGGTTTAGTGCTTAAGGATGATTGAACCTATTGTCTCATTTAGGCTTATGGTAAACTTGACTGTTTATGTATGGGTTGGGGTTAATATTTGTGTGAGGGTTAGAAAGTGTGCAAGGTTAAGAGTTGGGGTCAGGCTTGCGGCTTGTGTTTACATCCGTTTTGGTTGTGGATAAGTTTAGCTCTCTGTCTAGTTTAAGGGATTGGATTACATTAACGGTGATATGGAGGCTTGGGTTGAAGGTGATGTATAGATTTAAGTTAGGTTCAGGAGAAGGGTGACGGTTATGAATAAGGTTAGTTGTAGTGGGAGCTGCACGTTCACATCAGATTTGGGGTTTGGATTAGCCTTAGGGTAGACATAAGGTTAGGGTTAGAGCGGGG
The DNA here is from genome assembly GCF_050624435.1 of Tenrec ecaudatus. Taxonomy (NCBI): domain Eukaryota; kingdom Metazoa; phylum Chordata; class Mammalia; order Afrosoricida; family Tenrecidae; genus Tenrec; species Tenrec ecaudatus. Next base: position 106,755 of record NW_027459493.1, read on the forward strand.
TTTAAGATGAGCCTTAGGTTAGGGTTCAGTTTAAAGTTAGGAGTCTACAGAATTACACCTAGGCTTAGGGTTACACCTCTTTTTAGGTTTAGATCTAGGGCTAGGTTTTGACCTAAGTTAGTGTTAGGATTAGGGTTGGTTTTAGGATAGGATTTAGGTTTGAGGTTTCATTTAAGTGTAGGATTATTGGAAGTACATCTGCTCTCCCTGGTTTTCCTTCACGATTACAATGTTTCTGAGATTCATGGTTTAAGGAAAATCTTGCTCATTGCCGGTTTCAAGGCAAAAAGGCGCCACCGGCATTTTTTTCCTGTCAAACTTATGTTCGCTCTTTGAGAACCTTGGGTCTTTGGGAAAGCCGTGAGTCCAGCAAGATTTTTCAGCTCAAGTGTGCCCCAAGCAGTGGGTTCTCCCTCTGAGCAATACAGCCCGTGGAATTCCTGAGAATCTGGAACCTGCCATGAAGTTCACCCTGCGGTTTATTCACACGGAAGGAGCTCCTTCGAGGTTCCCATGCCTCTGTACACTGATGCTTCCAGCAACGCCATGTCTCACAGGTCAATAGTGCTTCTCTGAGTTTCACTGGTCTAGGATAAAGGGTGAAGCGCCTGGGTTACCGTGCTTCACTACTGTGTGGCCTCAAGATGATGTTTGTAGGCACTGCGGCAAATCCATCGGTGGCAATTCTCTCATATTGTCATTGCGATGGGAAGATTCCTTTTCGCTAGGAAATGTTTTACCGTGGAAGACGGGTCACAACAGAGCTGTCTCTTTTGTGTTATGACAAACTTTGCTGAATTTACCTGCCAGCAGTTGCGTGTCCTCCATTTCTTTTAAGGTCGTTGGAGACGCACGAGTGTAAGGAGAACGGTGAATGGTGGCCGTTCATAGCCCAGGATCATCAGAAACCGCAGAGTAAATTTTAGGAATGTAGACGTAGGACAACGGAGAAAACTTCATTCAGGGACTTCAGTGAACTCTCCTTAAAATGCTGAGGCCTGACACGCCAGTACCTGGGGCAACACGGCTCCTGCCCTAGGTAGTTTTGTTGAGCGTGCCTCCCTCAGGTGGTGCCTTTTCTCTCCCAGCAATATTGCTCTGTGAAATTCTGAGGATGATGAAAACTATTTGCCATGGCTTTGCTCTTTCACCTCAGTGGCCTCATCTTTGAAGTACAAATGCTTTTCAACACAGGTGCTGCCTCCCTGAGCTTTCCTTTGTCTTGGTTCAATTGATGCAGATTCCTTTGCTGAATAGGCCATGGACTAGCACAGGTGGGTGCTTGTCAGTATACTGGGCACACACAGCAATTTCATTTGTCAAGACCCACCTGGCTTGATCAAGGTTTTTATTCCAGTGAAAACGATTTTTATCCAAATTCTAGAGGAGCACCAGTGTGCCTCTGGGAGCTACACCCGGGCCTGCTGAACAGAGGCTCCGGAGTTTTCATTTTCTGACTAAAATTCAACACGGAATTTCATGGATCTAAGGAAACCGTGAATTGTGGACGTACCAGATTCTCACATCTTCATTGTCTAATGGAAGCTGAAGTTTCACAGTCTGATCCGGCTGCCACTTCATTTCTGGCAATGACCATTCAATTGTGGACCTTCAGCCTTCTTCAGAATTCTCTTATACCGGCATGTTCCCGTGCCACATTAAGACCACTCGGTGGAGGTGTATGTGACTCAGGACAACTCTTTATTTCAGGCGTCTAGAACAAAGGGAATTCACAGAGGTTGATGATCACTTATTAACGTCCCGTTTCTCTATAATGCCCACTGATGACACTTCTACTTCTGAGGGCAAAGAGCTCGTGCAGCATGTTATTCTCATTTCAGCCACGCCACCTGCAGTTTCTTCCTTGCAGAAAAATCTTTCCCAGTGTACTTCTTTAAAATGCTGCAAAATAGTGGGACAGAAGATTTCGGTTTAGGGTTAACTTTAAACGGGCATAGGTACAGGCATGTGGGCATTTTTAGAGACAGTGTTAGAATTCAGGTTAGAGTTACGGCTGCGTGAGGATTCGGGTTATGGTAAGGTTGTGGATCAAATGTAGGGTGAGTGTAGTTTGAAGGTAAGAGTAGGGTTTAGTGCTTAAGGATGATTGAACCTATTGTCTCATTTAGGCTTATGGTAAACTTGACTGTTTACGTATGGGTTGGGGTTAATATTCGTGTGAGGGTTAGAAAGTGTGCGAGGTTAAGAGTTGGGGTCAGGCTTGTGGCTTGTGTGTTACATCCGTTTTGGTTGTGGATAAGTTTAGCTCTCTGTCTAATTTAAGGGATTGGATTACATTAACGGTGATATGGAGGCTTGGGTTAAAGGTGATGGATAGAGTTAAGTTAGGTTCAGGAGAAGGGTGACGGTTAGGAATAAGGTTAGTTGTAGGGGGAGCTGCATGTTCACATCAGATTTGGGGTTAGGATTAGGCTTAGGGTAGACATAAGGTTAGGGTTAGGGCGGGGTTTAAGATGAGCCTTAGGTTAGGGTTCAGTTTAAAGTTAGGAGTCTACAGAATTACACCTAGGCTTAGGGTTACACCTCTTTTTAGGTTTAGATCTAGGGCTAGGTTTTGACCTAAGTTAGTGTTAGGATTAGGGTTGGTTTTTGATAGGATTTAGGTTTGAGGTTTCATTTAAGTGTAGGATTATTGGAAGTACATCTGCTCTCCCTTGTTTTCCTTCACGATCACAATGTTTCTGAGATTCATGGTTTAAGGAAAATCTTGCTCCTTGCCTTTTTCCAGGCAAAAAGGCGCCACCGGCAGTTTTTTTTTCCGTCAAACTTATGTTCGCTCTTTGAGAACCTTGGGTCTTTGGGAAAGCCGTGAGTCCAGCAAGATTTTTCAGCTTACGTGTGCCCCAAGCAGTGGGTTCTACCTCTGAGCAATACAGCCCGTGGAATTCCTGAGAATCTGGAACCTGCCATGAAGTTCACCCTGCGTTTTATTCACACGGAAGGAGCTCCTTCGAGGTTCCCATGCCTCTGTACACTGATGCTTCCAGCAACGCCATGTCTCACAGGTCAATAGTGCTTCTCTGAGTTTCACTGGTCTAGGATAAAGGGTGAAGCGCCTGGGTTCCCGTGCTTCACTACTGTGTGGCCTCAAGATGATGTTTGTAGGCACTGCGGCAAATCCATCGGTGGCAATTCTCTCATATTGTCATTGCGATGGGAAGATTCCTTATTCGCTAGGAAATGTTTTACCGTGGAAGACGGGTCACGACAGAGCTGTCTCTTTTGTGTTGAGACAAACTTTGCAGAATTTACCTGCCAGCAGTTGCGTGTCCTCCATTTCTTTTAAGGTCGTTGGAGACGCACGAGTGTAAGGAGAACGGTGAATGGTGGCCGTTCATAGCCCAGGATCATCAGAAACCGCAGAGTAAATTTTAGGAATGTAGACGTAGGACAGCGGAGAAAACTTCATTCAGGGACTTTAGTGAACTCTCCATACAATGCTGAGGCCTGACACGCCAGTACCTGGGGCAACAGGGCTCCTGTCCTAGGTAGTTTTGTTGAGCGTGCCTCCCTCTGGTGGTGCCTTTTCTCTCCCAGCAATATTGCTCTGTGAAATTCTGCAGATGATGAAAACTATTTGCCATGGCTTTGTTCTTTCACCTCAGTGGCCTCATCTTTGAAGTACAAATGCTTTACAACACAGGTGCTGCCTCCCTGAGCTTTCCTTTGTCTTGGTTCAATTGATGCAGATTCCTTTGCTGAATAGGCCATGGACTAGCACAGGTTGGTGCTTGTCAGTATACTGGGCACACAGAGCAATTTCATTTGTCAAGACCCACCTGGCTTGATCCAGGTTCTTTATTCCAGTGAAAACGATTTTTATCCAAATTCTAGAGGAGCACCAGTGTGCCTCTGGGAACTACAGCCGGGCCTGCTGAACAGAGGCTCCGGGGTTATCATTTTCTGACTAAAATTCAACACGGAATTTCATGGATGTAAGGAAACCGTGAATTGTGGACGTGCTAGATGCTCACATCTTCATTCTCTAATGGAAGTTGAAGTTTCCAAGTTTGATCCGACTGCCACTTCATTTCTGGCAATGACCATTCAATTGTGGACGTTCAGCCTTCTTCGGAATTCTCTTATACCGGCATGTACTCGCGCCACATTAAGACCACTCGGTGGAGGTTTATGTGACTCAGGACAACTCTTTATTTCAGGCGTCTAGAACAAAGGGAATTCACAGAGGTTGATGATCACTTATTAAAGTCCCGTTTCTCTATGATGCCCACTGATGACACTTCTACATCTGAGGGCAAAGAGCTCGTGCAGCATGATATTCTCATTTCAGCCACGCCTCCTGCAGTTTCTTCCTTGCAGAAAAATCTTTCCCAGTGTACTTCTTTAAAATGCTGCAAAATAGTGGGACAGAAGATTTCGGTTTAGGGTTAACTTTAAACGGGCATAGGTACAGGCATGTGGGCATGTTTAGAGACAGTGTTAGAGTTCAGGTTAGAGTTACGGCTGCGTGAGGATTCGGGTTATGGTAAGGTTGTGGATCAAATGTAGGGTGAGTGTAGGTTGAAGGTAAGAGTAGAGTTTAGTGCTTAAGGATGAATGAACCTATTGTCTCATTTAGACTTATGGTAAACTTGACTGTTTAGGTATGGGTTGGGGTTAATATTTGTGTGAGGGTTAGAAAGTGTGCGAGGTTAAGAGTTGGGGTCAGGCTTGTGGCTTGTGTGTTACATCCTTTTTGGTTGTGGATAAGTTTAGCTTCTGTCTAGTTTAAGGGATTGGATTACATTAACGGTGATATGGAGGCTTGGTTTGAAGGTGATGGATAGAGTTAAGTTAGGTTCAGGCGAAGGGTGACGGTTAGGAATAAGGTTAGTTGTAGGGGGAGCTGCATGTTCACATCAGATTTGGGGTTAGGATTAGGCTTAGGGTAGACATAAGGTTAGGGATAGGACGGGGTTTAAGATGAGCCTTAGGTTAGGGTTCAGTTTAAAGTTAGGAGTCTACAGAATTACACCTAGGCTTAGGGTTACACCTATTTTTAGGTTTACAACTAGGGCTAGGTTTTGACCTAGGTTAGGGTTAGGATTAGGGTTGGTTTTAGGATAGCATTTACGTTTGAGGTTTCATTTAAGTGTAGGATTATTGGAAGTACATCTGCTCTCCCTGGTTTTCCTTCACGATCACAATGTTTCTGAGATTCATGGTTTAAGGAAAATCTTGCTCCTTGCCGGTTTCAAGGCAAAAAGGCGCCACCGGCAGTTTTTTTTCCGTCAAACTTATGTTCGCTCTTTGAGAACCTTGGGTCTTTGGGAAAGCCGTGAGTCCAGCAAGATTTTTCAGCTCAAGTGTGCCCCAAGCAGTGGGTTCTACCTCTGAGCAATACAGCCCGTGGAATTCCTGAGAATCTGGAAACTGCCATGAAGTTCACCCTGCGTTTTATTCACACGGAAGGAGGTCCTTCGAGGTTCCCATGCCTCTGTACACTGATGCTTCCAGCAACGCCATGTCTCACAGGTCAATAGTGCTTCTCTGAGTTTCACTGGTCTAGGATAAAGCGTGAAGCGCCTGGGTTCCCGTGCTTCACTACTGTGTGGCCTCAAGATGATGTTTGTAGGCACTGCGGCAAATCCATCGGTGGCAATTCTCTCATATTGTCATTGCGATGGGAAGATTCCTTTTTCGCTAGGAAATGTTTTACCGTGGAAGACGGGTCACCACAGAGCTGTCTCTTTTGTGTTGACACAAACCTTGCTGAATTTACCTGCCAGCAGTTGCGTGTCCTCCATTTCTTTTAAGGTCGTTGGAGACGCACGAGTGTAAGGAGAACGGTGAATGGTGGCCGTTCATAGCCCAGGATCATCAGAAACCGCAGAGTAAATTTTAGGAATGTAGACGTAGGACAACGGAGAAAACTTCATTCAGGGACTTCAGTGAACTCTCCTTACAATGCTGAGGCCTGACACGCCAGTACCTGGGGCAACACGGCTCCTGCCCTAGGTAGTTTTGTTGAGCGTGCCTCCCTCAGGTGGTGCCTTTTCTCTCCCAGCAATATTGCTCTGTGAAATTCTGAGGATGATGAAAACTATTTGCCATGGCTTTGTTCTTTCACCTCAGTGGCGTCATCTTTGAAGTACAAATGCTTTTCAACACAGTTGCTGCCTCCCTGAGCTTTCCTTTGTCTTGGTTCAATTGATGCAGATTCCTTTGCTGAATAGGCCATGGACTAGCACAGGTGGGTGCTTGTCAGTATACTGGGCACACACAGCAATTTCCTTTGTCAAGACCCACCTGGCTTGATCAAGGTTCTTTATTCCAGTGAAAACGATTTTTATCCAAATTCTAGAGGAGCACCAGTGTGCCTCTGGGAGCTACAGCCGAGCCTGCTGAACAGAGGCTCCGGAGTTTTCATTTTCTGACTAAAATTCAACACGGAATTTCATGGATGTAAGGAAACCGTGAATTGTGGACGTACCAGATTCTCACATCTTCATTGTCTAATGGAAGCTGAAGTTTCCCAGTCTGATCCGGCTGCCACTTCATTTCTGGCAATGACCATTCAATTGTGGACGTTCAGCCTTCTTCGGAATTCTCTTATACCGGCATGTACTCGCGCCACATTAAGACCACTCGGTGGAGGTTTATGTGACTCAGGACAACTCTTTATTTCAGGCATCTAGAACAAAGGGAATTCACAGAGGTTGATGATCACTTATTAAAGTCCCGTTTCTCTATGATGCCCACTGATGACACTTCTACATCTGAGGGCAAAGAGCTCGTGCAGCATGATATTCTCATTTCAGCCACGCCGCCTGCAGTTTCTTCCTTGCAGAAAAATCTTTCCCAGTGTACTTCTTTAAAATGCTGCAAAATAGTGGGACAGAAGATTTCGGTTTAGGGTTAACTTTAAACGGGCATAGGTACAGGCATGTGGGCATGTTTAGAGACAGTGTTAGAGTTCAGGTTAGAGTTACAGCTGCGTGAGGATTCGGGTTATGGTAAGGTTGTGGATCAAATGTAGGGTGAGTGTAGGTTGAAGGTAAGAGTAGAGTTTAGTGCTTAAGGATGAATGAACCTATTGTCTCATTTAGACTTATGGTAAACCTGACTGTTTAGGTATGGGTTGGGGTTAATATTTGTGTGAGGGTTAGAAAGTGTGCGAGGTTAAGAGTTGGGGTCAGGCTTGTGGCTTGTGTGTTACATCCTTTTTGGTTGTGGATAAGTTTAGCTCTCTGTCTAGTTTAAGGGATTGGATTACATTAACGGTGATATGGAGGCTTGGTTTGAAGGTGATGGATAGAGTTAAGTTAGGTTCAGGCGAAGGGTGACGGTTAGGAATAAGGTTAGTTGTAGGGGGAGCTGCATGTTCACATCAGATTTGGGGTTAGGATTAGGCTTAGGGTAGACATAAGGTTAGGGTTAGGGCGGGGTTTAAGATGAGCCTTAGGTTAGGGTTCAGTTTAAAGTTAGGAGTCTACAGAATTACACCTAGGCTTAGGATTACACCTATTTTTAGGTTTACAACTAGGGCTAGGTTTTGACCTAGGTTAGGGTTAGGATTAGGGTTGGTTTTAGGATAGCATTTAGGTTTGAGGTTTCATTTAAGTGTAGGATTATTGGAAGTACATCTGCTCTCCCTGGTTTTCCTTCACGATCACAATGTTTCTGAGATTCATGGTTTAAGGAAAATCTTGCTCCTTGCCGGTTTCAAGGCAAAAAGGCGCCACCGGCAGTTTTTTTTCCGTCAAACTTATGTTCGCTCTTTGAGAACCTTGGGTCTTTGGGAAAGCCGTGAGTCCAGCAAGATTTTTCAGCTCAAGTGTGCCCCAAGCAGTGGGTTCTACCTCTGAGCAATACAGCCCGTGGAATTCCTGAGAATCTGGAAACTGCCATGAAGTTCACCCTGCGTTTTATTCACACGGAAGGAGGTCCTTCGAGGTTCCCATGCCTCTGTACACTGATGCTGCCAGCAACGCCATGTCTCACAGGTCAATAGTGCTTCTCTGAGTTTCACTGGTCTAGGATAAAGCGTGAAGCGCCTGGGTTCCCGTGCTTCACTACTGTGTGGCCTCAAGATGATGTTTGTAGGCACTGCGGCAAATCCATCGGTGGCAATTCTCTCATATTGTCATTGCGATGGGAAGATTCCTTTTTCGCTAGGAAATGGTTTACCGTGGAAGACGGGTCACCACAGAGCTGTCTTTTTTGTGTTGAGACAAACCTTGCTGAATTTACCTGCCAGCAGTTGCGTGTCCTCCATTTCTTTTAAGGTCGTTGGAGACGCACGAGTGTAAGGAGAACGGTGAATGGTGGCCGTTCATAGCCCAGGATCATCAGAAACCGCAGAGTAAATTTTAGGAATGTAGACGTAGGACAACGGAGAAAACTTCATTCAGGGACTTCAGTGAACTCTCCTTACAATGCTGAGGCCTGACACGCCAGTACCTGGGGCAACACGGCTCCTGCCCTAGGTAGTTTTGTTGAGCGTGCCTCCCTCAGGTGGTGCCTTTTCTCTCCCAGCAATATTGCTCTGTGAAATTCTGAGGATGATGAAAACTATTTGCCATGGCTTTGTTCTTTCACCTCAGTGGCGTCATCTTTGAAGTACAAATGCTTTTCAACACAGTTGCTGCCTCCCTGAGCTTTCCTTTGTCTTGGTTCAATTGATGCAGATTCCTTTGCTGAATAGGCCATGGACTAGCACAGGTGGGTGCTTGTCAGTATACTGGGCACACAGAGCAATTTCGTTTGTCAAGACCCACCTGGCTTGATCAAGGTTCTTTATTCCAGTGAAAACGATTTTTATCCAAATTCTAGAGGAGCACCAGTGTGCCTCTGGGAGCTACAGCCGAGCCTGCTGAACAGAGGCTCCGGAGTTTTCATTTTCTGACTAAAATTCAACACGGAATTTCATGGATCTAAGGAAACCGAGAATTGTGGACGTACCAGATTCTCACATAGTCATTGTCTAATGGAAGCTGAAGTTTCCCAGTCTGATCCGGCTGCCACTTCATTTCTGGCAATGACCATTCAATTGTGGACGTTCAGCCTTCTTCGGAATTCTCTTATACCGGCATGTTCCCGTGCCACATTAAGACCACTCGGTGGAGGTTTATGTGACTCAGGACAACTCTTTATTTCAGGCGTCTATAACAAAGGGAATTCACAGAGGTTGATGATCACTTATTAACGTCCCGTTTCTCTATAATGCCCACTGATGACACTTCTACATCTGAGGGCAAAGAGCTCGTGCAGCATGATATTCTCATTTCAGCCACGCCACCTGCAGTTTCTTCCTTGCAGAAAAATCTTTCCCAGTGTACTTCTTTAAAATGCTGCAAAATAGTGGGACAGAAGATTTCGGTTTAGGGTTAACTTTAAACGGGCATATGTACAGGCATGTGGGCATGTTTAGAGACAGTGTTAGAGTTCAGGTTAGGGTTACGGCTGCGTGAAGATTCGGGTTATGGTAAGGTTGTGGATCAAATGTATGGTGAGTGTAGGTTGAAGGTAAGAGTAGAGTTTAGTGCTTAAGGATGAATGAACCTATTGTCTCATTTAGGCTCATGGTAAACTTGACTGTTTAGGTATGGGTTGGGGTTAATATTCGCGAGAGGGTTAGAAAGTGTGCGAGCTTAAGAGTTGGGGTCAGGCTTGCGGCTTGTGTGTTACATCCGTTTTGGTTGTGGATAAGTTTAGCTCTCTGTCTAGTTTAAGGGATTGGATTACATTAACGGTGATATGGAGGCTTGGGTTGAAGGTGATGGATAGAGTTAAGTTAGGTTCAGGCGAAGAGTGACGGTTAGGAATAAGGTTAATTGTAGGGGGAGCTGCATGTTCACATCAGATTTGGGGTTAGGATTAGGCTTAGGGTAGACATACGGTTAGGGTTAGGGCGGGGTTTAAGATGAGCCTTAGGTTAGGGTTCAGTTTAAAGTTAGGAGTCTACAGAATTACACCTAGGCTTACGGTTACACCTCTTTTTAGGTTTAGATCTAGGGCTAGGTTTTGACCTAAGTTAGTGTTAGGATTAGGGTTGGTTTTAGGATAGGATTTAGGTTTGAGGTTTCATTTAAGTGTAGGATTATTGAAAGTACATCTGCTCTCCCTGGTTTTCCTTCACGATCACAATGTTTCTGAGATTCATGGTTTAAGGAAAATCTTGCTCCTTGCCGGTTTCAAGGCAAAAAGGCGCCACCGGCATTTTTTTTTCCGTCAAACTTATGTTCGCTCTTTGAGAACCTTGGGTCTGTGGGAAAGCCGTGAGTCCAGCAAGATTTTTCAGCTCAAGTGTGCCCCAAGCAGTGGGTTCTACCTCTGAGCAATACAGCCCGTAGAATTCCTGAGAATCTGGAACCTGCCATGAAGTTCACCCTGCGTTTTATTCACACGGAAGGACCTCCTTCGAAGTTCCCATGCCTCTGTACACAGATGCTTCCAGCAACGCGATGTCTCACAGGTCAATAGTGCTTCTCTGAGTTTCACTGGTCTAGGATAAAGGATGAAGCGCCTGGGTTCCCGTGCTTCACTACTGTGTGGCCTCAAGATGATGTTTGTAGGCACTACGGCAAATCCATCGGTGGCAATTCTCTCATATTGTCATTGCGATGGGAAGATTCCTTTTTCGCTAGGAAATGGTTTACCGTGGAAGACGGGTCACCACAGAGCTGTCTCTTTTGTGTTGAGACAAACTTTGCTGAATTTACTTGCCAGCAGTTGCGTGTCCTCCATTTCTTTTAAGGTCGATGGAGACGCACGAGTGTAAGATGATCGGTGAATGGTGGCCGTTCATAGCCCAGGATCATCAGAAACCGCAGAGTAAATTTTAGGAATGTAGACGTAGGACAGCGGAGAAAACTTCATTCAGGGACTTCAGTGAACTCTCCTTACAATGCTGAGGCCTGACACGCCAGTACCTCGGCCAACAGGGCTCCTGCCCTAGGTAGTTTTGTTGAGCGTGCCTCCTTCAGGTGGTGTCTTTTCTCTCCCAGCAATATTGCTCCGTGAAATTCTGTGGATGATGGAACCTATTTGCCATGGCTTTGTTCTTTCACCTCAGTGGCCTCATCTTTGAAGTACAAATGCTTTTCAACACAGGTGCTGCCTCCCTGAGCTTTCCTTTGTCTTGGTTCAATTGATGCAGATTCCTTTGCTGAATAGGCCATGGACTAGCACAGGTTGGTGCTTGTCAGTATACTGGGCACACACAGCAATTTCCTTTGTCAAGACCCACCTGGCTTGATCAAGGTTCTTTATTCCAGTGAAAACGATTTTTATCCAAATTCTAGAGGAGCACCAGTGTGCCTCTGGGAGCTACAGCCAAGCCTGCTGAACAGAGGCTCCGGAGTTTTCATTTTCTGACTAAAATTCAACACGGAATTTCATGGATCTAAGGAAACCGAGAATTGTGGACGTACCAGATTCTCACATAGTCATTGTCTAATGGAAGCTGAAGTTTCCCAGTCTGATCCGGCTGCCACTTCATTTCTGGCAATGACCATTCAATTGTGGACGTTCAGCCTTCTTCGGAATTCTCTTATACCGGCATGTTCCCGTGCCACATTAAGACCACTCGGTGGAGGTTTATGTGACTCAGGATAACTCTTTATTTCAGGCGTCTAGAACAATGGGAATTCACAGAGGTTGATGATCACTTATTAAAGTCCCATTTCTCTATGATGCCCACTGATGACACTTCTACATCTGAGGGCAAAGAGCTCGTGCAGCATGATATTCTCATTTCAGCCACGCCGCCTGCAGTTTTTCCTTGCAGAAAAATCTTTCCCAGTGTACTTCTTTAAAATGCTGCAAAATAGTGGGACAGAAGATTTCGGTTTAGGGTTAACTTTAAGCGGGCATAGGTACAGGCATGTGGGCATGTTTAGAGACAGTGTTAGAGTTCAGGTTAGAGTTACGGCTGCGTGAGGATTCGGGTTATGGTAAGGTTGTGGATCAAATGTAGGTTGAAGGTAAGAGTAGGGTTTAGTGCTTAAAGATGATTGAACCTATTGTCTCATTTAGGCTTATGGTAAACTTGACTGTTTAGGTATGGGTTGGGGTTAATATTCGCGAGAGGGTTAGAAAGTGTGAGAGCTTAAGAGTTGGGGTCAGGCTTGCGGCTTGTGTGTTACATCCGTTTTGGTTGTGGATAAGTTTAGCTCTCTGTCTAGTTTAAGGGATTGGATTACATTAACGGTGATATGGAGGCTTGGGTTGAAGGTGATGGATAGAGTTAAGTTAGGTTCAGGCGAAGGGTGACGGTTAGGAATAAGGTTAGTTGTAGGGGGAGCTGCATGTTCACATCAGATTTGGGATTAGCATTAGGCTTAGGGTAGACATACGGTTAGGGTTAGGGCGGGGTTTAAGATGAGCCTTAGGTTAGGGTTCAGTTTAAAGTTAGGAGTCTACAGAATTACACCTAGGCTTACGGTTACACCTCTTTTTAGGTTTAGACCTAGGGCTAAGTTTTGACCTAGGTTAGGGTTAGGATTAGGGTTGGTTTTAGGATAGCATTTAGGTTTGAGGTTTCATTTAAGTGTAGGATTATTGAAAGTACATCTGCTCTCCCTGGTTTTCCTTCACGATCACAATGTTTCTGAGATTCATAGTTTAAGGAAAATCTTGCTCCTTGCCGGTTTCAAGGCAAAAAGGCGCCACCGGCCTTTTTTTTTCCGTCAAACTTATGTTCGCTCTATGAGAACCTTGGGTCTTTGGGAAAGCCGTGAGTCCAGCAAGATTTTTCAGCTCAAGTGTGCCCCAAGCAGTGGGTTCTACCTCTGAGCAATACAGCCCGTAGAGTTCCTGAGAATCTGGAACCTGCCATGAAGTTCACCCTGCGTTTTATTCACACGGAAGGACCTCCTTCGAAGTTCCCATGCCTCTGTACACAGATGCTTCCAGCAACGCGATGTCTCACAGGTCAATAGTGCTTCTCTGAGTTTCACTGGTCTAGGATAAAGGGTGAAGCGCCTGGGTTCCCGTGCTTCACTACTGTGTGGCCTCAAGATGATGTTTGTAGGCACTACGGCAAATCCATCGGTGGCAATTCTCTCATATTGTCATTGCGATGGGAAGATTCCTTTTTCGCTAGGAAATGGTTTACCGTGGAAGACGGGTCACCACAGAGCTGTCTCTTTTGTGTTGAGACAAACTTTGCTGAATTTACTTGCCAGCAGTTGCGTGTCCTCCATTTCTTTTAAGGTCGATGGAGACGCACGAGTGTAAGATGATCGGTGAATGGTGGCCGTTCATAGCCCAGGATCATCAGAAACCGCAGAGTAAATTTTAGGAATGTAGACGTAGGACAGCGGAGAAAACTTCATTCAGGGACTTCAGTGAACTCTCCTTACAATGCTGAGGCCTGACACGCCAGTACCTCGGCCAACAGGGCTCCTGCCCTAGGTAGTTTTGTTGAGCGTGCCTCCTTCAGGTGGTGTCTTTTCTCTCCCAGCAATATTGCTCCGTGAAATTCTGTGGATGATGGAACCTATTTGCCATGGCTTTGTTCTTTCACCTCAGTGGCCTCATCTTTGAAGTACAAATGCTTTTCAACACAGGTGCTGCCTCCCTGAGCTTTCCTTTGTCTTGGTTCAATTGATGCAGATTCCTTTGCTGAATAGGCCATGGACTAGCACAGGTTGGTGCTTGTCAGTATACTGGGCACACACAGCAATTTCCTTTGTCAAGACCCACCTGGCTTGATCAAGGTTCTTTATTCCAGTGAAAACGATTTTTATCCAAATTCTAGAGGAGCACCAGTGTGCCTCTGGGAGCTACAGCCAAGCCTGCTGAACAGAGGCTCCGGAGTTTTCATTTTCTGACTAAAATTCAACACGGAATTTCATGGATCTAAGGAAACCGAGAATTGTGGACGTACCAGATTCTCACATAGTCATTGTCTAATGGAAGCTGAAGTTTCCCAGTCTGATCCGGCTGCCACTTCATTTCTGGCAATGACCATTCAATTGTGGACGTTCAGCCTTCTTCGGAATTCTCTTATACCGGCATGTTCCCGTGCCACATTAAGACCACTCGGTGGAGGTTTATGTGACTCAGGATAACTCTTTATTTCAGGCGTCTAGAACAATGGGAATTCACAGAGGTTGATGATCACTTATTAAAGTCCCATTTCTCTATGATGCCCACTGATGACACTTCTACATCTGAGGGCAAAGAGCTCGTGCAGCATGATATTCTCATTTCAGCCACGCCGCCTGCAGTTTTTCCTTGCAGAAAAATCTTTCCCAGTGTACTTCTTTAAAATGCTGCAAAATAGTGGGACAGAAGATTTCGGTTTAGGGTTAACTTTAAGCGGGCTTAGGTACAGGCATGTGGGCATGTTTAGAGACAGTGTTAGAGTTCAGGTTAGAGTTACGGCTGCGTGAGGATTCGGGTTATGGTAAGGTTGTGGATCAAATGTAGGGTGAGTGTAGGTTGAAGGTAAGAGTAGGGTTTAGTGCTTAAAGATGATTGAACCTATTGTCTCATTTAGGCTTATGGTAAACTTGACTGTTTAGGTATGGGTTGGGGTTAATATTCGCGAGAGGGTTAGAAAGTGTGCGAGCTTAAGAGTTGGGGTCAGGCTTGCGGCTTGTGTGTTACATCCGTTTTGGTTGTGGATAAGTTTAGCTCTCTGTCTAGTTTAAGGGATTGGATTACATTAACGGTGATATGGAGGCTTGGGTTGAAGGTGATGGATAGAGTTAAGTTAGGTTCAGGCGAAGGGTGACGGTTAGGAATAAGGTTAGTTGTAGGGGGAGCTGCATGTTCACATCAGATTTGGGATTAGCATTAGGCTTAGGGTAGACATACGGTTAGGGTTAGGGCGGGGTTTAAGATGAGCCTTAGGTTAGGGTTCAGTTTAAAGTTAGGAGTCTACAGAATTACACCTAGGCTTACGGTTACACCTCTTTTTAGGTTTAGACCTAGGGCTAGGTTTTGACCTAGGTTAGGGTTAGGATTAGGGTTGGTTTTAGGATAGCATTTAGGTTTGAGGTTTCATTTAAGTGTAGGATTATTGGAAGTACATCTGCTTTCCCTGGTTTTCCTTCACGATCACAATGTTTCTGAGATTCATGGTTTAAGGAAAATCTTGCTCCTTGCCGGTTTCAAGGCAAAAAGGCACCACCGGCATTTTTTTTTCCGTCAAACTTATGTTTGCTCTTTGAGAATCTTGGGTCTTTGGGAAAGCCGTGAGTCCAGCAAGATTTTTCAGCTCAAGTGTGCCCCAAGCAGTGGGTTCTCCCTCTGAGCAATACAGCCCGTGGAATTCCTGAGAATCTGGGACCTGCCATGAAGTTCACCCTGTGTTTTATTCACACGGAAGGAGCTCCTTCGAGGTTCCCATGCCTCTGTACACTGATGCTTCCAGCAACGCCATGTCTCACAGGTCAATAGTGCTTCTCTGAGTTTCACTGGTCTAGGATAAAGGGTGAAGCGCCTGGGTTCCCGTGCTTCACTACTGTGTGGCCTCAAGATGATGTTTGTAGGCACTGCGGCAAATCCATTGGTGGCAATTCTCTCATATTGTCATTGCGATGGGAAGATTCCTCTTTCGCTAGGAAATATTTTACCGTGGAAGACGCGTCACGACAGAGCTGTCTCTTTTGTGTTGAGACAAACTTTGCTGAATTTACCTGCCAGCAGTTGCGTGTCCTCCATTTCTTTTAAGGTCGATGGAGACGCACGAGTGTAAGGAGAACGGTGAATGGTGGCCATTCATAGCCCAGGATCATCAGAAACCGCAGAGTAAATTTTATGAATGTAGACGTAGGACAGAGGTTATAACTTCATTCAAGGACTTCAGTGAACTCTCCTTACAATGCTGAGGCCTGACACGCCAGTACCTTGGGCAACACGGCTCCTGCCCTAGGTAGTTTTGTTGAGCGTGCCTCCCTCAGGTGGTGCCTTTTCTCTCCCACCAAATATTGCTCTGTGAAATTCTGAGGATGATGAAAACTATTTGCCATGGCTTTGTTCTTTCACCTCAGTGGCCTCATCTTTGAAGTACAAATGCTTTTCAACACAGGTGCTGCCTCACTAAGCTTTCCTTTGTCTTGGTTCAATTGATGCAGATTCCTTTGCTGAATAGGCCATGGACTAGAACAGGTTGGTGCTTGTCAGTATACTGGGCACACAGAGCTATTTCGTTTGTCAAGACCCACCTGGCTTGATCAAGGTTCTTTATTCCAGTGAAAACGATTTTTATCCAAATTCTAGAGGAGCACCAGTGGGCCTCTGGGAGCTACACCCAGGCCTGCTGAACAGAGGCTCCGGGGTTTTCATTTTCTGACTAAAATTCAACACGGAATTTCATGGATGTAAGGAAACCGTGAATTATGGACGTACCAGATTCTCACATCTTCATTGTCTAATGGAAGCTGAAGTTTCCCAGTCTGATCCGGCTGCCACTTCATTTCTGGCAATGACCATTCAATTGTGGACGTTCAGCCTTCTTCGGAATTCTCTTATACCGGTATGTTCCCGCGCCACATTAAGACCACTCGGTGGAGGTTTATATGACTCAGGACAACTCTTTATTTCAGGCGTCTAGAACAAAGGGAATTCACAGAGGTTGATGATCACTTATTAAAGTCCCGTTTCTCTATGATGCCCACTGATGACACTTCTACATCTGAGGGCAAAGAGCTCGTGCAGCATGATATTCTCATTTCAGCCACGCCTCCTGCAGTTTCTTCCTTGCAGAAAAATCTTTCCCAGTGTACTTCTTTAAAATGCTGCAAAATAGTGGGACAGAAGATTTCGGTTTAGGGTTAACTTTAAACGGGCATAGGTACAGGCATGTGGGCATGTTTAGAGACCGTGTTAGAGTTCAGGTTAGAGTTACGGCTGCGTGAGGATTCGGGTTATGGTAAGGTTGTGGATCAAATGTAGAGTGAGTGTAGGTTGAAGGTAAGAGTAGAGTTTAGTGCTTAAGGATGAATGAACCTATTGTCTCATTTAGGCTTATGGTAAACTTGACTGTTTAGGTATGGGTTGGGGTTAATATTTGTGTGAGGGTTAGAAAGTGTGCGAGGTTAAGAGTTGGGGTCAGGCTTGTGGCTTGTGTGTTACATCCTTTTTGGTTGTGGATAAGTTTAGCTCTCTGTCTAGTTTAAGGGATTGGATTACATTAACGGTGATATGGAGGCTTGGGTTGAAGGCGATGGATAGAGTTAAGTTAGGTTCAGGCGAAGGGTGACGGTTAGGAATAAGGTTAGTTGTAGGGGGAGCTGCATGTTCACATCAGATTTGGGGTTAGGATAAGGCTTAGGGTAGACATAAGGTTAGGGTTAGGGCGGGGTTTAAGATGAGCCTTAGGTTAGGGTTCAGTTTAAAGTTAGGAGTCTACAGAATTACACCTAGGCTTAGGGTTACACCTCTTTTTAGGTTTAGACCTAAGGCTAAGTTTTGACCTAGGTTAGGGTTAGGAATAGGGTTGGTTTTAGGATAGCATTTAGGTTTGAGGTTTCATTTAAGTGTAGGATTATTGGAAGTACATCTGCTCTCCCTGGTTTTCCTTCACGATCACAATGTTTCTGAGATTCATGGTTTAAGGAAAATCTTGCTCCTTGCCGGTTTCAAGGCAAAAAGGCGCCACCGGCAGTTTTTTTTCCGTCAAACTTATGTTCGCTCTTTGAGAACCTTGGGTCTTTGGGAAAGCCGTGAGTCCAGCAAGATTTTTCAGCTCAAGTGTGCCCCAAGCAGTGGGTTCTCCCTCTGAGCAATACAGCCCGTGGAATTCCTGAGAATCTGGAACCTGCCATGAAGTTCACCCTGCGTTTTATTCACATGGAAGGAGCTCCTTCGAGGTTCCCATGCCTCTGTACACTGATGCTTCCAGCAACGCCATGTCTCACAGGTCAATAGTGCTTCTCTGAGTTTCACTGGTCTAGGATAAAGGGTGAAGCGCCTGGGTTCCCGTGCTTCACTACTGTGTGGCCTCAAGATGATGTTTGTAGGCACTGCGGCAAATCCATTGGTGGCAATTCTCTCATATTGTCATTGCGATGGGAAGATTCCTCTTTCGCTAGGAAATATTTTACCGTGGAAGACGCGTCACGACAGAGCTGTCTCTTTTGTGTTGAGACAAACTTTGCTGAATTTACCTGCCAGCAGTTGCGTGTCCTCCATTTCTTTTAAGGTCGATGGAGACGCACGAGTGTAAGGAGAACGGTGAATGGTGGCCATTCATAGCCCAGGATCATCAGAAACCGCAGAGTAAATTTTATGAATGTAGACGTATGACAGAGGTTATAACTTCATTCAAGGACTTCAGTGAACTCTCCTTACAATGCTGAGGCCTGACACGCCAGTACCTTGGGCAACACGGCTCCTGCCCTAGGTAGTTTTGTTGAGCGTGCCTCCCTCAGGTGGTGCCTTTTCTCTCCCACCAAATATTGCTCTGTGAAATTCTGAGGATGATGAAAACTATTTGCCATGGCTTTGTTCTTTCACCTCAGTGGCCTCATCTTTGAAGTACAAATGCTTTTCAACACAGGTGCTGCCTCACTAAGCTTTCCTTTGTCTTGGTTCAATTGATGCAGATTCCTTTGCTGAATAGGCCATGGACTAGAACAGGTTGGTGCTTGTCAGTATACTGGGCACACAGAGCTATTTCGTTTGTCAAGACCCACCTGGCTTGATCAAGGTTCTTTATTCCAGTGAAAACGATTTTTATCCAAATTCTAGAGGAGCACCAGTGGGCCTCTGGGAGCTACACCCAGGCCTGCTGAACAGAGGTTCCGGGGTTTTCATTTTCTGACTAAAATTCAACACGGAATTTCATGGATGTAAGGAAACCGTGAATTATGGACGTACCAGATTCTCACATCTTCATTGTCTAATGGAAGCTGAAGTTTCCCAGTCTGATCCGGCTGCCACTTCATTTCTGGCAATGACCATTCAATTGTGGACGTTCAGCCTTCTTCGGAATTCTCTTATACCGGTATGTTCCCGCGCCACATTAAGACCACTCGGTGGAGGTTTATATGACTCAGGACAACTCTTTATTTCAGGCGTCTAGAACAAAGGGAATTCACAGAGGTTGATGATCACTTATTAAAGTCCCGTTTCTCTATGATGCCCACTGATGACACTTCTACATCTGAGGGCAAAGAGCTCGTGCAGCATGATATTCTCATTTCAGCCACGCCTCCTGCAGTTTCTTCCTTGCAGAAAAATCTTTCCCAGTGTACTTCTTTAAAATGCTGCAAAATAGTGGGACAGAAGATTTCGGTTTAGGGTTAACTTTAAACGGGCATAGGTACAGGCATGTGGGCATGTTTAGAGACAGTGTTAGAGTTCAGGTTAGAGTTACGGCTGCGTGAGGATTCGGGTTATGGTAAGGTTGTGGATCAAATGTAGAGTGAGTGTAGGTTGAAGGTAAGAGTAGAGTTTAGTGCTTAAGGATGAATGAACCTATTGTCTCATTTAGGCTTATGGTAAACTTGACTGTTTAGGTATGGGTTGGGGTTAATATTTGTGTGAGGGTTAGAAAGTGTGCGAGGTTAAGAGTTGGGGTCAGGCTTGTGGCTTGTGTGTTACATCCTTTTTGGTTGTGGATAAGTTTAGCTCTCTGTCTAGTTTAAGGGATTGGATTACATTAACGGTGATATGGAGGCTTGGGTTGAAGGTGATGGATAGAGTTAAGTTAGGTTCAGGCGAAGGGTGACGGTTAGGAATAAGGTTAGTTGTAGGGGGAGCTGCATGTTCACATCAGATTTGGGGTTAGGATAAGGCTTAGGGTAGACATAAGGTTAGGGTTAGGGCGGGGTTTAAGATGAGCCTTAGGTTAGGGTTCAGTTTAAAGTTAGGAGTCTACAGAATTACACCTAGGCTTAGGGTTACACCTCTTTTTAGGTTTAGACCTAAGGCTAAGTTTTGACCTAGGTTAGGGTTAGGAATAGGGTTGGTTTTAGGATAGCATTTAGGTTTGAGGTTTCATTTAAGTGTAGGATTATTGGAAGTACATCTGCTCTCCCTGGTTTTCCTTCACGATCACAATGTTTCTGAGATTCATGGTTTAAGGAAAATCTTGCTCCTTGCCGGTTTCAAGGCAAAAAGGCGCCACCGGCAGTTTTTTTTCCGTCAAACTTATGTTCGCTCTTTGAGAACCTTGGGTCTTTGGGAAAGCCGTGAGTCCAGCAAGATTTTTCAGCTCAAGTGTGCCCCAAGCAGTGGGTTCTCCCTCTGAGCAATACAGCCCGTGGAATTGCTGAGAATCTGGAACCTGCCATGAAGTTCACCCTGCGTTTTATTCACACGGAAGGAGCTCCTTCGAGGTTCCCATGCCTCTGTACACTGATGCTTCCAGCAACGCCATGTCTCACAGGTCAATAGTGCTTCTCTGAGTTTCACTGGTCTAGGATAAAGGGTGAAGCGCCTGGGTTCCCGTGCTTCACTACTGTGTGGCCTCAAGATGATGTTTGTAGGCACTGCGGCAAATCCATCGGTGGCAATTCTCTCATATTGTCATTGCGATGGGAAGATTCCTCTTTCTCTAGGAAATATTTTACCGTGGAAGACTGGTCACCACAGAGCTGTCTCTTTTGTGTTGAGACAAACTTTGCTGAATTTACCTGCCAGCAGTTGCGTGTGCTCCATTTCTTTTAAGGTCGATGGAGACGCACGAGTGTAAGGAGAACGGTGAATGGTGGCCGTTCATAGCCCAGGATCATCAGAAACCGCAGAGTAAATTTTAGGAATGTAGACGTAGGACAGCGGAGAAAACTTCATTCAGGGACTTCAGTGAACTCTCCTTACAATGCTGAGGCCTGACACGCCAGTACCTCGGGCAACAGGGCTCCTGCCCTAGGTAGTTTTGTTGAGCGTGCCTCCCTCAGGTGGTGTCTTTTCTCTCCCAGCAATATTGCTCCGTGAAATTCTGTGGATGATGGAACCTATTTGCCATGGCTTTGTTCTTTCACCTCAGTGGCCTCATCTTTGAAGTACAAATGCTTTTCAACACAGGTGCTGCCTCCCTGAGCTTTCCTTTGTCTTGGTTCAATTGATGCAGATTCCTTTGCTGAATAGGCCATGGACTAGCACAGGTTGGTGCTTGTCAGTATACTGGGCACACACAGCAATTTCCTTTGTCAAGACCCACCTGGCTTGATCAAGGTTCTTTATTCCAGTGAAAACGATTTTTATCCAAATTCTAGAGGAGCACCAGTGTGCCTCTGGGAGCTACAGCCGGGCCTGCTGAACAGAGGCTCCGGAGTTTTCATTTTCTGACTAAAATTCAACACGGAATTTCATGGATCTAAGGAAACCGTGAATTGTGGACGTACCAGATTCTCACATCTTCATTGTCTAATGGAAGCTGAAGTTTCCCAGTCTGATCCGGCTGCCACTTCATTTCTGGCAATGACCATTCAATTGTGGACGTTCAGCCTTCTTCGGAATTCTCTTATACCGGCATGTTCCTGTCCCACATTAAGACCACTCGGTGGAGGTTTATGTGACTCAGGATAACTCTTTATTTCAGGCGTCTAGAACAATGGGAATTCACAGAGGTTGATGATCACTTATTAAAGTCCCATTTCTCTATGATGCCCACTGATGACACTTCTACATCTGAGGGCAAAGAGCTCGTGCAGCATGATATTCTCATTTCAGCCACGCCGCCTGCAGTTTTTCCTTGCAGAAAAATCTTTCCCAGTGTACTTCTTTAAAATGCTGCAAAATAGTGGGACAGAAGATTTCGGTTTAGGGTTAACTTTAAGCGGGCATAGGTACAGGCATGTGGGCATGTTTAGAGACAGTGTTAGAGTTCAGGTTAGAGTTACGGCTGCGTGAGGATTCGGGTTATGGTAAGGTTGTGGATCAAATGTAGGGTGAGTGTAGGTTGAAGGTAAGAGTAGGGTTTAGTGCTTAAGGATGATTGAACCTATTGTCTCATTTAGGCTTATGGTAAACTTGACTGTTTAGGTATGGGTTGGGGTTAATATTCGCGAGAGGGTTAGAAAGTGTGCGAGCTTAAGAGTTGGGGTCAGGCTTGCGGCTTGTGTGTTACATCCGTTTTGGTTGTGGATAAGTTTAGCTCTCTGTCTAGTTTAAGGGATTGGATTACATTAACGGTGATATGGAGGCTTGGGTTGAAGGTGATGGATAGAGTTAAGTTAGGTTCAGGTGAAGGGTGACGGTTAGGAATAAGGTTAGTTGTAGGGGGAGCTGCATGTTCACATCAGATTTGGGATTAGCATTAGGCTTAGGGTAGACATACGGTTAGGGTTAGGGCGGGGTGTAAGATGAGCCTTAGGTTAGGGTTCAGTTTAAAGTTAGGAGTCTACAGAATTACACCTAGGCTTACGGTTACACCTCTTTTTAGGTTTAGACCTAGGGCTAAGTTTTGACCTAGGTTAGGGTTAGGATTAGCGTTGGTTTTAGGATAGCATTTAGGTTTGAGGTTTCATTTAAGTGTAGGATTATTGAAAGTACATCTGCTCTCCCTGGTTTTCCTTCACGATCACAATGTTTCTGAGATTCATGGTTTAAGGAAAATCTTGCTCCTTGCCGGTTTCAAGGCAAAAAGGCGCCACCGGCAGTTTTTTTTCCGTCAAACTTATGTTTGCTCTTTGAGAATCTTGGGTCTTTGGGAAAGCCGTGAGTCCAGCAAGATTTTTCAGCTCAAGTGTGCCCCAAGCAGTGGGTTCTACCTCTCAGCAATACAGCCCGTGGAATTCCTGAGAATCTGGAACCTGCCATGAAGTTCACCCTGCGTTTTATTCACACGGAAGGAGCTCCTTCGAGGTTCCCTTGCCTCTGTACACTGATGCTTCCAGCAACGCCATGTCTCACAGGTCAATAGTGCTTCTCTGAGTTTCACTGGTCTAGGATAAAGGGTGAAGCGCCTGGGTTCCCGTGCTTCACTACTGTGTGGCCTCAAGATGATGTTTGTAGGCACTGCGGCAAATCCATCGGTGGCAATTCTCTCATATTGTCATTGCGATGGGAAGATTCCTCTTTCTCTAGGAAATATTTTACCGTGGAAGACTGGTCACCACAGAGCTGTCTCTTTTGTGTTGAGACAAACTTTGCTGAATTTACCTGCCAGCAGTTGCGTGTCCTCCATTTCTTTCAAGGTCGATGGAGACGCACGAGTGTAAGGAGAACGGTGAATGGTGGCCGTTCATAGCCCAGGATCATCAGAAACCGCAGAGTAAATTTTAGGAATATAGACGTAGGACAGAGGTTAAAACTTCACTCAGGGACTTCAGTGAACTCTCCTTACAATGCTGAGGCCTGACACGCCAGTACCTGGGGCAACACGGCTCCTGCCCTACGTAGTTTGGTTGAGCGTGCCTCCCTCAGGTGGTGCCTTTTCTCTCCCAGCAATATTGCTCTGTGAAATTCTGAGGATGATGAAAACTATTTGCCATGGCTTTGTTCTTTCACCTCAGTGGCCTCATCTTTGAAGTACAAATGCTTTTTAACACAGGTGCTGCCTCCCTGAGCTTTCCTTTGTCTTGGTTCAATTGATGCAGATTCCTTTGCTGAATAGGCCATGGACTAGCACAGGTGGGTGCTTGTCAGTATACTGGGCACACACAGCAATTTCCTTTGTCAAGACCCACCTGGCTTGATCAAGGTTCTTTATTCCAGTGAAAACGATTTTTATCCAAATTCTAGAGGAGCACCAGTGTGCCTCTGGGAGCTACACCCAGGCCTGCTGAGCAGAGGCTCCGGGGTTTTCATTTTCTGACTAAAATTCAACACGGAATTTCATGGATGTAAGGAAACCGTGAATTGTGGACGTACCAGATTCTCACATCTTCATTGTCTAATGGAAGCTGAAGTTTCCCAGTCTGATCCGGCTGCCACTTCATTTCTGGCAATGACCATTCAATTGTGGACGTTCAGCCTTCTTCGGAATTCTCTTATACCGGTATGTTCCCGCGCCACATTAAGACCACTCGGTGGAGGTTTATATGACTCAGGACAACTCGTTATTCCAGGCGTCTAGAACAAAGGGAATTCACAGAGGTTGATGATCACTTATTAAAGTCTCGTTTCTCTATGATGCCCACTGATGACACTTCTACATCTGAGGGCAAAGAGCTCTTGCAGCATGATATTCTCATTTCAGCCACGCCGCCTGCAGTTTTTCCTTGCAGAAAAATCTTTCCCAGTGTACTTCTTTAAAATGCTGCAAAATAGTGGGACAGAAGATTTCGGTTTAGGGTTAACTTTAAACGGGCATAGGTACAGGCATGTGGGCATGTTTAGAGACAGTGTTAGAGTTCAGGTTAGAGTTACGGCTGCGTGAGGATTCGGGTTATGGTAAGGTTGTGGATCAAATGTAGGGTGAGTGTAGGTTGAAGGTAAGAGTAGAGTTTAATGCTTAAGGATGAATGAACCTATTGTCTCATTTAGGCTTATGGTAAACTTGACTGTTTAGGTATGGGTTGGGGTTAATATTTGTGTGAGGGTTAGAAAGTGTGCGAGGTTAAGAGTTGGGGTCAGGCTTGTGGCTTGTGTGTTACATCCTTTTTGGTTGTGGATAAGTTTAGCTCTCTGTCTAGTTTAAGGGATTGGATTACAATAACGGTGATATGGAGGCTTGGGTTGAAGGTGATGGATAGAGTTAATTTAGGTTCAGGCGAAGGGTGACGGTTAGGAATAAGGTTAGTTGTAGGGGGAGCTGCATGTTCACATCAGATTTGGGATTAGCATTAGGCTTAGGGTAGACATACAGTTAGGGTTAGGGCGGGGTTTAAGATGAGCCTTAGGTTAGGGTTCAGTTTAAAGTTAGGAGTCTACAGAATTACACCTAGGCTTACGGTTACACCTCTTTTTAGGTTTAGACCTAGGGCTAAGTTTTGACCTAGGTTAGGGTTAGGATTAGGGTTGGTTTTAGGATAGCATTTAGGTTTGAGGTTTCATTTAAGTGTAGGATTATTAAAAGTACATCTGCTCTCCCTGGTTTTCCTTCACGATCACAATGTTTCTGAGATTCATGGTTTAAGGAAAATCTTGCTCCTTGCCGGTTTCAAGGCAAAAAGGCGCCACCGGCAGTTTTTTTTCCGTCAAACTTATGTTCGCTCTTTGAGAAACTTGGGTCTTTGGGAAAGCCGTGAGTCCAGCAAGATTTTTCAGCTCAAGTGTGCCCCAAGCAGTGGGTTCTACCTCTCAGCAATACAGCCCGTGGAATTCCTGAGAATCTGGAACCTGCCATGAAGTTCACCCTGCGTTTTATTCACACGGAAGGAGCTCCTTCGAGGTTCCCTTGCCTCTGTACACTGATGCTTCCAGCAACGCCATGTCTCACAGGTCAATAGTGCTTCTCTGAGTTTCACTGGTCTAGGATAAAGGGTGAAGCGCCTGGGTTCCCGTGCTTCACTACTGTGTGGCCTCAAGATGATGTTTGTAGGCACTGCGGCAAATCCATCGGTGGCAATTCTCTCATATTGTCATTGCGATGGGAAGATTCCTCTTTCTCTAGGAAATATTTTACCGTGGAAGACTGGTCACCACAGAGCTGTCTCTTTTGTGTTGAGACAAACTTTGCTGAATTTACCTGCCAGCAGTTGCGTGTCCTCCATTTCTTTTAAGGTCGATGGAGACGCACGAGTGTAAGGAGAACGGTGAATGGTGGCCGTTCATAGCCCAGGATCATCAGAAACCGCAGAGTAAATTTTAGGAATATAGACGTAGGACAGAGGTTAAAACTTCACTCAGGGACTTTAGTGAACTCTCCTTACAATGCTGAGGCCTGACACGCCAGTACCTGGGGCAACACGGCTCCTGCCCTACGTAGTTTGGTTGAGCGTGCCTCCCTCAGGTGGTGCCTTTTCTCTCCCAGCAATATTGCTCTGTGAAATTCTGAGGATGATGAAAACTATTTGCCATGGCTTTGTTCTTTCACCTCAGTGGCCTCATCTTTGAAGTACAAATGCTTTTTAACACAGGTGCTGCCTCCCTGAGCTTTCCTTTGTCTTGGTTCAATTGATGCAGATTCCTTTGCTGAATAGGCCATGGACTAGCACAGGTGGGTGCTTGTCAGTATACTGGGCACACACAGCAATTTCCTTTGTCAAGACCCACCTGGCTTGATCAAGGTTCTTTATTCCAGTGAAAACGATTTTTATCCAAATTCTAGAGGAGCACCAGTGTGCCTCTGGGAGCTACACCCAGGCCTGCTGAACAGAGGCTCCGGGGTTTTCATTTTCTGACTAAAATTCAAAACGGAATTTCATGGATGTAAGGAAACCGTGAATTGTGGACGTACCAGATTCTCACATCTTCATTGTCTAATGGAAGCTGAAGTTTCCCAGTCTGATCCGGCTGCCACTTCATTTCTGGCAATGACCATTCAATTGTGGACGTTCAGCCTTCTTCGGAATTCTCTTATACCGGCATGTTCCCGCGCCATATTAAGACCACTCGGTGGAGGTTTATATGACTCAGGACAACTCTTTATTCCAGGCGTCTAGAACAAAGGGAATTCACAGAGGTTGATGATCACTTATTAAAGTCTCGTTTCTCTATGATGCCCACTGATGACACTTCTACATCTGAGGGCAAAGAGCTCTTGCAGCATGATATTCTCATTTCAGCCACGCCGCCTGCAGTTTCTTCCTTGCAGAAAAATCTTTCCCAGTGTACTTCTTTAAAATGCTGCAAAATAGTGGGACAGAAGATTTCGGTTTAGGGTTAACTTTAAACGGGCATAGGTACAGGCATGTGGGCATGTTTAGAGACAGTGTTAGAGTTCAGGTTAGAGTTCCGGCTGCGTGAGGATTCGGGTTATGGTAAGGTTGTGGATCAAATGTAGGGTGAGTGTAGGTTGAAGGTAAGAGTAGAGTTTAGTGCTTAAGGATGAATGAACCTATTGTCTCATTTAGGCTTATGGTAAACTTGACTGTTTAGGTATGGGTTGGGGTTAATATTCGCGTGAGGGTTAGAAAGTGTGCGAGGTTAAGAGTTGGGGTCAGGCTTGTGGCTTGTGTGTTACATCCTTTTTGGTTGTGGATAAGTTTAGCTCTCTGTCTAGTTTAAGGGATTGGATTACATTAACGGTGATATGGAGGCTTGGGTTGAAGGTGATGGATAGAGTTAATTTAGGTTCAGGCGAAGGGTGACGGTTAGGAATAAGGTTAGTTGTAGGGGGAGCTGCATGTTCACATCAGATTTGGGGTTAGGATTAGGCTTAGGGTAGACATAAGGTTAGGGTTAGGGCGGGGTTTAAGATGAGCCTTAGGTTAGGGTTCAGTTTAAAGTTAGGAGTCTACAGAATTACACCTAGGCTTAGGGTTACACCTCTTTTTAGGTTTAGATCTAGGGCTAGGTTTTGACCTAAGTTAGTGTTAGGATTAGGGTTGGTTTTAGGATAGGCTTTAGGTTTGAGGTTTCATTTAAGTGTAGGATTATTGAAAGTACATCTGCTCTCCCTGGTTTTCCTTCACGATCACAATGTTTCTGAGATTCATGGTTTAAGGAAAATCTTGCTCCTTGCCGGTTTCAAGGCAAAAAGGCGCCACCGGCATTTTTTTTTCCGTCAAACTTATGTTCGCTCTTTGAGAACCTTGGGTCTTTGGGAATGCCGTGAGTCCAGCAAGATTTTTCAGCTGAAGTGTGCCCCAAGCAGTGGGTTCTACCTCTGAGCAATACAGCCCGTAGAATTCCTGAGAATCTGGAACCTGCCATGAAGTTCACCCTGAGTTTTATTCACACGGAAGGACCTCCTTCGAAGTTCCCATGCCTCTGTACACAGATGCTTCCAGCAACGCGATGTCTCACAGGTCAATAGTGCGTCTCTGAGTTTCACTGGTTTAGGATAAAGGGTGAAGCGCCTGGGTTCCCGTGCTTCACTACTGTGTGGCCTCAAGATGATGTTTGTAGGCACTACGGCAAACACATCGGTGGCAATTCTCTCATATTGTCATTGCGATGGGAAGATTCCTTTTTCGCTAGGAAATGGTTTACCGTGGAAGACGGGTCACCACAGAGCTGTCTCTTTTGTGTTGAGACAAATTTGCTGAATTTACCTGCCAGCCGTTGCGTGTCCTCCATTTCTTTTAAGGTCGATGGAGACGCACGAGTGTAAGAAGATCGGTGAATGGTGGCCGTTCATAGCCCAGGATCATCAGAAACCGCAGAGTAAATTTTAGGAATGTAGACGTAGGACAGCGGAGAAAACTTCATTCAGGGACTTCAGTGAACTCTCCTTACAATGCTGAGGCCTGACACGCCAGTACCTCGGGCAACAGGGCTCCTGCCCTAGGTAGTTTTGTTGAGCGTGCCTCCCTCAGGTGGTGTCTTTTCTCTCCCAGCAATATTGCTCCGTGAAATTCTGTGGATGATGGAACCTATTTGCCATGGCTTTGTTCTTTCACCTCAGTGGCCTCATCTTTGAAGTACAAATGCTTTTCAACACAGGTGCTGCCTCCCTGAGCTTTCCTTTGTCTTGGTTCAATTGATGCAGATTCCTTTGCTGAATAGGCCATGGACTAGCACAGGTTGGTGCTTGTCAGTATACTGGGCACACACAGCAATTTCCTTTGTCAAGACCCACCTGGCTTGATCAAGGTTCTTTATTCCAGTGAAAACGATTTTTATCCAAATTCTAGAGGAGCACCAGTGTGCCTCTGGGAGCTACAGCCCGGCCTGCTGAACAGAGGCTCCGGAGTTTTCATTTTCTGACTAAAATTCAACACGGAATTTCATGGATGTAAGGAAACCGAGAATTGTGGACGTACCAGATTCTCACATCTTCATTGTCTAATGGAAGCTGAAGTTTCCCAGTCTGATCCGGCTGCCACTTCATTTCTGGCAATGACCATTCAATTGTGGACGTTCAGCCTTCTTCGGAATTCTCTTATACCGGCATGTTCCTGTCCCACATTAAGACCACTCGGTGGAGGTTTATGTGACTCAGGATAACTCTTTATTTCAGGCGTCTAGAACAATGGGAATTC
This sequence comes from Tenrec ecaudatus, assembly GCF_050624435.1. Classification (NCBI taxonomy): domain Eukaryota; kingdom Metazoa; phylum Chordata; class Mammalia; order Afrosoricida; family Tenrecidae; genus Tenrec; species Tenrec ecaudatus. The sequence goes on from NW_027459493.1 coordinate 135,653, forward strand.
ACAGAGGTTGATGATCACTTATTAAAGTCCCATTTCTCTATGATGCCCACTGATGACACTTCTACATCTGAGGGCAAAGAGCTCGTGCAGCATGATATTCTCATTTCAGCCACGCCGCCTGCAGTTTTTCCTTGCAGAAAAATCTTTCCCAGTGTACTTCTTTAAAATGCTGCAAAATAGTGGGACAGAAGATTTCGGTTTAGGGTTAACTTTAAGCGGGCATAGGTACAGGCATGTGGGCATGTTTAGAGACAGTGTTAGAGTTCAGGTTAGAGTTACGGCTGCGTGAGAATTCGGGTTATGGTAAGGTTGTGGATCAAATGTAGGGTGAGTGTAGGTTGAAGGTAAGAGTAGGGTTTAGTGCTTAAGGATGATTGAACCTATTGTCTCATTTAGGCTTATGGTAAACTTGACTGTTTAGGTATGGGTTGGGGTTAATATTCGCGAGAGGGTTAGAAAGTGTGCGAGCTTAAGAGTTGGGGTCAGGCTTGCGGCTTGTGTGTTACATCCGTTTTGGTTGTGGATAAGTTTAGCTCTCTGTCTAGTTTAAGGGATTGGATTACATTAACGGTGATATGGAGGCTTGGGTTGAAGGTGATGGATAGAGTTAATTTAGGTTCAGGTGAAGGGTGACGGTTAGGAATAAGGTTAGTTGTAGGGGGAGCTGCATGTTCACATCAGATTTGGGATTAGCATTAGGCTTAGGGTAGACATACGGTTAGGGTTAGGGCGGGGTTTAAGATGAGCCTTAGGTTAGGGTTCAGTTTAAAGTTAGGAGTCTACAGAATTACACCTAGGCTTACGGTTACACCTCTTTTTAGGTTTAGACCTAGGGCTAAGTTTTGACCTAGGTTAGGGTTAGGATTAGGGTTGGTTTTAGGATAGCATTTAGGTTTGAGGTTTCATTTAAGTGTAGGATTATTAAAAGTACATCTGCTCTCCCTGGTTTTCCTTCACGATCACAATGTTTCTGAGATTCATGGTTTAAGGAAAATCTTGCTCCTTGCCGGTTTCAAGGCAAAAAGGCGCCACCGGCAGTTTTTTTTCCGTCAAACTTATGTTTGCTCTTTGAGAATCTTGGGTCTTTGGGAAAGCCGTGAGTCCAGCAAGATTTTTCAGCTCAAGTGTGCCCCAAGCAGTGGGTTCTACCTCTCAGCAATACAGCCCGTGGAATTCCTGAGAATCTGGAACCTGCCATGAAGTTCACCCTGCGTTTTATTCACACGGAAGGAGCTCCTTCGAGGTTCCCTTGCCTCTGTACACTGATGCTTCCAGCAACGCCATGTCTCACAGGTCAATAGTGCTTCTCTGAGTTTCACTGGTCTAGGATAAAGGGTGAAGCGCCTGGGTTCCCGTGCTTCACTACTGTGTGGCCTCAAGATGATGTTTGTAGGCACTGCGGCAAATCCATCGGTGGCAATTCTCTCATATTGTCATTGCGATGGGAAGATTCCTCTTTCTCTAGGAAATATTTTACCGTGGAAGACTGGTCACCACAGAGCTGTCTCTTTTGTGTTGAGACAAACTTTGCTGAATTTACCTGCCAGCAGTTGCGTGTCCTCCATTTCTTTTAAGGTCGATGGAGACGCACGAGTGTAAGGAGAACGGTGAATGGTGGCCGTTCATAGCCCAGGATCATCAGAAACCGCAGAGTAAATTTTAGGAATATAGACGTAGGACAGAGGTTAAAACTTCACTCAGGGACTTTAGTGAACTCTCCTTACAATGCTGAGGCCTGACACGCCAGTACCTGGGGCAACACGGCTCCTGCCCTACGTAGTTTGGTTGAGCGTGCCTCCCTCAGGTGGTGCCTTTTCTCTCCCAGCAATATTGCTCTGTGAAATTCTGAGGATGATGAAAACTATTTGCCATGGCTTTGTTCTTTCACCTCAGTGGCCTCATCTTTGAAGTACAAATGCTTTTTAACACAGGTGCTGCCTCCCTGAGCTTTCCTTTGTCTTGGTTCAATTGATGCAGATTCCTTTGCTGAATAGGCCATGGACTAGCACAGGTGGGTGCTTGTCAGTATACTGGGCACACACAGCAATTTCCTTTGTCAAGACCCACCTGGCTTGATCAAGGTTCTTTATTCCAGTGAAAACGATTTTTATCCAAATTCTAGAGGAGCACCAGTGTGCCTCTGGGAGCTACACCCAGGCCTGCTGAACAGAGGCTCCGGGGTTTTCATTTTCTGACTAAAATTCAAAACGGAATTTCATGGATGTAAGGAAACCGTGAATTGTGGACGTACCAGATTCTCACATCTTCATTGTCTAATGGAAGCTGAAGTTTCCCAGTCTGATCCGGCTGCCACTTCATTTCTGGCAATGACCATTCAATTGTGGACGTTCAGCCTTCTTCGGAATTCTCTTATACCGGTATGTTCCCGCGCCATATTAAGACCACTCGGTGGAGGTTTATATGACTCAGGACAACTCTTTATTCCAGGCGTCTAGAACAAAGGGAATTCACAGAGGTTGATGATCACTTATTAAAGTCTCGTTTCTCTATGATGCCCACTGATGACACTTCTACATCTGAGGGCAAAGAGCTCTTGCAGCATGATATTCTCATTTCAGCCACGCCGCCTGCAGTTTCTTCCTTGCAGAAAAATCTTTCCCAGTGTACTTCTTTAAAATGCTGCAAAATAGTGGGACAGAAGATTTCGGTTTAGGGTTAACTTTAAACGGGCATAGGTACAGGCATGTGGGCATGTTTAGAGACAGTGTTAGAGTTCAGGTTAGAGTTACGGCTGCGTGAGGATTCGGGTTATGGTAAGGTTGTGGATCAAATGTAGGGTGAGTGTAGGTTGAAGGTAAGAGTAGAGTTTAGTGCTTAAGGATGAATGAACCTATTGTCTCATTTAGGCTTATGGTAAACTTGACTGTTTAGGTATGGGTTGGGGTTAATATTTGTGTGAGGGTTAGAAAGTGTGCGAGGTTAAGAGTTGGGGTCAGGCTTGTGGCTTGTGTGTTACATCCTTTTTGGTTGTGGATAAGTTTAGCTCTCTGTCTAGTTTAAGGGATTGGATTACATTAACGGTGATATGGAGGCTTGGGTTGAAGGTGATGGATAGAGTTAATTTAGGTTCAGGCGAAGGGTGACGGTTAGGAATAAGGTTAGTTGTAGGGGGAGCTGCATGTTCACATCAGATTTGGGGTTAGGATTAGGCTTAGGGTAGACATAAGGTTAGGGTTAGGGCGGGGTTTAAGATGAGCCTTAGGTTAGGGTTCAGTTTAAAGTTAGGAGTCTACAGAATTACACCTAGGCTTAGGGTTACACCTCTTTTTAGGTTTAGATCTAGGGCTAGGTTTTGACCTAAGTTAGTGTTAGGATTAGGGTTGGTTTTAGGATAGGCTTTAGGTTTGAGGTTTCATTTAAGTGTAGGATTATTGAAAGTACATCTGCTCTCCCTGGTTTTCCTTCACGATCACAATGTTTCTGAGATTCATGGTTTAAGGAAAATCTTGCTCATTGCCGGTTTCAAGGCAAAAAGGCGCCACCGGCATTTTTTTTTCCGTCAAACTTATGTTCGCTCTTTGAGAACCTTGGGTCTTTGGGAATGCCGTGAGTCCAGCAAGATTTTTCAGCTGAAGTGTGCCCCAAGCAGTGGGTTCTACCTCTGAGCAATACAGCCCGTAGAATTCCTGAGAATCTGGAACCTGCCATGAAGTTCACCCTGAGTTTTATTCACACGGAAGGACCTCCTTCGAAGTTCCCATGCCTCTGTACACAGATGCTTCCAGCAACGCGATGTCTCACAGGTCAATAGTGCGTCTCTGAGTTTCACTGGTTTAGGATAAAGGGTGAAGCGCCTGGGTTCCCGTGCTTCACTACTGTGTGGCCTCAAGATGATGTTTGTAGGCACTACGGCAAACACATCGGTGGCAATTCTCTCATATTGTCATTGCGATGGGAAGATTCCTTTTTCGCTAGGAAATGGTTTACCGTGGAAGACGGGTCACCACAGAGCTGTCTCTTTTGTGTTGAGACAAATTTGCTGAATTTACTTGCCAGCCGTTGCGTGTCCTCCATTTCTTTTAAGGTCGATGGAGACGCACGAGTGTAAGATGATCGGTGAATGGTGGCCGTTCATAGCCCAGGATCATCAGAAACCGCAGAGTAAATTTTAGGAATGTAGACGTAGGACAGCGGAGAAAACTTCATTCAGGGACTTCAGTGAACTCTCCTTACAATGCTGAGGCCTGACACGCCAGTACCTCGGGCAACAGGGCTCCTGCCCTAGGTAGTTTTGTTGAGCGTGCCTCCCTCAGGTGGTGTCTTTTCTCTCCCAGCAATATTGCTCCGTGAAATTCTGTGGATGATGGAACCTATTTGCCATGGCTTTGTTCTTTCACCTCAGTGGCCTCATCTTTGAAGTACAAATGCTTTTCAACACAGGTGCTGCCTCCCTGAGCTTTCCTTTGTCTTGGTTCAATTGATGCAGATTCCTTTGCTGAATAGGCCATGGACTAGCACAGGTTGGTGCTTGTCAGTATACTGGGCACACACAGCAATTTCCTTTGTCAAGACCCACCTGGCTTGATCAAGGTTCTTTATTCCAGTGAAAACGATTTTTATCCAAATTCTAGAGGAGCACCAGTGTGCCTCTGGGAGCTACAGCCCGGCCTGCTGAACAGAGGCTCCGGAGTTTTCATTTTCTGACTAAAATTCAACACGGAATTTCATGGATCTAAGGAAACCGAGAATTGTGGACGTACCAGATTCTCACATCTTCATTGTCTAATGGAAGCTGAAGTTTCCCAGTCTGATCCGGCTGCCACTTCATTTCTGGCAATGACCATTCAATTGTGGACGTTCAGCCTTCTTCGGAATTCTCTTATACCGGCATGTTCCTGTCCCACATTAAGACCACTCGGTGGAGGTTTATGTGACTCAGGATAACTCTTTATTTCAGGCGTCTAGAACAATGGGAATTCACAGAGGTTGATGATCACTTATTAAAGTCCCATTTCTCTATGATGCCCACTGATGACACTTCTACATCTGAGGGCAAAGAGCTCGTGCAGCATGATATTCTCATTTCAGCCACGCCGCCTGCAGTTTTTCCTTGCAGAAAAATCTTTCCCAGTGTACTTCTTTAAAATGCTGCAAAATAGTGGGACAGAAGATTTCGGTTTAGGGTTAACTTTAAGCGGGCATAGGTACAGGCATGTGGGCATGTTTAGAGACAGTGTTAGAGTTCAGGTTAGAGTTAAGGCTGCGTGAGGATTCGGGTTATGGTAAGGTTGTGGATCAAATGTAGGGTGAGTGTAGGTTGAAGGTAAGAGTAGGGTTTAGTGCTTAAGGATGATTGAACCTATTGTCTCATTTAGGCTTATGGTAAACTTGACTGTTTAGGTATGGGTTGGGGTTAATATTCGCGAGAGGGTTAGAAAGTGTGCGAGCTTAAGAGTTGGGGTCAGGCTTGCGGCTTGTGTGTTACATCCGTTTTGGTTGTGGATAAGTTTAGCTCTCTGTCTAGTTTAAGGGATTGGATTACATTAACGGTGATATGGAGGCTTGGGTTGAAGGTGATGGATAGAGTTAAGTTAGGTTCAGGTGAAGGGTGACGGTTAGGAATAAGGTTAGTTGTAGGGGGAGCTGCATGTTCACATCAGATTTGGGATTAGCATTAGGCTTAGGGTAGACATACGGTTAGGGTTAGGGCGGGGTTTAAGATGAGCCTTAGGTTAGGGTTCAGTTTAAAGTTAGGAGTCTACAGAATTACACCTAGGCTTACGGTTACACCTCTTTTTAGGTTTAGACCTAGGGCTAAGTTTTGACCTAGGTTAGGGTTAGGATTAGGGTTGGTTTTAGGATAGCATTTAGGTTTGAGGTTTCATTTAAGTGTAGGATTATTGAAAGTACATCTGCTCTCCCTGGTTTTCCTTCACGATCACAATGTTTCTGAGATTCATGGTTTAAGGAAAATCTTGCTCCTTGCCGGTTTCAAGGCAAAAAGGCGCCACCGGCAGTTTTTTTTCCGTCAAACTTATGTTTGCTCTTTGAGAATCTTGGGTCTTTGGGAAAGCCGTGAGTCCAGCAAGATTTTTCAGCTCAAGTGTGCCCCAAGCAGTGGGTTCTACCTCTCAGCAATACAGCCCGTGGAATTCCTGAGAATCTGGAACCTGCCATGAAGTTCACCCTGCGTTTTATTCACACGGAAGGAGCTCCTTCGAGGTTCCCTTGCCTCTGTACACTGATGCTTCCAGCAACGCCATGTCTCACAGGTCAATAGTGCTTCTCTGAGTTTCACTGGTCTAGGATAAAGGGTGAAGCGCCTGGGTTCCCGTGCTTCACTACTGTGTGGCCTCAAGATGATGTTTGTAGGCACTGCGGCAAATCCATCGGTGGCAATTCTCTCATATTGTCATTGCGATGGGAAGATTCCTCTTTCTCTAGGAAATATTTTACCGTGGAAGACTGGTCACCACAGAGCTGTCTCTTTTGTGTTGAGACAAACTTTGCTGAATTTACCTGCCAGCAGTTGCGTGTCCTCCATTTCTTTCAAGGTCGATGGAGACGCACGAGTGTAAGGAGAACGGTGAATGGTGGCCGTTCATAGCCCAGGATCATCAGAAACCGCAGAGTAAATTTTAGGAATATAGACGTAGGACAGAGGTTAAAACTTCACTCAGGGACTTCAGTGAACTCTCCTTACAATGCTGAGGCCTGACACGCCAGTACCTGGGGCAACACGGCTCCTGCCCTACGTAGTTTGGTTGAGCGTGCCTCCCTCAGGTGGTGCCTTTTCTCTCCCAGCAATATTGCTCTGTGAAATTCTGAGGATGATGAAAACTATTTGCCATGGCTTTGTTCTTTCACCTCAGTGGCCTCATCTTTGAAGTACAAATGCTTTTTAACACAGGTGCTGCCTCCCTGAGCTTTCCTTTGTCTTGGTTCAATTGATGCAGATTCCTTTGCTGAATAGGCCATGGACTAGCACAGGTGGGTGCTTGTCAGTATACTGGGCACACACAGCAATTTCCTTTGTCAAGACCCACCTGGCTTGATCAAGGTTCTTTATTCCAGTGAAAACGATTTTTATCCAAATTCTAGAGGAGCACCAGTGTGCCTCTGGGAGCTACACCCAGGCCTGCTGAACAGAGGCTCCGGGGTTTTCATTTTCTGACTAAAATTCAACACGGAATTTCATGGATGTAAGGAAACCGTGAATTGTGGACGTACCAGATTCTCACATCTTCATTGTCTAATGGAAGCTGAAGTTTCCCAGTCTGATCCGGCTGCCACTTCATTTCTGGCAATGACCATTCAATTGTGGACGTTCAGCCTTCTTCGGAATTCTCTTATACCGGTATGTTCCCGCGCCACATTAAGACCACTCGGTGGAGGTTTATATGACTCAGGACAACTCTTTATTCCAGGCGTCTAGAACAAAGGGAATTCACAGAGGTTGATGATCACTTATTAAAGTCTCGTTTCTCTATGATGCCCACTGATGACACTTCTACATCTGAGGGCAAAGAGCTCTTGCAGCATGATATTCTCATTTCAGCCACGCCGCCTGCAGTTTCTTCCTTGCAGAAAAATCTTTCCCAGTGTACTTCTTTAAAATGCTGCAAAATAGTGGGACAGAAGATTTCGGTTTAGGGTTAACTTTAAACGGGCATAGGTACAGGCATGTGGGCATGTTTAGAGACAGTGTTAGAGTTCAGGTTAGAGTTACGGCTGCGTGAGGATTGGGGTTATGGTAAGGTTGTGGATCAAATGTAGGGTGAGTGTAGGTTGAAGGTAAGAGTAGAGTTTAGTGCTTAAGGATGAATGAACCTATTGTCTCATTTAGGCTTATGGTAAACTTGACTGTTTAGGTATGGGTTGGGGTTAATATTTGTGTGAGGGTTAGAAAGTGTGCGAGGTTAAGAGTTGGGGTCAGGCTTGTGGCTTGTGTGTTACATCCTTTTTGGTTGTGGATAAGTTTAGCTCTCTGTCTAGTTTAAGGGATTGGATTACATTAACGGTGATATGGAGGCTTGGGTTGAAGGTGATGGATAGAGTTAATTTAGGTTCAGGCGAAGGGTGACGGTTAGGAATAAGGTTAGTTGTAGGGGGAGCTGCATGTTCACATCAGATTTGGGGTTAGGATTAGGCTTAGGGTAGACATAAGGTTAGGGTTAGGGCGGGGTTTAAGATGAGCCTTAGGTTAGGGTTCAGTTTAAAGTTAGGAGTCTACAGAATTACACCTAGGCTTAGGGTTACACCTCTTTTTAGATTTAGATCTAGGGCTAGGTTTTGACCTAAGTTAGTGTTAGGATTAGGGTTGGTTTTAGGATAGGCTTTAGGTTTGAGGTTTCATTTAAGTGTAGGATTATTGAAAGTACATCTGCTCTCCCTGGTTTTCCTTCACGATCACAATGTTTCTGAGATTCATGGTTTAAGGAAAATCTTGCTCATTGCCGGTTTCAAGGCAAAAAGGCGCCACCGGCATTTTTTTTTCCGTCAAACTTATGTTCGCTCTTTGAGAACCTTGGGTCTTTGGGAATGCCGTGAGTCCAGCAAGATTTTTCAGCTGAAGTGTGCCCCAAGCAGTGGGTTCTACCTCTGAGCAATACAGCCCGTAGAATTCCTGAGAATCTGGAACCTGCCATGAAGTTCACCCTGAGTTTTATTCACACGGAAGGACTCCTTCGAAGTTCCCATGCCTCTGTACACAGATGCTTCCAGCAACGCGATGTCTCACAGGTCAATAGTGCTTCTCTGAGTTTCACTGGTCTAGGATAAAGGGTGAAGCGCCTGGGTTCCCGTGCTTCACTACTGTGTGGCCTCAAGATGATGTTTGTAGGCACTACGGCAAACACATCGGTGGCAATTCTCTCATATTGTCATTGCGATGGGAAGATTCCTTTTTCGCTAGGAAATGGTTTACCGTGGAAGACGGGTCACCACAGAGCTTTCTCTTTTGTGTTGAGACAAATTTGCTGAATTTACTTGCCAGCCGTTGCGTGTCCTCCATTTCTTTTAAGGTCGATGGAGACGCACGAGTGTAAGATGATCGGTGAATGGTGGCCGTTCATAGCCCAGGATCATCAGAAACCGCACAGTAAATTTTAGGAATGTAGACGTAGGACAGCGGAGAAAACTTCATTCAGGGACTTCAGTGAACTCTCCTTACAATGCTGAGGCCTGACACGCCAGTACCTCGGGCAACAGGGCTCCTGCCCTAGGTAGTTTTGTTGAGCGTGCCTCCCTCAGGTGGTGTCTTTTCTCTCCCAGCAATATTGCTCTGTGAAATTCTGTGGATGATGGAACCTATTTGCCATGGCTTTGTTCTTTCACCTCAGTGGCCTCATCTTTGAAGTACAAATGCTTTTCAACACAGGTGCTGCCTCCCTGAGCTTTCCTTTGTCTTGTTTCAATTGATGCAGATTCCTTTGCTGAATAGGCCATGGACTAGCACAGGTTGGTGCTTGTCAGTATACTGGGCACACAGAGCAATTTCGTTTGTCAAGACCCACCTGGCTTGATCAAGGTTCTTTATTCCAGTGAAAACGATTTTTATCCAAATTCTAGAGGAGCACCAGTGTGCCTCTGGGAGCTACAGCCGGGCCTGCTGAACAGAGGCTCCGGAGTTTTCATTTTCTGACTAAAATTCAACACGGAATTTCATGGATCTAAGGAAACCGAGAATTGTGGACGTACCAGATTCTCACATCTTCATTGTCTAATGGAAGCTGAAGTTTCCCAGTCTGATCCGGCTGCCACTTCATTTCTGGCAATGACCATTCAATTGTGGACGTTCAGCCTTCTTCGGAATTCTCTTATACCGGCATGTTCCCGTCCCACATTAAGACCACTCGGTGGAGGTTTATGTGACTCAGGATAACTCTTTATTTCAGGCGTCTAGAACAATGGGAATTCACAGAGGTTGATGATCACTTATTAAAGTCCCATTTCTCTATGATGCCCACTGATGACACTTCTACATCTGAGGGCAAAGAGCTCGTGCAGCATGATATTCTCATTTCAGCCACGCCGCCTGCAGTTTTTCCTTGCAGAAAAATCTTTCCCAGTGTACTTCTTTAAAATGCTGCAAAATAGTGGGACAGAAGATTTCGGTTTAGGGTTAACTTTAAGCGGGCATAGGTACAGGCATGTGGGCATTTTTAGAGACAGTGTTTCACTGGTCTAGGGTAAAGGGTGAAGCGCCTGGGTTCCCGTGCTTCACTACTGTGTGGCCTCAAGATGATGTTTGTAGGCACTGGGGCAAACACATCGGTGGCAATTCTCTCATATTGTCATTGCGATGGGAAGATTCCTCTTTCGCTAGGAAATATTTTACCGTGGAAGACGGGTCACCACAGAGCTGTCTCTTTTGTGTTGAGACAAACTTTGCTCGCCGCAGATCTCCTAGGAGGAGAAGCTTCTCTCGCAGCCGGAGCAGGTCCCTTTCTAGAGACCGGAGAAGAGAGAGATCACTGTCTCGGGAGAGAAATCACAAGCCGTCACGCTCCTTCTCAAGATCTCGTAGCCGATCTAGGTCAAATGAAAGAAAATGAGAAGATGGAGTTGCAGATGGAGCGTAGGATGTACAGGAAATGCATCATTTGACAGGAGTGTACAGACAAGTCACGTTGTGTTTGAGTCTTCAGAAGCCTTGACTTTAATCCTGAAGACTGTTTGGTTTATACATTGTTTAATTTGAAAGCCTGTTTTTCCCTGCAAAACTCAAATCTGTAAGCTTGGTTACCAAGTCCAAGTATAACATTCCTATTGGAAGCCATACTTATATATTTCCTTGTAAAGTGCTTTTGAAGTAATAAAATGTTAGCATAATGTGTAAACTAGTCAGTTGAATCCACTACCACATTTTTGTCCATGAAGGATGGTTTTATTTTCTGAGAAACCTTGGGAACAGTGGGTTAATCTTTGAAGTGCATTTTAATTGTCATCCAAATGATTTAGTAGTGAACCATTAGGTAAAAAAAACATTCAGGGTCCACTATTAAGTGAACCACCATTATTTCTAGGCATTTAGTGAGTTCAAGTACAGTGTAACCAAGTTGCCCATTACGTCACAATTAGCATGAAAACTTTGTTTTTTTTAATTGCTTCAATTCTTCATAATTTTAAGGTGTTGCATGGATATTCTGAACTAATCCATCATGATGTAAAATTTCACATGGTTCAAATGTAAAAGTGAAGAAATGAGTAATATGAAGGCATGCATAATCTTCTCTAAGAATTAGGAACTGTAATCACATTTGTGTGCTTTTAGATTAAATCAGAATGCAACTGTTTTGTGGCCTAGTTTCCTTAAATGTGCTCTTTCAAGGTAGTTTGGGTTTATGCTCTTTTGACTTGTCTTTAATAAGCAATAAGTCATTGGATTAAGAGTTCATAAGGTTTTTTAAAAAAACAAACAGAACCTGCAATTGTCCTCTTTTCCTTGCATGCAAATCTGAGGAAAGTTGGTGTCAGACTGCTGATTTATTGGGAGCTCTGGCTTGGGGGCCTCTGCTCTTGCAGTATTTTCTCATATCTAAATATCCCGTATTTTAGGAGAAAGGCCTCGGGATATTAAATCAGTGCTTAATTTGCTGGTATGAAATGTGAGTTTGAGGGTTTTTCTTCAGTGTACAAATTCAGTTCTCCATCTAAGGGCTGAGTTGTAGGTTACTGAAAGCAGTCACAAATTCCACCTAAAGAAGACTTAAGGCTTTTAATTGACTTGAATGTTACCTGGGGTAATCAGTTTGTTGTAGGTTTCTTCTGTTGCCAGAAGAGAGATTAAAAACTAATTGGCCAGAGAGATTAGGCCAGGGCTTAATTATGTGATCTATAGGTGGTATCTCACCCTCTTTCAGATTGCTGTAGGCAGGGTTTTATATATACTAACCTATGCCTGGTTTGAAATTTTCTTATGTTGTCGAACTCTGATCATTATGCTTTGAGCAGGACACACATAGGCTCAATTTTCTAGGGTGGTTTGCCCCTGTTTCTGGTGTAGTGGTTACTCATTGGGCTACATGCATGTTGAATTGTTAAAACCACCAGCGTCTCCAAGGGAAATACTGAGCTTTCTATAAGCCATTATGTCTCGGAAACCCATAGGGCTGGGAGGTTTGGGGGGATTGCTGTGAGTCAGCATTGACTTGATGGCAGTGAGTTTGGTTTGGTCCCTTGTCGCTCGCATTTGGAAAACATCCAAGGTGATACTAGGACAAGCCATTGACTTAGTATTGTCTTAATGTGCTTTTATTTTTCAGACTCTTAAATACCTAGTTGGTAATGCTTCCAATTTATTTCTTACTCCACTGTGGCCTCCTGGTTCTTTTTTTTCTTTTTTAAAAATGTCACGTATTAAAATGGACATAATCCTGGTAGTATAAAAAAAAAAAAAAAAAAAAAAGACCACTCGGTGGAGGTTTATGTGACTCAGGACAACTCTTTATTTCAGGCGTCTAGAACAAAGGGAATTCACAGAGGTTGATGATCACTTATTAACGTCCCGTTTCTCTATAATGCCCACTGATGACACTTCTACTTCTGAGGGCAAAGAGCTCGTGCAGCATGATATTCTCATTTCAGCCACGCCACCTGCAGTTTCTTCCTTGCAGAAAAATCTTTCCCAGTGTACTTCTTTAAAATGCTGCAAAATAGTGGGACAGAAGATTTCGGTTTAGGGTTAACTTTAAACGGGCATAGGTACAGGCATGTGGGCATTTTTAGAGACAGTGTTAGAGTTCAGGTTAGAGTTACGGCTGCGTGAGGATTCGGGTTATGGTAAGGTTGTGGATCAAATGTAGGGTGAGTGTAGGTTGAAGGTAAGAGTAGGGTTTAGTGCTTAAGGATGATTGAACCTATGGTCTCATTTAGGCTTATGGTAAACTTGACTGTTTAGGTATGGGTTGGGGTTAATATTCGTGTGAGGGTTAGAAAGTGTGCGAGGTTAAGAGTTGGGGTCAGGCTTGCGGCTTGTGTGTTATCAGTTTTGGTTGTGGATAAGTTTAGCTCTCTGTCTAGTTTAAGGGATTGGATTACATTAACGGTGATATGGAGGCTTGGGTTGAAGGTGATGGATAGAGTTAAGTTAGGTTCAGGAGAAGGGTGACGGTTAGGAATAAGGTTAGTTGTAGGGGGAGCTGCATGTTCACATCAGATTTGGGGTTAGGATTAGGCTTAGGGTAGACATAAGGTTAGGGTTAGGGCGGGGTTTAAGATGAGCCTTAGGTTAGGGTTCAGTTTAAAGTTAGGAGTCTACAGAATTACACCTAGGCTTAGGGTTACACCTCTTTTTAGGTTTAGAACTAGGTCTAGGTTTTGACCTAAGTTAGTGTTAGGATTAGGGTTGGTTTTTGATAGGATTTAGGTTTGAGGTTTCATTTAAGTGTAGGATTATTGGAAGTACATCTGCTCTCCCTTGTTTTTCTTCACGATCACAATGTTTCTGAGATTCATGGTTTAAGGAAAATCTTGCTCCTTGCTGGTTTCAAGGCAAAAAGGCGCCTCCGGCAGTTTTTTTTCCGTCAAACTTATGTTCGCTCTTTGAGAAACTTGGGTCTTTGGGAAAGCCGTGAGTCCAGCAAGATTTTTCAGTTCAAGTGTGCCCCAAGCAGTGGGTTCTACCTCTGAGCAATACAGCCCGTGGAATTCCTGAGAATCTGGAACCTGCCATGAAGTTCACCCTGCGTTTTATTCACACGGAAGGAGCTCCTTCGAGGTTCCCATGCCTCTGTACACTGATGCTTCCAGCAACGCCATGTCTCACAGGTCAATAGTGCTTCTCTGAGTTTCACTGGTCTAAGATAAAGGGTGAAGCGCCTGGGTTCCCGTGCTTCACTACTGTGTGGCCTCAAGATGATGTTTTCAGGCACTGCGGCAAATCCATCGGTGGCAATTCTCTCATATTGTCATTGCGATGGGAAGATTCCTTATTCGCTAGGAAATTTTTTACCGTGGAAGACGGGTCACGACAGAGCTGTCTCTTTTGTGTTGAGACAAACTTTGCTGAATTTACCTGCCAGCAGTTGCGTGTCCTCCATTTCTTTTAAGGTCGTTGGAGACGCACGAGTGTAAGGAGAACGGTGAATGGTGGCCGTTCATAGCCCAGGATCATCAGAAACCGCAGAGTAAATTTTAGGAATGTAGACGTAGGACAGCGGAGAAAACTTCATTCAGGGACTTTAGTGAACTCTCCTTACAATGCTGAGGCCTGACACGCCAGTACCTGGGGCAACAGGGCTCCTGTCCTAGGTAGTTTTGTTGAGCATGCCTCCCTCAGGTGGTGCCTTTTCTCTCCCAGCAATATAGCTCCGTGAAATTCTGCAGATGATGAAAACTATTTGCCATGGCTTTGTTCTTTCACCTCAGTGGCCTCATCTTTGAAGTACAAATGCTTTACAACACAGGTGCTGCCTCCCTGAGCTTTCCTTTGTCTTGGTTCAATTGATGCAGATTCCTTTGCTGAATAGGCCATGGACTAGCACAGGTGGGTGCTTGTCAGTATACTGGGCACACAGAGCAATTTCGTTTGTCAAGACCCACCTGGCTTGATCCAGGTTCTTTATTCCAGTGAAAACGATTTTTATCCAAATTTTAGAGGAGCACCAGTGTGCCTCTGGGAGCTACAGCCGGGCCTGCTGAACAGAGGCTCCGGGGTTATCATTTTCTGACTAAAATTCAACACGGAATTTCATGGATGTAAGGAAACCGTGAATTGTGGACGTGCCAGATGCTCACATCTTCATTCTCTAATGGAAGCTGAAGTTTCCCAGTCTGATCCGGCTGCTACTTCATTTCTGGCAATGACCATTCAATTGTGGACGTTCAGCCTTCTTCGGAATTCTCTTATACCGGCATGTTCCCGCGCCACATTAAGACCACTCGGTGGAGGTTTATGTGACTCAGGACAACTCTTTATTTCAGGCGTCTAGAACAAAGGGAATTCACAGAGGTTGATGATCACTTATTAAAGTCCCGTTTCTCTATGATGCCCACTGATGACACTTCTACATCTGAGGGCAAAGAGCTCGTGCAGCATGATATTCTCATTTCAGCCACGCCTCCTGCAGTTTCTTCCTTGCAGAAAAATCTTTTCCAGTGTACTTCTTTAAAATGCTGCAAAATAGTGGGACAGAAGATTTCGGTTTAGGGTTAACTTTAAACAGGCATACGTACAGGCAAGTGGGCATGTTTAGAGACAGTGTTAGAATTCAGGTTAGAGTTACGGCTGCGTGAGGATTCGGGTTGGTAAGGTTGTGGATCAAATGTAGGGTGAGTGTAGGTTGAAGGTAAGAGTAGAGTTTAGTGCTTAAGGATGAATGAACCTATTGTCTCATTTAGGCTTATGGTAAACTTGACTGTTTAGGTATGGGTTGGGGTTAATATTTGTGTGAGGGTTAGAAAGTGTGCGAGGTTAAGAGTTGGGGTCAGGCTTGTGGCTTGTGTGTTACATCCTTTTTGGTTGTGGATAAGTTTAGCTCTCTGTCTAGTTTAAAGGATTGGATTACATTAACGGTGATATGGAGGCTTGGGTTGAAGGTGATGGATAGAGTTAAGTTAGGTTCAGGCGAAGGGTGACGGTTAGGAATAAGGTTAGTTGTAGGGGGAGCTGCATGTTCACATCAGATTTGGGGTTAGGATTAGGCTTAGGGTAGACATAAGGTTTAGTTTTAGGGCGGGGTTTAAGATGAGCCTTAGGTTAGGGTTCAGTTTAAAGTTAGGAGTCTACAGAATTACACCTAGGCTTAGGGTTACACCTCTTTTTAGGTTTAGACCTAGGGCTAGGTTTTGACCTAGGTTAGGGTTAGGATTAGGGTTGGTTTTAGGATAGCACTTAGGTTTGAGGTTTCATTTAAGTGTAGGATTATTGGAAGTACATCTGCTCTCCCTGGTTTTCCTTCACGATCACAATATTTCTGAGATTCATGGTTTAAGGAAAATCTTGCTCCTTGCCGGTTTCAAGGCAAAAAGGCGCCACCGGCATTTTTTTTTCCGTCAAACTTATGTTCGCTCTTTGAGAACCTTGTGTCTTTGGGAAAGCCGTGAGTCCAGCAAGATTTTTCAGCTCAAGAGTGCCCCAAGCAATGGCTTCTACCTCTGAGCAATACAGCCCGTGGAATTCCTGAGAATCTGGAAACTGCCATGAAGTTCACCCTGCGTTTTATTCACACGGAAGGAGCTCCTTCGAGGTTCCCATGCCTCTGTACACTGATGCTTCCAGCAACGCCATGTCTCACAGGTCAATAGTGCTTCTCTGAGTTTCACTGGTCTAGGATAAAGGGTGAAGCGCCTGGGTTCCCGTGCTTCAGTACTGTGTGGCCTCAAGATGATGTTTGTAGGCACTGCGGCAAATCCATCGGTGGCTATTCTCTCATATTGTCATTGCGATGGGAAGATTCCTTTTCGCTAGGAAATGTTTTACCGTGGAAGACGGGTCACGACAGAGCTGTCTCTTTTGTGTTGAGACAAACATTGCTGAATTTACCTGCCAGCAGTTGCGTGTCCTCCATTTCTTTTAAGGTCTTTGGAGACGCACGAGTGTAAGGAGAACGGTGAATGGTGGCCGTTCATAGCCCAGGATCATCAGAAACCGCAGAGTAAATTTTAGGAATGTAGACGTAGGACAGCGGAGAAAACTTCATTCAGGGACTTTAGTGAACTCTCCTTACAATGCTGAGGCCTGACACGCCAGTACCTGGGGCAACAGGGCTCCTGTCCTAGGTAGTTTTGTTGAGCATGCCTCCCTCAGGTGGTGCCTTTTCTCTCCCAGCAATATAGCTCCGTGAAATTCTGCAGATGATGAAAACTATTTGCCATGGCTTTGTTCTTTCACCTCAGTGGCCTCATCTTTGAAGTACAAATGCTTTACAACACAGGTGCTGCCTCCCTGAGCTTTCCTTTGTCTTGGTTCAATTGATGCAGATTCCTTTGCTGAATAGGCCATGGACTAGCACAGGTGGGTGCTTGTCAGTATACTGGGCACACAGAGCAATTTCTTTTGTCAAGACCCACCTGGCTTGATCCAGGTTCTTTATTCCAGTGAAAACGATTTTTATCCAAATTTTAGAGGAGCACCAGTGTGCCTCTGGGAGCTACAGCCGGGCCTGCTGAACAGAGGCTCCGGGGTTATCATTTTCTGACTAAAATTCAACACGGAATTTCATGGATGTAAGGAAACCGTGAATTGTGGACGTGCCAGATGCTCACATCTTCATTCTCTAATGGAAGCTGAAGTTTCCCAGTCTGATCCGGCTGCTACTTCATTTCTGGCAATGACCATTCAATTGTGGACGTTCAGCCTTCTTCGGAATTCTCTTATACCGGCATGTTCCCGCGCCACATTAAGACCACTCGGTGGAGGTTTATGTGACTCAGGACAACTCTTTATTTCAGGCGTCTAGAACAAAGGGAATTCACAGAGGTTGATGATCACTTATTAAAGTCCCGTTTCTCTATGATGCCCACTGATGACACTTCTACATCTGAGGGCAAAGAGCTCGTGCAGCATGATATTCTCATTTCAGCCACGCCTCCTGCAGTTTCTTCCTTGCAGAAAAATCTTTCCCAGTGTACTTCTTTAAAATGCTGCAAAATAGTGGGACAGAAGATTTCGGTTTAGGGTTAACTTTAAACGGGCATACGTACAGGCATGTGGGCATGTTTAGAGACAGTGTTAGAATTCAGGTTAGAGTTACGGCTGCGTGAGGATTCGGGTTGGTAAGGTTGTGGATCAAATGTAGGGTGAGTGTAGGTTGAAGGTAAGAGTAGAGTTTAGTGCTTAAGGATGAATGAACCTATTGTCTCATTTAGGCTTATGGTAAACTTGACTGTTTAGGTATGGGTTGGGGTTAATATTTGTGTGAGGGTTAGAAAGTGTGCGAGGTTAAGAGTTGGGGTCAGGCTTGTGGCTTGTGTGTTACATCCTTTTTGGTTGTGGATAAGTTTAGCTCTCTGTCTAGTTTAAGGGATTGGATTACATTAACGGTGATATGGAGGCTTGGGTTGAAGGTGATGGATAGAGTTAAGTTAGGTTCAGGCGAAGGGTGACGGTTAGGAATAAGGTTAGTTGTAGGGGGAGCTGCATGTTCACATCAGATTTGGGGTTAGGATTAGGCTTAGGGTAGACATAAGGTTTAGTTTTAGGGCGGGGTTTAAGATGAGCCTTAGGTTAGGGTTCAGTTTAAAGTTAGGAGTCTACAGAATTACACCTAGGCTTAGGGTTACACCTCTTTTTAGGTTTAGACCTAGGGCTAGGTTTTGACCTAGGTTAGGGTTAGGATTAGGGTTGGTTTTAGGATAGCACTTAGGTTTGAGGTTTCATTTAAGTGTAGGATTATTGGAAGTACATCTGCTCTCCCTGGTTTTCCTTCACGATCACAATATTTCTGAGATTCATGGTTTAAGGAAAATCTTGCTCCTTGCCGGTTTCAAGGCAAAAAGGCGCCACCGGCATTTTTTTTTCCGTCAAACTTATGTTCGCTCTTTGAGAACCTTGGGTCTTTGGGAAAGCCGTAAGTCCAGCAAGATTTTTCAGCTCAAGAGTGCCCCAAGCAGTGGCTTCTACCTCTGAGCAATACAGCCCGTGGAATTCCTGAGAATCTGGAAACTGCCATGAAGTTCACCCTGCGTTTTATTCACACTGAAGGAGCTCCTTCGAGGTTCCCATGCCTCTGTACACTGATGCTTCCAGCAACGCCATGTCTCACATGTCAATAGTGCTTCTCTGAGTTTCACTGGTCTAGGATAAAGGGTGAAGCGCCTGGGTTCCCGTGCTTCAGTACTGTGTGGCCTCAAGATGATGTTTGTAGGCACTGCGGCAAATCCATCGGTGGCTATTCTCTCATATTGTCATTGCGATGGGAAGATTCCTTTTCGCTAGGAAATGTTTTACCGTGGAAGACGGGTCACGACAGAGCTGTCTCTTTTGTGTTGAGACAAACATTGCTGAATTTACCTGCCAGCAGTTGCGTGTCCTCCATTTCTTTTAAGGTCTTTGGAGACGCACGAGTGTAAGGAGAACGGTGAATGGTGGCCGTTCATAGCCCAGGATCATCAGAAACCGCAGAGTAAATTTTAGGAATGTAGACGTAGGACAACGGAGAAAACTTCATTCAGGGACTTCAGTGAACTCTCCTTACAATGCTGAGGCCTGACACACCAGTACCTGGGGCAACACGGCTCCTGCACTAGGTAGTTTTGTTGAGCATGCCTACCGCAGGTGGTGCCTTTTCTCTCCCAGCAATATTGCTCTGTGAAATTCTGAGGATGATGAAAACTATTTGCCATGGCTTTGTTCTTTCACCTCAGTGGCCTCATCTTTGAAGTACAAGTGCTTTTCAACACAGGTGCTGCCTCCCTGAGCTTTCCTTTGTCTTGGTTCAATTGATGCAGATTCCTTTGCTGAATAGGCCATGGACTAGCACAGGTGGGTGCTTGTCAGTATACTGGGCACACACAGCAATTTCATTTGTCAAGACCCACCTGGCTTGATCAAGGTTGTTTATTCCAGTGAAAACGATTTTTATCCAAATTCTAGAGGAGCACCAGTGTGCCTCTGGGAGCTACACCCGGGCCTGCTGAACAGAGGCTCTGGAGTTTTCATTTTTTTACTAAAATTCAACACGGAATTTCATGGTTGTAAGGAAACCGTGAATTGTGGACGTACCAGATTCTCACATCTTCATTGTCTAATGGAAGCTGAAGTTTCCAGTCTGATCCGGCTGCCACTTCATTTCTGGCAATGACCATTCAATTGTGGACGTTCAGCCTTCTTCGGAATTCTCTTATACCGGCATGTTCCCGTGCCACATTAAGACCACTCGGTGGAGTTTTATGTGACTCAGGACAACTCTTTATTTCAGGCGTCTAGAACAAAGGGAATTCACAGAGGTTGATGATCACTTATTAACGTCCCGTTTCTCTATAATGCACACTGATGACACTTCTACTTCTGAGGGCAAAGAGCTCATGCAGCATGATATTCTCATTTCAGCCACGCCACCTGCAGTTTCTTCCTTGCAGAAAAATCTTTCCCAGTGTACTTCTTTAAAATGCTGCAAAATAGTGGGACAGAAGATTTCGGTTTAGGGTTAACTTTAAACGGGCATATGTACAGGCATGTGGGCATGTTTAGAGACAGTGTTAGAGTTCAGGTTAGAGTTACGGCTGCGTGAGGATTCGGGTTATGGTAAGGTTGTGGATCAAATGTAGGGTGAGTGTAGGTTGAAGGTAAGAGTAGAGTTTAGTGCTTAAGGATGAATGAACCTATTGTCTCATTTAGGCTTATGGTAAACTTGACTGTTTAGGTATGGGTTGGGGTTAATATTTGTGTGAGGGTTAGAAAGTGTGCGAGGTTAAGAATTGGGGTTAGGCTTGTGGCTTGTGTGTTACATCCTTTTTGGTTGTGGATAAGTTTAGCTCTCTGTCTAGTTTAAGGGATTGGATTACATTAACGGTGATATGGAGGCTTGGGTTGAAGGTGATGGATAGAGTTAAGTTAGGTTCAGGCGAAGGGTGACAGTTAGGAATAAGGTTAGTTGTAGGGGGAGCTGCATGTTCACATCAGATTTGGGGTTAGGATTAGGCTTAGGGTAGACATAAGGTTAGGGTTAGGGCGGGGTTTAAGATGAGCTTTAGGTTAGGGTTCAGTTTAAAGTTAGGAGTCTACAGAATTACACCTAGGCTTAGGGTTACACCTCTTTTTAGGTTTAGACCTAGGGCTAGGTTTTGACCTAGTTTGGGTTAGGATTTGGGTTGGTTTTATGATAGCATTTAGGTTTGAGGTTTCATTTAAGTGTAGGTTTATTGGAAGTACATCTGCTCTCCCTAGTTTTCCTTCACGATCACAATGTTTCTGAGATTTATGGTTTAAGGAAAATCTTGCTCCTTGCCGGTTTCAAGGCAAAAAGGTGCCACCGGCAGTTTTTTTTCCGTTAAACTTATGTTCGCTCTTTGAGAACCTTGGGTCTTTGGGAAAGCCGTGAGTTCAGCAAGATTTTTCAGCTCAAGTGTGCCCCAAGCAGTGGGTTCTACCTCTGAGCAATACAGCCCGTGGAATTCCTGAGAATCTGGAACCTGCCATGAAGTTCACCCTGCGTTTTATTCACACGGAAGGAGCTCCTTCGAGGTTCCCATGCCTCTGTACACTGATGCTTCCAGCAACTCCATGTCTCACAGGTCAATAGTGCTTCTCTGAGTTTCACTGGTCTAGGATAAAGGGTGAAGCGCCTGGGTTCCCGTGCTTCAGTACTGTGTGGCCTCAAGATGATGTTTGTAGGCACTGCGGCAAATCCATCGGTGGCAATTCTCTCATATTGTCATTGCGATGGGAAGATTCCTTTTTCGCTAGGAAATATTTTACCGTGGAAGACGGGTCACGACAGAGCTGTCTCTTTTGTGTTGAGACAAACTTTGCAGAATTTACCTGCCAGCAGTTGCGTGTCCTCCATTTCTTTTAAGGTGGATGGAGAAGAATGAGTGTAAGGAGAACGGTGAATGGTGGCCGTTCATAGCCCAGGATCATCAGAAACCGCAGAGTAAATTTTAGGAATGTAGACGTAGGACAGAGGTTAATACTTCACTCAGGGACTTCAGTGAACTCTCCTTAAAATGCTGAGGCCTGACACGCCAGTACCTGGGGCAACACGGCTCCTGCCCTAGGTAGTTTGGTTGAGCGTGCCTCCCTCAGGTGGTGCCTTTTCTCTCCCAGCAATATTGCTCTGTGAAATTCTGAGGATGATGAAAACTATTTGCCATGACTTTGTTCTTTCACCTCAGTGGCCTCATCTTTGAAGTACAAGTGCTTTTCAACACAGGTGCTGCCTCCCTGAGCTTTCCTTTGTCTTGGTTCAATTGATGCAGATTCCTTTGCTGAATAGGCCATGGACTAGCACAGGTGGGTGCTTGTCAGTATACTGGGCACACACAGCAATTTCATTTGTCAAGACCCACCTGGCTTGATCAAGGTTGTTTATTCCAGTGAAAACGATTTTTATCCAAATTCTAGAGGAGCACCAGTGTGCCTCTGGGAGCTACACCCGGGCCTGCTGAACAGAGGCTCTGGAGTTTTCATTTTCTGAGTAAAATTCAACACGGAATTTCATGGTTGTAAGGAAACCGTGAATTGTGGACGTACCAGATTCTCACATCTTCATTGTCTAATGGAAGCTGAAGTTTCCCAGTCTGATCCGGCTGCCACTTCATTTCTGGCAATGACCATTCAATTGTGGACGTTCAGCCTTCTTCGGAATTCTCTTATACCGGCATGTTCCCGCGCCACATTAAGACCACTCGGTGGAGGTTTATGTGACTCAGGACAACTCTTTATTTCAGGCGTCTAGAACAAAGGGAATTCACAGAGGTTGATGATCACTTATTAACGTCCCGTTTCTCTATAATGCCCACTGATGACACTTCTACTTCTGAGGGCAAAGAGCTCGTGCAGCATGATATTCTCATTTCAGCCACGCCACCTGCAGTTTCTTCCTTGCAGAAAAATCTTTCCCAGTTTAATTCTTTAAAATGCTGCAAAATAGTGGGACAGAAGATTTCGGTTTAGGGTTAACTTTAAACGGGCATAGGTACAGGCATGTGGGCATTTTTAGAGACAGTGTTAGAGTTCAGGTTAGAGTTACGGCTGCGTGAGGATTCGGGTTATGGTAAGGTTGTGGATCAAATGTAGGGTGAGTGTAGGTTGAAGGTAAGAGTAGGGTTTAGTGCTTAAGGATGATTGAACCTATTGTCTCATTTAGGCTTATGGTAAACTTGACTGTTTAGGTATGGGTTGGGATTAATATTCGTGTGAGGGTTAGAAAGTGTGCGAGGTTAAGAGTTGGGGTCAGGCTTGCGGCTTGTGTGTTACATCCGATTTGGTTGTGGATAAGTTTAGCTCTCTGTCTAGTTTAAGGGATTGGATTACATTAACGGTGATATGGAGGCTTGGGTTGAAGGTGATGGATAGAGTTAAGTTAGGTTCAGGAGAAGGGTGACGGTTAGGAATAAGGTTAGTTGTAGGGGGAGCTGCATGTTCACATCAGATTTGGGGTTAGGATTAGGCTTAGGGTAGACATAAGGTTAGGGTTAGGGCGGGGTTTAAGATGAGCCTTAGGTTAGGGTTCAGTTTAAAGTTAGGAGTCTACAGAATTACACCTAGGCTTAGGGTTACACCTCTTTTTAGGTTTAGATCTAGGGCTAGGTTTTGACCTAAGTTAGTGTTAGGATTAGGGTTGGTTTTTGATAGGATTTAGGTTTGAGGTTTCATTTAAGTGTAGGATTATTGGAAGTACATCTGCTCTCCCTTGTTTTTCTTCACGATCACAATGTTTCTGAGATTCATGGTTTAAGGAAAATCTTGCTCCTTGCTGGTTTCAAGGCAAAAAGGCGCCACCGGCAGTTTTTTTTCCGTCAAACTTATGTTCGCTCTTTGAGAACCTTGGGACTTTGGGAAAGCCGTGAGTCTAGCAAGATTTTTCAGTTCAAGTGTGCCCCAAGCAGTGGGTTCTACCTCTGAGCAATACAGCCCGTGGAATTCCTGAGAATCTGGAACCTGCCAAGAAGTTCACCCTGCGTTTTATTCACACGGAAGGAGCTCCTTCGAGGTTCCCATGCCTCTGTACACTGATGCTTCCAGCAACGCCATGTCTCACAGGTCAATAGTGCTTCTCTGAGTTTCACTGGTCTAAGATAAAGGGTGAAGCGCCTGGGTTCCCGTGCTTCACTACTGTGTGGCCTCAAGATGATGTTTTCAGGCACTGCGGCAAATCCATCGGTGGCAATTCTCTCATATTGTCATTGCGATGGGAAGATTCCTTATTCGCTAGGAAATGTTTTACCGTGGAAGACGGGTCACGACAGAGCTGTCTCTTTTGTGTTGAGACAAACTTTGCTGAATTTACCTGCCAGCAGTTGCGTGTCCTCCATTTCTTTTAAGGTCGTTGGAGACGCACGAGTGTAAGGAGAACGGTGAATGGTGGCCGTTCATAGCCCAGGATCATCAGAAACCGCAGAGTAAATTTTAGGAATGTAGACGTAGGACAGCGGAGAAAACTTCATTCAGGGACTTTAGTGAACTCTCCTTACAATGCTGAGGCCTGACACGCCAGTACCTGGGGCAACAGGGCTCCTGTCCTAGGTAGTTTTGTTGAGCATGCCTCCCTCAGGTGGTGCCTTTTCTCTCCCAGCAATATAGCTCAGTGAAATTCTGCAGATGATGAAAACTATTTTCCATGGCTTTGTTCTTTCACCTCAGTGGCCTCATCTTTGAAGTACAAATGCTTTTACACACAGGTGCTGCCTCCCTGCCCTTTCCTTTGTCTTGGTTCAATTGATGCAGATTCCTTTGCTGAATAGGCCATGGACTAGCACGTGTGGGTGCTTGTCAGTATACTGGGCACACAGAGCAATTTCCTTTGTCAAGACCCTCCTGGCTTGATCAAGGTTCTTTATTCCAGTGAAAACGATTTTTATCCAAATTCTAGAGGAGCACCAGTGTGCTTCTGGGAGCTACAGCCGGTCCTGCTGAACAGAGGCTCCGGAGTTTTCATTTTCTGACTAAAATTCAACACGGAATTTCATGGATCTAAGGAAACCGTGAATTGTGGACATACCAGATTCTCACATCTTCATTGTCTAATGGAAGCTGAAGTTTCCCAGTCTGATCCCGCTGCCACTTCATTTCTGGCAATGACCATTCAATTGTGGACGTTCAGCCTTCTTCGGAATTCTCTTATACCGGCACGTTCCCGTGCCACATTAAGACCACTCGGTGGAGGTTTATGTGACTCAGGACAACTCTTTATTTCAGGCGTCTAGAACAAAGGGAATTCACAGAGGTTGATGATCACTTATTAAAGTCCCGTTTCTCTATGATGCCCACTGATGACACTTCTACATCTAGGGCAAAGAGCTCGTGCAGCATGATATTCTCATTTCAGCCACGCCGCCTGCAGTTTTTCTCATTGCAGAAAAATCTTTCCCAGTTTAATTCTTTAAAATGCTGCAAAATAGTGGGACAGAAGATTTCGGTTTAGGGTTAACTTTAAACGGGCATAGGTACAGGCATGTGGGCATTTTTAGAGACAGTGTTAGAGTTCAGGTTAGAGTTACGGCTGCGTGAGGATTCGGGTTATGGTAAGGTTGTGGATCAAATGTAGGGTGAGTGTAGTTGAAGGTAAGAGTAGGGTTTAGTGCTTAAGGATGAATGAACCTATTGTCTCATTTAGGCTTATGGTAAACTTGACTGTTTAGGTATGGGTTGGGGTTAATATTCACGTGAGGGTTAGAAAGTGTGCGAGGTTAAGAGTTGGGGTCAGGCTTGCGGCTTGTGTGTTACATCCGTTTTGGTTGTGGATAAGTTTAGCTCTCTGTCTAGTTTAAGGGATTGGATTACATTAACGGTGATATGGAGGCTTGGGTTGAAGGTGATGGATAGAGTTAAGTTAGGTTCAGGCGAAGGGTGACGGTTAGGAATAAGGTTAGTTGTAGGGGGAGCTGCATGTTCACATCAGATTTGGGGTTAGGATTAGGCTTAGGGTAGACATAAGGTTAGGGTTAGGGCGGGGTTTAAGATGAGCCTTAGGTTAGGGTTCAGTTTAAAGTTAGGAGTCTACAGAATTACACCTAGGCTTAGGGTTACACCTCTTTTTAGGTTTAGATCTAGGGCTAGGTTTTGACCTAAGTTAGTGTTAGGATTAGGGTTGGTTTTAGGATAGGATTTAGGTTTGAGGTTTCATTTAAGTGTAGGATTATTGAAAGTACATCTGCTCTCCCTGGTTTTCCTTCACGATCACAATGTTTCTGAGATTCATGGTTTAAGGAAAATCTTGCTCATTGCCGGTTTCAAGGCAAAAAGGCGCCACCGGCATTTTTTTTTCCGTCAAACTTATGTTCGCTCTTTGAGAACCTTGGGTCTTTGGGAATGCCGTGAGTCCAGCAAGATTTTTCAGCTGAAGTGTGCCCCAAGCAGTGGGTTCTACCTCTGAGCAATACAGCCCGTAGAATTCCTGAGAATCTGGAACCTGCCATGAAGTTCACCCTGCGTTTTATTCACACGGAAGGAGCTCCTTCGAGGTTCCCATGCCTCTGTACACTGATGCTTCCAGCAACGCCATGTCTCACAGGTCAATAGTGCTTCTCTGAGTTTCACTGGTCTAGGATAAAGGGTGAAGCGCCTGGGTTCCCGTGCTTCAGTACTGTGTGGCCTCAAGATGATGTTTGTAGGCACTGCGGCAAATCCATCGGTGGCTATTCTCTCATATTGTCATTGCGATGGGAAGATTCCTTTTCGCTAGGAAATGTTTTACCGTGGAAGACGGGTCACGACAGAGCTGTCTCTTTTGTGTTGAGACAAACATTGCTGAATTTACCTGCCAGCAGTTGCGTGTCCTCCATTTCTTTTAAGGTCTTTCGAGACGCACGAGTGTAAGAAGAACGGTGAATGGTGGCCGTTCATAGCCCAGGATCATCAGAAACCGCAGAGTAAATTTTAGGAATGTAGACGTAGGACAACGGAGAAAACTTCATTCAGGGACTTCAGTGAACTCTCCTTACAATGCTTAGGCCTGACACTCCAGTACCTGGGGCAACACGGCTCCTGCCCTAGGTAGTTTTGTTGAGCATGCCTACCTCAGGTGGTGCCTTTTCTCTCCCAGCAATATTGCTCTGTGAAATTCTGAGGATGATGAAAACTATTTGCCATGGCTTTGTTCTTTCACCTCAGTGGCCTCATCTTTGAAGTACAAATGCTTTACAACACAGGTGCTGCCTCCCAGAGCTTTCCTTTGTCTTGGTTCAATTGATGCAGATTCCTTTGCTGAATAGGCCATGGACTAGCACAGGTGGGTGCTTGTCAGTATACTGGGCACACAGAGCAATTTCGTTTGTCAAGACCCACCTGGCTTGATCCAGGTTCTTTATTCCAGTGAAAACGATTTTTATCCAAATTTTAGAGGAGCACCAGTGTGCCTCTGGGAGCTACAGCCGGGCCTGCTGAACAGAGGCTCCGGGGTTATCATTTTCTGACTAAAATTCAACACGGAATTTCATGGATGTAAGGAAACCGTGAATTGTGGACGTGCCAGATGCTCACATCTTCATTGTCTAATGGAAGCTGAAGTTTCCCAGTCTGATCCGGCTGCCACTTCATTTCTGGCAATGACCATTCAATTGTGGACGTTCAGCCTTCTTCGGAATTCTCTTATACCAGCATGTTCCCGCGCCACATTAAGACCACTCGGTGGAGGTTTATGTGACTCAGGACAACTCTTTATTTCAGGCGTCTAGAACAAAGGGAATTCACAGAGGTTGATGATCACTTATTAAAGTCCCGTTTCTCTATGATGCCCACTGATGACACTTCTACATCTGAGGGCAAAGAGCTCGTGCAGCATGATATTCTCATTTCAGCCACGCCTCCTGCAGTTTCTTCCTTGCAGAAAAATCTTTCCCAGTGTACTTTTTTAAAATGCTGCAAAATAGTGGGACAGAAGATTTCGGTTTAGGGTTAACTTTAAACGGGCATACGTACAGGCATGTGGGCATGTTTAGAGACAGTGTTAGAATTCAGGTTAGAGTTACGGCTGCGTGAGGATTCGGGTTATGGTAAGGTTGTGGATCAAATGTAGGGTGAGTGTAGGTTGAAGGTAAGAGTAGAGTTTAGTGCTTAAGGATGAATGAACCTATTGTCTCATTTAGGCTTATGGTAAACTTGACTGTTTAGGTATGGGTTGGGGTTAATATTTGTGTGAGGGTTAGAAAGTGTGCGAGGTTAAGAGTTGGGGTCAGGCTTGTGGCTTGTGTGTTACATCCTTTTTGGTTGTGGATAAGTTTAGCTCTCTGTCTAGTTTAAGGGATTGGATTACATTAACGGTGATATGGAGGCTTGGGTTGAAGGTGATGGATAGAGTTAATTTAGGTTCAGGCGAAGGGTGACGGTTAGGAATAAGGTTAGTTGTAGGGGGAGCTGCATGTTCACATCAGATTTGGGCTTAGGATTAGGCTTAGGGTAGACATAAGGTTTAGTTTTAGGGCGGGGTTTAAGATGAGCCTTAGGTTAGGGTTCAGTTTAAAGTTAGGAGTCTACAGAATTACACCTAGGCTTAGGGTTACACCTCTTTTTAGGTTTAGACCTAGGGCTAGGTTTTGACCTAGGTTAGGGTTAGGATTTGGGTTGGTTTTAGGATAGCACTTAGGTTTGAGGTTTCATTTAAGTGTAGGATTATTGGAAGTATATCTGCTCTCCCTGGTTTTCCTTCACGATCACAATATTTCTGAGATTCATGGTTTAAGGAAAATCTTGCTCCTTGCCGGTTTCAAGGCAAAAAGGCGCCACC
The DNA here is from genome assembly GCF_050624435.1 of Tenrec ecaudatus. NCBI lineage: Eukaryota > Metazoa > Chordata > Mammalia > Afrosoricida > Tenrecidae > Tenrec > Tenrec ecaudatus. The sequence continues at coordinate 163,942 of NW_027459493.1, forward strand.
GGCATTTTTTTTTCCGTCAAACTTATGTTCGCTCTTTGAGAACCTTGGGTCTTTGGGAAAGCCGTAAGTCCAGCAAGATTTTTCAGCTCAAGAGTGCCCCAAGCAGTGGCTTCTACCTCTGAGCAATACAGCCCGTGGAATTCCTGAGAATCTGGAAACTGCCATGAAGTTCACCCTGCGTTTTATTCACACGGAAGGAGCTCCTTCGAGGTTCCCATGCCTCTGTACACTGATGCTTCCAGCAACGCCATGTCTCACAGGTCAATAGTGCTTCTCTGAGTTTCACTGGTCTAGGATAAAGGGTGAAGCGCCTGGGTTCCCGTGCTTCAGTACTGTGTGGCCTCAAGATGATGTTTGTAGGCACTGCGGCAAATCCATCGGTGGCTATTCTCTCATATTGTCATTGCGATGGGAAGATTCCTTTTCGCTAGGAAATGTTTTACCGTGGAAGACGGGTCACGACAGAGCTGTCTCTTTTGTGTTGAGACAAACATTGCTGAATTTACCTGCCAGCAGTTGCGTGTCCTCCATTTCTTTTAAGGTCTTTCGAGACGCACGAGTGTAAGGAGAACGGTGAATGGTGGCCGTTCATAGCCCAGGATCATCAGAAACCGCAGAGTAAATTTTAGGAATGTAGACGTAGGACAACGGAGAAAACTTCATTCAGGGACTTCAGTGAACTCTCCTTACAATGCTGAGGCCTGACACTCCAGTACCTGGGGCAACACGGCTCCTGCCCTAGGTAGTTTTGTTGAGCATGCCTACCTCAGGTGGTGCCTTTTCTCTCCCAGCAATATTGCTCTGTGAAATTCTGAGGATGATGAAAACTATTTGCCATGGCTTTGTTCTTTCACCTCAGTGGCCTCATCTTTGAAGTCCAAATGCTTTTACACACAGGTGCTGCCTCCCTGAGCTTTCCTTTGTCTTGGTTCAATTGATGCAGATTCCTTTGCTGAATAGGCCATGGACTAGCACGTGTGGGTGCTTGTCAGTATACTGGGCACACAGAGCAATTTCCTTTGTCAAGACCCTCCTGGCTTGATCAAGGTTCTTTATTCCAGTGAAAACGATTTTTATCCAAATTCTAGAGGAGCACCAGTGTGCTTCTCGGAGCTACAGCCGGTCCTGCTGAACAGAGGCTCCGGATTTTTCATTTTCTGACTAAAATTCAACACGGAATTTCATGGATCTAAGGAAACCGTGAATTGTGGACATACCAGATTCTCACATCTTCATTGTCTAATGGAAGCTGAAGTTTCCCAGTCTGATCCCGCTGCCACTTCATTTCTGGCAATGACCATTCAATTGTGGACGTTCAGCCTTCTTCGGAATTCTCTTATACCGGCATGTTCCCGTGCCACATTAAGACCACTCGGTGGAGGTTTATGTGACTCAGGACAACTCTTTATTTCAGGCGTCTAGAACAAAGGGAATTCACAGAGGTTGATGATCACTTATTAAAGTCCCGTTTCTCTATGATGCCCACTGATGACACTTCTACATCTAGGGCAAAGAGCTCGTGCAGCATGATATTCTCATTTCAGCCACGCCGCCTGCAGTTTTTCTCATTGCAGAAAAATCTTTCCCAGTTTAATTCTTTAAAATGCTGCAAAATAGTGGGACAGAAGATTTCGGTTTAGGGTTAACTTTAAACGGGCATAGGTACAGGCATGTGGGCATTTTTAGAGACAGTGTTAGAGTTCAGGTTAGAGTTACGGCTGCGTGAGGATTCGGGTTATGGTAAGGTTGTGGATCAAATGTAGGGTGAGTGTAGTTGAAGGTAAGAGTAGGGTTTAGTGCTTAAGGATGAATGAACCTATTGTCTCATTTAGGCTTATGGTAAACTTGACTGTTTAGGTATGGGTTGGGGTTAATATTCACGTGAGGGTTAGAAAGTGTGCGAGGTTAAGAGTTGGGGTCAGGCTTGCGGCTTGTGTGTTACATCCGTTTTGGTTGTGGATAAGTTTAGCTCTCTGTCTAGTTTAAGGGATTGGATTACATTAACGGTGATATGGAGGCTTGGGTTGAAGGTGATGGATAGAGTTAAGTTAGGTTCAGGCGAAGGGTGACGGTTAGGAATAAGGTTAGTTGTAGGGGGAGCTGCATGTTCACATCAGATTTGGGGTTAGGATTAGGCTTAGGGTAGACATAAGGTTAGGGTTAGGGCGGGGTTTAAGATGAGCCTTAGGTTAGGGTTCAGTTTAAAGTTAGGAGTCTACAGAATTACACCTAGGCTTAGGGTTACACCTCTTTTTAGGTTTAGATCTAGGGCTAGGTTTTGACCTAAGTTAGTGTTAGGATTAGGGTTGGTTTTAGGATAGGATTTAGGTTTGAGGTTTCATTTAAGTGTAGGATTATTGAAAGTACATCTGCTCTCCCTGGTTTTCCTTCACGATCACAATGTTTCTGAGATTCATGGTTTAAGGAAAATCTTGCTCATTGCCGGTTTCAAGGCAAAAAGGCGCCACCGGCATTTTTTTTTCCGTCAAACTTATGTTCGCTCTTTGAGAACCTTGGGTCTTTGGGAATGCCGTGAGTCCAGCAAGATTTTTCAGCTGAAGTGTGCCCCAAGCAGTGGGTTCTACCTCTGAGCAATACAGCCCGTAGAATTCCTGAGAATCTGGAACCTGCCATGAAGTTCACCCTGCGTTTTACTCACACGGAAGGAGCTCTTTCGAGGTTCCCATGCCTCTGTACACTGATGCTTCCAGCAACGCCATGTCTCCCAGGTCAATAGTGCTCCTCTGAGTTTCACTGGTCTAGGATAAAGGGTGAAGCGCCTGGGTTCCCGTGCTTCACTACTGTGTGGCCTCAAGATGATGCTTGTAGGCACTGCGGCAAATCCATCGGTGGCAATTCTCTCATATTGTCATTGCGATGGGAAGATTCCTTTTTCGCTAGGAAATGTTTTACCGTGGAAGACGGGTCACCACAGAGCTGTCTCTTTTGTGTTGAGACAAACTTTGCTGAATTTACCTGCCAGCAGTTGCGTGTCCTCCATTTCTTTTAAGGTCGATGGAGACACACGAGTGTAAGATGATCGGTGAATGGTGGCCGTTCATAGCCCAGGATCATCAGAAACCGCAGAGTAAATTTTAGGAATGTAGACGTAGGAGAGCAGAGAAAACGTCATTCAGGGACTTCAGTGAACTCTCCTTACAATGCTGAGGCCTGACACTCCAGTACCTCGGGCAACAGGGCTCCTGCCCTAGTTAGTTTTGTTGAGCGTGCCTCCTTCAGGTGGTGTCTTTTTGCTCCCAGCAATATTGCTCCGTGAAATTCTGTGGATGATGGAACCTATTTGCCATGGCTTTGTTCTTTCACCTCAGTGACCTCATCTTTGAAGTACAAATGCTTTTCAACACAGGTGCTGCCTCCCTGAGCTTTCCTTTGTCTTGGTTCAATTGATGCAGATTCCTTTCCTGAGTAGGCCATGGACTAGCACAGGTGGGTGCTTGTCAGTATACTGGGCACACACAGCAATTTCCTTTGTCAAGACCCACCTGGCTTAATCACGGTTCTTTATTCCAGTGAAAACGATTTTTATCCAAATTCTAGAGGAGCAGCAGTGTGCCTCAGGGAGCTACACCCGGGCCTGCTGAACAGAGGCTCCGGGGTTTTCATTTTCTGACTAAAATTCAACACGGAATTTCATGGATGTAAGGAAACCGTGAATTGTGGGCGTACCAGATTCTCACACCTTCATTGTCTAATGGAAGCTGAAGTTTCACAGTCTGATCCGGCTGCCACTTCATTTCTGGCAATGACCATTCAATTGTGGACGTTCAGCCTTCTTCGGAATTCTCTTATACCGGCATGTTCCCGCGCCACATTAAGACCACTCGGTGGAGGTTTATGTGACTCAGGACAACTCTTTATTTCAGGCGTCTAGAACAAAGGGAATTCACAGAGGTTGATGATCACTTATTAACGTCCCGTTTCTCTATAATGCCCACTGATGACACTTCTACATCTGAGGGCAAAGAGCTCGTGCAGCATGATATTCTCATTTCAGCCACGCCACCTGCAGTTTCTTCCTTGCAGAAAAATCTTTCCCAGTGTACTTCTTTAAAATGCTGCAAAATAGTGGGACAGAAGATTTCGGTTTAGGGTTAACTTTAAACGGGCATATGTACAGGCATGTGGGCATGTTTAGAGACAGTGTTAGAGTTCAGGTTAGAGTTACGGCTGCGTGAAGATTCGGGTTATGGTAAGGTTGTGGATCAAATGTATGGTGAGTGTAGGTTGAAGGTAAGAGTAGAGTTTAGTGCTTAAGGATGAATGAACCTATTGTCTCATTTAGGCTTATGGTAAACTTGGCTGTTTAGGTATGGGTTGGGGTTAATATTTGTGTGAGGGTTAGAAAGTGTGCGAGGTTAAGAGTTGGGGTCAGGCTTGTGGCTTGTGTGTTACATCCTTTTTGGTTGTGGATAAGTTTAGCTCTCTGTCTAGTTTAAGGGATTGGATTACATTAACGGTGATATGGAGGCTTGGGTTGAAGGTGATGGATAGAGTTAAGTTAGGTTCAGGCGAAGGGTGACGGTTAGGAATAAGGTTAGTTGTAGGGGGAGCTGCATGTTCACATCAGATTTGGGCTTAGGATTAGGCTTAGGGTAGACGTAAGGTTAGGGTTAGGGCGGGGTTTAAGATGAGCTTTAGGTTAGGGTTCAGTTTAAAGTTAGGAGTCTACAGAATTACACCTAGGCTTAGGGTTACACCTCTTTTTAGGTTTAGACCTAGGGCTAGGTTTTGACCTAGTTTGGGTTAGGATTAGGGTTGGTTTTAGGATAGCATTTAGGTTTGAGGTTTCATTTAAGTGTAGGTTTATTGGAAGTACATCTGCTCTCCCTGGTTTTCCTTCACGATCACAATGTTTCTGAGATTCATGGTTTAAGGAAAATCTTGCTCCTTGCCGGTTTCAAGGCAAAAAGGCGCCACCAGCAGTTTTTTTTCCGTTAAACTTATGTTCGCTCTTTGAGAACCCTGGGTCTTTGGGAAAGCCGTGAGTTCAGCAAGATTTTTCAGCTCAAGTGTGCCCCAAGCAGTGGGTTCTACCTCTGAGCAATACAGCCCGTGGAATTCCTGAGAATCTGGAAACTGCCATGAAGTTCACCCTGCGTTTTATTCACACGAAAGGAGCTCCTTCGAGGTTCCCATGCCTGTGTACACTGATGCTTCCAGCAACGCCATGTCTCACAGGTCAATAATGCTTCTCTGAGTTTCACTGGTCTAGGATAAAGGGTGAAGCGCCTGGGTTCCCGTGCTTCACTACTGTGTGGCCTCAAGATGATGTTTGTAGGCACTGCGGCAAATCCATCGGTGGCAATTCTCTCATATTGTCATTGCGATGGGAAGATTCCTTTTTCGCTAGGAAATATTTTACCGTGGAAGACGGGTCACGACAGAGCTGTCTCTTTTGTGTTGAGACAAACTTTGCAGAATTTACCTGCCAGCAGTTGCGTGTCCTCCATTTCTTTTAAGGTGGATGGAGACGAATGAGTGTAAGGAGAACGGTGAATGGTGGCCGTTTATAGCCCAGGATCATCAGAAACCGCAGAGTAAATTTTAGGAATGTAGACGTAGGACAGAGGTTAAAATTTCACTCAGGGACTTCAGTGAACTCTCCTTACAATGCTGAGGCCTGACACGCCAGTACCTGGGGCAACACGGCTCCTGCCCTAGGTAGTTTGGTTGAGCGTGCCTCCCTCAGGTGGTGCCTTTTCTCTCCCAGCAATATTGCTCTGTGAAATTCTGCAGATGATGAAAACTATTTGCCATGACTTTGTTATTTCACCTCAGTGGCCTCATCTTTGAAGTACAAGTGCTTTTCAACACAGGTGCTGCCTCCCTGAGCTTTCCTTTGTCTTGGTTCAATTGATGCAGATTCCTTTGCTGAATAGGCCATGGACTAGCACAGGTGGGTGCTTGTCAGTATACTGGGCACACACAGCAATTTCATTTGTCAAGACCCACCTGGCTTGATCAAGGTTGTTTATTCCAGTGAAAACGATTTTTATCCAAATTCTAGAGGAGCACCAGTGTGCCTCTGGGAGCTACACCCGGGCCTGCTGAACAGAGGCTCTGGAGTTTTCATTTTCTGACTAAAATTCAACACGGAATTTCATGGTTGTAAGGAAACCGTGAATTTTGGACGTACCAGATTCTCACATCTTCATTGTCTAATGGAAGCTGAAGTTTCCCAGTCTGATCCGGCTGCCACTTCATTTCTGGCAATGACCATTCAATTGTGGACGTTCAGCCTTCTTCGGAATTCTCTTATACCGGCATGTTCCCGCGCCACATTAAGACCACTCGGTGGAGGTTTATGTGACTCAGGACAACCCTTTATTTCAGGCGTCTAGAACAAAGGGAATTCACAGAGGTTGATGATCACTTATTAACGTCCCGTTTCTCTATAATGCCCACTGATGACACTTCTACTTCTGAGGGCAAAGAGCTCGTGCAGCATGATATTCTCATTTCAGCCACGCCACCTGCAGTTTCTTCCTTGCAGAAAAATCTTTCCCAGTGTACTTCTTTAAAATGCTGCAAAATAGTGGGACAGAAGATTTCGGTTTAGGGTTAACTTTAAACGGGCATAGGTACAGGCATGTGGGCATTTTTAGAGGCAGTGTTAAAGTTCAGGTTAGAGTTACGGCTGCGTGAGGATTCGGGTTATGGTAAGGTTGTGGATCAAATGTAGGGTGAGTGTAGGTTGAAGGTAAGATTAGGGTTTAGTGCTTAAGGATGATTGAACCTATTGTCTCATTTAGGCTTATGGTAAATTGACTGTTTAGGTATGGGTTGGGGTTAATATTCGTGTGAGGGTTAGAAAGTGTGCGAGGTTAAGAGTTGGGGTCAGGCTTGCGGCTTGTGTGTTACATCCGTTTTGGTTGTGGATAAGTTTAGCTCTCTGTCTAGTTTAAGGGATTGGATTACATTAACGGTGATATGGAGGCTTGGATTGAAGGTGATGGATAGAGTTATGTTAGGTTCAGGAGAAGGGTGACGGTTAGGAATAAGGTTAGTTGTAGGGGGAGCTGCATGTTAACATCAGATTTGGGATTAGGATTAGGCTTACGGTAGATATAAGGTTAGGGTTAGTGCGGGGTTTAAGATGAGCCTTAGGTTAGGGTTCAGTTTAAAGTTAGGAGTCTACAGAATTACAACTAGGCTTAGGGTTACACCTCTTTTTAGGTTTAGACCTAAGGCTAAGTTTTGACCTAGGTTAGGGTTAGGAATAGGGTTGGTTTTAGGATAGCATTTAGGTTTGAGGTTTCATTTAAGTGTAGGCTTATTGGAAGTACGTCTGTTCTCCCTGGTTTTCCTTCACGATCACAATGTTTCTGAGATTCATGGTTTAAAGAAAATCTTGCTCCTTGCCGGTTTCAAGGCAAAAAGGCGCCACCGGCAGTTTTTTTTTCCGTCAAACTTATGTTCGCTCTTTGAGAACCTTGGGTCTTTGGGAAAGCCGTGAGTCCAGCAAGATTTTTCAGCTCAAGTGTCCCCCAAGCAGTGGGTTCTACCTCTGAGCAATACAGCCCGTGGAATTCCTGAGAATCTGGAACCTGCCATGAAGTTCACCCTGCGTTTTATTCACACGGAAGGAGCTGCTTCGAGGTTCCCATGCCTCTGTACACTGATGCTTCCAGCAACGCCATGTCTCACAGGTCAATAGTTCTTCTCTTAGTTTGACTGGTCTAGGATAAAGGGTGAAGCGCCTGGGTTCCCGTGCTTCACTACTGTGTGGCCTCAAGATGATGTTTGTAGGCACTGCGGCAAATCCATCGGTGGCAATTCTCTCATATTGTCATTGCGATGGGAAGATTCCTCTTTCGCTAGGAAATATTTTACCGTGGAAGACGGGTCACGACAGAGCTGTCTCTTTTGTGTTGAGACAAACTTTGCTGAATTTACCTGCCAGCAGTTGCGTGTCCTCCATTTCTTTTAAGGTCGATGGAGACGCACGAGTGTAAGGAGAACGGTGAATGGTGGCCGTTCATAGCCCAGGATCATCAGAAAGCGCAGAGTAAATTTTAGGAATGTAGACGTATGACAGAGGTTATAACTTCACTCAGGGACTTCAGTGAACTCTCCTTACAATGCTGAGGCCTGACACGCCAGTACCTGGGGCAACACGGCTCCTGCCCTAGGCAGTTTGGTTGATCGTGCCTCCCTCAGGTGGTGCCTTTTCTCTCCCAGCAATATTGCTCTGTGAAATTCTGAGGATGATGAAAACTATTTGCCATGGCTTTGCTCTTTCACCTCAGTGGCCTCATCTTTGAAGTACAAATGCTTTTCACCACAGGTGCTGCCTCCCTGAGCTTTCCTTTGTCTTGGTTCAATTGATGCAGATTCCTTTGCTGAATAGGCCATGGACTAGCACAGGTGGGTGCTTGTCAGTATACTGGGCACACAGAGCAATTTCTTTTGTCAAGCCCCACCTGGCTTGATCAAGGTTCTTTATTCCAGTGAAAACGATTTTTATCCAAATTCTAGAGGTGCACCAGTTAGCCTCTGGGAGCTACACCCAGGCCTGCTGAACAGAGGCTCCGGGGTTTTCATTTTCTGACTAAAATTCAACACGGAATTTCATGGATGTAAGGAAACCGTGAATTGTGGACGTACCAGTTTCTCACATCTTCATTGTCTAATGGAAGCTGAAGTTTCCCAGTCTGATCCGGCTGCCACTTCATTTCTGGCAATGACCATTCAATTGTGGACGTTCAGCCTTCTTCGGAATTCTCTTATACCGGTATGTTCCCGCGCCACATTAAGACCACTCGGTGGAGGTTTATGTGACTCAGGACAACTCTTTATTTCAGGCGTCTAGAACAAAGGGAATTCACAGGGGTTGATGATCACTTATTAAAGTCCCGATTCTCTATGATGCCCACTGATGACACTTCTACATCTGAGGGCAAAGAGCTCTTGCAGCATGATATTCTCATTTCAGCCACGCCTCTTGCAGTTTCTTCCTTGCAGAAAAATCTTTCCCAGTGTACTTCTTTAAAATGCTGCAAAATAGTGGGACAGAAGATTTCGGTTTAGGGTTAACTTTAAACGGGCATATGTACAGGCATGTGGGCATGTTTAGAGACAGTGTTAGAGTTCAGGTTAGAGTTACGGCTGCGTGAGGATTCGGGTTATGGTAAGGTTGTGGATCAAATGTAGGGTGAGTGTAGGTTGAAGGTAAGAGTAGAGTTTAGTGCTTAAGGATGAATGAACCTATTGTCTCATTTAGGCTTATGGTAAACTTGACTGTTTAGGTATGGGTTGGGGTTAATATTTGTGTGAGGGTTAGAAAGTGTGCGAGGTTAAGAGTTGGGGTCAGGCTTGTGGCTTGTGTGTTACATCCTTTTTGGTTGTGGATAAGTTTAGCTCTCTGTCTAGTTTAAGGCATTGGATTACATTAACGGTGATGTGGAGGCTTGGGTTGAAGGTGATGGATAGAGTTAAGTTAGGTTCAGGCGAAGGGTGACGGTTAGGAATAATGTTAGTTGTAGGGGGAGCTGCATGTTCACATCAGATTTGGGGTTAGGATTAGGCTTAGGGTAGACGTAAGGTTAGGGTTAGGGCGGGGTTTAAGATGAGCTTTAGGTTAGGGTTCAGTTTAAAGTTAGGAGTCTACAGAATTACACCTAGGCTTAGGGTTACACCTCTTTTTAGGTTTAGACCTAGGGCTAGGTTTTGACCTAGGTTAGGGTTAGGATTAGGGTTGGTTTTAGGATAGCATTTAGGTTTGAGGTTTCATTTAAGTGTAGTTTTATTGGAAGTACATCTGCTCTCCCTGGTTTTCCTTCACGAACACAATGTTTCTGAGATTCATGGTTTAAGGAAAATCTTGCTCCTTGCCGGTTTCAAGGCAAAAAGGCGCCACCGGCAGTTTTTTTTCCGTTAAACTTATGTTCGCTCTTTGAGAACCGTGGGTCTTTGGGAAAGCCATGAGTTCAGCAAGATTTTTCAGCTCAAGTGTGCCCCAAGCAGTGGGTTCTACCTCTGAGCAATACAGCCCGTGGAATTCCTGAGAATCTGGAACCTGCCATGAAGTTCACCCTGCGTTTTATTCACGCCGAAGGAGCTCCTTCGAGGTTCCCATGCCTCTGTACACTGATGCTTCCAGCAACGCCATGTCTCACAGGTCAATAGTGCTTCTCTGAGTTTCACTGGTCTAGGATAAAGGGTGAAGCGCCTGGGTTCCCGTGCTTCAGTACTGTGTGGCCTCAAGATGATGTTTGTAGGCACTGCGGCAAATCCATCGGTGGCTATTCTCTCATATTGTCATTGCGATGGGAAGATTCCTTTTCGCTAGGAAATGTTTTACCGTGGAAGACGGGTCACGACAGAGCTGTCTCTTTTGTGTTGAGACAAACATTGCTGAATTTACCTGCCAGCAGTTGCGTGTCCTCCATTTCTTTTAAGGTCTTTCGAGACGCACGAGTGTAAGAAGAACGGTGAATGGTGGCCGTTCATAGCCCAGGATCATCAGAAACCGCAGAGTAAATTTTAGGAATGTAGACGTAGGACAACGGAGAAAACTTCATTCAGGGACTTCAGTGAACTCTCCTTACAATGCTTAGGCCTGACACTCCAGTACCTGGGGCAACACGGCTCCTGCCCTAGGTAGTTTTGTTGAGCATGCCTACCTCAGGTGGTGCCTTTTCTCTCCCAGCAATATTGCTCTGTGAAATTCTGAGGATGATGAAAACTATTTGCCATGGCTTTGTTCTTTCACCTCAGTGGCCTCATCTTTGAAGTACAAATGCTTTACAACACAGGTGCTGCCTCCCAGAGCTTTCCTTTGTCTTGGTTCAATTGATGCAGATTCCTTTGCTGAATAGGCCATGGACTAGCACAGGTGGGTGCTTGTCAGTATACTGGGCACACAGAGCAATTTCGTTTGTCAAGACCCACCTGGCTTGATCCAGGTTCTTTATTCCAGTGAAAACGATTTTTATCCAAATTTTAGAGGAGCACCAGTGTGCCTCTGGGAGCTACAGCCGGGCCTGCTGAACAGAGGCTCCGGGGTTATCATTTTCTGACTAAAATTCAACACGGAATTTCATGGATGTAAGGAAACCGTGAATTGTGGACGTGCCAGATGCTCACATCTTCATTGTCTAATGGAAGCTGAAGTTTCCCAGTCTGATCCGGCTGCCACTTCATTTCTGGCAATGACCATTCAATTGTGGACGTTCAGCCTTCTTCGGAATTCTCTTATACCGGCATGTTCCCGCGCCACATTAAGACCACTCGGTGGAGGTTTATGTGACTCAGGACAACTCTTTATTTCAGGCGTCTAGAACAAAGGGAATTCACAGAGGTTGATGATCACTTATTAAAGTCCCGTTTCTCTATGATGCCCACTGATGACACTTCTACATCTGAGGGCAAAGAGCTCGTGCAGCATGATATTCTCATTTCAGCCACGCCTCCTGCAGTTTCTTCCTTGCAGAAAAATCTTTCCCAGTGTACTTTTTTAAAATGCTGCAAAATAGTGGGACAGAAGATTTCGGTTTAGGGTTAACTTTAAACGGGCATACGTACAGGCATGTGGGCATGTTTAGAGACAGTGTTAGAATTCAGGTTAGAGTTACGGCTGCGTGAGGATTCGGGTTATGGTAAGGTTGTGGATCAAATGTAGGGTGAGTGTAGGTTGAAGGTAAGAGTAGAGTTTAGTGCTTAAGGATGAATGAACCTATTGTCTCATTTAGGCTTATGGTAAACTTGACTGTTTAGGTATGGGTTGGGGTTAATATTTGTGTGAGGGTTAGAAAGTGTGCGAGGTTAAGAGTTGGGGTCAGGCTTGTGGCTTGTGTGTTACATCCTTTTTGGTTGTGGATAAGTTTAGCTCTCTGTCTAGTTTAAGGGATTGGATTACATTAACGGTGATATGGAGGCTTGGGTTGAAGGTGATGGATAGAGTTAATTTAGGTTCAGGCGAAGGGTGACGGTTAGGAATAAGGTTAGTTGTAGGGGGAGCTGCATGTTCACATCAGATTTGGGCTTAGGATTAGGCTTAGGGTAGACATAAGGTTTAGTTTTAGGGCGGGGTTTAAGATGAGCCTTAGGTTAGGGTTCAGTTTAAAGTTAGGAGTCTACAGAATTACACCTAGGCTTAGGGTTACACCTCTTTTTAGGTTTAGACCTAGGGCTAGGTTTTGACCTAGGTTAGGGTTAGGATTTGGGTTGGTTTTAGGATAGCACTTAGGTTTGAGGTTTCATTTAAGTGTAGGATTATTGGAAGTATATCTGCTCTCCCTGGTTTTCCTTCACGATCACAATATTTCTGAGATTCATGGTTTAAGGAAAATCTTGCTCCTTGCCGGTTTCAAGGCAAAAAGGCGCCACCGGCATTTTTTTTTCCGTCAAACTTATGTTCGCTCTTTGAGAACCTTGGGTCTTTGGGAAAACCGTAAGTCCAGCAAGATTTTTCAGCTCAAGAGTGCCCCAAGCAGTGGCTTCTACCTCTGAGCAATACAGCCCGTGGAATTCCTGAGAATCTGGAAACTGCCATGAAGTTCACCCTGCGTTTTATTCACACGGAAGGAGCTCCTTCGAGGTTCCCATGCCTCTGTACACTGATGCTTCCAGCAACGCCATGTCTCACAGGTCAATAGTGCTTCTCTGAGTTTCACTGGTCTAGGATAAAGGGTGAAGCGCCTGGGTTCCCGTGCTTCAGTACTGTGTGGCCTCAAGATGATGTTTGTAGGCACTGCGGCAAATCCATCGGTGGCTATTCTCTCATATTGTCATTGCGATGGGAAGATTCCTTTTCGCTAGGAAATGTTTTACCGTGGAAGACGGGTCACGACAGAGCTGTCTCTTTTGTGTTGAGACAAACATTGCTGAATTTACCTGCCAGCAGTTGCGTGTCCTCCATTTCTTTTAAGGTCTTTCGAGACGCACGAGTGTAAGGAGAACGGTGAATGGTGGCCGTTCATAGCCCAGGATCATCAGAAACCGCAGAGTAAATTTTAGGAATGTAGACGTAGGACAACGGAGAAAACTTCATTCAGGGACTTCAGTGAACTCTCCTTACAATGCTGAGGCCTGACACTCCAGTACCTGGGGCAACACGGCTCCTGCCCTAGGTAGTTTTGTTGAGCATGCCTACCTCAGGTGGTGCCTTTTCTCTCCCAGCAATATTGCTCTGTGAAATTCTGAGGATGATGAAAACTATTTGCCATGGCTTTGTTCTTTCACCTCAGTGGCCTCATCTTTGAAGTCCAAATGCTTTTACACACAGGTGCTGCCTCCCTGAGCTTTCCTTTGTCTTGGTTCAATTGATGCAGATTCCTTTGCTGAATAGGCCATGGACTAGCACGTGTGGGTGCTTGTCAGTATACTGGGCACACAGAGCAATTTCCTTTGTCAAGACCCTCCTGGCTTGATCAAGGTTCTTTATTCCAGTGAAAACGATTTTTATCCAAATTCTAGAGGAGCACCAGTGTGCTTCTGGGAGCTACAGCCGGTCCTGCTGAACAGAGGCTCCGGATTTTTCATTTTCTGACTAAAATTCAACACGGAATTTCATGGATCTAAGGAAACCGTGAATTGTGGACATACCAGATTCTCACATCTTCATTGTCTAATGGAAGCTGAAGTTTCCCAGTCTGATCCCGCTGCCACTTCATTTCTGGCAATGACCATTCAATTGTGGACGTTCAGCCTTCTTCGGAATTCTCTTATACCGGCATGTTCCCGTGCCACATTAAGACCACTCGGTGGAGGTTTATGTGACTCAGGACAACTCTTTATTTCAGGCGTCTAGAACAAAGGGAATTCACAGAGGTTGATGATCACTTATTAAAGTCCCGTTTCTCTATGATGCCCACTGATGACACTTCTACATCTAGGGCAAAGAGCTCGTGCAGCATGATATTCTCATTTCAGCCACGCCGCCTGCAGTTTTTCTCATTGCAGAAAAATCTTTCCCAGTTTAATTCTTTAAAATGCTGCAAAATAGTGGGACAGAAGATTTCGGTTTAGGGTTAACTTTAAACGGGCATAGGTACAGGCATGTGGGCATTTTTAGAGACAGTGTTAGAGTTCAGGTTAGAGTTACGGCTGCGTGAGGATTCGGGTTATGGTAAGGTTGTGGATCAAATGTAGGGTGAGTGTAGTTGAAGGTAAGAGTAGGGTTTAGTGCTTAAGGATGAATGAACCTATTGTCTCATTTAGGCTTATGGTAAACTTGACTGTTTAGGTATGGGTTGGGGTTAATATTCACGTGAGGGTTAGAAAGTGTGCGAGGTTAAGAGTTGGGGTCAGGCTTGCGGCTTGTGTGTTACATCCGTTTTGGTTGTGGATAAGTTTAGCTCTCTGTCTAGTTTAAGGGATTGGATTACATTAACGGTGATATGGAGGCTTGGGTTGAAGGTGATGGATAGAGTTAAGTTAGGTTCAGGCGAAGGGTGACGGTTAGGAATAAGGTTAGTTGTAGGGGGAGCTGCATGTTCACATCAGATTTGGGGTTAGGATTAGGCTTAGGGTAGACATAAGGTTAGGGTTAGGGCGGGGTTTAAGATGAGCCTTAGGTTAGGGTTCAGTTTAAAGTTAGGAGTCTACAGAATTACACCTAGGCTTAGGGTTACACCTCTTTTTAGGTTTAGATCTAGGGCTAGGTTTTGACCTAAGTTAGTGTTAGGATTAGGGTTGGTTTTAGGATAGGATTTAGGTTTGAGGTTTCATTTAAGTGTAGGATTATTGAAAGTACATCTGCTCTCCCTGGTTTTCCTTCACGATCACAATGTTTCTGAGATTCATGGTTTAAGGAAAATCTTGCTCATTGCCGGTTTCAAGGCAAAAAGGCGCCACCGGCATTTTTTTTTCCGTCAAACTTATGTTCGCTCTTTGAGAACCTTGGGTCTTTGGGAATGCCGTGAGTCCAGCAAGATTTTTCAGCTGAAGTGTGCCCCAAGCAGTGGGTTCTACCTCTGAGCAATACAGCCCGTAGAATTCCTGAGAATCTGGAACCTGCCATGAAGTTCACCCTGCGTTTTACTCACACGGAAGGAGCTCTTTCGAGGTTCCCATGCCTCTGTACACTGATGCTTCCAGCAACGCCATGTCTCCCAGGTCAATAGTGCTCCTCTGAGTTTCACTGGTCTAGGATAAAGGGTGAAGCGCCTGGGTTCCCGTGCTTCACTACTGTGTGGCCTCAAGATGATGCTTGTAGGCACTGCGGCAAATCCATCGGTGGCAATTCTCTCATATTGTCATTGCGATGGGAAGATTCCTTTTTCGCTAGGAAATGTTTTACCGTGGAAGACGGGTCACCACAGAGCTGTCTCTTTTGTGTTGAGACAAACTTTGCTGAATTTACCTGCCAGCAGTTGCGTGTCCTCCATTTCTTTTAAGGTCGATGGAGACACACGAGTGTAAGATGATCGGTGAATGGTGGCCGTTCATAGCCCAGGATCATCAGAAACCGCAGAGTAAATTTTAGGAATGTAGACGTAGGAGAGCAGAGAAAACGTCATTCAGGGACTTCAGTGAACTCTCCTTACAATGCTGAGGCCTGACACTCCAGTACCTCGGGCAACAGGGCTCCTGCCCTAGTTAGTTTTGTTGAGCGTGCCTCCTTCAGGTGGTGTCTTTTTGCTCCCAGCAATATTGCTCCGTGAAATTCTGTGGATGATGGAACCTATTTGCCATGGCTTTGTTCTTTCACCTCAGTGACCTCATCTTTGAAGTACAAATGCTTTTCAACACAGGTGCTGCCTCCCTGAGCTTTCCTTTGTCTTGGTTCAATTGATGCAGATTCCTTTCCTGAGTAGGCCATGGACTAGCACAGGTGGGTGCTTGTCAGTATACTGGGCACACACAGCAATTTCCTTTGTCAAGACCCACCTGGCTTAATCACGGTTCTTTATTCCAGTGAAAACGATTTTTATCCAAATTCTAGAGGAGCAGCAGTGTGCCTCAGGGAGCTACACCCGGGCCTGCTGAACAGAGGCTCCGGGGTTTTCATTTTCTGACTAAAATTCAACACGGAATTTCATGGATGTAAGGAAACCGTGAATTGTGGGCGTACCAGATTCTCACACCTTCATTGTCTAATGGAAGCTGAAGTTTCACAGTCTGATCCGGCTGCCACTTCATTTCTGGCAATGACCATTCAATTGTGGACGTTCAGCCTTCTTCGGAATTCTCTTATACCGGCATGTTCCCGCGCCACATTAAGACCACTCGGTGGAGGTTTATGTGACTCAGGACAACTCTTTATTTCAGGCGTCTAGAACAAAGGGAATTCACAGAGGTTGATGATCACTTATTAACGTCCCGTTTCTCTATAATGCCCACTGATGACACTTCTACATCTGAGGGCAAAGAGCTCGTGCAGCATGATATTCTCATTTCAGCCACGCCACCTGCAGTTTCTTCCTTGCAGAAAAATCTTTCCCAGTGTACTTCTTTAAAATGCTGCAAAATAGTGGGACAGAAGATTTCGGTTTAGGGTTAACTTTAAACGGGCATATGTACAGGCATGTGGGCATGTTTAGAGACAGTGTTAGAGTTCAGGTTAGAGTTACGGCTGCGTGAAGATTCGGGTTATGGTAAGGTTGTGGATCAAATGTATGGTGAGTGTAGGTTGAAGGTAAGAGTAGAGTTTAGTGCTTAAGGATGAATGAACCTATTGTCTCATTTAGGCTTATGGTAAACTTGGCTGTTTAGGTATGGGTTGGGGTTAATATTTGTGTGAGGGTTAGAAAGTGTGCGAGGTTAAGAGTTGGGGTCAGGCTTGTGGCTTGTGTGTTACATCCTTTTTGGTTGTGGATAAGTTTAGCTCTCTGTCTAGTTTAAGGGATTGGATTACATTAACGGTGATATGGAGGCTTGGGTTGAAGGTGATGGATAGAGTTAAGTTAGGTTCAGGCGAAGGGTGACGGTTAGGAATAAGGTTAGTTGTAGGGGGAGCTGCATGTTCACATCAGATTTGGGCTTAGGATTAGGCTTAGGGTAGACGTAAGGTTAGGGTTAGGGCGGGGTTTAAGATGAGCTTTAGGTTAGGGTTCAGTTTAAAGTTAGGAGTCTACAGAATTACACCTAGGCTTAGGGTTACACCTCTTTTTAGGTTTAGACCTAGGGCTAGGTTTTGACCTAGTTTGGGTTAGGATTAGGGTTGGTTTTAGGATAGCATTTAGGTTTGAGGTTTCATTTAAGTGTAGGTTTATTGGAAGTACATCTGCTCTCCCTGGTTTTCCTTCACGATCACAATGTTTCTGAGATTCATGGTTTAAGGAAAATCTTGCTCCTTGCCGGTTTCAAGGCAAAAAGGCGCCACCAGCAGTTTTTTTTCCGTTAAACTTATGTTCGCTCTTTGAGAACCCTGGGTCTTTGGGAAAGCCGTGAGTTCAGCAAGATTTTTCAGCTCAAGTGTGCCCCAAGCAGTGGGTTCTACCTCTGAGCAATACAGCCCGTGGAATTCCTGAGAATCTGGAAACTGCCATGAAGTTCACCCTGCGTTTTATTCACACGAAAGGAGCTCCTTCGAGGTTCCCATGCCTGTGTACACTGATGCTTCCAGCAACGCCATGTCTCACAGGTCAATAATGCTTCTCTGAGTTTCACTGGTCTAGGATAAAGGGTGAAGCGCCTGGGTTCCCGTGCTTCACTACTGTGTGGCCTCAAGATGATGTTTGTAGGCACTGCGGCAAATCCATCGGTGGCAATTCTCTCATATTGTCATTGCGATGGGAAGATTCCTTTTTCGCTAGGAAATATTTTACCGTGGAAGACGGGTCACGACAGAGCTGTCTCTTTTGTGTTGAGACAAACTTTGCAGAATTTACCTGCCAGCAGTTGCGTGTCCTCCATTTCTTTTAAGGTGGATGGAGACGAATGAGTGTAAGGAGAACGGTGAATGGTGGCCGTTTATAGCCCAGGATCATCAGAAACCGCAGAGTAAATTTTAGGAATGTAGACGTAGGACAGAGGTTAAAATTTCACTCAGGGACTTCAGTGAACTCTCCTTACAATGCTGAGGCCTGACACGCCAGTACCTGGGGCAACACGGCTCCTGCCCTAGGTAGTTTGGTTGAGCGTGCCTCCCTCAGGTGGTGCCTTTTCTCTCCCAGCAATATTGCTCTGTGAAATTCTGCAGATGATGAAAACTATTTGCCATGACTTTGTTATTTCACCTCAGTGGCCTCATCTTTGAAGTACAAGTGCTTTTCAACACAGGTGCTGCCTCCCTGAGCTTTCCTTTGTCTTGGTTCAATTGATGCAGATTCCTTTGCTGAATAGGCCATGGACTAGCACAGGTGGGTGCTTGTCAGTATACTGGGCACACACAGCAATTTCATTTGTCAAGACCCACCTGGCTTGATCAAGGTTGTTTATTCCAGTGAAAACGATTTTTATCCAAATTCTAGAGGAGCACCAGTGTGCCTCTGGGAGCTACACCCGGGCCTGCTGAACAGAGGCTCTGGAGTTTTCATTTTCTGACTAAAATTCAACACGGAATTTCATGGTTGTAAGGAAACCGTGAATTTTGGACGTACCAGATTCTCACATCTTCATTGTCTAATGGAAGCTGAAGTTTCACAGTCTGATCCGGCTGCCACTTCATTTCTGGCAATGACCATTCAATTGTGGACGTTCAGCCTTCTTCGGAATTCTCTTATACCGGCATGTTCCCGCGCCACATTAAGACCACTCGGTGGAGGTTTATGTGACTCAGGACAACCCTTTATTTCAGGCGTCTAGAACAAAGGGAATTCACAGAGGTTGATGATCACTTATTAACGTCCCGTTTCTCTATAATGCCCACTGATGACACTTCTACTTCTGAGGGCAAAGAGCTCGTGCAGCATGATATTCTCATTTCAGCCACGCCACCTGCAGTTTCTTCCTTGCAGAAAAATCTTTCCCAGTGTACTTCTTTAAAATGCTGCAAAATAGTGGGACAGAAGATTTCGGTTTAGGGTTAACTTTAAACGGGCATAGGTACAGGCATGTGGGCATTTTTAGAGGCAGTGTTAGAGTTCAGGTTAGAGTTACGGCTGCGTGAGGATTCGGGTTATGGTAAGGTTGTGGATCAAATGTAGGGTGAGTGTAGGTTGAAGGTAAGAGTAGGGTTTAGTGCTTAAGGATGATTGAACCTATTGTCTCATTTAGGCTTATGGTAAATTGACTGTTTAGGTATGGGTTGGGGTTAATATTCGTGTGAGGGTTAGAAAGTGTGCGAGGTTAAGAGTTGGGGTCAGGCTTGCGGCTTGTGTGTTACATCCGTTTTGGTTGTGGATAAGTTTAGCTCTCTGTCTAGTTTAAGGGATTGGATTACATTAACGGTGATATGGAGGCTTGGATTGAAGGTGATGGATAGAGTTATGTTAGGTTCAGGAGAAGGGTGACGGTTAGGAATAAGGTTAGTTGTAGGGGGAGCTGCATGTTAACATCAGATTTGGGATTAGGATTAGGCTTACGGTAGATATAAGGTTAGGGTTAGTGCGGGGTTTAAGATGAGCCTTAGGTTAGGGTTCAGTTTAAAGTTAGGAGTCTACAGAATTACAACTAGGCTTAGGGTTACACCTCTTTTTAGGTTTAGACCTAAGGCTAAGTTTTGACCTAGGTTAGGGTTAGGAATAGGGTTGGTTTTAGGATAGCATTTAGGTTTGAGGTTTCATTTAAGTGTAGGCTTATTGGAAGTACGTCTGTTCTCCCTGGTTTTCCTTCACGATCACAATGTTTCTGAGATTCATGGTTTAAAGAAAATCTTGCTCCTTGCCGGTTTCAAGGCAAAAAGGCGCCACCGGCAGTTTTTTTTTCCGTCAAACTTATGTTCGCTCTTTGAGAACCTTGGGTCTTTGGGAAAGCCGTGAGTCCAGCAAGATTTTTCAGCTCAAGTGTGCCCCAAGCAGTGGGTTCTACCTCTGAGCAATACAGCCCGTGGAATTCCTGAGAATCTGGAACCTGCCATGAAGTTCACCCTGCGTTTTATTCACACGGAAGGAGCTGCTTCGAGGTTCCCATGCCTCTGTACACTGATGCTTCCAGCAACGCCATGTCTCACAGGTCAATAGTTCTTCTCTTAGTTTGACTGGTCTAGGATAAAGGGTGAAGCGCCTGGGTTCCCGTGCTTCACTACTGTGTGGCCTCAAGATGATGTTTGTAGGCACTGCGGCAAATCCATCGGTGGCAATTCTCTCATATTGTCATTGCGATGGGAAGATTCCATTTCGCTAGGAAATATTTTACCGTGGAAGAAGGGTCACGACAGAGCTGTCTCTTTTGTGTTGAGACAAACTTTGCTGAATTTACCTGCCAGCAGTTGCGCGTCCTCCATTTCTTTTAAGGTCGATGGAGACGCACGGGTGTAAGGAGAACGGTGAATGGTGGCCGTTCATAGCCCAGGATCATCAGAAAGCGCAGAGTAAATTTTAGGAATGTAGACGTATGACAGAGGTTATAACTTCACTCAGGGACTTCAGTGAGCTCTCCTTACAATACTGAGGCCTGACATGCCAGTACCTGGGGCAACACGGCTCCTGCCCTAGGTAGTTTTGTTGATCGTGCCTCCCTCAGGTGGTGCCTTTTCTCTCCCAGCAATATTGCTCTGTGAAATTCTGGTGATGATGAAAACTATTTGCCATGACTTTGTTCTTTCACCTCAGTGGCCTCATCTTTGAAGTACAAGTGCTTTTCAACACAGGTGCTGCCTCCCTGAGCTTTCCTTTGTCTTGGTTCAATTGATGCAGATTCCTTTGCTGAATAGGCCATGGACTAGCACAGGTGGGTGCTTGTCAGTATACTGGGCACACAGAGAAATTTCTTTTGTCAAGCCCCACCTGGCTTGATCAAGGTTCTTTATTCCAGTGAAAACGATTTTTATCCAAATTCTAGAGGTGCACCAGTTAGCCTCTGGGAGCTACACCCAGGCCTGCTGAACAGAGGCTCCGGGGTTTTCATTTTCTGACTAAAATTCAACACGGAATTTCATGGATGTAAGGAAACCGTGAATTGTGGACGTACCAGTTTCTCACATCTTCATTGTCTAATGGAAGCTGAAGTTTCCCAGTCTGATCCGGCTGCCACTTCATTTCTGGCAATGACCATTCAATTGTGGACGTTCAGCCTTCTTCGGAATTCTCTTATACCGGTATGTTCCCGCGCCACATTAAGACCACTCGGTGGAGGTTTATGTGACTCAGGACAACTCTTTATTTCAGGCGTCTAGAACAAAGGGAATTCACAGGGGTTGATGATCACTTATTAAAGTCCCGATTCTCTATGATGCCCACTGATGACACTTCTACATCTGAGGGCAAAGAGCTCTTGCAGAATGATATTCTCATTTCAGCCACGCCTCTTGCAGTTTCTTCCTTGCAGAAAAATCTTTCCCAGTGTACTTCTTTAAAATGCTGCAAAATAGTGGGACAGAAGATTTCGGTTTAGGGTTAACTTTAAACGGGCATATGTACAGGCATGTGGGCATGTTTAGAGACAGTGTTAGAGTTCAGGTTAGAGTTACGGCTGCGTGAGGATTCGGGTTATGGTAAGGTTGTGGATCAAATGTAGGGTGAGTGTAGGTTGAAGGTAAGAGTAGAGTTTAGTGCTTAAGGATGAATGAACCTATTGTCTCATTTAGGCTTATGGTAAACTTGACTGTTTAGGTATGGGTTGGGGTTAATATTTGTGTGAGGGTTAGAAAGTGTGCGAGGTTAAGAGTTGGGGTCAGGCTTGTGGCTTGTGTGTTACATCCTTTTTGGTTGTGGATAAGTTTAGCTCTCTGTCTAGTTTAAGGCATTGGATTACATTAACGGTGATGTGGAGGCTTGGGTTGAAGGTGATGGATAGAGTTAAGTTAGGTTCAGGCGAAGGGTGACGGTTAGGAATAATGTTAGTTGTAGGGGGAGCTGCATGTTCACATCAGATTTGGGGTTAGGATTAGGCTTAGGGTAGACGTAAGGTTAGGGTTAGGGCGGGGTTTAAGATGAGCTTTAGGTTAGGGTTCAGTTTAAAGTTAGGAGTCTACAGAATTACACCTAGGCTTAGGGTTACACCTCTTTTTAGGTTTAGACCTAGGGCTAGGTTTTGACCTAGGTTAGGGTTAGGATTAGGGTTGGTTTTAGGATAGCATTTAGGTTTGAGGTTTCATTTAAGTGTAGTTTTATTGGAAGTACATCTGCTCTCCCTGGTTTTCCTTCACGAACACAATGTTTCTGAGATTCATGGTTTAAGGAAAATCTTGCTCCTTGCCGGTTTCAAGGCAAAAAGGCGCCACCGGCAGTTTTTTTTCCGTTAAACTTATGTTCGCTCTTTGAGAACCGTGGGTCTTTGGGAAAGCCATGAGTTCAGCAAGATTTTTCAGCTCAAGTGTGCCCCAAGCAGTGGGTTCTACCTCTGAGCAATACAGCCCGTGGAATTCCTGAGAATCTGGAACCTGCCATGAAGTTCACCCTGCGTTTTATTTACGCCGAAGGAGCTCCTTCGAGGTTCCCATGCCTCTGTACACTGATGCTTCCAGCAACGCCATGTCTCACAGGTCAATAGTGCTTCTCTGAGTTTCACTGGTCTAGGATAAAGGGTGAAGCGCCTGGGTTCCCGTGCTTCACTACTGTGTGGCCTCAAGATGATGTTTGTAGGCACTGCGGCAAATCCATCGGTGGCAATTCTCTCATATTGTCATTGCGATGGGAAGATTCCTTTTTCGCTAGGAAATATTTTACCGTGGAAGACGGGTCACGACAGAGCTGTCTCTTTTGTGTTGAGACAAACTTTGCAGAATTTACCTGCCAGCAGTTGCGTGTCCTCCATTTCTTTTAAGGTGGATGGAGACGAACGAGTGTAAGGAGAACGGTGAATGGTGGCCGTTCATAGCCCAGGATCATCAGAAACCGCAGAGTAAATTTTAGGAATGTAGACGTAGGACAGAGGTTAAAACTTCACTCAGGGACTTCAGTGAACTCTCCTTACAATGCTGAGGCCTGACACGCCAGTACCTGGGGCAACACGGCTCCTGCCCTAGGTAGTTTGGTTGAGCGTGCCTCCCTCAGGTGGTGCCTTTTCTCTCCCAGCAATATTGCTCTGTGAAATTCTGGTGATGATGAAAACTATTTGCCATGACTTTGTTCTTTCACCTCAGTGGCCTCATCTTTGAAGTACAAGTGCTTTTCAACACAGGTGCTGCCTCCCTGAGCTTTCCTTTGTCTTGGTTCAATTGATGCAGATTCCTTTGCTGAATAGGCCATGGACTAGCACAGGTGGGTGCTTGTCAGTATACTGGGCACACACAGCAATTTCATTTGTCAAGACCCACCTGGCTTGATCAAGGTTGTTTATTCCAGTGAAAACGATTTTTATCCAAATTCTAGAGGAGCACCAGTGTGCCTCTGGGAGCTACACCCGGGCCTGCTGAACAGAGGCTCTGGAGTTTTCATTTTTTTACTAAAATTCAACACGGAATTTCATGGTTGTAAGGAAACCGTGAATTGTGGACGTACCAGATTCTCACATCTTCATTGTCTAATGGAAGCTGAAGTTTCCCAGTCTGATCCGGCTGCCACTTCATTTCTGGCAATGACCATTCAATTGTGGACGTTCAGCCTTCTTCGGAATTCTCTTATACCGGCATGTTCCCGCGCCACATTAAGACCACTCGGTGGAGGTTTATGTGACTCAGGACAACTCTTTATTTCAGGCGTCTAGAACAAAGGGAATTCACAGAGGTTGATGATCACTTATTAACGTCCCGTTTCTCTATAATGCCCACTGATGACACTTCTACTTCTGAGGGCAAAGAGCTGGTGCAGCATGATATTCTCATTTCAGCCACGCCACCTGCAGTTTCTTCCTTGCAGAAAAATCTTTCCCAGTGTACTTCTTTAAAATGCTGCAAAATAGTGGGACAGAAGATTTCGGTTTAGGGTTAACTTTAAACGGGCATAGGTACAGGCATGTGGGCATGTTTAGAGACAGTGTTAGAGTTCAGGTTAGAGTTACGGCTGCGTGAGGATTCCGGTTATGGTAAGGTTGTGGATCAAATGTAGGGTGAGTGTAGGTTGAAGGTAAGAGTAGAGTTTAGTGCTTAAGGATGAATGAACCTATTCTCTCATTTAGGCTTATGGTAAACTTGACTGTTTAGGTATGGGTTGGGGTTAATATTTGTGTGAGGGTTAGAAAGTGTGCGAGGTTAAGAGTTGGGGTCAGGCTTGTGGCTTGTGTGTTACATCCTTTTTGGTTGTGGATAAGTTTAGCTCTCTGTCTAGTTTAAGGGATTGGATTACATTAACGGTGATATGGAGGCTTGGGTTGAAGGTGATGGATAGAGTTAAGTTAGGTTCAGGCGAAGGGTGACGGTTAGGAATAAGGTTAGTTGTAGGGGGAGCTGCATGTTCACATCAGATTTGGGCTTAGGATTAGGCTTAGGGTAGACATAAGGTTAGGGTTAGGGCGGGGTTTAAGATGAGCTTTAGGTTAGGGTTCAGTTTAAAGTTAGGAGTCTACAGAATTACACCTAGGCTTAGGGTTACACCTCTTTTTAGGTTTAGACCTAGGGCTAGGTTTTGACCTAGTTTGGGTTAGGATTAGGGTTGGTTTTAGGATAGCATTTAGGTTTCAGGTTTCATTTAAGTGTAGGTTTATTGGAAGTACATCTGCTCTCCCTGGTTTTCCTTCACGATCACAATGTTTCTGAGATTCATGGTTTAAGGAAAATCTTGCTCCTTGCCGGTTTCAAGGCAAAAAGGCGCCACCGGCAGTTTTTTTTCCGTTAAACTTATGTTCGCTCTTTGAGAACCTTGGGTCTTTGGGAAAGCCGTGAGTTCAGCAAGATTTTTCAGCTCAAGTGTGCCCCAAGCAGTGGGTTCTACCTCTGAGCAATACAGCCCGTGGAATTCCTGAGAATCTGGAACCTGCCATGAAGTTCACCCTGCGTTTTATTCACACGGAAGGAGCTCCTTCGAGGTTCCCATGCCTCTGTACACTGATGCTTCCAGCAACTCCATGTCTCACAGGTCAATAGTGCTTCTCTGAGTTTCACTGGTCTAGGATAAAGGGTGAAGCGCCTGGGTTCCCGTGCTTCACTACTGTGTGGCCTCAAGATGATGTTTGTAGGCACTGCGGCAAATCCATCGGTGGCAATTCTCTCATATTGTCATTGCGATGGGAAGATTCCTTTTTCGCTAGGAAATATTTTACCGTGGAAGACGGGTCACGACAGAGCTGTCTCTTTTGTGTTGAGACAAACTTTGCAGAATTTACCTGCCAGCAGTTGCGTGTCCTCCATTTCTTTTAAGGTGGATGGAGACGAATGAGGGTAAGGAGAACGGTGAATGGTGGCAGTTCATAGCCCAGGATCATCAGAAACCGCAGAGTAAATTTTAGGAATGTAGACGTAGGACAGAGGTTAAAACTTCACTCAGGGACTTCAGTGAACTCTCCTTACAATGCTGAGGCCTGACACGCCAGTACCTGGGGCAACACGGCTCCTGCACTAGGTAGTTTGGTTGAGCGTGCCTCCCTCAGGTGGTGCCTTTTCTCTCCCAGCAATATTGCTCTGTGAAATTCTGCGGATGATGAAAACTATTTGCCATGACTTTGTTCTTTCACCTCAGTGGCCTCATCTTTGAAGTACAAGTGCTTTTCAACACAGGTGCTGCCTCCCTGAGCTTTCCTTTGTCTTGGTTCAATTGATGCAGATTCCTTTGCTGAATAGGCCATGGACTAGCACAGGTGGGTGCTTGTCAGTATACTGGGCACACACAGCAATTTCATTTGTCAAGACCCACCTGGCTTGATCAAGGTTGTTTATTCCAGTGAAAACGATTTTTATCCAAATTCTAGAGGAGCACCAGTGTGCCTCTGGGAGCTACACCCGGGCCTGCTGAACAGAGGCTCTGGAGTTTTCATTTTCTGACTAAAATTCAACACGGAATTTCATGGTTGTAAGGAAACCGTGAATTGTGGACGTACCAGATTCTCACATCTTCATTGTCTAAAGGAAGCTGAAGTTTCCCAGTCTGATCCGGCTGCCACTTCATTTCTGGCAATGACCATTCAATTGTGGACGTTCAGCCTTCTTCGGAATTCTCTTATACCGGCATGTTCCCGCGCCACATTAAGAGCACTCGGTGGAGGTTTATGTGACTCAGGACAACTCTTTATTTCAGGCGTCTAGAACAAAGGGAATTCACAGAGGTTGATGATCACTTATTAACGTCCCGTTTCTCTATAATGACCACTGATGACACTTCTACTTCTGAGGGCAAAGAGATCGTGCAGCATGATATTCTCATTTGAGCCACGCCACCTGCAGTTTCTTCCTTGCAGAAAAATCTTTCCCAGTGTAATTCTTTAAAATGCTGCAAATTAGTGGGACAGAAGATTTCGGTTTAGGGTTAACTTTAAACGGGCATAGGTACAGGCATGTGGGCATTTTTAGAGACAGTGTTAGAGTTCAGGTTAGAGTTACGGCTGCGTGAGGATTCCGGTTATGGTAAGGTTGTGGATCAAATGTAGGGTGAGTGTAGGTTGAAGGTAAGAGTAGGGTTTAGTGCTTAAGGATGATTGAACCTATTGTCTCATTTAGGCTTATGGTAAACTTGACTCTTTAGGTATGGGTTGGGGTTAATATTCGTGTGAGGGTTAGAAATTGTGCGAGGTTAAGAGTTGGGGTCAGGCTTGCGGCTTGTGTGTTACATCCGTTTTGGTTGTGGATAAGTTTAGCTCTCTGTCTAGTTTAAGGGATTGGATTACATTAACGGTGATATGGAGGCTTTGGTTGAAGGTGATGGATAGAGTTAAGTTAGGTTCAGGCGAAGGGTGACGGTTAGGAATAAGGTTAGTTGTAGGGGGAGCTGCATGTTCACATCAGATTTGGGGTTAGGATTAGGCTTACGGTAGACATAAGGTTAGGGTTAGGGCGGGGTTTAAGATGAGCCTTAGGTTAGGGTTCAGTTTAAAGTTAGGAGTCTACAGAATTACACCTACTCTTAGGGTTACACCTCTTTTTTGGTTTAGATCTAGGGCTAGGTTTTGACCTAAGTTAGTGTTAGGATTAGGGTTGGTTTTTGATAGGATTTAGGTTTGAGGTTTCATTTAAGTGTAGGATTATTGGAAGTACCTCTGCTCTCCCTTGTTTTTCTTCACGATCACAATGTTTCTGAGATTCATGGTTTAAGGAAAATCTTGCTCCTTGCTGGTTTCAAGGCAAAAAGGCGCCACCGGCAGTTTTTTTTCCGTCAAA
Organism: Tenrec ecaudatus; assembly: GCF_050624435.1. Taxonomy (NCBI): domain Eukaryota; kingdom Metazoa; phylum Chordata; class Mammalia; order Afrosoricida; family Tenrecidae; genus Tenrec; species Tenrec ecaudatus. The sequence continues at coordinate 191,135 of NW_027459493.1, forward strand.
CTTATGTTCGCTCTTTGAGAACCTTGGGACTTTGGGAAAGCCGTGAGTCCAGCAAGATTTTTCAGTTCAAGTGTGCCCCAAGCAGTGGGTTCTACCTCTGAGCAATACAGCCCGTGGAATTCCTGAGAATCTGGAACCTGCCATGAAGTTCACCCTGCGTTTTATTCACACGGAAGGAGCTCCTTCGAGGTTCCCATGTCTCTGTACACTGATGCTTCCAGCAACGCCATGTCTCACAGGTCAATAGTGCCTCTCTGAGTTTCACTGGTCTAAGATAAAGGGTGAAGCGCCTGGGTTCCCGTGCTTCACTACTGTGTGGCCTCAAGATGATGTTTGCAGGCACTGCGGCAAATCCATCGGTGGCAATTCTCTCATATTGTCATTGCGATGGGAAGATTCCTTATTCGCTAGGAAATGTTTTACCGTGGAAGACGGGTCACGACAGAGCTGTCTCTTTTGTGTTGAGACAAACTTTGCTGAATTTACCTGCCAGCAGTTGCGTGTCCTCCATTTCTTTTAAGGTCGTTGGAGACGCACGAGTGTAAGGAGAACGGTGAATGGTGGCCGTTCATAGCCCAGGATCATCAGAAACCGCAGAGAAAATTTTAGGAATGTAGACGTAGGACAGCGGAGAAAACTTCATTCAGGGACTTTAGTGAACTCTCTTTACAATGCTGAGGCCTGACACGCCAGTACCTGGGTCAACAGGGCTCCTGTCCTAGGTAGTTTTGTTGAGCGTGCCTCCTTCAGGTGGTGCCTTTTCTCTCCCAGCAATATAGCTCCGTGAAATTCTGCAGATGATGAAAACTATTTGCCATGGCTTTGTTCTTTCACCTCAGTGGCCTCATCTTTGAAGTACAAATGCTTTACAACACAGGTGCTGCCTCCCTGAGCTTTCCTTTGTCTTGGTGCAATTGATGCAGATTCCTTTGCTGAATAGGCCATGGACTAGCACAGGTGGTTGCTTGTCAGTATACTGGGCACACAGAGCAATTTCGTTTGTCAAGACCCACCTGGCTTGATCCAGGTTCTTTATTCCAGTGAAAACGATTTTTATCCAAATTCTAGAGGAGCACCAGTGTGCCTCTGGGAGCTACAGCCGGGCCTGCTGAACAGAGGCTCCGGGGTTATCATTTTCTGACTAAAATTCAACACGGAATTTCATGGATGTAAGGAAACCGTGAATTGTGGACGTGCCAGATGCTCACATCTTCATTCTCTAATGGAAGCTGAAGTTTCCCAGTCTGATCCGGCTGCTACTTCATTTCTGGCAATGACCATTCAATTGTGGACGTTCAGCCTTCTTCGGAATTCTCTTATACCGGCATGTTCCCGCACCACATTAAGACCACTCGGTGGAGGTTTATGTGACTCAGGACAACTCTTTATTTCAGGCGTCTAGAACAAAGGGAATTCACAGAGGTTGATGATCACTTATTAAAGTCCCGTTTCTCTATGATGCCCACTGATGACACTTCTACATCTGAGGGCAAAGAGCTCGTGCAGCATGATATTCTCATTTCAGCCACGCCTCCTGCAGTTTCTTCCTTGCAGAAAAATCTTTCCCAGTGTACTTCTTTAAAATGCTGCAAAATAGTGGGACAGAAGATTTCGGTTTAGGGTTAACTTTAAACGGGCATAGGTACAAGCATGTGGGCATGTTTAGAGACAGTGTTAGAGTTCAGGTTAGAGTTACGGCTGCGTGAGGATTCGGGTTATGGTAAGGTTGTGGATCAAATGTAGGGTGAGTGTAGGTTGAAGGTAAGAGTAGAGTTTAGTGCTTAAGGATGAATGAACCTATTGTCTCATTTAGGCTTATGGTAAACTTGACTGTTTAGGTATGGGTTGGGGTTAATATTTGTGTGAGGGTTAGAAAGTGTGCGAGGTTAAGAGTTGGGGTCAGGCTTGTGGCTTGTGTGTTACATCCTTTTTGGTTGTGGATAAGTTTAGCTCTCTGTCTAGTTTAAGGGATTGGATTACATTAACGGTGATATGGAGGCTTGGGTTGAAGGTGATGGATAGAGTTAAGTTAGGTTCAGGCGAAGGTTGACGGTTAGGAATAAGGTTAGTTGTAGGGGGAGCTGCATGTTCACATCAGATTTGGGGTTAGGATTAGGCTTAGGGTAGACATAAGGTTTAGTTTTAGGGCGGGGTTTAAGATGAGCCTTAGGTTAGGGTTCAGTTTAAAGTTAGGAGTCTACAGAATTACACCTAGGCTTAGGGTTACACCTCTTTTTAGGTTTAGACCTAGGGCTAGGTTTTGACCTAGGTTAGGGTTAGGATTAGGGTTGGTTTTAGGATAGCACTTAGGTTTGAGGTTTCATTTAAGTGTAGGATTATTGGAAGTACATCTGCTCTCCCTGGTTTTCCTTCACGATCACAATATTTCTGAGATTCATGGTTTAAGGAAAATCTTGCTCCTTGCCGGTTTCAAGGCAAAAAGGCGCCACCGGCAGTTTTTTTTCCGTCAAAATTATGTTCGCTCTTTGAGAACCTTGGGTCTTTGGGAAAGCCGTAAGTCCAGCAAGATTTTTCAGCTCAAGACTGCCCCAAGCAGTGGCTTCTACCTCTGAGCAATACAGCCCGTGGAATTCCTGAGAATCTGGAAACTGCCATGAAGTTCTCCCTGCGTTTTATTCACATGGAAGGAGCTCCTTCGAGGTTCCCATGCCTCTGTACACTGATGCTTCCAGCAACGCCATGTCTCACAGATCAATAGTGCTTCTCTGAGTTTCACTGGTCTAGGATAAAGGGTGAAGCGCCTGGGTTCCCGTGCTTCACTACTGTGTGGCCTCAAGATGATGTTTGTAGGCACTGCGGCAAATCCATCGGTGGCTATTCTCTCATATTGTCATTGCGATGGGAAGATTCCTTTTCGCTAGGAAATGTTTTACCGTGGAAGACGGGTCACGACAGAGCTGTCTCTTTTGTGTTGAGACAAACTTTGCTGAATTTACCTGCCAGCAGTTGCGTGTCCTCCATTTCTTTTAAGGTCGTTGGAGACGCACGAGTGTAAGGAGAACGGTGAATGGTGGCCGTTCATAGCCCAGGATCATCAGAAACCGCAGAGTAAATTTTAGGAATGTAGAAGTAGGACAACGGAGAAAACTTCATTCAGGGACTTCAGTGAACTCTCCTTACAATGCTGAGGCCTGACACTCCAGTACCTGGGGCAACACGGCTCCTGCCCTAGGTAGTTTTGTTGAGCATGCCTACCTCAGGTGGTGCCTTTTCTCTCCCAGCAATATTGCTCTGTGAAATTCTGAGGATGATGAAAACTATTTGCCATGGCTTTGTTCTTTCACCTCAGTGGCCTCATCTTTGAAGTACAAATGCTTTTCAACACAGGTGCTGCCTCCCTGAGCTTTCCTTTGTCTTGGTTCAATTGATGCAGATTCCTTTGCTGAATAGGCCATGGACTAGCACAGGTGGGTGCTTGTCAGTATACTGGGCACACAGAGCAATTTCCTTTGTCAAGACCCTCCTGGCTTGATCAAGGTTCTTTATTTCAGTGAAAACGATTTTTATCCAAATTCTAGAGGAGCACCAGTGTGCCTCTGGGAGCTACAGTCGGTCCTGCTGAACAGAGGCTCTGGAGTTTTCATTTTCTGACTAAAATTCAACACGGAATTTCATGGATCTAAGGAAACCGTGAATTGTGGACATACCAGATTCTCACATCTTCATTGTCTAATGGAAGCTGAAGTTTCCCAGTCTGATCCCGCTGCCACTTCATTTCTGGCAATGACCATTCAATTGTGGACGTTCAGCCTTCTTCGGAATTCTCTTATACCGGCATGTTCCCGTGCCACATTAAGACCACTCGGTGGAGGTTTATGTGACTCAGGACAACTCTTTATTTCAGGCGTCTAGAACAAAGGGAATTCACAGAGGTTGATGATCACTTATTAACGTCCCGTTTCTCTATAATGCCCACTGATGACACTTCTACTTCTGAGGGCAAAGAGCTGGTGCAGCATGATATTCTCATTTCAGCCACGCCACCTGCAGTTTCTTCCTTGCAGAAAAATCTTTCCCAGTGTACTTCTTTAAAATGCTGCAAAATAGTGGGACAGAAGATTTCGGTTTAGGGTTAACTTTAAACGGGCATAGGTACAGGCATGTGGGCAGGTTTAGAGACAGTGTTAGAGTTCAGGTTAGAGTTACGGCTGCGTGAGGATTCGGGTTATGGTAAGGTTGTGGATCAAATGTAGGGTGAGTGTAGGTTGAAGGTAAGAGTAGAGTTTAGTGCTTAAGGATGAATGAACCTATTGTCACATTTAGGCTTATGGTAAACTTGACTGTTTAGGTATGGGTTGGGGTTAATATTCACGTGAGGGTTAGAAAGTGTGCGAGGTTAAGAGTTGGGGTCAGGCTTGCGGCTTGTGTGTTACATCCGTTTTGGTTGTGTATAAGTTTAGTTCTCTGTCTAGTTTAAGGGATTGGATTACATTAACGGTGATATGGAGGCTTGGGTTGAAGGTGATGGATAGAGTTAAGTTAGGTTCAGGCGAAGGGTGACCATTAGGAATAAGGTTAGTTGTAGGGGGAGCTGCATGTTCACATCAGATTTGGGGTTAGGATTAGGCTTAGGGTAGATGTAAGGTTGGGGTTAGGGCGGGGTTTAAGATGAGCCTTAGGTTAGGGTTCAGTTTAAAGTTAGGAGTCTACAGAATTACACCTAGGCTTAGGGTTACACCTCTTTTTAGGTTTAGATCTAGGGCTAGGTTTTGACCTAAGTTAGTGTTAGGATTAGGGTTGGTTTTAGGATAGGATTTAGGTTTGAGGTTTCATTTAAGTGTAGGATTATTGAAAGTACATCTGCTCTCCCTGGTTTTCCTTCACGATCACAATATTTCTGAGATTCATGGTTTAAGGAAAATCTTGCTCCTTGCCGGTTTCAAGGCAAAAAGGCGCCACCGGCATTTTTTTTTCCGTCAAACTTATGTTCGCTCTTTGAGAACCTTGGGTCTTTGGGAATGCCGTGAGTCCAGCAAGATTTATCAGCTGAAGTGTGCCCCAAGCAGTGGGTTCTACCTCTGAGCAATACAGCCCGTAGAATTCCTGAGAATCTGGAACCTGCCATGAAGTTCACCCTGCGTTTTATTCACACGGAAGGAGCTCCTTCGAGGTTCCCATGCCTCTGTACACTGATGCTTCCAGCAACGCCATGTCTCCCAGGTCAATAGTGCTTCTCTGAGTTTCACTGGTCTAGGATAAAGGGTGAAGCGCCTGGGTTCCCGTGCTACACTACTGTGTGGCCTCAAGATGATGTTTGTAGGCACTGCGGCAAATCCATCGGTGGCAATTCTCTCATATTGTCATTGCGATGGGAAGATTCCTTTTTCGCTAGGAAATGTTTTACCGTGGAAGACGGGTCACCACAGAGCTGTCTGTTTTGTGTTGAGACAAACTTTGCTGAATTTACCTGCCAGCAGTTGCGTGTCCTCCCTTTCTTTTAAGGTCGATGGAGACGCACGAGTGTAAGATGATCATTGAATGGTGGCCGTTCATAGCCCAGGATCATCAGAAACCGCAGAGTAAATTTTAGGAATGTAGACGTAGGACAGCGGAGAAAACTTCATTCAGGGACTTCAGTGAACTCTCCTTACAATGCTGAGGCCTGACACGCCAGTACCTCGGGCAACAGGGCTCCTGCCCCACTTAGTTTTGTTGAGCGTGCCTCCTTCAGGTGGTGTCTTTTCGCTCCCAGCAATATTGCTGCGTGAAATTCTGTGGATGATGGAACCTATTTGCCATGGCTTTGTTCTTTCACCTCAGTGACCTCATCTTTGAAGTACAAATGCTTTTCAACACAGGTGCTGCCTCCCTGAGCTTTCCTTTGTCTTGGTTCAATTGATGCAGGTTCCTTTGCTGAATAGGCCATGGACTAGCACAGGTGGGTGCTTGTCAGTATACTGGGCACACACAGCAATTTCCTTTGTCAAGACCCACCTGGCTTGATCACGGTTCTTTTTTCCAGTGAAAACGATTTTTATCCAAATTCTAGAGGAGCAGCAGTGTGCCTCAGGGAGCTTCACCCGGGCCTGCTGAACAGAGGCTCCGGGGTTTTCATTTTCTGACTAAAATTCAACACGGAATTTCATGGATGTAAGGAAACCGTGAATTGTGGGCGTACCAGATTCTCACACCTTCATTGTCTAATGGAAGCTGAAGTTCCCAGTCTGATTCGGCTGCCACTTCATTTCTGGCAATGACCATTCAATTGTGGACGTTCAGCCATCTTCGGAATTCTCTTATACCGGCATGTTCCCGCGCCACATTAAGACCACTCGGTGGAGGTTTATGTGACTCAGGACAACTCTTTATTTCAGGCGTCTAGAACAAAGGGAATTCACAGAGGTTGATGATCACTTATTAAAGTCCCGTTTCTCTGTGATGCCCACTGATGACACTTCTACATCTGAGGGCAAAGAGCTCGTGCAGCATGATATTCTCATTTCAGCCACGCCACCTGCAGTTTCTTCCTTGCAGAAAAATCTTTCCCAGTGTACTTCTTTAAAATGCTGCAAAATAGTGAGACAGAAGATTTCGGTTTAGGGTTAACTATAACGGGCATAGGTACAGGCATGTGGGCATGTTTAGAGACAGTGTTAGAGTTGAGGTTAGAGTTACGGCTGCGTGAGGATTCGGGTTATGGTAAGGTTGTGTATCAAATGTAGGGTGAGTGTGAGGTTGAAGGTAAGAGAAGGGTTTAGTGTTTAAGGATGAATTAACCTATTGTCTCATTTAGGCTTATGGTAAACTTGACTGTTTAGGTATGGGTTGGGGTTAATATTCGTGTGAGGGTTAGAAAGTGTGCGAGGTTAAGAGTTGGGGTCAGACTTGTGGCTTGTGTGTAACATCCTTTTTGGTTGTGGATAAGTTTAGCTCTCTGTCTAGTTTAAGGGATTGGATTACATTAACGGTGATATGGAGGCTTGGGTTGAAGGTGATGGATAGAGTTAAGTTAGGTTCAGGCGAAGGGTGACGGTTAGGAATAAGGTTAGTTGTAGGGGGAGCTGCATGTTCACATCAGATTTGGGGTTAGGATTAGGCTTATTGTACACATAAGGTTAGGGTTAGGGCTTGGTTTAAGATGAGCCTTAGGTTAGGGATCAGTTTAAAGTTAGGAGTCTACAGAATTACACCTAGGCTTAGGGTTACACCTATTTTTAGGTTTAGATCTAGGGTTAGGTTTTGACCTAAGTTAGTGTTAGGATTAGGGTTGGTTTTTGATAGGATTTAGGTTTGAGGTTTCATTTAAGTGTAGGATTATTGAAAGTACATCTGCTCTCACTTGTTTTCCTTCATGATCACAATGTTTCTGAGATTCATGGTTTAAGGAAAATCTTACTCCTTGCCTGTTTCAAGGCAAAAAGGCGCCACCGGCAGTTTATTTTCCGTCAAACTTATGTTCGCTCTTTGAGAACCTTGGGTCTTTGGGAAAGCCGTGAGTCCAGCAAGATTTTTCAGCTCAAGTGTGCCCCAAGCAGTGGGTTCTACCTCTGAGCAATACAGCCCATGGAATTCCTGAGAATCTGGAACCTGCCATGAATTTCACCCTGCGTTTTATTCACACGGAAGGAGCTCCTTCGAGGTTCCCATGCCTCTGTACACTGATGCTTCCAGCAACGTCATGTCTCACAGGTCAATAGTGCTTCTCTGAGTTTCACTGGTCTAGGATAAAGGGTGAAGCGCCTGGGTTCCCGTGCCTCACTACTGTGTGGCCTCAAGATAATGTTTGTAGGCACTGCGGCAAAACCATCGGTGGCAATTCTCTCATATTGTCATTGCGATGGGAAGATTCCTTATTCGCTAGGAGATGTTTTACCGTGGAAGACAGGTCACCACAGAGCTGTCTCTTTTGTGTTGAGACAAACTTTGCTGAATTTACCTGCCAGCAGTTGAGTGTCCTCCCTTTCTTTTAAGGTTGATGGAGACGCACGATTGTAAGGAGAATGGTGAATGGTGGACGTTCATAACCCAGGATCACCAGAAACCGCAGAGTAAATTTTAGGAACGTAGACTTAGGACAGCTGAGAAAACTTCACTCAGGGACTTCAGTCAACTCTCCTTACAATGCTGAGGTCTGACACGCCTAGTACCTGGGGCAACACGGCTCCTGCCCTAGGTAGTTTTGTTGAGCGTGCCTCCCTCAGGTGGTGCCTTTTCTCTCCCAGCAATATTGCTCTGTGAAATTCTGCAGATGATGAAAACTATTTGCCATGGCTTTGTTCTTTCACCTCAGTGGCCTCATCTTTGAAGTACAAATGCTTTTCAACACAGGTGCTGCCTCCCTGAGCTTTCCTTTGTCTTGGTTCATTCGATGCAGATTCCTGTGCTGAATACGCCATGGACTAGCACAGGTGGGTGCTTGTCAGTATATTGGGCACATGCAGCAATTTCGTTTGTCAAGACCCACCTGGCTTGATCAACGTTCTTTATTCCAGTGACAATGATTTTTATCCAAATTCTAGAGGAGCACCAGTGTGCCTCTGGAATTTATACCCGGGCCTGCTGAACAGAGGCTCCGGAGTTTTCATTTTCTGACTAAAATTCAACACGGAATTTCATGGATCTAAGGGAACCGTGAATTGTGGACGTACCAGATTCTCACCTCTTCATTGTCTAATGGAAGCTGAAGTTTCCCAGTCTGATCCGGCTGCTACTTCATTTCTGGCAATGACCATTCAATTGTGGACGTTCAGCCTTCTTCGGAATTCTCTTATACCGGCATGTTCCCGCGCCACATTAAGACCACTCGGTGGAGGTTTATGTGACTCAGGACAACTCTTTATTTCAGGCGTCTAGAACAAAGGGAATTCACAGAGGTTGATGATCACTTATTAAAGTCCCGTTTCTCTATGATGCCCACTGATGACACTTCTACATCTGAGGGCAAAGAGCTCGTGCAGCATGATATTCTCATTTCAGCCACGCCGCCTGCAGTTTCTTCCTTGTAGAAAAATCTATCCCAGTGTACTTCTTTAAAAGGCTGCAAAATAGTGGGACAGAAGATTTCGGTTTAGGGTTAACTTTAAACGGGCATAGGTACAAGCATGTGGGCATGTTTAGAGACAGTGTTAGAGTTCAGGTGAGAGTTACGGCTGCGTGAGGATTCGGGTTATGGTAAGGTTGTGGATCAAATGTAGGGTGAGTGTGAGGTTGAAGGTAAGAGTAGGTTTTAGTGCTTAAGGATGAATGAACCTATTGTCTCATTTAGGCTTATGGTAAACTTGACTGTTTAGGTATGGGTTGGGGTTAATATTTGTGTGAGGGTTAGAAAGTGTGCGAGGTTGAGTTGGGGTCAGGCTTGCGGCTTGTGTGTTACATCCGTTTTGGTTGTGGATAAGTTTAGCTCTCTGTCTAGTTTAAGGGATTGGATTACATTAACGGTGATGTGGAGACTTGGGTTGAAGGTGATGGATAGAGTAAAGTTAGGTTCAGGCGAAGGGTGACGGTTAAGAATAAGGTTAGTTGTAGGGCGAGCTGCATGTTCAAATCAGATTTGGGGTTAAGATTAGGCTTAGGGTAGACATATGGTTAGGGTTAGGGCGGGGTTTAAGATGAGCCTTAGGTTAGGGTTCAGTTTAAAGTTAGGAGTCTACAGAATTACACCTAGGCTTAGGGTTACACCTCTTTTTAAGTTTAGACCTAGGGCTAGGTTTTGACCTAGGTTAGGGTTAGGATTAGGGTTAGTTTTAGGATAGCATTTAGGGTTGAGATTTCAGTTAAGTGTAGGATTATTGGAAGTACATCTGCTATCCCTGGTTTAACTTCACGATCACAATGTTTCTGAGTTTCATGGTTTAAGGAAAATCTTGCTCCTTGCCGGTTTCAAGGTAAAAAAGGCACCACCGGCAGTTTTTTTTCCGTCAAACTTATGTTCGCTCTTTGAGAACCTTGGGTCTTTGGGAAAACCGTGAGTCCAGCAAGATTTTTCAGCTCAAGTGTGCCCCAAGCAGTGGGTTCTACCTCTGAGCAATACAGCCCGTGGAATTCCTGAGAATCTGGAACCTGCCATGAAGCTCACCCTGCGTTTTATTCACACGGAAGAAGCTCCTTCGGGGTTCCCATGCCTCTGTACACTGATGCTTCCAGCAACGCCATGTCTCACAGGTCAATAGTGCTTCTCTGAGTTTCACTGGTGTAGGGTAAAGGGTGAAGCGCCTGGGTTCCCGTGCTTCACTACTGTGTGGCCTCAAGATGATGTTTGTAGGCACAGCGGCAAATCCATCGGTGGAAATTCACTCATATTATCATTGCGATGGGAAGATTCCTTATTCGCTAGGAAATGTTTTACCGTGGAAGACGGGTCACCACAGAGCTATCTCTTTTGTGTTGAGACAAACTTTGCTGAATTTACCTGCCAGCAGTTGCGTGTCCTCCCTTTCTTTTAAGGTCGATGGAGGCGCACGAGTGTAAGGAGAACGTTGAATGGTGGCGGTTCATAACCCAGGATCATCAGAAACCGCAGAGTAAATTTTAGGAACGTAGACGTAGGACAGCGGAGAAAACTTCACTCAGGGAATTCAGTCAACTCTCCTTATAATGCTGAGGCCTGACAAGCCTAGTACCTGGGGCAACACGGCTCCTGCCCTAGTTAGTTTTGTTGAGCGTGCCCCCCTCAGGTGGTGCCTTTTCTCTCCCAGCAATATTGCTCTGTGAAATTCTGAGGATGATGAAAACTATTTGCCATGGCTTTGTTCTTTCACCTCAGTGGCCTCATCTTTGAAGTACAAATGCTTTTCAACACAGGTGCTGCCTCCCTGAGCTTTCCTTTGTCTTGGTTCAATCGATGCAGATTCCTGTGCTGAATACGCCATGGACTAGCACAGGTGGGTGCTTGTCAGTATACTGGGCACATGCAGCAATTTCGTTTGTCAAGACCCACCTGGCTTGATCAACGTTCTTTATTCCAGTGAAAACGATTTTTATCCAAATTCTAGAGGAACACCAGTGTGCCTCTGGGAGCTACACCCGGGCCTGCTGAGCAGAGGCTCCGGGGTTTTCATTTTGTGACTAAAATCCAACACGGAATTTCATGGATCTAAGGAAACCGTGAATTGTGGACGTACCAGATTCTCACATCTTCATTGTCTAATGGAAGCTGAAGTTTCCCAGTCTGATCCGGCTGCCACTTCATTTCTGGCAATGACCATTCAATTGTGGACGTTCAGCCTTCTTCGGAATTCTCTTATACCGGCATGTTCCCGCGCCACATTAAGACCACTCGGTGGAGGTTTATGTGACTCAGGACAACTCTTTATTTCAGGCGTCTAGAACAAAGGGAATTCACAGAGGTTGATGATCACTTATTAAAGTCCCGTTTCTCTATGATGCCAACTGATGACACTTCTACATCTGAGGGCAAGGAGCTCGTGCAGCATGATATTCTCATTTCAGCCACGCCGCCTGCAGTTTCTTCCTTGTAGAAAAATCTTTCCCAGTGTACTTCTTTAAAATGCTGCAAAATAGTGGGCCAGAAGATTTCGGGTTAGGGTTAACTTTAAATGGGCATAGGTACAGGCATGTGGGCATGTTTAGAGACAGTGTTAGAGTTCAGGTTAGAGTTACGGCTGCGTGAGGATTTGGGTTATGGTAAGGTTGTGGATCAAATGTAGGGTGAGTGTGAGGTTGAAGGTAAGAGTAGGGTTTAGTGCTTAAGGATGAATGAACCTATTGTCTCATTTAGGCTTATGGTAAACTTGACTGTTTAGGTATGGGTTGGGGGTAATATTTGTGTGAGGGTTAGAAAGTGTGCGAGGTTGAGTTGGGGTCAGGCTTGCGGCTTGTGTGTTACATCCGTTTTGGTTGTGGATAAGTTTAGCTCTCTGTCTAGCTTAAGGGATTGGATTACATTAACGGTGATGTGGAGGCTTGGGTTGAAGGTGATGGATAGAGTTAAGTTAGGTTCAGGCGAAGGGTGACAGTTAGGAATAAGGTTAGTTGTAGGGGGAGCTGCATGTTCACATCAGATTTGGGGTTAGGATTAGGCTTAGGGTAGACATACGGTTAGGGTTAGGGCGGGGTTTAAGATGAGCCTTAGGTTAGGGTTCAGTTTAAAGTTAGGAGTCTACAGAATTACATCTAGGCTTAGGGTTACACCTCTTTTTAGGTTTAGACCTAGGGCTAGGTTTTGACCTAAGTTAGGGTTAGGATTAGGGTTGGTTTTAGGATAGCATTTAGGTTTGAGGTTTCATTTAAGTGTAGGACTATTGGAAGTACATCTGCTCTCCCTGGTTTAACTTCACGATCACAATGTTTCTGAGATTCATGGTTTAAGGAAAATCTTGCTCCTTGCCGGTTTCAAGGCAAAAAGGCACCACCGGCAGTTTTTTTTCCGTCAAACTTATGTTCGCTCTTTGAGAACCTTGGGTCTTTGGGAAAGCCGTGAGTCCAGCAAGATTTTTCAGCTCAAGTGTGCGACAAGCAGTGGGTTCTACCTCTTAGCATTACAGCCCGTGGAATTCCTGAGAATCTGGAACCTGCCATGAAGTTCACCCTGCGTTTTATTCACACGGAAGAAGCTCCTTCGGGGTTCCCATGCCTCTGTACACTGATGCTTCCAGCAACGCCATGTCTCACAGGTCAATAGTGCTTCTCTGAGTTTCACTGGTGTAGGGTAACGGGTGAAGCGCCTGGGTTCCCGTGCTTCACTACTGTGTGGCCTCAAGATGATGTTTGTAGGCACAGCGGCAAATCCATCGGTGGAAATTCTCTCATATTATCATTGTGATGGGAAGATTCCTTATTCGCTAGGAAATGTTTTACCGTGGAAGACGGGTCACCACAGAGCTATCTCTTTTGTGTTGAGACAAACTTTGCTGAATTTACCTGCCAGCAGTTGTGTGTCCTCCCTTTCTTTTAAGGTCGATGGAGACGCACGAGTGTAAGGAGAAAGGTGAATGGTGGCGGTTCATAACGCAGGATCATCAGAAACCGCAGAGTAAATTTTAGGAACGTAGACGTAGGACAGCGGAGAAAACTTCACTCAGGGACTTCAGTGAACTCTCCTTATAATGCTGAGGCCTGACACGCCTAGTACCTGGGGCAACACGGCTCCTGCCCTAGGTAGGTTTGTTGAGCGTGCCTCCCTCAGGTGGTGCCTTTTCTCTCCCAGCAATATTGCTCTGTGAAATTCTGCAGATGATGAAAACTATTTGCCATGGCTTTGTTCTTTCACCTCAGTGGCCTCATCTTTGAAGTACAAATGTTTTTCAACACAGTTTCTGCCTCCCTGAGCTTTCCTTTGTCTTGGTTCAATCGATGCAGATTCCTGTGCTGAATACGCCATGGACTAGCACAGGTGGGTGCTTGTCAGTATATTGGGCACATGCAGCAATTTCGTTTGTCAAGACCCACCTGGCTTGATCAACGTTCTTTATTCCAGTGAAAACGATTTTTATCCAAATTCTAGAGGAGCACCAGTGTGCCTCTGGGAGCTACACCCGGGCCTGCTGAGCAGAGGCTCTGGGATTTTCATTTTGCGACTAAAATTCAACACGGAATTTCATGGATGTAAGGAAACCGTGAATTGTGGACGTACCAGATTCTCACATCTTCATTGTCTAATGGAAGCTGAAGTTTCCCAGTCTGATCCGGCTGCCACTTCATTTCTGGCAATGACTATTCAATTGTGGACGTTCAGCCTTCTTCGGAATTCTCTTATACCGGCATGTTCCCGCGCCACATTAAGACCACTCGGTGGAGGTTTATGTGACTCAGGACAACTCTTTATTTCAGGCGTCTAGAACAAAGGGAATTCACAGAGGTTGATGATCACTTATTAAAGTCCCGTTTCTCTATGATGCCCACTGATGACACTTCTACATCTGAGGGCAAAGAGCTCGTGCAGCATGATATTCTCATTTCAGCCACGCCGCCTGCAGTTTCTTCCATGTAGAAAAATGTTTCCCAGTGTACTTCTTTAAAATGCTGCAAAATAGTGGACAGAAGATTTCGGTTTAGGGTTAACTTTAAATGGGCATAGGTACAGGCATGTGGGCATGTTTAGAGACAGTGTTAGAGTTCAGGTTAGAGTTACGGCTGCGTGAGGATTTGGGTTATGGTAAGGTTGTGGATCAAATGTAGGGTGAGTGTGAGGTTGAAGGTAAGAGTAGGGTTTAGTTCTTAAGGATGAATGAACCTATTGTCTCATTTAGGCTTATGGTAAACTTGACTGTTTATGGTTGGAGTTAATATTTGTGTGAGGGTTAGAAAGTGTGCGAGGTTGAGTTGGGGTCAGGCTTGCGGCTTGTGTGTTACATCCGTTTTGGTTGTGGATAAGTTTAGCTCTCTGTCTAGTTTAAGGGATTGGATTACATTAACGGTGATTGGCGGCTTGGGTTGAGGGTGATGGATAGAGTTAAGTTAGGTTCAGGCGAAGGGTGACGGTTAGGAGTAAGGTTAGTTGTAGGGGGAGCTGCATGTTCACATCAGATTTGGGGTTAGGATTAGGCTTAGGGTAAACATACGGTTAGGGTTAGGGCGGGGTTTAAGATGAGCCTTAGGTTAGGGTTCTGTTTAAAGTTAGGAGTCTACAGAATTACACCTAGGCTTAGGGTTACACTTCTTTTTAGGGGTAGAACTAGGGCTAGGTTTTGACCTAGGTTAGTGTTAGTATTAGGGTTGGTTTTAGGATAGCATTTAGGTTTGAGGTTTCATTTAAGTGTAGGATTATTGGAAGTACATCTGCTCTCCCTGGTTTAACTTCACGATCACAATGTTTCTGAGTTTCATGGTTTAAGGAAAATCTTGCTCCTTGCCGGTTTCAAGGCAAAAAGGCACCACCGGCAGTTTTTTATCCGTCAAACTTATGTTCACTCTTTGAGAACCTTGGGTCTTTGGGAAAGCCGTGAGTCCAGCAAGATTTTTCAGCTCAAGTGTGCCCCAAGCAGTGGGTTCTACCTCTGAGCAATACAGCCCGTGGAATTCCTGAGAATCTGGAACCTGCCATGAAGTTCACCCTGCGTTTTATTCACACGGAAGAAGCTCCTTCGGGGTTCCCATGCCTCTGTACACTGATGCTTCCAGCAACGCCATGTCTCACAGGTCAATAGTGCTTCTCTGAGTTTCACTGGTGTAGGGTAAAGGTTGAAGTGCACGGGTTCCCGTGCTTCACTACTGTGTGGCCTCAAGATGATGTTTGTAGGCACAGCGGCAAATCCATCGGTGGCAATTCACTCATATTATCATTGCGATGGGAAAATTCCTTATTCGCTAGGAAATGTTTTACCGTGGAAGACGGGTCACCACAGAGCTGTCTCTTTTGTGTTGAAACAAACTTTGCTGAATTTACCTGCCAGCAGTTGCGTGTCCTCCCTTTCTTTTAAGGTCGATGGAGACGCACGAGTGTAAGGAGAACGGTGAATGGTGGCCCTTTATAACCCAGGATCATCAGAAACCGCAGAGTAAAGTTTAGGAACGTAGACGTAGGACAGCGGAGAAAACTTCACTCAGGGACTTCAGTGAACTCTCCTTACAATGCTGAGGCCTGACACGCCTAGTACCTGTGGCAACACGGCTCGTGCCCTAGGTAGTTTTGTTGAGTGTGCCTCCCTCAGGTGGTGCCTTTTCTCTCCCAGCAATATTGCTCTGTGAAATTCTGCAGATGATGAAAACTATTTGCCATGGCTTTGTTCTTTCACCTCAGTGGCCTCATCTTTGAAGTACAAATGCTTTTCAACACAGGTGCTGCCTCCCTGAGCTTTCCTTTGTCTTGGTTCAATCGATGCAGATTCCTGTGCTGAAAAAGCCATGGACTAGCAAAGGTGGGTGCTTGTCAGTATATTGGGCACATGCAGCAATTTCGTTTGTCAAGACTGACCTGGCTTGATCAACGTTCTTTATTCCCGTGAAAACGATTTTTATCCAAATTCTAGAGGAGCACCAGTGTGCCTCTGGGAGCTACAGCCGGGCCTGCTGAACAGAGGCTCCGGATTTTTCATTTTCTGACTAAAATTCAACACGGAATTTCATGGATGTAAGGAGACCGTGAATTGTGGACGTACCAGATTCTCACATCTTCATTGTCTAATGAAAGCTGAAGTTTCCCAGTCTGATCCGGCTGCCCCTTCATTTCTGGCAATGACCATTCAATTGTGGACGTTCAGCCTTCTTCGGAATTCTCTTATACCGGCATGTTCCCGTGCCACATTAAGACCACTCGGTGGAGGTTTATGTGACTCAGGACAACTCTTTATTTCAGGCGTCTAGAACAAAGGGAATTCACAGAGGTTGATGATCACTTATTAACGTCCCGTTTCTCTATGATGCCCACTGATGACACTTCTACATCTGAGGGCAAAGAGCTCGTGCAGCATGATATTCTCATTTCAGCCACGCCGCCAGCAGTTTCTTCCTTGCAGAAAAATCTTTCCCAGTGTACTTCTTTAAAATGCTGCAAAATAGTGGGACAGAAGATGTCGGTTTAGCGTTAACTTTAAACGGGCATAGGTACAGGCATGTGGGCATGTTTAGAGACAGTGTTAGAGTTCAGGTTAGAGTTAAGGCTGCATGAGGATTCGGGTTATGGTAAGGTTGTGGATCACATGTAGGGGAAGTGTGAGGTTGAAAGTAAGAGTAGGGTTTAGTGCTTAAGGATGAATGAACCTATTGTCTCATTTAGGCTTATGGTAAACTTGACTGTTTAGGTATGGGTTGGGGGTAATATTTGTGTGAGGGTTAGAATGTGTGCGAGGTTAAGAGTTGTGGTCAGGCTTGCGGCTTGTGTGTTACATCCGTTTTGGTTGTGGAAAAGGTTAGCTCTCTGTCTAGTTTAAGGTATTGGATTGGATTAACGGTGATATTGAGGTTTGGATTGAATGTGATGGATAGAGTTAAGTTAGGATCAGGCGAAGGGAGACGGTTAGGAGTCAGGTTAGTTGTAGGGGGAGCTGCATGTTCACATCAGATTTGGGGTTAGGATTAGGCTTAGCGTTAGGGTAGACATACGGTTAGGGTTAGGGCTGGGTTTAGGGTGAGCCTTAGGTTAGGGTTCAGTTTAAGTTTAGGAGTCTACAGAATTATACCTAGCCTTGTGTTACACCTCTTTTTAGATTTAGACCTAGGGCTAGGTTTTGACCTAGGTTAAGGTTAGGATTAGGGTTGGTTTTAGGATAGCATTTAGGTTTGAGGTTTCATTTAAGTGTAGGTATTGGAAGTACATCTGCTCTCCCTGGTTTTCCTTCACGATCACAATGTTTCTGAGATTCATGGTTTAAGGAAAATCTTGCTCCTTGCCCGTTTCAAGGCAAAAAGGCGCCACCGGCAGTTTTTTTTCCGTCAAACTTATGCTCGCTCTTTGAGAACCTTGGGACTTTGGGAAAGCCGTGAGTCCAGCAAGATTTTTCAGTTCAAGTGTGCCCCAAGCAGTGGGTTCTACCTCTGAGCAATACACCCCGTGGAATTCCTGAGAATCATGAACCTGCCATGAAGTTCACCCTGCGTTTTATTCACACGGAAGAAGCTCCTTCGAGGTTCCCATGCCTCTGTACACTGATGCTTCCAGCAACGCCATGTCTCACATATCAATAGTGCTTCTCTGAGTTTCACTGGTCTAGGGTAAAGGGTGAAGCGCCTGGGTTCCCGTGCTTCAACTGTGTGGCCTCAAGATGATGTTTGTAGGCACAGCGGTAAATCCATCGGTGGCAATTCTCTCATATTGTCATTGCGATGGGTAGATTCCTTATTCGCTAGGAAATGTTTTACCGTGGAAGACGGGTCACCACAGAGCTGTCTCTTTTGTGTTGAGACAAAATGTGCTGAATTTACCTGCCAGCAGTTGCGTGTCCTCCCTTTCTTTTAAGGTCGATGGAGACGCAGGAGTGTAAGGAGATCGGTGAATGGTGGCCGTTCATAACCCAGGATCATGAGAAACCACAGAGGAAATTTTAGGAACGTAGACGAAGGACAGCGGAGAAAACTTCACTCAGGGACTTCAGTGAACTCTCTTTACAATGCTGAGGCCTGACACGCCTAGTGCCTGGGGCCAACTGGGCTCCTGCCCTAGGTAGTTTTGTTGAGCATGCCTCCCTCTGGTGGTGCCTTTTCTCTCCCAGCAATATTGCTCAGTGAAATTCTGCCGATGATGAAAACTATTTGCATGTGTTTGTCCTTTGACCTCATTGGCCTCATTTTTGAAGTACAAATGCTTCTCGACACGTGTGCTGCCACCCTGAGCTTTCCTGCAGATTCCTTTGGTGAATACGCCATGGACTAGCACAGGTGGGTGCTTGTCTGTACACCGGGCACAGGCAGCAATTTCGTTTGTCAAGACCCACCTGGCTTGATCAAGGTTCTTTATTCCCGTGAAAACGATTTTTATCCAAATTCTAGAGGAGCACCAGTGTGCCTCTGGGAGCTACACTGGGCCTGCTGTACAGAGGCTCCGGATTTTTCATTTTCTGACTAAAATTCAACACGGAATTTCATGGATCTAAGGAAACCGTGAATTGTAGACGTACCAAATTATCACATCTTCATTGTCTAATGGAAGCTTATGTTTCCCAGTCTGATCCGGCTGCCCCTTCATTTCTGGCAATGACCATTCAATTGTGGACGTTCAGCCTTCTTCGGAATTCTCTTATACCGGCATGTTCCCGTGCCACATTAAGACCACTCGGTGGAGGTTTATGTGACTCAGGACAACTCTTTATTTCAGGCGTCTAGAACAAAGGGAATTCACAGAGGTTGATGATCACTTATTAACGTCCCGTTTCTCTATGATGCCCACTGATGACACTTCTACATCTGAGGGCAAAGAGCTCGTGCAGCATGATATTCTCATTTCAGCCACGCCGCCAGCAGTTTCTTCCTTGCAGAAAAATCTTTCCCAGTGTACTTCTTTAAAATGCTGCAAAATAGTGGGACCGAAGATGTCGGTTTAGCGTTAACTTTAAACGGGCATAGGTACAGGCATGTGGGCATGTTTAGAGACAGTGTTAGAGTTCAGGTTAGAGTTAAGGCTGCATGAGGATTCGGGTTATGGTAAGGTTGTGGATCACATGTAGGGGAAGTGTGAGGTTGAAAGTAAGAGTAGGGTTTAGTGCTTAAGGATGAATGAACCTATTGTCTCATTTAGGCTTATGGTAAACTTGACTGTTTAGGTATGGGTTGGGGGTAATATTTGTGTGAGGGTTAGCAAGTGTGCGAGGTTAAGAGTTGTGGTCAGGCTTGCGGCTTGTGTGTTACATCCGTTTTGGTTGTGGAAAAGTTTAGCTCTCTGTCTAGTTTAAGGTATTGGATTGGATTAACGGTGATATTGAGGTTTGGATTGAATGTGATGGATAGAGTTAAGTTAGGATCAGGCGAAGGGAGACGGTTAGGAGTCAGGTTAGTTGTAGGGGGAGCTGCATGTTCACATCAGATTTGGGGTTAGGATTAGGCTTAGCGTTAGGGTAGACATACGTTTAGGGTTAGGGCTGGGTTTAGGGTGAGCCTTAGGTTAGGGTTCAGTTTAAGTTTAGGAGTCTACAGAATTATACCTAGCCTTGTGTTACACCTCTTTTTAGATTTAGACCTAGGGCTAGGTTTTGACCTAGGTTAAGGTTAGGATTAGGGTTGGTTTTAGGATAGCATTTAGGTTTGAGGTTTCATTTAAGTGTAGGTATTGGAAGTACATCTGCTCTCCCTGGTTTTCCTTCACGATCACAATGTTTCTGAGATTCATGGTTTAAGGAAAATCTTGCTCTTTGCCGGTTTCAAGGCAAAAAGGCGCCACCGGCAGTTTTTTTCCCGTCAAACTTATGCTCGCTCTTTGAGAACCTTGGGACTTTGGGAAAGCCGTGAGTCCAGCAAGATTTTTCAGTTCAAGTGTGCCCCAAGCAGTGGGTTCTACCTCTGAGCAATACAGCCCGTGGAATTCCTGAGAATCTGGAACCTGCCATGAAGTTCACCCTGCGTTTTATTCACACGGAAGAAGCTCCTTCGAGGTTCCCATGCCTCTGTACACTGATGCTTCCAGCAACGCCATGTCTCACATGTCAATAGTGCTTCTCTGAGTTTCACTGGTCTAGGGTAAAGGTTGAAGTGCCTGGGTTCCCGTGCTTCACTACTGTATGGCCTCAAGATGATGTTTGTAGGCACAGCGGCAAATCCACCGTTGGCAATTCTCTCATATTGTCATTGCGATGGGAAGATTCCTTATTCGCTAGGAAATGTTTTACCGTGGAAGACGGGTCACCACAGAGCTGTCTCTTTTGTGTTGAGACAAAATGTGCTGAATTTACCTGCCAGCAGTTGCGTGTCCTCCCTTTCTTTTAAGGTGGATGGAGACGCACGAGTGTAAGAACGGTGAATGGTGGCCGTTCATAACCCAGGATCATGAGAAACCACAGAGGAAATTTTAGGAACGTAGACGAAGGACAGCGGAGAAAACTTCACTCAGGGACTTCAGTGAACTCTCTTTACAATGCTGAGGCCTGACACGCCTAGTGCCTGGGGCTAACTCGGCTCCTGCCCTAGGTAGTTTTGTTGAGCATGCCTCCCTCTGGTGGTGCCTTTTCTCTCCCAGCAATATTGCTCAGTGAAATTCTGCCGATGATGAAAACTATTTGCATGTGTTTGTCCTTTGACCTCATTGGCCTCATTTTTGAAGTACAAATGCTTCTCGACACGTGTGCTGCCACCCTGAGCTTTCCTGCAGATTCCTTTGGTGAATACGCCATGGACTAGCACAGGTGGGTGCTTGTCTGTATACCGGGCACAGGCAGCAATTTCGTTTGTCAAGACCCACCTGGCTTGATCAAGGTTCTTTATTCCCGTGAAAACGATTTTTATCCAAATTCTAGAGGAGCACCAGTGTGCCTCTGGGAGCTACACCCGGGCCTGCTGAACAGAGGCTCCGGATTTTTCATTTTCGGACTAAAATTCAACACGGAATTTCATGGATCTAAGGAAACCGTGAATTGTGGACGTACCAGATTATCACATCTTCATTGTCAAATGGAAGCTTATGTTTCCCAGTCTGATCCGGCTGCCCCTTCATTTCTGGCAATGACCATTCAATTGTGGACGTTCAGCCTTCTTCGGAATTCTCTTATACCGGCATGTTCCCGTGCCACATTAAGACCACTCGGTGGAGGTTTATGTGACTCAGGACAACTCTTTATTTCAGGCGTCTAGAACAAAGGGAATTCACAGAGGTTGATGATCACTTATTAACGTCCCGTTTCTCTATGATGCCCACTGATGACACTTCTACATCTGAGGGCAAAGAGCTCGTGCAGCATGATATTCTCATTTCAGCCACGCCGCCAGCAGTTTCTTCCTTGCAGAAAAATCTTTCCCAGTGTACTTCTTTAAAATGCTGCAAAATAGTGGGACAGAAGATGTCGGTTTAGCGTTAACTTTAAACGGGCATAGGTACAGGCATGTGGGCATGTTTAGAGACAGTGTTAGAGTTCAGGTTAGAGTTAAGGCTGCATGAGGATTCGGGTTATGGTAAGGTTGTGGATCACATGTAGGGGAAGTGTGAGGTTGAAAGTAAGAGTAGGGTTTAGTGCTTAAGGATGAATGAACCTATTGTCTCATTTAGGCTTATGGTAAACTTGACTGTTTAGGTATGGGTTGGGGGTAATATTTGTGTGAGGGTTAGAAAGTGTGCGAGGTTAAGAGTTGTGGTCAGGCTTGCGGCTTGTGTGTTACATCCGTTTTGGTTGTGGAAAAGTTTAGCTCTCTGTCTAGTTTAAGGTATTGGAGTGGATTAACGGTGATATTGAGGTTTGGATTGAATGTGATGGATAGAGTTAAGTTAGGATCAGGCGAAGGGAGACGGTTAGGAGTCAGGTTAGTTGTAGGGGGAGCTGCATGTTCACATCAGATTTGGGGTTAGGATTAGGCTTAGCGTTAGGGTAGACTACGGTTAGGGTTAGGGCTGGGTTTAGGGTGAGCCTTAGGTTAGGGTTCAGTTTAAGTTTAGGAGTCTACAGAATTATACCTAGCCTTGTGTTACACCTCTTTTTAGATTTAGACCTAGGGCTAGGTTTTGACCTAGGTTAAGGTTAGGATTAGGGTTGGTTTTAGGATAGCATTTAGGTTTGAGGTTTCATTTAAGTGTAGGTATTGGAAGTACATCTGCTCTCCCTGGTTTTCCTTCACGATCAGAATGTTTCTGAGATTCATGGTTTAAGGAAAATCTTGCTCCTTGCCGGTTTCAAGGCAAAAAGGCGCCACCGGCAGTTTTTTTTTCCGTCAAACTTATGCTCGCTCTTTGAGAACCTTGGGACTTTGGGAAAGCCGTGAGTCCAGCAAGATTTTTCAGTTCAAGTGTGCCCCAAGCAGTGGGTTCTACCTCTGAGCAATACACCCCGTGGAATTCCTGAGAATCATGAACCTGCCATGAAGTTCACCCTGCGTTTTATTCACACAGAAGAAGCTCCTTCGAGGTTCCCATGCCTCTGTACACTGATGCTTCCAGCAACGCCATGTCTCACATGTCAATAGTGCTTCTCTGAGTTTCACTGGTCTAGGGTAAAGGTTGAAGTGCCTGGGTTCCCGTGCTTCACTACTGTATGGCCTCAAGATGATGTTTGTAGGCACAGCGGCAAATCCACCGTTGGCAATTCTCTCATATTGTCATTGCGATGGGAAGATTCCTTATTCGCTAGGAAATGTTTTACCGTGGAAGACGGGTCACCACAGAGCTGTCTCTTTTGTGTTGAGACAAAATGTGCTGAATTTACCTGCCAGCAGTTGCGTGTCCTCCCTTTCTTTTAAGGTGGATGGAGACGCACGAGTGTAAGAACGGTGAATGGTGGCCGTTCATAACCCAGGATCATGAGAAACCACAGAGGAAATTTTAGAAACGTAGACGAAGGACAGCGGAGAAAACTTCACTCAGGGACTTCAGTGAACTCTCTTTACAATGCTGAGGCCTGACACGCCTAGTGCCTGGGGCTAACTCGGCTCCTGCCCTAGGTAGTTTTGTTGAGCATGCCTCCCTCTGGTGGTGCCTTTTCTCTCCCAGCAATATTGCTCAGTGAAATTCTGCCGATGATGAAAACTATTTGCATGTGTTTGTCCTTTGACCTCATTGGCCTCATTTTTGAAGTACAAATGCTTCTCGACACGTGTGCTGCCACCCTGAGCTTTCCTGCAGATTCCTTTGGTGAATACGCCATGGACTAGCACAGGTGGGTGCTTGTCTGTATACCGGGCACAGGCAGCAATTTCGTTTGTCAAGACCCACCTGGCTTGATCAAGGTTCTTTATTCCAGTGAAAACGATTTTTATCCAAATTCTAGAGGAGCACCAGTGTGCCTCTGGGAGCTACACCCGGGCCTGCTGAACAGAGGCTCCGGATTTTTCATTTTCTGACTAAAATTCAACACGGAATTTCATGGATCTAAGGAAACCGTGAATTGTGGACGTACCAGATTATCACATCTTCATTGTCTAATGGAAGCTTATGTTCCCCAGTCTGATCCGGCTGCCCCTTCATTTCTGGCAATGACCATTCAATTGTGGACATTCAGCCTTCTTCGGAATTCTCTTATACCGGCATGTTCCCGTGCCACATTAAGACCACTCGGTGGAGGTTTATGTGACTCAGGACAACTCTTTATTTCAGGCGTCTAGAACAAAGGGAATTCACAGAGGTTGATGATCACTTATTAACGTCCCGTTTCTCTATGATGCCCACTGATGACACTTCTACATCTGAGGGCAAAGAGCTCGTGCAGCATGATATTCTCATTTCAGCCACGCCGCCAGCAGTTTCTTCCTTGCAGAAAAATCTTTCCCAGTGTACTTCTTTAAAATGCTGCAAAATAGTGGGACAGAAGATGTCGGTTTAGCGTTAACTTTAAACGGGCATAGGTACAGGCATGTGGGCATGATTAGAGACAGTGTTAGAGTTCAGGTTAGAGTTAAGGCTGCATGAGGATTCGGGTTATGGTAAGGTTGTGGATCACATGTAGGGGAAGTGTGAGGTTGAAAGTAAGAGTAGGGTTTAGTGCTTAAGGATGAATGAACCTATTGTCTCATTTAGGCTTATGGTAAACTTGACTGTTTAGGTATGGGTTGGGGGTAATATTTGTGTGAGGGTTAGAATGTGTGCGAGGTTAAGAGTTGTGGTCAGGCTTGCGGCTTGTGTGTTACATCCGTTTTGGTTGTGGAAAAGTTTAGCTCTCTGTCTAGTTTTAGGTATTGGATTGGATTAACGGTGATATTGAGGTTTGGATTGAATGTGATGGATAGAGTTAAGTTAGGATCAGGCGAAGGGAGACGGTTAGGAGTCAGGTTAGTTGTAGGGGGAGCTGCATGTTCACATCAGATTTGGGGTTAGGATTAGGCTTAGCGTTAGGGTAGACATACGGTTAGGGTTAGGGCTGGGTTTAGGGTGAGCCTTAGGTTAGGGTTCAGTTTAAGTTTAGGAGTCTACAGAATTACACCTAGCCTTGTGTTACACCTCTTTTTAGATTTAGACCTAGGGCTAGGTTTTGACCTAGGTTAAGGTTAGGATTAGGGTTGGTTTTAGGATAGCATTTAGGTTTGAGGTTTCATTTAAGTGTAGGTATTGGAAGTACATCTGCTCTCCCTGTTTTTCCTTCACGATCACAATGTTTCTGAGATTCATGGTTTAAGGAAAATCTTGCTCCTTGCCCGTTTCAAGGCAAAAAGGCGCCACCGGCAGTTTTTTTTTCCGTCAAACTTATGCTCGCTCTTTGAGAACCTTGGGACTTTGGGAAAGCCGTGAGTCCAGCAAGATTTTTCAGTTCAAGTGTGCCCCAAGCAGTGGGTTCTACCTCTGAGCAATACAGCCCGAGGAATTCCTGAGAATCTGGAACCTGCCATGAAGTTCACCCTGCGTTTTATTCACACGGAAGAAGCTCCTTCGAGGTTCCCATGCCTCTGTACACTGATGCTTCCAGCAACGCCATGTCTCACAGGTCAATAGTGCTTCTCTGAGTTTCACTGGTCTAGGGTAAAGGGTGAAGCGCCTGGGTTCTCGTGCTTCACTACTGTATGGCCTCAAGATGATGTTTGTAGGCACAGCGGCAAATCCATCGGTGGCAATTTTCTCATATTGTCATTGCGATTGGAAGACTCCTTATTCGCTAGGAAATGTTTTACCGTGGAAGACGGGTCACCACAGAGCTGTCTCTTTTGTGTTGAGACAAACTTTGCTGAATTTACCTGCCAGCAGTTGCGTGTCCTCCCTTTCTTTTTAGGTGGATGGAGACGCACAAGTGTAAGGAGAACGATGAATGGTGGCCGTTCATAACCCAGGATCATCAGAAACCGCAGAGGAAATTTTAGGAACGTAGACGTAGGACAGCGGAGAAAACTTCACTCAGGGACTTCAGTGAACTCTCTTTACAATGCTGAGGCCTGACATGCCTAGTGCCTGGGGCCAACTTGGCTCCTGCCCTAGGTAGTTTTGTTCAGCATGCCTCCCTCTGGTGGTGCCTTTTCTCTCCCAGCAATATTGCTCAGTGAAATTCTGCCGATGATGAAAACTATTTGCATGTGTTTGTCCTTTCACCTCATTGGCCTCATTTTTGAAGTGCAAATGCTTTTCGACACGTGTGCTGCCACCCTGAGCTTTCCTGCAGATTCCTGTGGTGAATACGCCATGGACTAGCACAGGTCGGTGCTTGTCAGTATACCAGGCACACGCAGCAAATTCGTTTGTCAAGACCCACCTTGCTTGATCCAAGGTTCTTTATTCCCGTGAAAACGATTTTTATCCAAATTCTAGAGGAGCACCAGTGTGCCTCTGGGAGCTACACCCGGGCCTGCTGAACAGAGGCTCCGGATTTTTCATTTTGTGACTAAAATTCAACACGGAATTTCATGGATTTAAGGAAACCGTGAATTGTGGACGTACCAGATTCTCACATCTTCATTGTCTAATGGAAGCTGAAGTTTCCCAGTCTGATCCGGCTGCCACTTCATTTCTGGCAATGACCATTCAATTGTGGACGTTCAGCCTTCTTCGGAATTCTCTTATACCGGCATGTTCCCGCGCCACATTAAGACCACTCGGTGGAGGTTTATGTGACTCAGGACAACTCTTTATTTCAGGCGTCTAGATCAAAGGGAATTCACAGAGGTTGATGATCACTTATTAAAGTCCCGTTTCTCTCTGATGCCCACTGATGACCCTTCTACATCTGAGGGCAAAGAGCTCGTGCAGCATGATATTCTCATTTCAGCCACGCCGCCTGCAGTTTCTTCCTTGCAGAAAAATCTTTCCCAGTGTACTTCTTTAAAATGCTGCAAAATAGTGGGACAGAAGATTTCGGTTTAGGGTTAACTTTAAACGGGCATAGGTACAGGCATGTGGGCATGTTTAGAGACAGTGTTAGAGTTCAGGTTAGAGTTACGGCTGCGTGAGGATTCGGGTTATGGTAAGGTTGTGGATCAAATGTAGGGTGAGTGTAGGTTGAAGGTAAGAGTAGGGTTTAGTGCTTAAGGATGAATGAACCTATTGTCTCATTTAGGCTTATGGTAAACTTGACTGTTTAGGTATGGGTTGGGGGTAATATTTTTGTGAGGGTTAGCAAGTGTGCGAGGTTAAGATTTGTGGTCAGGCTTGCGGCTTGTGTGTTACATCCGTTTTGGTTGTGGACAAGTTTAGCTCTCTGTATAGTTTAAGGGATTGGGTTGCATTAACGGTGATATGGAGGCTTGGACTGAAGGTGATGGATAGAGTTAAGTTAGGTTCAGGCGAAGGGTGACGGTTAGGAGTCAGGTTAGTTGTAGGGGGAGCTGCATGTTCACATCAGATTTGGGGTTGGGATTAGGCTTAGCCTTAGGGTAGACATATGGTTAGGGTAAGGGCTCGGTTTAGGGTGAGCCTTAGGTTAGGGTTCAGTTTAAGGTTAGGAGTCTACAGAATTACACTTAGACTTCGGGTTACTCCTCTTTTTAGGTTTAGACCTAGGGCTAGGTTTTGACCTAGGTTAAGGTTAGGATTAGGGTTGGTTTTAGGATAGCATTTAGGTTTGAGGTTTCATTTAAGTGTAGGTATTGGAAGTACATCTGCTCTCCCTGGTTTTCCTTCACGATCACAATGTTTCTGAGATTCATGGTTTAAGGAAAATCTTGCTCCTTGCCGGTTTCAAGGCAAAAAGGCGCCACCGGCAGTTTTTTTTCGGTCAAACTTATACTCGCTCTTGAGAACCTTGGGACTTTGGAAAAGCCGTGAGTCCAGCAAGATTTTTCAGTTCAAGTGTGCCCCAAGCAGTGGGTTCTACCTCTGAGCAATACAGCCCGTGGAATTCCTGAGAATCTGGAACCTGCCATGAAGTTCACCCTGCGTTTTATTCACACGGAAGAAGCTCCTTCGAGGTTCCCATGCCTCTGTACACTGATGCTTCCAGCAACGCCATGTCTCACATGTCAATAGTGCTTCTCTGAGTTTCACTGGTGTAGGGTAAAGGGTGAAGCGCCTGGGTTCCCGTGCTTCACTACTGTATGGCCTCAAGATGATGTTTGTAGGCACAGCGGTAAATCCATCGGTGGCAATTCTCTCATATTGTCAGTGCGATGGGTAGATTCCTTATTCGCTAGGAAATGTTTTACCGTGGAAGACGGGTCACCACAGAGCTGTCTGTTTTGTGTTGAGACAAACTTTGCTGAATGTACCTGCCAGCAGTTGCGTGTCCTCCCTTTCTTTTAAGGTCAATGGAGACGCACGAGTGTAAGGAGAACGGTGAATGGTGGCCCTTCATAACCCAGGATTATCAGAAAGCGCAGAGTAAAGTTTAGGAACGTAGACGTAGGACAGCAGAGAAAACTTCACTCAGGGATATCAGTGAACTCTCCTTACAATGCTGATGCCTGACACGCCTAGTGCCTTGGCAACACGGCTCCTGCCCTAGGTAGTTTTGTTGAGCGTGCCTCCCTCTGGTGGTGCCTTTTCTCTCCCAGAAATATTGCTCCGTGAAATTCTGCCGATGATGAAAACTGTTTGCCATGGGTTTGTCCTTTCACCTCATTGGCCTCATCTATGAAGTGCAAATGCTTTTCGACACGGGTGCTGCCTCCATGAGCTTTCCTTTGTCTTGCCTCACTCAATGCAGATTCCTGTGCTGAATACGCCATGGACTAGCACAGGTGTGTGCTTGTCAGTATACCCGGCACACGCAGAAATTTCGTTTGTCAAGACTCACCTAGCTTGATCAAGGTTCTTTATTCCAGTGAAAACTATTTTTATCCAAATTCTAGAGGAGCACCAGTGTGCCTCTGGGAGCTACACCCGGGCTTGCTGAACAGAGGCTCCGGTGTTTTCATTTTCTGACTAAAAGTCAACACGGAATTTCATGGATCTAAGGAAACCTTGAATTGTGGACTTACCAGATTCTCACATCTTCATTGTCTAATGGAAGCTGAAGTTTCCCAGTCTGATCCCGCTGCCCCTTCATTTCTGGCAATGACCATTCAATTGTGGACGTTCAGCCTTCTTCGAATTCTCTTATACCGGCATGTTCCCGCGCCACATTAAGACCACTCGGTGGAGGTTTATGTGACTCAGGACAACTCTTTATTTCAGGCGTGTAGAACAAAGGGAATTCACAGAGGTTGATGATCACTTATTAAAATCCCGTTTCTCTATGATACCCACTGATGACCCTTCTACATCTGAGGGCAAAGAGCTCGTGCAGCATGATATTCTCATTTCAGCCACGCCGCCTGCAGTTTCTTCCTTGCAGAAAAATCTTTCCCAGTGTACTTCTTTAAAATGCTGCAAAATAGTGGGACAGAAGATTTCGGTTTAGCGTTAACTTTAAAAGGGCATAGGTACAGGCATGTGGGCATGTTTAGAGACAGTGTTAGAGTTCAGGTTAGAGTTACGGCTGCGTGAGAATTCGGGTTATGGCAAGGTTGTGGATCCAATGTAGGGTGAGTGTGAGGTTGAAGGTAAGAGTAGGGTTTAGTGCTTAAGGATGAATGAACCTATTGTCTCATTTAGACTTATGGTAAACTTGGCTGTTTAGGTATGGGTTGGGGTTAATATTTGTGTGAGGGTTAGAAAGTATGCGAGGTTAAGAGTTGGGGTCAGGTTTGCGGCTTGTGTGTTACATCCGTTTTGGTTGTGGATAAGTTTAGCTCTCTGTCTAGTTTAAGGGATTGGGTTGCATTAACGCAGATATGGAGGTTTGGATTGAAGGTGATGGATAGAGATAAGTTAGGTTCAGGCGAAGGGTGACGGTTAGGAGTCAGGTTAGTTGTAGGTGGAGCTGTATGTTCACATCAGATTTGGGTTTAGGATTAGGCTTAGCCTTAGGGTAGACATACGGTTAGGGTTAGGGCTGGGTTTAGGGTGAGCCTTAAGTTAGGGTTCAGTTTAAGGTTAGGAGTCTACAGAATTACACCTAGACTTCGGGTTACTCCTCTTTTTAGGTTTAGACCTAGGGCTAGGTTTTGACCTAGGTTAGGGTTAGGATTAGGGTTGGTTTTATGATAGCATTTAGGTTTGAGGTTTCATTTAAGTGTAGGATTATTGGAAGTACATCTGCTCTCCCTGGTTTAACTTCACGATTACAATGTTTCTGAGATTCACGGTTTCAGGAAAATCTTGCTCCTTGCCGCTTTCAAGGGAAAATGGCGCCACCGGCAGTTTTTTTCCCGTCAAACTTATGCTCGCTCTTTGAGAACCTTGGGTCTTTGGGAAAGCCGTGAGTCCAGCAAGATTTTTTAGTTCAAGTGTGCCCCAAGCAGTGGGTTCTACCTCTGAGCAATACAGCCCGTGGAATTCCTGAGAATCTGGAACCTGCCATGAAGTTCACCCTGCGTTTTACTCACACAAAAGAAGCTCCTTCGAGGTTCCCATGTCTCTGTACACTGATGCTTCCAGCACCGCCATGTCTCACAGGTCAATAGTGCTTCTCTGAGTTTCACTGGTCTAGGGTAAAGGGTGAAGCAACTGGGTTCCCGTGCTTCACTACTGTGTGGCCTCAAGATGATGTTTGTAGGCACAGCGGCAAATCCATCGGTGGCAATTCTCTCATATTGTCATTGCGATTGGAAGACTCCTTATTCGCTAGGAAATGTTTTACCGTGGAAGACAGGTCACCACAGAGCTGTCTGTTTTGTGTTGAGACAAACTTTGCTGAATTTACCTGCCAGCAGTTACGTGTCCTCCCTTTCTTTTTAGGTAGATGGAGACGCACGAGTGTAAGGAGAACGGAGAATGGTGGCCGTTCATAACCCAAGATCATCAGAAACCGCAGAGGAAATTTTAGGAACGTAGACGTAGGACAGCGGAGAAAACTTCACTCAGGGACTTCAGTGAACTCTCTTTACAATGCTGAGGCCTGACATGCCTAGTGCCTGGGGCCAACTCGGCTCCTCCCCTAGGTAGTTTTGTTCAGCATGCCTCCCTCTGGTGGTGCCTTTTCTCTCCCAGCAATATTGCTCCGTGAAATTCTGCCGATGATGAAAACTATTTGCATGTGTTTGTCCTTTCACTTCATTGGCCTCATTTTTGAAGTGCAAATGCTTTTCGACACGTGTGCTGCCACCCTGAGCTTTCCTGCAGATTCCTGTGGTGAATACGCCATGGACTAGCACAGGTCGGTGCTTGTCAATATACCAGGCACACGCAGCAATTTCGTTTATCAAGACCCACCTTGCTTGATCCAAGGTTCTTTATTCCCGTGAAAACGATTTTTATCCAAATTCTAGAGGAGCACCAGTGTGCCTCTGGGAGCTACACCCGGGCCAGCTGAACAGAGGCTCCGGAGTTTTCATTTTGTGACTAAAATTCAACACGGAATTTCATGGATCTAAGGAAACCGTGAATTGTGGATGTACCAGATTCTCACATCTTCATTGTCTAATGGAAGCTGAAGTTTCCCAGTCTGATCCCGCTGCCACTTCATTTCTGGCAATGACCATTCAATTGTGGACGTTCAGCCTTCTTCGGAATTCTCTTATACCGGCATGTTCCCGCGCCACATTAAGACCACTCGGTGGAGGTTTATGTGACTCAGGACAACTCTTTATTTCAGGCATCTAGAACAAAGGGAATTCACTGAGGTTGATGATCACTTATTAAAGTCCCGTTTCTCTATGATGCCCACTGATGACCCTTCTACATCTGAGGGCAAAGAGCTCGTGCAGCATGATATTCTCATTTCAGCCACGCCGCCTGCAGTTTCTTCCTTGCAGAAAAATCTTTCCCAGTGTACTTCTTTAAAATGCTGCAAAATAGTGGGACAGAAGATTTCGGTTTAGGGTTAACTTTAAACGGGCATAGGTACAGGCATGTGGGCATGTTTAGAGACAGTGTTAGAGTTCAGGTTAGAGTTACGGCTGCGTGAGGATTCGGGTTATGGTAGGGTTGTGGATCAAATGTAGGGTGAGTGTGAGGTTGAAGGTAAGAGTAGGGTTTAGTGCTTAAGGATGAATGAACCTATTGTCTCATTTAGGCTTATGGTAAACTTGACTGTTTAGGTATGGGTTGGGGGTAATATTTGTGTGAGGGTTAGCAAGTGTGCGAGGTTAAGAGTTGTGGTCAGGCTTGCGGCTTGTGTGTTACATCCGTTTTGGTTGTGGACAAGTTTAGCTCTCTGTATAGTTTAAGGGATTGGGTTGCATTAACGGTGATATGGAGGCTTGGACTGAAGGTGATGGATAGAGTTAAGTTAGGTTCAGGCGAAGGGTGACGGTTAGGAGTCAGGTTAGTTGTAGGGGGA
Source organism: Tenrec ecaudatus (assembly GCF_050624435.1). NCBI lineage: Eukaryota > Metazoa > Chordata > Mammalia > Afrosoricida > Tenrecidae > Tenrec > Tenrec ecaudatus. The sequence continues at coordinate 222,790 of NW_027459493.1, forward strand.
GCTGCATGTTCACATCAGATTTGGGGTTGGGATTAGGCTTAGCCTTAGGGTAGACATATGGTTAGGGTCAGGGCTCGGTTTAGGGTGAGCCTTAGGTTAGGGTTCAGTTTAAGGTTAGGAGTCTACAGAATTACACTTAGACTTCGGGTTACTCCTCTTTTTAGGTTTAGACCTAGGGCTAGGTTTTGACCTAGGTTAAGGTTAGGATTAGGGTTGGTTTTAGGATAGCATTTAGGTTTGAGGTTTCATTTAAGTGTAGGTATTGGAAGTACATCTGCTCTCCCTGGTTTTCCTTCACGATCACAATGTTTCTGAGATTCATGGTTTAAGGAAAATCTTGCTCCTTGCCGGTTTCAAGGCAAAAAGGCGCCACCGGCAGTTTTTTCCCCGTCAAACTTATGCTCGCTCTTTGAGAACCTTGGGACTTTGGGAAAGCCGTGAGTCCAGCAAGATTTTTCAGTTCAAGTGTGCCCCAAGCAGTGGGTTCTACCTCTGAGCAATACAGCCCGTGGAATTCCTGAGAATCTGGAACCTGCCATGAAGTTCACCCTGCGTTTTATTCACACGGAAGAAGCTCTTTCGAGGTTCCCATGCCTCTGTACACTGATGCTTCCAGCAACGCCATGTCTCACATGTCAATAGTGCTTCTCTGAGTTTCACTGGTGTAGGGTAAAGGGTGAAGCGCCTGGGTTCCCGTGCTTCACTACTGTATGGCCTCAAGATGATGTTTGTAGGCACAGCGGTAAATCCATCGGTGGCAATTCTCTCATATTGTCAGTGCGATGGGTAGATTCCTTATTCGCTAGGAAATGTTTTACCGTGGAAGACGGGTCACCATAGAGCGGTCTGTTTTGTGGTGAGACAAACTTTGCTGAATGTACCTGCCAGCAGTTGCGTGTCCTCCCTTTCTTTTAAGGTCGATGGAGACGCACGAGTGTAAGGAGAACGGTGAATGGTGGCCCTTCATAACCCAGGATCATCAGAAAGCACAGAGTAAAGTTTAGGAACGTAGACGTAGGACAGCAGAGAAAACTTCACTCAGGGATATCAGTGAACTCTCCTTACAATGCTGATGCCTGACACGCCTAGTGCCTTGGCAACACGGCTCCTGCCCTAGGTAGTTTTGTTGAGCGTGCCTCCCGCTGGTGGTGCCTTTTCTCTCCCAGAAATATTGCTCCGTGAAATTCTGCCAATGATGAAAACTGTTTGCCATGGGTTTGTCCTTTCACCTCATTGGCCTCATCTTTGAAGTGCAAATGCTTTTCGACACGGGTGCTGCCTCCATGAGCTTTCCTTTGTCTTGGCTCACTCGATGCAGATTCCTGTGCTGAATACGCCATGGACTAGCACAGGTGGGTGCTTGTCAGTATACCCGGCACACGCAGAAATTTCGTTTGTCAAGACTCACCTAGCTTGATCAAGGTTCTTTATTCCAGTGAAAACGATTTTTATCCAAATTCTAGAGGAGCACCAGTGTGCCTCTGGGAGCTACACCCGGGCTTGCTGAACAGAGGCTCCGGTGTTTTCATTTTCTGACTAAAAGTCAACACGGAATTTCATGGATCTAAGGAAACCGTGAATTGTGGACGTACCAGATTCTCACATCTTCATTGTCTAATGGAAGCTGAAGTTTCCCAGTCTGATCCGGCTGCCCCTTCATTTCTGGCAATGACCATTCAATTGTGGACGTTCAGCCTTCTTCGAATTCTCTTATACCGGCATGTTCCCGCGCCACATTAAGACCACTCGGTGGAGGTTTATGTGACTCAGGACAACTCTTTATTTCAGGCGTGTAGAACAAAGGGAATTCACAGAGGTTGATGATCACTTATTAAAATCCCGTTTCTCTATGATACCCACTGATGACCCTTCTACATCTGAGGGCAAAGAGCTCGTGCAGCATGATATTCTCATTTCAGCCACGCCGCCTGCAGTTTCTTCCTTGCAGAAAAATCTTTCCCAGTGTACTTCTTTAAAATGCTGCAAAATAGTGGGACAGAAGATTTCGGTTTAGCGTTAACTTTAAAAGGGCATAGGTACAGGCATGTGGGCATGTTTAGAGACAGTGTTAGAGTTCAGGTTAGAGTTACGGCTGCGTGAGAATTCGGGTTATGGTAAGGTTGTGGATCCAATGTAGGGTGAGTGTGAGGTTGAAGGTAAGAGTAGGGTTTAGTGCTTAAGGATGAATGAACCTATTGTCTCATTTAGGCTTATGGTAAACTTGACTGTTTAGGTATGGGTTGGGGGTAATATTTGTGTGAGGGTTAGAAAGTGTGCGAGGTTAAGAGTTGGGGTCAGGTTTGCGACTTGTGTGTTTCATCCGTTTTGGTTGTGGATAAGTTTAGCTCTCTGTCTAGTTTAAGGGATTGGGTTGCATTAACGTAGATATGGAGGTTTGGATTGAAGGTGATGGATAGAGATAAGTTAGGTTCAGGCGAAGGGTGACGGTTAGGAGTCAGGTTAGTTGTAGGTGGAGCTGTATGTTCACATCAGATTTGGGTTTAGGATTAGGCTTAGCCTTAGGGTAGACATACGGTTAGGGTTAGGGCTGTGTTTAGGGTGAGCCTTAAGTTAGGGTTCAGTTTAAGTTTAGGAGTCTACAGAATTACACCTAGACTTAGGGTTACACCTCTTTTTAGGTTTAGACCTAGGGCTAGGTTTTGACCTAGGTTAGGGTTAGGATTAGGGTTGGTTTTAGGATAGCATTTAGGTTTGAGGTTTCATTTAAGTGTAGGATTATTGGAAGTACATCTGCTCTCCCTGGTTTAACTTCACGATCACAATGTTTCTGAGATTCACGGTTTCAGGAAAATCTTGCTCCTTGCCGCTTTCAAGGGAAAATGGCGCCACCGGCAGTTTTTTTCCCGTCAAACTTATGCTCGCTCTTTGAGAACCTTGGGTCTTTGGGAAAGCCGTGAGTCCAGCAAGATTTTTCAGTTCAAGTGTGCCCCAAGCATTGGGTTCTACCTCTGAGCAATACAGCCCGTGGAATTCCTGAGAATCTGGAACCTGCCATGAAGTTCACCCTTCGTTTTACTCACACGGAAGAAGCTCCTTCGAGGTTCCCATGTCTCTGTACACTGATGCTTCCAGCACCGCCATGTCTCACAGGTCAATAGTGCTTCTCTGAGTTTCACTGGTCTAGGGTAAAGGGTGAAGCAACTGGGTTCCCGTGCTTCACTACTGTGTGGCCTCAAGATGATGTTTGTAGGCACAGCGGAAAATCCATCGGTGGCAATTCTCTCATATTGTCATTGCGATGGGAAGACTCCTTATTCGCTAGGAAATGTTTTACCGTGGAAGACGGGTCACCACAGAGCTGTCTGTTTTGTGTTGAGACAAACTTTGCTGAATTTACCTGCCAGCAGTTACGTGTCCTCCCTTTCTTTTTAGGTAGATGGAGACGCATGAGTGTAAGGAGAACGGTGAATGGTGGCCGTTCATAACCCAGGATCATCAGAAACCGCAGAGGAAATTTTAGGAACGTAGACGTAGGACAGCGGAGAAAACTTCACTCAGGGACTTCAGTGAACTCTCTTTACAATGCTGAGGCCTGACATGCCTAGTGCCTGGGGCCAACTCGGCTCCTCCCCTAGGTAGTTTTGTTCAGCATGCCTCCCTCTGGTGGTGCCTTTTCTCTCCCAGCAATATTGCTCCGTGAAATACTGCCGATGATGAAAACTATTTGCATGTGTTTGTACTTTCACTTCATTGGCCCCATTTTTGAAGTGCAAATGCTTTTCGACACGTGTGCTGCCACCCTGAGCTTTCCTGCAGATTCCTGTGGTCAATACGCCATGGACTAGCACAGGTCGGTGCTTGTCAATATACCAGACACACGCAGCAATTTCGTTTGTCAAGACCCACCTTGCTTGATCCAAGGTTCTTTATTCCCGTGAAAACGATTTTTATCCAAATTCTAGAGGAGCACCAGTGTGCCTCTGGGAGCTACACCCGGGCCTGCTGAACAGAGGCTCCGGAGTTTTCATTTTGTGACTAAAATTCAACACGGAATTTAATGGATCTAAGGAAACCGTGAATTGTGGACGTACCAGATTCTCACATCTTCATTGTCTAATGGAAGCTGAAGTTTCCCAGTCTGATCCCGCTGCCACTTCATTTCTGGCAATGACCATTCAATTGTGGACGTTCAGCCTTCTTCGGAATTCTCTTATACCGGCATGTTCCCGCGCCACATTAAGACCACTCGGTGGAGGTTTATGTGACTCAGGACAACTCTTTATTTCAGGCGTCTAGAACAAAGGGAATTCACAGAGGTTGATGATCACTTATTAAAGTCCCGTTTCTCTATGATGCCCACTGATGACCCTTCTACATCTGAGGGCAAAGAGCTCGTGCAGCATGATATTCTCATTTCAGCCACGCCGCCTGCAGTTTCTTCCTTGCAGAAAAATCTTTCCCAGTGTACTTCTTTAAAATGCTGCAAAATAGTGGGACAGAAGATTTCGGTTTAGCGTTAACTTTAAACGGGCATAGGTACAGGCATGTGGGCATGTTTAGAGACAGTGTTAGAGTTCAGGTTAGAGTTACGGCTGCGTGAGGATTCGGGTTATGGTAAGGTTGTGGATCAAATGTAGGGTGAGTGTGAGGTTGAAGGTAAGAGTAGGGTTTAGTGCTTAAGGATGAATGAACCTATTGTCTCATTTAGGCTTATGGTAAACTTGACTGTTTAGGTATGGGTTGGGGGTAATATTTGTGTGAGGGTTAGCAAGTGTGCGAAGTTAAGAGTTGTGGTCAGGCTTGCGGCTTGTGTGTTACATCCGTTTTGGTTGTGGACAAGTTTAGCTCTCTGTATAGTTTAAGGGATTGGGTTGCATTAACCGTGATATGGAGGCTTGGACTGAAGGTGATGGATAGAGTTAAGTTAGGTTCAGGCGAAGGGTGACGGTTAGGAGTCAGGTTAGTTGTAGGGGGAGCTGCATGTTCACATCAGATTTGGGGTTGGGATTAGGCTTAGCCTTAGGGTAGACATACGGTTAGGGTAAGGGCTCGGTTTAGGGTGAGCCTTAGGTTAGGGTTCAGTTTAAGGTTAGGAGTCTACAGAATTACACTTAGACTTGGGGTACTCCTCTTTTTAGGTTTAGACCTAGGGCTAGGTTTTGACCTAGGTTAAGGTTAGGAATGGGGTTGGTTTTAGGATAGCATTTAGGTTTGAAGTTTCATTTAAGTGTAGGTATTGGAAGTACATCTGCTCTCCCTGGTTTTCCTTCAAGATCACAATGTTTCTGAGATTCATGGTTTAAGGAAAATCTTGCTCCTTGCCGGTTTCAAGGCAAAAAGGCGCCACCGGCAGTTTTTTTTCCGTCAAACTTATGCTCGCTCTTTGAGAACCTTGGAACTTTGGGAAAGCCGTGAGTCCAGCAAGATTTTTCAGTTCAAGTGTGCCCCAAGCATTGGGTTCTACCTCTGAGCAATACAGCCCGTGGAATTCCTGAGAATCTGGAACCTGCCATGAAGTTCACCCTGCGTTTTATTCACACGGAAGAAGCTCCTTCGAGGTTCCCATGCCTCTGTACACTGATGCTTCCAGCAACGCCATGTCTCACATGTCAATAGTGCTTTTCTGAGTTTCACTGGTGTAGGGTAAAGGGTGAAGCGCCTGGGTTCCCGTGCTTCACTACTGTATGGCCTCAAGATGATGTTTGTAGGCACAGCGGTAAATCCATCGGTGGCAATTCTCTCATATTGTCAGTGCGATGGGTAGATTCCTTATTCGCTAGGAAATGTTTTACCGTGGAAGACGGGTCACCACAGAGCTGTCTTTTTTGTGTTGAGACAAACTTTGCTGAATGTACCTGCCAGCAGTTGCGTGTCCTCCCTTTCTTTTAAGGTCGATGGAGACGCACGAGTGTAAGGAGAACGGTGAATGGTGGCCCTTCATAACCCAGGATCATCAGAAATCGCAGAGTAAAGTTTAGGAACGTAGACGTAGGACAGCAGAGAAAACTTCACTCAGGGATATCAGTGAACTCTCCTTACAATGCTGATGCCTGACACGCCTAGTGCCTTGGCAACACGGCTCCTGCCCTAGGTAGTTTTGTTGAGCGTGCCTCCCTCTGGTGGTGCCTTTTCTCTCCCAGAAATATTGCTCCGTGAAATTCTGCCGATGATGAAAACTGTTTGCCATGGGTTTGTCCTTTCATCTCATTGGCCTCATCTTTGACGTGCAAATGCTTTTCGACACGGGTGCTGCCTCCATGAGCTTTCCTTTGTCTTGGCTCACTCGATGCAGATTCCTGTGCTGAATACGCCATGGACTAGCACACGTGGGTGCTTGTCAGTATACCGGGCACACGCAGAAATTTCGTTTGTCAAGACTCACCTAGCTTGATCAAGGTTCTTTATTCCAGTGAAAACGATTTTTATCCAAATTCTAGAGGAGCACCAGTGTGCCTCTGGGAGCTACACCCGGGCTTGCTGAACAGAGGCTCCGGTGTTTTCATTTTCTGACTAAAAGTCAACACGGAATTTCATGGATCTAAGGAAACCGTGAATTGTGGACGTACCAGATTCTCACATCTTCATTGTCTAATGGAAGCTGAAGTTTCCCAGTCTGATCCCGCTGCCACTTCATTTCTGGCAATGAACATTCAATTGTGGACGTTCAGCCTTCTTCGGAATTCTCTTATACCGGCATGTTCCCGCGCCACATTAAGACCACTCGGTGGAGGTTTATGTGACTCAGGACAACTCTTTATTTCAGGCGTCTAGAACAAAGGGAATTCACAGAGGTTGATGATCACTTATTAAAATCCCGTTTCTCTATGATACCCACTGATGACCCTTCTACATCTGAGGGCAAAGAGCTCGTGCAGCATGATATTCTCATTTCAGCCACGCCGCCTGCAGTTTCTTCCTTGCAGAAAAATCTTTCCCAGTGTACTTCTTTAAAATGCTGCAAAATAGTGGGACAGAAGATTTCGGTTTAGCGTTAACTTTAAAAGGGCATAGGTACAGGCATGTGGGCATGTTTAGAGACAGTGTTAGAGTTCAGGTTAGAGTTACGGCTGCGTGAGAATTCGGGTTATGGTAAGGTTGTGGATCCAATGTAGGGTGAGTGTGAGGTTGAAGGTAAGAGTAGGGTTTAGTGCTTAAGGATGAATGAACCTATTGTCTCATTTAGGCTTATGGTAAACTTGACTGTTTAGGTATGGGTTGGGGGTAATATTTGTGTGAGGGTTAGAAAGTGTGCGAGGTTAAGAGTTGGGGTCAGGTTTGCGACTTGTGTGTTACATCCGTTTTGGTTGTGGATAAGTTTAGCTCTCTGTCTAGTTTAAGGGATTGGGTTGCATTAACGTAGATATGGAGGTTTGGATTGAAGGTGATGGATAGAGATAAGTTAGGTTCAGGCGAAGGGTGACGGTTAGGAGTCAGGTTAGTTGTAGGTCGAGCTGTATGTTCACATCAGATTTGGGTTTAGGATTAGGCTTAGCCTTAGGGTAGACATACGGTTAGGGTTAGGGCTGGGTTTAGGGTGAGCCTTAAGTTAGGGTTCAGTTTAAGGTTAGGAGTCTACAGAATTACACCTAGACTTAGGGTTACACCTCTTTTTAGGTTTAGACCTAGGGCTAGGTTTTGACCTAGGTTAGGGTTAGGATTAGGGTTGGTTTTAGGATAGCATTTAGGTTTGAGGTTTCATTTAAGTGTAGGATTATTGGAAGTACATCTGCTCTCCCTGGTTTAACTTCACGATCACAATGTTTCTGAGATTCACGGTTTCAGGAAAATCTTGCTCCTTGCCGCTTTCAAGGGAAAATGGCGCCACCGGCAGTTTTTTTCCCGTCAAACTTATGCTCGCTCTTTGAGAACCTTGGGTCTTTGGGAAAGCCGTGAGTCCAGCAAGATTTTTCAGTTCAAGTGTGCCCCAAGCATTGGGTTCTACCTCTGAGCAATACAGCCCGTGGAATTCCTGAGAATCTGGAACCTGCCATGAAGTTCACCCTTCGTTTTACTCACACGGAAGAAGCTCCTTCGAGGTTCCCATGTCTCTGTACACTGATGCTTCCAGCACCGCCATGTCTCACAGGTCAATAGTGCTTCTCTGAGTTTCACTGGTGTAGGGTAAAGGGTGAAGCACCTGGGTTCCCGTGCTTCACTACTGTGTGGCCTCAAGATGATGTTTGTAGGCACAGCGGAAAATCCATCGGTGGCAATTCTCTCATATTGTCATTGCGATGGGAAGACTCCTTATTCGCTAGGAAATGTTTTACCGTGGAAGACGGGTCACCACAGAGCTGTCTGTTTTGTGTTGAGACAAACTTTGCTGAATTTACCTGCCAGCAGTTACGTGTCCTCCCTTTCTTTTTAGGTAGATGGAGACGCACGAGTGTAAGGAGAACGGTGAATGGTGGCCGTTCATAACCCAGGATCATCAGAAACCGCAGAGGAAATTTTAGGAACGTAGACGTAGGACAGCGGAGAAAACTTCATTCAGGGACTTCAGTGAACTCTCTTTACAATGCTGAGGCCTGACATGCCTAGTGCCTGGGGCCAACTCGGCTCCTCCCCTAGGTAGTTTTGTTCAGCATGCCTCCCTCTGGTGGTGCCTTTTCTCTCCCAGCAATATTGCTCCGTGAAATACTGCCGATGATGAAAACTATTTGCATGTGTTTGTCCTTTCACTTCATTGGCCCCATTTTTGAAGTGCAAATGCTTTTCGACACGTGTGCTGCCACCCTGAGCTTTCCTGCAGATTCCTGTGGTGAATACGCCATGGACTAGCACAGGTCGGTGCTTGTCAATATACCAGACACACGCAGCAATTTCGTTTGTCAAGACTCACCTTGCTTGATCCAAGGTTCTTTATTCCCGTGAAAATGATTTTTATCCAAATTCTAGAGGAGCACCAGTGTGCCTCTGGGAGCTACACCCGGGCCTGCTGAACAGAGGCTCCGGAGTTTTCATTTTGTGACTAAAATTCAACACGGAATTTAATGGATCTAAGGAAACCGTGAATTGTGGACGTACCAGATTCTCACATCTTCATTGTCTAATGGAAGCTGAAGTTTCCCAGTCTGATCCCGCTGCCACTTCATTTCTGGCAATGACCATTCAATTGTGGATGTTCAGCCTTCTTCGGAATTCTCTTATACCGGCATGTTCCCGCGCCACATTAAGACCACTCGGTGGAGGTTTATGTGACTCAGGACAACTCTTTATTTCAGGCGTCTAGAACAAAGGGAATTCACAGAGGTTGATGATCACTTATTAAAGTCCCGTTTCTCTATGATGCCCACTGATGACCCTTCTACATCTGAGGGCAAAGAGCTCGTGCAGCATGATATTCTCATTTCAGCCACGCCGCCTGCAGTTTCTTCCTTGCAGAAAAATCTTTCCCAGTGTACTTCTTTAAAATGCTGCAAAATAGTGGGACAGAAGATTTCGGTTTAGCGTTAACTTTAAACGGGCATAGGTACAGGCATGTGGGCATGTTTAGAGACAGTGTTAGAGTTCAGGTTAGAGTTACGGCTGCGTGAGGATTCGGGTTATGGTAAGGTTGTGGATCAAATGTAGGGTGAGTGTGAGGTTGAAGGTAAGAGTAGGGTTTAGTGCTTAAGGATGAATGAACCTATTGTCTCATTTAGGCTTATGGTAAACTTGACTGTTTAGGTATGGGTTGGGGGTAATATTTGTGTGAGGGTTAGCAAGTGTGCGAAGTTAAGAGTTGTGGTCAGGCTTGCGGCTTGTGTGTTACATCCGTTTTGGTTGTGGACAAGTTTAGCTCTCTGTATAGTTTAAGGGATTGGGTTGCATTAACCGTGATATGGAGGCTTGGACTGAAGGTGATGGATAGAGTTAAGTTAGGTTCAGGCGAAGGGTGACGGTTAGGAGTCAGGTTAGTTGTAGGGGGAGCTGCATGTTCACATCAGATTTGGGGTTGGGATTAGGCTTAGCCTTAGGGTAGACATACGGTTAGGGTAAGGGCTCGGTTTAGGGTGAGCCTTAGGCTAGGGTTCAGTTTAAGGTTAGGAGTCTACAGAATTACACTTAGACTTCGGGTTACTCCTCTTTTTAGGTTTAGACCTAGGGCTAGGTTTTGACCTAGGTTAAGGTTAGGAATAGGGTTGGTTTTAGGATAGCATTTAGGTTTGAGGTTTCATTTAAGTGTAGGTATTGGAAGTACATCTGCTCTCCCTGGTTTTCCTTCACGATCACAATGTTTCTGAGATTCATGGTTTAAGGAAAATCTTGCTCCTTGCCGGTTTCAAGGCAAAAAGGCGCCACCGGCAATTTTTTTTCCGTCAAACTTATGCTCGCTCTTTGAGAACCTTGGGACTTTGGGAAAGCCGTGAGTCCAGCAAGATTTTTCAGTTCAAGTGTGCCCCAAGCATTGGGTTCTACCTCTGAGCAATACAGCCCGTGGAATTCCTGAGAATCTGGAACCTGCCATGAAGTTCACCCTGCGTTTTATTCACACGGAAGAAGCTCCTTCGAGGTTCCCATGCCTCTGTACACTGATGCTTCCAGCAACGCCATGTCTCACATGTCAATAGTGCTTCTCTGAGTTTCACTGGTGTAGGGTAAAGGGTGAAGCGCCTGGGTTCCCGTGCTTCACTACTGTATGGCCTCAAGATGATGTTTGTAGGCACAGCGGTAAATCCATCGGTGGCAATTCTCTCATATTGTCAGTGCGATGGGTAGATTCCTTATTCGCTAGGAAATGTTTTACCGTGGAAGACGGGTCACCACAGAGCTGTCTGTTTTGTGTTGAGACAAACTTTGCTGAATGTACCTGCCAGCAGTTGCGTGTCCTCCCTTTCTTTTAAGGTCGATGGAGACGCACGAGTGTAAGGAGAACGGTGAATGGTGGCCCTTCATAACCCAGGATCATCAGAAATCGCAGAGTAAAGTTTAGGAACGTAGACGTAGGACAGCAGAGAAAACTTCACTCAGGGATATCAGTGAACTCTCCTTACAATGCTGATGCCTGACACGCCTAGTGCCTTGGCAACACGGCTCCTGTCCTAGGTAGTTTTGTTGAGCGTGCCTCCCTCTGGTGGTGCCTTTTCTCTCCCAGAAATATTGCTCCGTGAAATTCTGCCGATGATGAAAACTGTTTGCCATGGGTTTGTCCTTTCACCTCATTGGCCTCATCTTTGACGTGCAAATGCTTTTCGACACGGGTGCTGCCTCCATGAGCTTTCCTTTGTCTTGGCTCACTCGATGCAGATTCCTGTGCTGAATACGCCATGGACTAGCACACGTGGGTGCTTGTCAGTATACCGGGCACACGCAGAAATTTCGTTTGTCAAGACTCACCTAGCTTGATCAAGGTTCTTTATTCCAGTGAAAACGATTTTTATCCAAATTCTAGAGGAGCACCAGTGTGCCTCTGGGAGCTACACCCGGGCTTGCTGAACAGAGGCTCCGGTGTTTTCATTTTCTGACTAAAAGTCAACACGGAATTTCATGGATCTAAGGAAACCGTGAATTGTGGACGTACCAGATTCTCACATCTTCATTGTCTAATGGAAGCTGAAGTTTCCCAGTCTGATCCCGCTGCCACTTCATTTCTGGCAATGAACATTCAATTGTGGACGTTCAGCCTTCTTCGGAATTCTCTTATACCGGCATGTTCCCGCGCCACATTAAGACCACTCGGTGGAGGTTTATGTGACTCAGGACAACTCTTTATTTCAGGCGTCTAGAACAAAGGGAATTCACAGAGGTTGATGATCACTTATTAAAATCTCGTTTCTCTATGATACCCACTGATGACCCTTCTACATCTGAGGGCAAAGAGCTCGTGCAGCATGATATTCGCATTTCAGCCACGCCGCCCGCAGTTTCTTCCTTGCAGAAAAATCTTTCCCAGTGTACTTCTTTAAAATGCTGCAAAATAGTGGGACAGAAGATTTCGGTTTAGCGTTAACTTTAAAAGGGCATAGGTACAGGCATGTGGGCATGTTTAGAGACAGTGTTAGAGTTCAGGTTAGAGTTACGGCTGCGTGAGAATTCGGGTTATGGTAAGGTTGTGGATCCAATGTAGGGTGAGTGTGAGGTTGAAGGTAAGAGTAGGGTTTAGTGCTTAAGGATGAATGAACCTATTGTCTCATTTAGGCTTATGGTAAACTTGACTGTTTAGGTATGGGTTGGGGGTAATATTTGTGTGAGGGTTAGAAAGTGTGCGAGGTTAAGAGTTGGGGTCAGGTTTGCGGCTTGTGTGTTACATCCGTTTTGGTTGTGGATAAGTTTAGCTCTCTGTCTAGTTTAAGGGATTGGGTTGCATTAACGTAGATATGGAGGTTTGGATTGAAGGTGATGGATAGAGATAAGTTAGGTTCAGGCGAAGGGTGACGGTTAGGAATCAGGTTAGTTGTAGTTGGAGCTGTATGTTCACATCAGATTTGGGGTTAGGATTAGGCTTAGCCTTAGGGTAGACATACGGTTAAGGTTAGGGCTGGGTTTAGGGTGAGCCTTAAGTTAGGGTTCAGTTTAAGGTTAGGAGTCTACAGAATTACACCTAGACTTAGGGTTACACCTCTTTTTAGGTTTAGACCTAGGGCTAGGTTTTGACCTAGGTTAGGGTTAGGATTAGGGTTGGTTTTAGGATAGCATTTAGGTTTGAGGTTTCATTTAAGTGTAGGATTATTGGAAGTACATCTGCTCTCCCTGGTTTTCCTTCACGATCACAATGTTTCTGAGATTCACGGTTTCAGGAAAATCTTGCTCCTTGCCGCTTTCAAGGGAAAATGCCGCCACCGGCAGTTTTTTTCCCGTCAAACTTATGCTCGCTCTTTGAGAACCTTGGGTCTTTGGGAAAGCCGTGAGTCCAGCAAGATTTTTCAGTTCAAGTGTGCCCCAAGCATTGGGTTCTACCTCTGAGCAATACAGCCCGTGGAATTCCTGAGAATCTGGAACCTGCCATGAAGTTCAACCTGCGTTTTACTCACACGGAAGAAGCTCCTTCGAGGTTCCCATGTCTCTGTACACTGATGCTTCCAGCAACGCCATGTCTCACAGGTCAATAGTGCTTCTCTGAGTTTCACTGGTCTAGGGTAAAGGGTGAAGCGCCTGGGTTCCCGTGCTTCACTACTGTATGGCCTCAAGATGATGTTTGTAGGCACAGCGGCAAATCCATCGGTGGCAATTCTCTCATATTGTCATTGCGATGGGAAGATTCCTTATTCGCTAGGAAATGTTTTACTGTGGAAGACGGTTCAGCACAGAGCTGTCTCTTTTGTGTTGAGACAAAGTTTGTCTCCGTGTTAATGCTGCTCAGTTCAAACATTTTCACAGGCCCTGGCGAAATGAAACCCGTGCTTATTACCTAGGTGGAGTTTCAGGCGATTCAGCCCATTTGCTTCTGCTGAAGAGGCTACCTCAGAAAAACAGGAAACAAAAACATAGAGGGTGCCATTGACATTAGGTTTCTCATTTTCTTCCTTTCTTCACTACCTTCCTTTCTTCTTCTTGCCCTTCTCTTTCTCTTTTCTTGCTTCCCTCCCTTTGCTCACGTCTTCCTGCCTGCCTTCACCTTCCATCTTCCCTCCCACACTCCTCCATTTCTTCTTCGCTCCTCTCTCCCCACCGCCACCTTTCTCCTTTCCTTCCCTGCCTTTTCCCTTCAGCCTCCCAGTCTCCCTCCTTCACTCTCTCCCTTTGCTCCTTCCTTTCCCCACCTTGTTTTGATCCAGTGATTTGTACTTCTTTCTTCCTCTCATTCCACCCATCCCCATTGCTGGAGAAACATCAGTTCCTTGTGGCGCTGGTTTCTTGGCACCAGACCCTGTTCTTTGGGTGCTCACAAGTCTGCGTCCTGTGTGCAAACATAAGACAGACATATGATCAGGGTTGGACAGAAGATGGGATTTGACAGGTGTACTGCATCCCAAATCTCCAGGAGGCAAAGGTAAAGTCAGGCTCCTGCCTTTAAGGTTATGTCTCCCATTGTAACTGCATCCCACAGAGGCTCCTGCCTCCTGGGCACCTGAGGCCTGCTGACTGCCTTCCACTAGCTCCTGGGGAATTGGGGCAGCAATGGCAAGAACAACAAAAATCCCCAGCAGTTGACAAGAAGGGAGGCTGCCTTGCTCGAAAGACGGCCCCCCTCAACCACCTGCATGTTGTTGAGATGCAGGTTCTCATCCCTGTGGCTGGGCAAGAAACGCCCCCTCCCCAAACGCAGTGGCTTCAAACAAGGACCATCATCGTGTGGTTGCTGGGACGCCACTGGGTCGTGCTTGGAGTCTCCCATGAGTTGGCAGTCACATGGGAGCTGGGGAAGGGGCCTCTGGTGACTCCAGTGCCTACACGTGCACTCAGAGGGCTGGCAGCTGAAGCTGGCCGTTAGCTGGGTGCTTAGCTGGGTTGTTGGTTGGAGTGTCTCCACGTGACCTTTCCAGGCGGCTCAGGCTTCTTTCAGCATAGTGTCCGGGTGCTGAGAAGTGTCCTGAGAGGTAGCACGTGGAGGCTGGACATTCTAAGGGTGAGCACTCAAGAAGAAGTCTTTGAAGGGATTTTTCAGAAGCTGTGAAGCACTTTGTGGGAGGGAAGGGGGTTGCCCAAACTAGATGTCACTGTGTCATCTTCTCCATAATCTATTGGTCACAGAGGTCATGAAACATCCCAATTTAAGGGCAAAGGGCATAGACTCTACCTTCCTATAGGTAGCCTGTCAAGGAATTTGGGGGTCACATACGAAGACTGGGAGACCCTGGGTGGCACAAATGGTTAAGGACTCAACGTATCAAGAGGTGGGCAGTTGCACCCCTCAGAAGAAATAACTAATGGCCTGCTTCTAGAAGCCCACAGGCTTGAGAATCCTGTGATGTGTAGTTTCTCCCTGGCACCCAGGGGGTCCTCGGGAACCAGAACCAACATAACAGCAACGGGTTGGGTTTATGATGGTTTTGTTTGGGCTAATATTAAAACGACTAGTATGAAATTATATATGTATTGTGTTTAACTCTCAGAACTCTGATTATGCTGAAGTTGAACAAAACCGTCTGCCTCTTCTATGAACGCCAGCCGATGGAGGCAAAGGGTGAGGGTCTAGAGGAAGAATGAATGTCCCATTCCCGTCCTTATGTTTCAGTTGTCCTTAAAGGGCACAGGGGACAAACCAGACGTCTTTGATATGATTTTAGCCTAATGATGTGCTAGTATGATGATGAGCAGCCTGAAAAGTGGTTTTAACTAATGTGATCCAATATTTGAAAAGTTGACGATTTCACATCGAATTTTATATTCTCAGCATCTCAGTTACAAACAGAAAATCAGGCCTTAAAATCCTTGCATTTCCCCAAGGCAACAACAGTCTGGAGCTAGAATTTGAATGTCCCCTGTGGATGAGCTGACACGTGCCTGTTAACCACAGTCCCCATCTATCCCTATTGCCCCCAACACAGAGGTTGGCTACAAGTATCCTTTATCTATATGGCTAAATAGGTTAGTTGGTTTGGATTGGGTTGCTAGTTTTTCCTGTTTTGTTTTGCTTACTTTTGATTTTTTGGGGGGGCTAGGAAATGGTGTGTATTTTGGTACCATGTCTTCCAAAGCGAGAAAACCAAACCCAGTAAGCCAAGAAGGTCAAACAGTCTAGATTAATGATGAAAGGAGGAGCCCTGTTGGTGAGGTAGATTACGAGTTGGACTTCTAACTGCAAGATCAGAAGTTCGAAACTCCCCCCACCCCCACTCCACAAGAGAAAGATGAGATTTTCTACTCCTGTAAAGATTTACAGCCTTGGAAACCCACAGGGGCAGTTCTATACTCTGTCCAAAGGGTTGCTATATGTCAGAATTGATTCCAGGGTAGTGAGGTTTTCTTGATTGATATAAATAATTTTTGGTGAGTATTGAAAAAACCAGTCAATATTATTTTTAATACACATCAAAGAAGGTCCACATTAATTGTTCACACAACCCTGCCACCTTCTTTCTTTATTCCCTTGCCTCCCACTCTCCTTTCTTCCTCCCTATGGTCTTTTATCTCATTCGTTTTCTTTCAAGGGTTAGTCAAGGAGTGGGAAAGTCTGACTAATTCTTAACCAAAAGATTAAATTGGTTTTATTGTTGGTGTTATTACTTCGGTTAAATTTTTTTTTCTTTTCTCTTCTTCTATTGGTTTGTGTCATGTAACCCAGAAAATGGGGAAACATTTGGAACATCAAAACACTATCCTTTCTCAGTAGACTACAAGCATTAAAGGCAACAGAGATAAATACTCCAATAATAACAATAACATACAAGGATAGCTAGAGAGATAAATAGATAGATAGAAAAACCACAAAATCTGAGCAGTTGTGGGAAGGAGAATGGGACTAGCCCCGTGAATAAATATAGGTGTGCCAGAGAATAGTTCTATATACATATTAGCATATACTACAAATATGACCCTGAATATAATAGTGCATCCAGGAGGCATAGTTATGAAAATGTCTTAGCTAGAACAAAACCCCTTGAGGGAGCGTGTCCTAAATATCGGGGATCAGGAACATAGCTCTGAGAGACCTCAAGATCAATTGGTACAAACTAGCTCACAAAGACAATGTTCTGTATCCATCAGGGAAGTGACTGGGGTCTTCAAAAGCTAGTGAGTAGCAAACTAAAAGTCGGTTCTTGGTCTCACCCTATGTGTTGGACAGGGTTCTCTAGAGAGACAAAACCATATTGCTAGTAATTATATATAAATATATTTATAAAGCTAGATATTCAATACAAGAAATGAACCACTAAATTATATACAGATAGATAACACAAGAAACTAACAGTTAAATTATAAAACAGTGAGACACTAGCAGTCCTTTAAGGCTTGAGAGCCGCCAGTTGCCAGTCCCTTTCTGTAGAGAGAGTTGGGCTATATATACCCAGGCAGCAAACAGCAAGGCAAGTCACCAACTGTCACCAACTGTCGGTCCCCAGCTCCAGAGACGAACATTCCAATCCTGTGGGATTAAATGGACCTCAACTTACAGCGACACAGTCCACAAGCTAGGCATCCCACAGACAGTGTACCCCTTTAAATTGAGGCACAGAACAAGCAAGGTGAGGCTCACGAAGCCATTTATCCCTCTGCCCTTCGATTAATCCTACTTGTGTTTATCGGCCAGGCTGGCACAATAAACTATTGCACCCTGTCTGGAGCAAATAACGTTGAAGAAGCTCAAGATGCCTGGCAACAATTAGTCCAAATCAGCAATGGACTATGCGTACCTCAGCCTCTATGATGCTAAGGTCAGAAGAACTAAATGGTGCCTGCCTATCACAAACAGCTGCTCTGAAAGGGATCATGGTACATGATCCTAGATAGAGTGGGGAGTAATGTGTAAGAAAACTGAAAGTCATACTACTACTACCAATAGTAATAATAATAATGATAAAAGATGAGGTTTATTGGTTAGATAGACTAGTGAGATCCCCACTACTATGGTCCTTCATCACCCTTCAGGTCTGGAACTGAATTCAACCCCCTGAAAAATAGACAGGTTTATAAAGTGAACCTTATGAGAAAAGATTGCAGCCCTCAGTATGGATTACAACTCAATGTCAAGAAGACACACATCCTCACAACTTGATCAATAGGTACCATGATAAATGGAGAAGTTTGTTGTTTTTTTTTACTTGTTGTTATTTGTTGAAGTTGTCACGGATTTTTGTCTTGATGAGGTCTATAATCAATGCTCTTGGAAGCTGCAATCATGAGATCAAATGACGCATTCCATATGGATACATTTGGTGCACAATACGTCTGTAGAGTGCTAAAAAGCAAGGATGTTACTTTGAGGACTAAGGTGCACCTTACCCAAGCCATAGTAATTTAAATTGCCTCATAAGTATGTGAAAGTCAGACATTGAATAAGGAAGGCTGAAGAAGAATTGATATGTCTGAATTGTGGTGCTGGTGAAGAATATTGAAAGTAACATGGACTGCCAAGGGAACAAACAGATCTGTCTTAGAAGAAGTATGGTCAGAGGGCTCCTTAAAGGCAAGGATGGTGAGACTTCCTCTCACATACTTTGGTCATGTTATTAAGAGAGACTCGTCCCTGGAGAAGGACATCATGCCAGGTGAAGTAGAGGGACAGTGAAAGAGAGGAAGCCCCTTAAGGAGATGGATTGACAGTGACTGAAACAAGGGGCTCAAGCTTGGGAACAATTAGGAGAATTATTCAGGGCTAGGTAGTGTTTCTGAATGTTTGGAATAGGGTCAATGTGGGTTGCAACTGGCTCAATGGCACCTGATAAGAACAACTACACCAAAATGAATCATAGCACTGAGGAGCACACATTCCTCAGAACCATCAACCATTCAAAAGCAAATAGGCAGTATTTGCCCAAGGCCAAATTCAAAAGGCAGGCAAGGTTAGGGGAGAAGGGTGAATGAAAACAGGAAGCAGAGTTTCAATGGCATGAGTGATATTACATTGCAGGAGATTGTCATCAATGTCACATAACAAAACGTGTATAAATTGTTACATGCAAAGCTGATTTTCTCTGTAAATCTTAACCCACCTTACAATAAAAAGTTTCTTTTTTTAAAACAAAGACACCATCGTTCATATTATAGACACAGCCAAAGATCTCCTGGACAATCCTAAAATGATCTCCCAAATGATTGGGGTAGTTAGCCCTCCCCAGGGAGTTCTACCCATTGAAACGCTGGGCGGTTATGGCTGCAATTATATTTCAGGCCAGAAGAGGCAGCAGAGGCCTGGTTGTTCAAATGCTGCCAAACTACCAGACAATGGGCAAACAGTTTCTTTCCACGGACGACTAGCGGCTCTGTCATATCCATGTCTGGTGTTCAACACTTGGCGACAGAATCCAGCCCGCTGGGTTTGGGTGGGGTCTGTTTCTCACCCATGCTTGGCTTGGGATTGTTCTATGGCATCCACAAAGTGGAGTCCTTTCCTTTCTGATGTCCCGAGAAAGCTGTTTTCTCCTTTTTCTCTCTCTGGCCCTCTTCCCAAGAACCCTGGGGTTCACTCTGCTTTCCTCTGGTTGATGTTTCTCAGGCAGTTACTTGACCTCGGTTCATCTACTGCAGGTGACCATTAGCAAGTAACTGTACCGTCCTTGGATGGTATTGTTCATGAGCTAGGCTGCGAACTACGGGTTAAAGGTTTGAGTTCACCCAGAGGTGCCTTCCAAGAAGGGCCTGGTGATATGCCTCTGGAAAAATACCCACCCCAGCCATGGAAAATTCTAGGGACCGGACTTCTCTAACACAGTTGGGCTCTCCATGAGTCCGAGTTGACTCAATGGCAATTGGTTGCTGGTATTCCTGTAAGTAGAAGACAACAATCTTTAAGCAGTCCCTCTTGGATTCATGGGAGGAGGATGGCTTCCTCTGAGAGAACTTCTCAGGGCTCCAAGGGCTCAATGATCTTACAAAAAATGAGAGAAATGATGAGCCTGATGACAGATGATATTGCTATGCAGGCCTCGTCTCAGGATGCTCAAGTTTCCAGGTCTTTCCCTGACTCACAGTGGAGCCCTGTGAGGTTCCAAATAGAAGGGCACCCTTGCTCCCAGGACCTGGAGCCTTGTAGCTGAGCAGAGCAGTCATGATGAGAAAGAGGACCCAAGGGGGAAGTCAGGGGGCTGCTTCACTTGTCTCAGTGTCAAGCAAACAAATGTTTTCGCAGGAAATTTCTCTTCAAGAGTGTTCTGATTTCTTGAAGGAAATCTTTTTCTGAACCATTTTCTCAGGGGAAAACCACTCAACTACCTCGGGAAGGAAGATTTTTCTCCTTCCAAGCTTACCAGGCTGTGCTAACTCACAGAGGAGGTGTGACTAGCAGGCAATGAAACTGATTTCCAGACTCCTATGAAAATCAGCAAGTGCTCGGCTGCTAAGTGAAAGGTCAGCAGTTGGAAAACCCCAGCTGCTCTGCAGGAGAAAGTGGTGGCTGACTGTGTCTGACAAGATGACAGCTTTGGAAACCCAATGGGGCAGTTCTCCTCTGTGTTCTACAGTTGCTTTGAGTTGGAGTGGACGTGACAGTGATAGATCTGATCTTTTTCCCCATGAAAATCAGCTTTCACGAATACATGTGCATTCATGGATGTCTGTGTCTGCTTTGGCATGCATGTGCACATATGTGCCTATTTGCACGTGGATGAATACGTCTGTGAATGTGGGCGTCTCTATTTACTTTGCCATGTGTGTGCACGTGTCTTCCTTTGTCAGTATGCATGCGGGCTCAGGCAGCATAAAGAGATCACAGAGAAACTTGGAGAGAAAGAGAAAAGTAACCAATTTTCTCATGGGTCTCCCATACCTGACAGTCTACTGGCATCCACCGCCACGAAGACCAGAGGTCACTTCATGCCATGTGTCCAGCTGCCCATTGCTGGTTGAGGTCAGTCACCAGGGAGGCAAGTCAGACTGGCCTCGCCAACCTACCACCCACCTGCAGGAGTGATTCCCACCATCTGTCCTGGAGCCCCTCCCACCTTACTCAGCCTCCCTAGACCTTGAGTGAAAGGCGTTTCCAACGTTTTTACATAAAGATTTCTGAGATTGACTGAAGAAATGATTTCATTTGACAAAACAAGAAGCTTTGAATTTAAAGATTTGAGGCAAGTGCCCTCCAGAGAGGGGGACACAGGACGGGGCCATGCTCCCTTCCGGTATGCACAGGGGTTGCTATGAGTTGGAACCAACTTGATGAGCACCTGCCAGCAACAACAACAACCAGAAGTTGTCCAAACTTCTGTGGCCTCAACTTGGAAATGAGAATATTAATATTGCCTCCTAGAAAGAACTCAAGGTATGTACAATTGGTTAATAGGCGTTTGGAAAGTGAGTACATTAAGTGGACTGATGACATTGATAAGGCAATAAGAAACTGAGAAGGTTTCACTAACAGGTGCTTTCATATCTGTAACCAGTAGATTCCTTCCTTCTTCATCTCTTGCCATCTTAATCAGCTCCCACACTTTCCAGGCAGCTTGAGGGATTAAATATTCAGTCTGATCCTATTATAAGCCTCAGCCTCAGAATCAGAGGCTTTACCTGAGGTTTGAGGAGCTATACTGGGAATGAGGGAGAGTAACCTGTCTTTTCTATTGCTCTCCTATCGCTCCCTCTTCCCTAGCCCTTCCCTGTCTCTGGGCCTGCCTTTCCTCCCTAGAGCAGTGGCTTCCGGGAGAAGGGGATGGAAACAATGAGCACAATGAGCACATTCCTGACCAGGCCTCTTACCATGCTATGTTCCAACCCTCTCTTGGAAGGGCCTCCACGAAGTCCTCTCATGTCATCTCACAATAACTTGTTAGATACCATTGAGTGAGCTCCTGACTCATAGCAAAAGTACACACAAGAGATTGAAGCACCACCTGGTCCTGCACCGTCCTCACAATGGTCCTTGTGTGTGAGCCCAAGGTTGCAGCAGTGTGGAGGAAGGCTGCCAGTGGGTGGGAGAGGCTGCAGCTTTCAGAGACTTTGGAGGATGCCAAGGTGGATAGTTCACGGCATATCATATGAGGTCAGCCAGCGGGCCTTGGGGGCCCTTCCCATTATCCATAGATATATGAAATAAATGGAGGCCCTCAGCAAGATGGGCTGCAGACACCTCCAGGACTCACTTGATCCTTGGCAAGCTCCCTTAGCCTTAGGACACCACCTGCTGGAACTGTGGCTTTGCTGCCTCTCCTGGCTCTCAACTTCCCTCCTAGAGGACTCTAGCCACCCTTCTCCTTCCAGATCCT
Organism: Tenrec ecaudatus; assembly: GCF_050624435.1. Taxonomy (NCBI): domain Eukaryota; kingdom Metazoa; phylum Chordata; class Mammalia; order Afrosoricida; family Tenrecidae; genus Tenrec; species Tenrec ecaudatus. The sequence continues at coordinate 244,470 of NW_027459493.1, forward strand.
TCCAGCAGGAGGCAGATATTGGTCTCTATGCTTTTGCATGTGGCCAGTTTTCTAGGGACAGATCAGCCTCTCCCAAGAATTTGGGTTCACCAGAGTGAGCGTGCCCACAAGTCTGCAGAGCGTACAGCCAGGCCTCTGAAGAGAGAACTGCTGGAAGATTTGCCCCTTTTCAAAGCGCTAATTCCACAGTTGAGAGCTCATCTCCTGGGGACTCAGCTTGAGTCTCAAGGAGCACATCCCCTTTGACACTGCTGGCAACTCGAGGTGCTGTGGGTCATTTTCTTGCCTTTGAGGAGTTCAAGGGAAATGCTACAATATGTCCCTTCACATGAACCACCAATCCTTATCTGGAGAACTTTCCGAGATGACAGGGATGGGAGGGAGATGTTTCTGGGGCACGGTTTCACCTGCACATCTCTCAGGTGAGTCAAACATTTGACCCCCAAAAGTTGAGTATGATGGTGAGAGTTCAGGCTGGGAGATAGAGTGTCTGGGTTCAAATCAAGAGACTGCACATCTCAACTCCCATGGTTCTCCTGCATAAAACCCAAGCCAAGCAGTTTATCACTTCCCTGCTGAGTATCCTACTGAGGCCAGCTAAACTCATTCTTTGCTGATGACAACGTTGCTTGTACCAAATGGCTTTGCCATGTAGCCCTTAGCAATGGCCAGAAGGGCTGCTCATCAAACCGCAGAGCAGGGCTTCTGGCGCACACGTTAAGAAGGGGGCTATTCACAACAAGGTCAGTAGTTCAGAACCCACTAGCTGTTTCTCTGGAGAAAAACTGTGGCTGTGTGCTTCCATAAAGATGCCCAGCCATGGAACCCCCCTGGAGAGGGCCATGATGAGCTGGAGTGAGCTCTACAGGAGTGGGATTTTTTACTGTGGATGTAATCCCACCTGGGCAGAGATTTTCTTTGTGACATTAAAGAGGTTGTACCTTACACCAAACACTTGGCTGATACAAAAGGATTCAATTCAACACTGAAGGAAACCAACTCCAAGGGAAGAAGGCAGCTGCCATGCAGAGAGCTCCAAGGACCACCAACCATGGAGGTTATTGAAGCCAAAACAAGAATACCGCCCACCAGCCCTCAGCCCCCAGGGATGGACAAAGAGAGCCTGCCCATCAAGCTGGTGCACTGGCATGATGCTGTCAGCCTCCGGTGCTGTGAGAACATTGACTTTGGTGTGTTAAAGGCACCCACTTGCGGTATGTTTGTGATGTCAGCGTGTGGAAACTATGGCAAGCCCCCCTCCCTGCCTCACAGCAGCAAAGCCTCGGCATTAAAACCCCGTGCCTTCTGTGGCGCTTGCCAGCTGTGAGAGGGCAGGAAATGCCCTTGGCTTTTCTGCTCCTTGTTGCGACCTCCCTCTGAGGCAGGGAGCAGAGGATGTGAGGTTGGAATCTGTTTTGTTTCATCACTACCCTTTGTCATCTCTCTGAACACTGTCATGTGCTCCTCACCAGTGCTTCGCCCTCTCTATCACCAAGCCATGTGCTCTTTAAAACATGCACACACACACACACACACACACACACACACACACACCTAATGTTCACATTTTGAGGCACATTTGTCTTTAATTCACTAATAATAACAATAATTATTCAAAGCCACTTTACCATCTGAAAAGAAATCTCTATGCATACACTTAGATCATGGATGCCAACTGCCTTCTTAAGAACATTTCCCAATGAAATATTCAGCAGCGATTATATTAAGCCTGAAGCTGTTCATCCAGTTTGTGTTAATCAAAACAAAAACAAGAGACGAAGGGATCCAAAAGGACATGTAAGATCATAGACTGAAAGTAGCCCCCTCGAGCACCAAAGGCTTGTCCAGAAGGGCAGAGCCACAGGTAAAAGCTACGTCTCTCTGGAGTTGCTGGCATTTAACTAGATGCAAAATGTCAACGCAGGAAATGGCTTGCCCAATGCAAATACTAACAAGGGAGGCATGTGTTCCTGTGTAAATGGAGCTTTAGCCAATCCGGGCCTTCAGGATCCAGCTCCCATCGCAGCATCCACGGGAAGCACCAGGGCAATGTTCTGTTTGCTTATTTTCCCTCTCTTTGCTAAGAAGAAAAAGAGCCTTTGTGGCCTAGTGGCTACAAGTTGGGCTGCTAATTGCTATATCAGCAGTTTGAAACTACCAGCTGCTTTGTGGGAGAAAGATAAGGCATTCTGCTCCCATAAAGAGTTCGAGTCTCAGACACTCACAGGGGCAGTTCTACGCTGCCCTATAAGTTGGCTGTGAGTCAGCATGGATTCGATGGCAGTGAGTTTTCTAAGAGTAAGAAGTATCTAGGGGTGTAAACAGTTAATGAGCTCTGCTATTAAGGGAAAAGTTGTCATTCCCAACCCACTTAGAGGAGCTGTGAAAGAGAAGCCTGGCAATCTTCTTCAGAATCCTCGGCCATTGAAAAGTTTATAGAATATATTGACCTTGGTTGTTAAATAGATAGAGGTATATGGTGGAGCATACAGGGACCAATGTCAAAAATCTCTGAGACAGATGCAAAAACTGTGAGGGAATGAGTTGTTGAGCCTGGGGGATCAGGACCATCGTCTCTGGGATTTTCAAAGTTCCCGAGCAATCAGGAAAGGGGCAACAGTTGGTCTCTCCACATCCAGAGGACAGCAGAAGAGGAGAACTGATTGGGCACAATGAATCAATGACTAGTGACTCAAGCAACGATCACCCTCCACCACTGGAGGCCAGAAGAACTAGATGGTGCCTAGCTCTCACTATCGACTGCTATGAAAGAGATCACATTAGAAGGGCTTGATTAGAGTAGAAGGGAAATGTGGGGCAAAACTCAAAATCATGATAAAACACCAAGCTTACTGTTTGGAAAAAGGCTGGTGAAATTGCAAGACTATGGTGCTTAGTTACCCTGCAGGTCTGGAACTGAACTCATCATGGCTCGATGTTCAACCAAACAATAGACAGGTCTATAATGGGAACAATGACATTAGAGACATACAAATACCATAGAATAATAGATCACATGAGATCAAAAGACAACATTCCCCCAAGAACGAAGTTCAAAAAAGTTGAGAATGAAGGAAGCTTGGAGACAAGAAACAAGAAGATGTGGGGGAAGTGATGGTACATTGTGGGAATTGCTATCAATGACATGAAACAAAATGTGTATGCGTTGCTCAATGGACAGCTGAGCTGCTCTTTAACCTTCACCCAAATCACAATAAAAATGTTTTTAATCAAAGAAAACTTCATGGTTCACTTCTACTCTGACACACACGGGGTGATGAGGAAATAGTGTCAACCGGGTTTGCTGTGGTCCAACCACCAGACATGTGCTTATGGGAGAAAGAGCATGCTGACGCTGGCAATACCGAGCAGGACCAAGATGGGTTTATTTGCCTGCATCATGAAGATGGTAGCCCTGGTGGTGAGATGATTCAGAGCTCAAGTGCTAACCAAGAAGCCACCCAGTTTAAACTCACCCAGCCCTACTGAAGGAGATTTCCCTCCTCAAAGGTGTTGTTGGTTGTTATGTGCCATTGAGGCGATTCTGACTCCCTGTGACGGGAAGGAAAGGCACACTGTGCTATAGTGCAAGGGTTTTCAGCGGCTACTTCCTCTGAAGTGGGCAGTGGAACCCTTCCTTGTATTCTGTTCATAGCCTGGAAGTTTCCCTAACACCTCTTCACTTGAGGTAACCCTGCTGGCATTTGAAATACCAGTCACGTGGCTTCCAGCATCACAGTAACACACAAGTCACCACAGCACCACAAATGGACAGACAACAACAGGATAGGAGTCTTCATGGGAGCAGGCAGTCACGTCTTCACTCTCTCGATGGGGATCAGTGAGTTCAAACTGCCAGTCTCTCTGTTACAGCCGCACATGCAACCACTGTGCTGCTAGGTACATTTCCCTAAAATTCTGCCTAGAAAAATCTGTGGAACAGTTCTTCTCTGTCACAGAGGGTCACTGTGAGCCAGGATGGGCTCTGAGACACACAAATGCAACACCATGAAGCCACCTTACTCTGTCCTGCTCTTATTTAACTCTATTCTTTTCTGAGCTATCTTTTCCATATATTCAGAAGAGACTGGCACTGAGCAGTGTTAATTCCACCAAGGCCAGGAAGGAGATCAAAGAGTCACAAAGGACTATCTCTTTGCTCTCATGCCACTGCACTAAGGAGGCTTGGGTGGCAGCTGGAAGCTGCACATTTCACTCCCTGTCCCTACACTCTTGGCTGAGTCTCCTCAGAGTGAGACTGCCCCTTTACCCAGCTCACTGCATTGGCTGTCTTGCTCTGAAAAGAGAATTCGCACATGTGAGTCTGACTGGGTGACAGATGGGAATCTTAATGCTGCTCTTTGGAATATGAAAGGCCTCGGATCAGAGTGCTGCAGGGGAGTGATGTCTGCAGAAGACCTGCTGGTGTCCCAGTTAGAAAGAAGCCTTCCCCTTTGCCTCAGAGGTGCGTTCACTGTGGGTGGCAAGTCAGATCCTTGGGCTGGCACTCTCAGTAAACAGATCATATGGGCAACTTGAGAAGTGCTTGCTCACTGACCCAGCTCCCCAAGGATGTAAATATACCAACCAGGATGACTAAGGACACCAGTGCCAAGAATGATCACGTTCTTTGCATGTGTACCAATGAGGTGGGCAGCCACCTTCGCTGATGGTGGCTGCACAGTGTCTGGAATCACACCTGGCTAGGTGGACCATTGAAAGAGTTGGTGACATGATAATAGGGAGTACACCCCCTTGCCAGTAAAGCTGAGGAAATGGCATTTGAGGAAGCAGAGGCAGCCGGGTCGCCAGCATGAAGTCAGCGAGAATGTTGCTTGTGCCTCCTTTGTTCACTGGTGGCTGCTGGCATCTGGGTAGTGAGGACACCATGGCTACTGCCAGAATTCTCCACGGTCCCTGGTTCCACTCTCAAGTCGCTGGCTTCATCACTACCACTGCCATCGAGTTGATTCTGACTCACAGCAACCCGAAAGGACAGAGTAGAACTGCGGCTGGTGGGCCTGGGGGGCTGTGGATCATTATGAGAGCATTTCTATCTCGCAGTAGCTAAACGGTCCAAAATGTTGGCCTTACGGTTAGCAGCCCAACATAACCCACTTGGTCATGAACCCTTGCCAGCTGATCCAGGGAGTCCATTCCCAAGTGCATATCTAAAAGAATGAAAGATGAGTACCCAGATGGATGCTGCACTAATCACTATGGGCAAAAGGTAAACAATAAGCCAACAATACCCATCAGTAGAAGAATAGAGAAAATATGATCTACACAGAGTGGGATATACATATAGTCTGCCACAAGAAAACTAAGGCCTTTGATTCAGACAGACTCTGTAACACAGGTGAACGCAAGACATGAAGTGAAAGACGCCAAACACCAAATGCCATGTATTGTGAGTCCATTTAGAGCAAAAATGCTGGACAGGTAAATCCCGTAGAGCCACAGAGTAGATTGGTGGTTTCCCAGGGTGGGGTGGGAGGGGCAATGGGGAATGACTGCTTAATGGCTGCAGGGTCGATGAAAATGTTCTGGAACTGGATGGTGGGAAGCTTTCACAGTGTCCTTAAAACTACTCTTAAAAAGGGGAGAGAAATAATCTGCAGAAAGCACAGTTCTGATTGACTCACATGAATGCGGTCACCAAGAATTGGAATCCACTAGAATTGGAATGGCAGCTAGACTATTGTTTCCTTGGGAGGTGCCTCCAGGAAGGACCAGTAGAGGAGGGTAATACTGATAGAGCAAAGGGAAGGGGCCGATAAAGAAATGTCATTGAGTAGGTTCCCAGAGACAGTATAAATCCTCTTGTAGTTGTCCCACCCAACGGCTGAGGAAACTGGAGTGTGGCTCCACCTATCCCCATGTGTCATTGGTTAAAGTGGCATTAGGTCCTGGAGGATGTCAACTCCCCTGTCTGCTCAATGACTGTTCCCTGTGTGGGGAGTTACATGTGCTTCCTGTGAGACCATTGGCATTTATGGGAGTGTTGGGTGCCAAGTGCTAATACATGGGCACATTAGCAGCTGCTACAGCAAGTGCTGTACATTTTTAGCTGCTTGAGTGACAGGTGGGCCCTACCTCCTGCCTATATTCAGTGGTAGGGTGTTCAGATGGGGGCATCCGAAAAATAATAAGGCCCTCTTCTTTGCAAATAGACATTATTATTATTTTAATCTGTCCCAATCCCTTTCTTATCTGTCCCTGTGAACTACCTCACTGGCTGAAACATCAGTTCCCTGGGGAAGACACCACATTTCAATATGGTCACAAGGCTGTATTCATTGGCCCAGTGGAGACACTGACATAAGATGGGTCAACTAGACGCTTTTTCTGGAGCATTTCCAAACAAAAAACGAAAAAGAAAGTCCCGCTTTTGCAAGTGGCCTGGCATCTAAGAAGCATAATTCAGAAGCACATGTCCCGCCATGTGGAGGAGGTGGTCTATGTTGTGAGATTACAGCATGTGCCCTGAGAGACAGACACAAAGAACACAGGAACATGCCAGTGGTGGTCAGGAACCGTCGACAGAGCCAGCTGTCCTCTTGTTCTCCCCACCTTTCCATTTTCCTAGGATTCTCTCTTCCAAGTATTGGTCTCTTTACCTGTTTACAACCAAATGAGCCCAAAATAAGATCCAGATCATAGAAATAGAAGGAGGAAGTTGGATGGAGACTGCAGTTCATACTTCCCAGAAGCCATTCAGACTCCCTGGAAGAAGGAGACACTGTGATGGAATTAGCTCTGGATTCCTGACATTTATTGAGGAATGCTCAGGGAATAAGCACCTGTGGGGGGAATCAAGGAAGGGCACAAGAGGGAAATATCAACAGAGGTCTCAGCCCTGCCTATGGAGAGTGTCATAGTCAGTGTTCCCTAGAGAAACCAAACCAGTTATATAGCTGTAACTGGAGATATCGATATATCCACCAGGGCTCCTATGGTTAACCACTGCACCGGCCACTCATTGCCATCAAGGTGGACTCAAAGTGACTGTGTAAAACAGTATAGAACTGACCTTTTGGGCGTTGGAGACTGTAACTCTTCAGGAGATTACGAAGCTTCATCTTTCCCTCAAGGAGCCGTTGGTGTTTTCAAACTGATGTCCTTGCTGTTGGATGCCCAATGGGCCACCCACTACGACACCATAGCCCCAGAGAGTGAGGCTTATTTCTAGGAATTGGCTCACATAGGGGAATGGCAAGTTCCAAATTCATAGGTCAGGCAACAGCCTAAAGAGCTCTGTAGATGTTCATCCTAAAATCCATAGGTTAGGTGATGGGAAAAGACAAGAATAAGAATGGTCAGAACACACCCTAGGGTGCGCTGAAGGCCTTTGGCTGATAGGTTTACCCCTTCCCACATTATGGAAGGTATTCTATTTTGCTTGAGACCTACTCCTTCATAAGAGCAAATAGATGAGGTGAACAAGCGGCCATCTAGCTCAGAAGCAATAAAGCCCATCTGGAAGAAGCACACCAGCCGGTGCGGTCATGAGTTGCCAAAGGGACCAGGTATAAGGCATCATGCAAAAAAAAAAAAGAATATATATATATATGTGTGTGTGTGTGTGTGTGTGTGTGTGTATGGATATATATACCATAGAGAATGAAGGGGGAAGTGCAGAGTGGAGACCAGAGGCCCAAATGTCGACCACTGGAGATCCCCTCATAGAGGGCTTTAGGAGATGTAGTACCAATGAAGAACACAGCTTTCCCCCAGATCCTGGATGCTTCCTCTCCCCAACTACCAGGATCCAAATTCTACCTTGCAGGACTGGATAGGGCAGAGGCTGTACACTGGTGAATATGGGAGCTGGAGGCACAGGGAATCCAGGGTGGATGATACCTTCAGGACCAGGGGTGTGAGGGGTGATACTGGGAGAGTGGAGGGTGAGTGGGTTGGAAAGAGGGAACTGATTACAAGGATCCACATGTGACCTCCTCCCTGGGAGATGGATGGCAGAGAAGGGGGGAAGGGAGACTCCGGAAAGGGCAAGAGATGACAAAATAACAATCTGTGGATTATCAAGAGCTCATGAGGGAGGGGGAGCGGGGACAAAAAAAGAGGACCTGATGTGGAGGGCTTAAGTGGAGAGCAAATGCTTTGAGAGTGATTAGGGCAAAGAATGTACAGATGTGCTTTATGAAATTGATGTATGTACATGTATGGATTGTGATAAGAGTTGTATGAGCCCCTAATAAAATGTTAAAAAACAAGAGCAAATAGATGAATGCTTGTTTGACCAAAAAACTGGGCACCATAGCCTCGCCACATTGATATGCAAAAGGAGCCATCACAGGGAGCTCTGTAACTGGGACCTGGCCAAGTGGTGACCAGTAGCCTGGGACTTTGTAGCCTAATACATTGCAGCGAATTGCTTACTAGTTCTCCTCTAGCTATAGTCTTTGTAACTCCTACCAATGACAGGGTGGAACTATGCCACCGAGGGAAGTAGATAGCATGCTAATAATATCAGTAAAGTGCATGGCATCCTCGAAGAGGTGAGACCATTCAAATAAGACCTGTAGACCCCTAATGTGGGGATTGGTCGGTATGGTCATCATGGGTGAGTTAACTCAGAAACAGAAATTGGAGTTTCAAGAGCACCGAGAAACACGAGCCAGCAGTGGAGTGTGCTCTTTGGGCCCAGGATTATTACTCTGAGCACCACCTCTGTCCAGGAGACAGAGATCCCTGACACTGGATGCATCAGGAGACAATGAAAAACAGTGGCATATAAATAGCTCATGGAAGCAGAGGCAGCAGCACCAAGACCCCAGAACAGGGAGCTTGCCAGCACACAGAATGAGAAAGCTGAGTGTCTTTGGGCCAAGGCTTCCAGACAAAGCGGGCTGCCTCAACGCACTTATCAGCAGAGCTGAAAGAACTTTGTACACGGTCCCAAGCAGAGCAGAGGTCAAGGAGCTGCAGGGCAGAGGCCAAGGACCAGAAAAAGTTCTGCCTCTGGACACCACTGGGAAGAGACTGTCCTGACTGAAGAACTATATCCCCAGTCATTTCTGATCCTGAATTGTCACCTGCTAGGTCCCCAATTAACCCCAGAAACATAAGTATTGTTTGCGAGTTCTGTGTGGCCATTGCCACTTAAGGATTATCAAACCCAGCAGAGAAGAAGAGAGTGTCATGGTAGGGATGGTTGGTGTCAGAAACTGTGAAAAGAAAGGAGGGTGGAGGCATTTTGAGCTCTGTCTCATAGGAATCAGCCTTGGGCTGTTTATCTTGATTTTCCTCCATTGCCTTTTGTGAAGTTACAGGGGGGTCAAATGCCTCCACTATGCCATTTATACCCCTACATTGACAAGTCGTTGGATGAAGGTTCGTTTGGGAAGGAGCAGACCTTGGATGAGCTCTCATCAGCTGAGGCAATCCTGATAGGGGCCAGACAGCTGGGACCTTTTCTATCAGTGGCTCTCTCAGCAGCTGGGGAAATCAGTCTCTTGGCCCTGAGAGGAATCTGGGTGACACACTCATCTATGACAATACCCTGAAGAACAAGCTCCCACAAAAACCTGGCTGAGAACTCTCGCCTAGAACACAGGAGTGCATGCCTAGCTAATAATAGCCATTTACTGAAGGCCCTATGATTGGAACTGTGCTTCATTTACAGATGGAAAACTAGAGGAAGGGATTTAAGGTGGCTAAGTTAATAAGTGACAGAGACAAGATTCAAATACAAGTTTGAAGCTGGTACTGTTAGCCTTTTTTCCAGGGCTGGGTTTTAGATGATGCAAATGAGACACTTGTCAGGCACACAAGGTAAAGAGGCCTTCCCTCTCCAGTGTGACTTTCCCCATAAGTCTGAATCATGGGCCTGGTGTGTCTTATTTGCCTTCCCTGAGTCTCAGAACCTGGTCTAGTCTGATTTGCTATTTGGAGGAATAAGCCAGAATGCTCAAGTACTCTGAGTCAAGACCCAATCTCCCCTGGAATTGTTCAGTGGGACTTACCAGCCTCTTCCTTCGTGTTTCACTTTTCTAGAAACCTCCATGGAGGACTAGCTCTCATGAAGAGAGCTTCAAAAAGCTCATGGCAAAATTCCTTTATTTTTTCGTATCATTTTTCCACACGCTTTTGGAAGCTCCCTCTTCATCCCTTTCCACAGTCTTTCTCAAGGAAAGAGACTGTTGCTGGTTGATGTCAGATGCCCCTGAGTCTGTTTTCTACTCAGAATGCTCTGCACAAACTCTATCAACAAATGACGTAGAGTCAAACGTGCTGTGTGTCTTTAAGTTGATGTCAGCTCATAGTGACCCTACAGGACAGAGTACAACTGCCCCCAAAGGTGTCCTAGGCTGAGATCGTTATGGGACCAGCTCATCAGGACTTTTCCCCTTTAGAGCCCCTGGGTAGATTCAAACTACCAGCCTTTTGTTTAGCCACCCAGTCCTTAGCCATTGTACCACCAGGGCTCTTTAAAACAGGGATTAGGTTGATTAATTTTAAAATCTCCAGGAACATTTGAAAGCTGCTTCCCAGAACACCCTTCCCCAGATTGTTGATTAAGACGGGCATTTGGGGACTCATTTCTTTCTCATTTGTGTAAGTGCACTCTATGAGAGGGGTTTCCCTTCATAGATAGGTGATCACATACTATTTTTCCAAATTGAACCACTCTTGGTGGTATATTGGGTTAAGAGTTGGGCTTCTGCTAATGGCAAAGTTAATGGTTCAAACCCACCAGCTACTCCTTGGGAGAAAGATGAGGGTTTTCTGCTCCAGTAAAGATGTGCAGTTCTGAAATACAGCAGAGCCAGTCTATTGTGCCACATATGAGGTCAACCCCATGGCAGTGGATTTGGTTTTGGTTTGGGTCTGTGGGGGAAGTCCTTAAGTCATTCTTTAGTCACATGGAGGAGTCCCTGGGTGGTGCAGTTGGTTAACATACTGGGCTACTAACTCATAGGTTGGAGCTTCAAGCCCAGCCAGAAGTGTCTCTGAAGAAAGGCCTGGTGCTGCATTTCAAACAACAACAACAAAATCAGTTATAGAAAACAACAGAATGTCGTTCTACTCTGGCCCAAAGGAGTCCCTATGAATCAGAGTTAACTTCATGGCAACTGGCATGGGTTTGGTCCATGGGAAAAAAGAACCCTTCATAATTGCCTCCATGCCCAATAGTTCCTTTCCTGTATCCCTAGACCACCCCAGCACCCTCAGCATCTTGCCTTATAATTGCCATGGGTCCGTCTCTCTTCCCAATGGGCCAGGCCATGATGCAGCCGCTGCCGACACAGAGGGATTGTGCAGTCCCTGCATGATCTACAGTCCTCATGACATATATCTTGAATGAAGATTAAGTGATCCTCTCTAGAGCTTAGCTCAGGTGAATCCACTACCTCAGCTGGAACTGAAGTGGTGCCAGACCAATATCTGTTTTTAAAAGATAGAAGGGCATTCCTAATCTTTGTGGAGAAACAGAGAGGATTTAGTGAAATGTTTTTGCAGTTGAGGCTACAGATGATCTGTTGACATGGTCTAAAAAGTTGTAGGTGGTTTAATGTCTCTCGGTACCATCAATTTTGCATTTTGTCCTGACTTAGCAAATTGGTTGGGATTTCGGCTTACTGACAAGGACCTTCAGAAAGAATGTGGTTGCAGGAGCAAGTTTAAGAAAGGAAGGAGCTTTGAGCAGCCCTCACTGAGTGCCAATCCAAAACTCTGTAACCCAGCACCTCAGAGGGCTTGACCTGGGATGGACTATGGCAGCAGCACCATGAGCCACTTCCTCCAGTGGCCCTGACTGAAGGCTCAGAACCTGCCTCTGATTGGCTGCTGAGAGATACTAGGACCGTCACCTGCCACATCGCCTGTATTTCTCCTGGCAGTAAGATATCCCCAAAGTACACTATGTTCGGGCAATCTTTCCAGCCTACAAGCAGTTGTTGCTTATCTCTGTTAGCTTTGTGCAGGGGAACAATCAGGCTTTGAAATTGAAAGACTTGCATGTGACCCATGAGGTTAAGAGCCCAACACATAACCACTATATTACCAGGGTTCCTGCCTCTTGAAGGATAGGTAAGCAACAAAAGGACCATTTCTCTTAAAACCTCTGATCTAGAGTGGCACACAACTCCTTCCACTTTTATTCTATTGGCCAAGCCCTTCACTGGCAGGGCAGGGAAGTTTACTCTTTCCTTGGATGACTAGGAAGTGAGTGAAATTTTGTCATCTCATACAAAGGGAAAAGGGAAACATGTTCTGTGATCAAATAAGTTTTAAAAAAAGTCAAAATATTCATAGAATCTGCCGAGTGTGGCAAAAGCATGAGCACTCCCATTGTAGAAGAAACACTGCTCTCGGAAACCACACTGTGCCTGGCAAGGGAGGCTGGGAGGATTTATGCTTGTTCACTTTGGCCAAGTCATTAAGCAAGGCTGATCAGTAGAAAAGGAAATCGGGTTTGGTGCGGGGATGTGTCATTGGATATGCAGGCGATTCTCCTTGAGATGTATTGGCCCACAACTTTGGACTCACATACAGCAGTGACCATGAAGATGGCATCGGACCTGGTGACATTTCATTTTCGAATATAGAAAGTTGACACAAGCATCTCCTGGTGGTGTAGTGGGTTACACATTGTGTCCCTAACCTTAAACTCAGCAGTTCGAAAACAGCAGCACTCAGTGAGGGAAAGATGAGGCTTTCTACTCCTGTCAAGAGTTACAGGCTCAGAAACTCATGGGGGCAATTCTCCCCTGTCCTACAAGGTCGCTATGCATCAGCAGTGACTCGATGGCAGGGAGATTAAGTTGATATTACCTATTTTAGAAAACGGTCCTGGTTATTCAATTAAGTAAGGCAGGTGCAGCCCTGTCACACAGGGTTTGTTTAGATAGCACAGTAGTGTCCACTCACTCATTAGCTCAGTGTGTCTGGAACCCCAATGTGTATTTCCACATGGGACAAGTCAGGTTGAAGACACTGGGGATTCGTGCTTTGTTGAGCAAGCCCTGGAATTGCAAGAGTTCTAAAAGGAGGTCAAAGTTCCTGTTTTTATAACTCTCTCTCCCACACACAGACACACAGACACACACACACACACACACAGAAAGTGGTGAACTTCACAGAACGTAGTGGGGACTTCAAAGAAAGGGGGGTTGATAGCCGTGAACAGGGTTGGGATGGGTCTTGTTCTATCCATTTGAAAGTCTCTAGGCTAAACAGAAATGTCCTGGTGGTATAGTAGGTTTGGTGTTGGCCTGCTAACCACGAGGTCAGCAGTTCTGAATCCACCAGTTCCTCCATGGAAAAAAGATGGGGCTTTCTATTTGAGTAAAGAATTATAGTCTCAGAGTCTCATTGGGGCATGTTTATTCTTCCCTACAGGGGCGCTGCGAGTCAGAATGAACTCAGTACAGTATGCAAAGAACAAGCTGTGCTAATACCATTCCAGAGAGACAGTGGTGTTCCACGGACATTGGTTTTGCCTGGCCCCTGACCCTGAGGAAACAGGAGGTCTTCAGGTCCTCTCCTGCTGCTCTTCTTTACCATCCTCCCATATCCTCCTCTGCACTCCCAAGTGGTGGGCATGATTTATACACACAGGAATCCACTTACTCCTTTGGAAAAGTGGTTTACTTCACCCAAAAATTCGGAGAACTGTGTCGTCTCCCTTTCAAAGTAAATTATACGATGAACATACAATATTGATTGCAGGCATGTGGATTCTTAATCCTCAAGTTCCCATGAAACCTTGCTTTCCATGGCAAATCAGCCCGCCATTTCAGCACGCCAGTATTGCCAGGAGAAAGGAGCCTCAGCAGTCACCACTGCTCCGCAGCCTGCTTTTCACGGTCACGCGGGGATGTCAGAATGCCCCACACCTCGTGCACTTGACTCAGTGCTTGCTTGCAGGGGTTGCATTTCGTTAGAGCCCAACAACTTCCGAGCATTGGCAAATTCCCTCAACCAAAGGTGGGCAGCGGCCTCATAATGTCACCAGTCATTAACCACCAGCAGGGTTGCGTTATGCTCGTCAGTGCTGTCATGTGCAAGGGGAAAGACAATTCCCACAGGCTGCCAGCTGTGTTTGGGGAGGGAATGCCAGGTGGGGAAGCTGGGGGTCCTCACCCCAGCAGCCACAGTTCCTGGCTCCAGGCCCTGCCCCAGGCTGTGCCAGGACGAAGAGCCTGGACTCTCAGAGACTCCATAGCTCGATTTCCACTTAGGTTGTGTTGTGTTGATCATTCCTTCCCTAGGCTGCCACCCATCTGTCAGTTTGTCATCATGTTGTCATTTGTCTCTAGCTGTGATTGTTGTAAGCGGTGTCACCAGCTACGATTATAACCAGAGCAAGCCACTCTGGACATGCTTCACCAGAGCATCCAAGCTAGGACACACTGGGAAGAAAGACCTGATGATGTACTACTGAAAATGAGTCCATGGAACCCTATGGATCAAAAGAGAATACTGTCCAAACAAGTACTGGAAGAGGAGCACCCTAGGTGGGAATACACTCACACTATTCAGTGGGAGGACTCCCTGGGTAGTGTTTGACTAGCACCCAGGAGGTCGGCAGTTAAATCCCACCCAGAATCCAAGAGGTGCCTAAGGAAGGTAGGCCTGAAAATCTGCTTCCAAAAGGTCACAGCCTTAAAAACCCTATGGAACAGTTCTACTCTGAAATGCATGGGGGTCGCTATGAGTCAAAATGGACCGAAAAGCAGCTAATAACAACAACACTGTATAAAGAACAACACTGCAAGTCCTTAGGACAAAATACACAGCAGGCACAATAGCCTCGATCCCACAGTATAGGGCAACTTATTTTCCTTTGTACCAGAGACCGGAACTGTACAACGGAATGAAACCCTGCCTGCTCTTGTGTCATCACCACAGTCGTTGGTCCATGTTGAGCCCATTGCTGTAGCCACTGTGGACATCCATCTTATCAAGGGTCTTCTTCCCTCTTGCTGCCCCTGTACTTTAACAAGCATTATGTCCTTTCTTAAGAACCAGTCTCTCCTGATAGCATGTCCAATGGATGTGAGATGAAGACTTGCCATCCTCACTTCTAAGGGGCATTCTGGCCGTGCTTCCTCCAAGAGGGATTTGCTTGTTCTTCTGACAGCCCAGACGACTTTCGGTATTGTTTGCACATCATTCACATGCATTGATTCTTCTTCAGTTTTCCTTACTCACTGTCCAGCTCTCACATACATATTGACCATTGAAACTACTTACCTTGAATTCAGAGCTTAGGGTACACTACCCAAAACCACATACCTTGTGAGCGGCTGAAACATGTCTGCTCCCAGGATCTGTCCAATTTATTTTATTGAAACATCATACTCCAAAGGTGCTTTAGGCAAACATATTTTGTCTTTTGACTACATGTCCCAATAATATAACCAGGCTCAGACCCTCACATTGTAATGATTCAGCTATATGTCTGAGAGGTAAAAAGACCGCCAACCATATAAATGATGGGAGAATAGGTACTGACTGTCACCTGCAATGCCATTCCTTCATCAAATATGTATTGAGTTTTATTCAAATGACAACATTTTGCAAAGCTTTAAGAAGACCCAGATGTAGAGAACACAGTCCCTGCTCACAGGAGACTCACAGATACTGCATCAGGGCATTCAGATCAGGGACACCACAGATAGATGCTGAAAGTAAAATCATAAAAAATAGCAACCACGCACGGAATCCAGGACAGATAAAATCCTCAGGAACAGTAATGGGAGTAGCGATACTGTGGTAGCTTTTAAATCTCCCATCATCTTGCATAGGGGTGGAGTCCAGGCTGTCACTCAGGTCATAGCCAGTGAGGTCTCAATGTGGGCATGGCCTTCTCTTGAGGATTCTGGCAACTCCTGTATTCTTTCCTGGGGGTGAGAGACACCCATGACTTGATATTCCTGCTGACAAGATACATGGATCTAAATTGACGGCAGCCAGAGCCTTGAACGGGAGGAGTCATGTGGAGACCCATGCCACTTTCCACCTCCACTGGGTCCATGAGACATTCCACCGACTGCCCTGTGATCTTCCAGCACTTGGTGTCATTGCATGTGTTGCATAAGTCTGAAAAAAATTTACACACTGTTATTGGATATATGGGTTAATTTCGTACTTATGGACGTGGTCTGGAGTGGGCTGGGATGTTTTCTTAATATAAAATTATTCTTCTATATAAAGCTTTTTTAAGACACATGAGTGTTTATGAATGTGCTTCTCTAGTCAACTCGAACTGACTCAGATACCATGAGGGCACAGGGTGGCTGTGTAGGGAAGGGGAGGAAAAGGGAACTGATAACAATGGAACACACACACACACAGCGTAGGGGCCGAATAACAGAAATATGAGAAGAGGGACACAGAAGACGGTGTGTATAAAGATATTAATTTATATATAATTTAGTAAGGGTGTGAGGGTTGAGGAAAGAGGGAAAAACAGGAGCTGATACCAAAGGGGTCAAGTAGAATGATAGTGTTTAGAAACTGATGGTGGCAGCATATGTACAAACTCGCTTGATCTAATTGATTTATGGATTGTTATATTATCTGTCAGAGCCCCCATTAAAATGTGTTCTTTTTTCGATAACAACATAAACTCACTGCCATGGAGTCAATTTTGACTCAGTATAGAACACCCCCTGTGGTTTCCTCGCTTGCTATTCTTTAAGGAAACAGAAAGCCTTTGCTTTCCCCTGCAGAGTGGCTGGTGGTTTCAACTATTGACTTTGAGGTTAGCAGGAACCATAGCACCATGATTCCTAAGGATGCTGATAGAAAGGGAGAACCTTGTGGAACATAATTTAAAATTCTTTAATTATCTAGACTTACTTAACTGGAAGTGTCCCAGAGACTATGACCCTGAGTTACTCTTCAAACCTTGAATTGAAACTGTCCCCTGAAGTCATCTTTAAACTAAATAACAATTTAGCTCTTAAAGGATTGCATCCTTGAGTATTGCAGTCTTTAAAAAATCAGCACAAAACTAAATGGGCTACAGATAATTCAAAATATATGTGAGAGGGTTGTGGCAGAGAGATTAAGTAAAAAGAAAGGAAACACCTAGAATAGAAAGAACAAGAATGTTAATTCAATATGAAGAGTGTGACCAATGTCACTGAACATTGTGTCCAGAAAGGGTTGAAATGGAACATATTTTGCTTTGTATGTTTTCACATATCAAAATTAAATATTGGTAGAAAAAGAGAGAGACTCGCATCTGTTTGAGGCAGACTACCAAATACTGGGTTATATATAATGCTAAGTATTGAATATTATCCCATTTTCATATGGCAAGTATGGAAAGCCAAGGATGGAGTGAGGCATTCACAGGGGAGATGGCATTTGAATGATCCAGGAAAATGGCTAAAGAAGATGCTCATTCCCGAGTGTTTCCACTGGGTTTGCAAACACATCAGCAAATGAATGTCAAATAACCCGTCTCACCCTCTAACTCAGAGCTGTGCAACCGAACTCTCTTCTATGATGAAAATGTTCCAGAGCAGTGATTCTCAACCTGTGAGTCGCGACCCCCATGGGGGGTGGGTCGAACAATGCTTTCACAGGGGTCATCCGATTCATCACAGTAGCAATATTATAGTTATGAAGTAGCAACAAAAATAATTTTATTTTTTGGGGGGAGCACCACACATGAGAAAATATATGAAAGTGTCACAACATTAGGAAGGTTGAGAAGCACTGTTCTAAAGGCATGACACCAATCTGGTAGCTACTACATTTTATCAGGAAAGACCAGTCCATGGAAAGGGACATCATGCTCGGTAAAACTGAAGGTCCACAAGAAAAGAGACTGACCATCAAGGAGATGGGCTGACACCATGGCTGCAACAATGGACTCCAACCTAACAACCATGGCGAGAATTGGCACAAGATCAGGCAGTGTCCTCAAAGTAACATCCTTGATCTTCAGTCTTTTTAAGAGATCTGTTGTAGCACATTTAGCCAATGCAACGTGTCGTTTGATGTCTTGACTGATGCTTCCTTGAGCATTGATCTGGCTTAGGGTTTAAAAATTCCCCTTGGCTTCTCAATCATACAGGAGGCCCACACACTGATCATCTTTCCTCATTACACAGAGTGTCATGCCCCACTCACATTGGTCTCCTTGTTGTACCAGGAAGAAGCTTGGAGAACCCAATCACAAGGCCTTTTGCACTGTCTGTCTCCTACCTGGAACACTTTCCCCACCGCCAGATGGCCACTCCTGTGTCTTCCTGCCTTATTCAAGTACTGCACTGTCAATGAGATCTTCCTTGGCTGCGATGCACTACTTGCCCCAAGTTTCCCATTCAGCGCAGTTTAGTGAGAAAAATCTCACTGCTACCTGCAGGGGGGGAGCCTCGGCACTGGCATTTCAGAAAATGGAGCATAATCAGAACAGAAATGTGACCCTACCTCTCATGCTAAAAGGCTGCTAACTGCAAGATCTAAACCACCACACAACCAGCCACTTCTCAGGAGAAAGGCTGAAAGTTAGTCTCAGAAACCTACAGGGGAAGTTCTACCCTGTCTTATAGTGTCATTATGAATCAGTATCAACTCTATGGCAGTAAATTTGCATTTGGGGGCGGGGCGCGTTCTAAGGAGCTCTGGGTTACATACCCTGATCAATCCAACTGGAAGCTGCATCAGCTGGCTAAGGCTTCAAAAGACTGAGTAGGTAACCCAGAGCTCATTGCTGTTGGCAGAAACTTGTGGGGGGGTCAGAAGGACTTGAGGTGATGGTGTCCTTCTCAGTGGCTTCAGATAATCTTCTCCCTGGTCTGGGCATCAGCATCTTCTTTGCAAAATGGGATGATTGCATTAGAGAACCACTAAACTCCTATATACCTGAGCAACCAGGAAGCAATTGTGAATCCTGGAGAGGAGCAAAGACTATGCTGGTGGCTCTGCAAATCTTGGGAAGCCTGGATCCGATGCGGCTGGACCTGTCCACTGCGAGGCACCAAGAATCCCGAGAGCTGTAGTTCAGGTCTCCCCCTTGCCTGTGTACCATGGAAGATTTAATAAATGTTCTCCTCATGCTACCTTTAGGATCCTTGGTGGCAAAGTGGCAAAATCCCTTCATATTGGCCTGTTAACTGCAGGGTTGGCAGTTCAAACGCACCTGCTGCATTCCTGTAGAAAGGGCAGCTTTCAACTCCCACAAAGAATTGTTGTTTCAGAAATCCACAAGGACAGTTGTATCCTGTAACTATGGGTCAGAACTGGCACAATAGCAGTGCGTGATTGAGCTTTAAACTACATTTGAGACTGGGGTCTATTTTGAATTCCCCTACCTGTCCATTGGGTGTCATGGGAAGAAAGTAGATAGGAGAAAAAAGGGTAGGAGGCAGTGAGGGAGGAGGGTAGAATGTACTGGAGTAACACATTCTGGCAGAAAATTGTGTGTATGTGTGCGTGTGCGTGTTCTATTGTAATTCACACAGATTATGGGTGGGGGAGGGAACTGAAAAAGTAAATATCCATGAAAAAGAAAAATTTTTTTCTTTGGTGATTTTCCTTTTGTTGAGCTAAGGGATGGAGAATGTACTGCATGGGCGTGACCAGCCACTGGACCGGTGTGCTGTTAACACACCCTCCTGCCTTTGCATGCTGGGGGCCTCTCTGTAAACAGAAGTGACTTGTGACTTCGGATTTCCTGGGGCTCTAAAGAGAACCGGAGAATAGAAGTTCTAAATCGTGAATAAAGGAGAGACAAAGGGTTAATGACAGGACAGAATTTTGAAGTTTCATTGGATGAACACAGCGCCAGCATCCAACAAGCATGCCAAAGGCTGAACTCTGCCCGGAAGTAATGAATGAGCACTGCCTTTAGCCCGTGTCCTCACTCTCCCCGTCTCCTGCACTCCAAGCCAGACTCACTAAGAGTAGTCAAAGGTGACATGGTGGTCCTTTCATCTCTCTCTGACCCCTCACGCTGCCTTCACCTCTATCCAAGTTGCTTCATCCTTCCCCCTTCTCCCTGATCTTCCTCGTGGAAAGATCTAATTCATACTAACTGGTAAAAGTCAGTTAGCACACAAGAAGGAAGACATCTCCTTCCTCAGTCTATGCTGCAGAAAAGGAAACTCGGGCTTGAGCTCATTTGCCCAACTGTCAAAGGTCCCATCACGGGCAGGGCCCTGATGTGAAAATTCAAGCAAGCAGCCCCAGAGCCAGAGCTCCCAACCCTCATCCACTGCAGTTCAAGTTCATGGGGTGAAGTGGTGAAAAGCTAACCAGAAACTGAGAGTCAATGTAGATACCCAAGGCATTCTTGCCAGGGCACTCACTCACTGCCATTGAGTCAATGCTGACTCATAACAACCCTATAGGACAGGGAAGAATTCCCCTGTGAGTTACTGAGGATGTATCTCTTTATAGGAATAGAAAGCCCCAGCTTTCCCTTGTGAGTGGCTAGTGGTTTTAAACTGTTGCACAAAGCATAACCATGACACCATCAGGACTCCAAAACATGCCAGGGCAATCAATGGTTCTGTGAGATCTCTCAGGATAGAGATATACCTTGCTCCTTGGCTACACACGAGAAAGCATTCACCTCCAAGCCTAGTTTGTGATCCAAGTGAGTTTTATGAGAATAACAAGAAGTTTCAGGTTTATAAAGGCACCTGCAGGGCTCTTCAGAAATGTGCATCTCCTTAGACGCTTCCCTGAAAGTCACGAGGTCTGCTCTGTGCTCCTGCCTTTTAAATTACTCCCAGAGGTGGGGTGTGCTGGTGACCCTGGTTGAACTCATTGGCTGAACTGAATTCACCTGGCCTTGTTGGGCCAATTCAGGTGCAGAACACACCCAGGTGTACCTCCCCTTCCTGGCTGGGAACCTGAGCCTCTGAGCATGCGCAGTGTACCACTCGTTCATGGGACAAAGGCTCAGACTGCTGACCATGCGTAATGGATGCCTCAGTCCCTAAGCTAAACTACCTAGCAGTTCCAAAACCCCACTGCTGTGTAGTGTTCATGAACTTTGGCAGGAACACATCCTTACCACGAAGAATCCTGGTGGCCCAATGGCTAAGCACTTGGGCTTTAGACCGCGGTCAGTAGCAATGCATGAGGAAAAGGTCTTGCCATTGTAAACATTCCACCCTACTGCCATCAAACGCAAAGGACCTCTGGTGACATGGCGGGCTACTCACAGAGCTACTAAATGCAAAGTCAACAGTTCTAACCCACCAGCTTCACTGTGGGAGAAAGATGAAGCTATCTATTCCTATAGAGACATAATATCTCAGAAACCTATAGGGAAAATTCTACCCTGCCATGGACTACTAAACGAACAACCTAATCTGTCTTGGAAGAAGTCAGGCCAGAGTGCCCTTGACAGCATATATGGCAAGATTTTGCCTCCCAAATATGTTGGACATATTGCCTGGAGAAGGACATCCTGCTTGGTAAAGTGGAGGGGCAGCACAAAAGAGGAAGGCCCTCAACGAGCTGGATTGACACCGTGGCTGCATCAATGAACTCAGGCAGAGAACAAATGTGATGATGGTGCAGGACCTGGAAGTGTTTGGTTCTGTTGTGCATAGGGTCACTTTGGGTCAGAAACCACTCAATGGCACCCGACAGCAACAACAAGAAGTATATAAGATCACCATGAGTTGGAATCAACTCGACAGAAAGTGGGCTTTGGGTCTGTCATGGAACCAACCCTGGCTCATAGCGACCCAATCATGGGATTCTGAGGCTATAAATCTTCATGGGAGCAGAGGGCCTCATCTGTCTCCTGCGGAGCAGCTGGTAGGTGTGAACCCCTGACTTTGCAGTTGACAGTCCAACACTTCCCTTAAAGTACCCCCCGGGGCTCCTTTGGTAACGATGACAGACTAGGAAACCCAATGGGGACATTTCTACTCTGTCACATGAAGGCATCCTGTGCAGAATGGCCTCAACGGGAACTAATACCAACCCCACCACTTTTAACACCATCCCAACCTTACAGACTGTACTAGGCTCTTGAAGGAATTGACTTTTTGCACTCCCACTGAGCGAGCTATGAGCATGCATGCATGCCAACACGTAACTTCCGGTCCTGAACTAGGGATCAGCTGCACATGTAAGGATGTGCTTCTAATGTGGAAGGAAGTAAAGAGAGGGGATCTGGAAGCAGGAAAAGCCAGGAAGCAGGAGTCACTTAGGCAGACCCCTTTCCTAAACCAGCTTAATTAGCATATCACAGATCCTGGCTCAGAGGTGATGTTCAAAGAAGAATTGTTGACTGAATACACAAGGGAAGGAACAGAGTAAGTGAACACAGAAATGTGCTAATGACCAAATTGACTCACAGTTCCCACCCTGCTCTTCTTCTTCCAGGTTCTTCTCTAGTTGCTAATGGTATTTGCTCGACCTCTCACAAGCACAAAAGGAGCCCTGGTGGCCTAGCGGTTAGGCAGTGGGCTGCTAACCACCAAACTAGCAGTTCTAAATTAGCAGGCATTCTGAAGAAGAACAACAAGCTGTCTGCTCCTTTAAAGAATTACAGTCTTGGGAATGCACAGTGGTAGCTCTACCCTGGCCCATAGGGCTGCTCTGAGTCTGACTCGACTGGACAGCAGTGAGTATGGGTTTGGTTTGGTTTTCACAGGTACCCCGAACCGTTGGTGGTCTTGGTAAATTGCACACGCTGGTTCAGTGGACCTTGTGTAGGGCTTGAGAATTTGCACTTCTAACAAGCTCCTGATGTTGCTAGTCTGTGACCATATTTGGGGTGGCAAGGCTCTGGACTACCGGGGTCTTCCTGGTGGCTGCTGTCACAGCGCAAGTTCCCAAGAGTGCACCGCTACTCATTTCTTTGGAATCAAGGTTTTTGGCTATTTGTTCCATGACACTGAAAAGTTTGGACCTGACATACGCAGCTCAGGCTGTATTATCTATCTTCTCTGCCCTCTTGGATTGGAGATGGATCACCTATGAAGCGATGAGGGTAAGAAGGGTTGGGTGTCCCCGGGTAATGTGAACAGTTAGCACGCTCAACCACTGCTGATTAAAAGGTTTGCGGTTCAAATCCAAGGCCCCTCAGAAGAAAGGCCTGCTGATTGACTTCTGAACGACCAGCCTTTGAAAGCTCTGTGGGGTCCCGTGGTGCTGACCCACACGGCGTCACCATGAGTTGGAATGGACTCCTCAGAAACGGGTTTAGTAAGCAGCACAAAGAGGAAACTCCTTGGTGAACTGGAGGACACGGTAGCTGAAACCATGGGCTCCAACATACTACCCCTGAGGCTGGCAAAGGACCGGGCAGTGCTGCCTTGTGTTGCAAAGAAGGTCCCTGTGATGTCAGAATGATTGGACAGCACTAACAACAACAAAGGATGTCAGGGCCCTTCACTTCCCCAGACCACTGACCAGGTTCAAAGACCCGCATGCGAGTATAGTTTCACAGTTAGATGTGTTTAGAAAAAATAATGTTTGCAAAAGTAAAATCTTGGTTTACATTTTACAGAGCATGCACAATAAGTCGATTCTGACTCATATTGATCCTACAGGAGAGGTTAAAATTTCCCCTGTGGGTATTTCTGAAACTATAGCGCCTTATGGGAATAGAAAGCCTCCTCTTTCTCTGCAGCTGGTGGGTTCAAACTGCCAACCTTGTCTTTAGCAGCTCAGGACTGACTTGTATCTCTATGAAACCAAAATCTACCTCACTGCCAGGGAGGTGATGCTGACTCATAGTGACCCTATGAGGCAGAGTAGATCTGTCCCTGTGAGTTTCTGAGACTGTAACTCTTTATAGGAGTAGACAGACTCTTCTTCCCACGGAGTGGCTGGTGGTTTCAAAGTGCTGACTTTGGTGTTAGCAGCCCAACATGCAAACACTATGCCACCAAAGCTCCTTTTGTACCCCTATAAGTAGATAAATATTTCTCTTATATCTGTGTTTCAACCAAAGGCATGGCTATAAAGGAAAAAAGGCCATGAGTGTCAAGAATGATTTGAAAATGTGGAGTTCTTTTGGGAAAGGATATATATATATATATATACTTGTGTATATAAATAGAATTCTGATGGCAAGAGTGGTCAGGAGTTGGACTGTTAATCTCAAGGTCAGCAGTTTGAATGGCCAACCGCTCCTCTGGAGAAAGAGGAGATTTTCTACTCCTCTAAAGAATCACAGTCTCAGAAACCCACGGGGGCCATTTTACTCAGTCCCATGGGCCTGTGAGTTGGAATGGACTTGATGGCAGTGAGGGCATGTAAATATGCAAACACCCACCTCGGACTTAGGATTTGACCTGCTCCCTCAGCCCCGTGAGCATCTGCATCTGAAGCCATGGACTTGGCCTTCTGTGAAGAACCCATTAGTGCACCGCCACAAAGAGAATGAGTTTCCTCTGTGTCAGTCCATTACCCTGCCAACGTTCAGGATGGAGCCAACACCCTTGGTTTCCCAGAGAAATTGGCTCAACATCCCCCTGATGTGGTTGCATGACATAGGCCACTCATGCAATGCACTGCATGTGCTCTATTTAATGCACTATCACCAACAAGTCTACATGGGTGGTAACGCTGAAAACCTTGCCCAAACAGCTGGCTTCACCAAAGTATATGGAACCATGTGGAGTTGTCGACCAGTTCGACTCTGCACTGGCTGTACGTTGGCATTGCCAAGGGGGCTTTCTCACTGACCGTGACCTGAATCCTGCTTCCACTAAGCCTTGCTTCATTGGTCTGGGATGGGGCCAGGCCAATGGGAGGCTTGAAAGCTCCTAAGGGATCCAAAGTATGACCAAGGGTGAACACTACTGTTTTTGACCATCACATCCGGGAAGGCCCTTGGGACTTTGCCACTCAAAGTATGATAGGTCAAGGAACCAGCAACATCAGCATTAGCTTCTCCCATGCTAATGCCATCGAGTTGATGCTGACTCATAGTGACCCTACAGGACAGGGTAGAACTGCCCTTGTGTGTTTCCCAGACTGTCACTCTTGCCCGGAGTCTACAGCCTCATATTTCTCCCAAGGAGTGGCTGGTGGTTTAGGACTACTGTCCTTGTGGTTAACAGCCCAAGAGTACCAGGGCCTCTAGAACTGCTGGATCCTAGACCCCACCCTGAACCCACAAAATCAGAATCTGCCCCCCAGCCCGATTTCCAGGAACCTGGGTAAGTGCATGCATGTGAAAGTTTAAGAAATACTTCCTTAGAAACCATTACTTTCCAGAACAAACTCCTCCTGCCAGAGGTGCAGAAATGGAAGCCCATTAGGCCATGCTCGCCTAGAAGCAATTTGAGGTCTCAGTGCTCCTATATCCTGGCTGTCATCCAGATTTCCTTATTCTCACCTGGACTGTTGTCACTGCAGCAGGTATTGGTGAGTCCTCAGCACGAACAGCCCCAAATTCGGTCTAGAGACACAGCTCCCATTTCAGAGTAGTACAATCCACAGTTTACTGTAGAGTTTCTGGCTTTTACTGGCTTGGGGTAGGGTCTAGTGGGAAACGCATCTTAGCAAGAGCCATTATGTATTCTGGATGTGCACAGTGAGTTTGTCTTGAGGCATATTTATGTCTGACGTTGTTATGTAGTCTCTTTCTATCCCATGCAACGTTATTTTTTTGAAAATTTATATTTGCTTTTAATTACCCAGACATATAAGTGATTTATAGCTAGGTCTGATCGATTGGAATCAGATGACCACGCCTGGATTAACCATGGGTCCTGGTGACCATTAGGCACTTCTTTCCATGAATGATATTTTCACCTGAGTGAATGCATTCACGACTTTTCTTCTCTTAAGATAAATAAGCAGGTGGGTATCATTTTGCTATGCTGGCACTTCCTTGTGCTGTTTTAAGTTCACCCAGCAATTTTTAAAAAGAGAAACATATTACACCTGTCACACACTTTATAATTCATGTGGAAAAATTTGGGGGAGAGCTAAATAGAGGTGACCCGTGGTGCAGTCTTACTTACTGCTTGTTAGAAGGTACTGAAATTTTATATACATAAACACTAGAAACCAGGAGAGAGGAAATGGTGGTTCCATGGCAGAATTCTCACTAGCCATGCAGGAAATTTGGGTTTGATTCTTGGCCAGTGCGCCTCCTGTTACAGCTACCACCTAACTGCTAGTGGAGGCTGGCATATTGCTATGATGCTGAACAGATTTTAGCGATGTTTTCTGCCTACAGACAGACTAGGAGGAAAGGCCTGGTGAACTCCTTCAAGTCATCAGCCACTGAAAACCCCCCAGCTGACAAGGGGTCAAATCTACAACCCATTGAAGGAATGGGGCAGGACCAGTGGGCATTGAGTTCTGTAGCACACGGGGTCCGCATGAGTCAGGAGCTGGCTGACTTGAAGGCAATTGTCCACAGCACTCTCTAGGAAGGCAGTGGTTGGAGCACATAGGCGTCCTTCATGTGGCCCCATGATCATCAAGCCTTAAGTCATGCAACCAACTCTGGGAAATGAGAGATGCCCGGGGTACCAGGAATATTTGAAAGATCTGGTGTAAATTGGTTCAGCCCAGGGGAGTTCTGGAAACCACCGAGGTAAGCTTCCTGCTGAAACCACTAACTTAGCTCCAGTGCGAGTGGATGGGTGTCTGCACATGTACCCAGCCACCATTAGTGAGTTTGTTGTTGTTGTTGCCGTTCACGTCCGTAGAGTCGATGCCGATTCACAGTGACCCTATATGACAGGGTAGAATTCCCCCTGTGACTTTCTCACACTGTGACTCTTTACAGGAGTAAAAAAGCCTCATCTTTCTCTTGAGGAGTGGCTGGTGGTTTTGAATGGTTGATCTTGCCATTAGTCCATTGCGTAACCAGGTGCTGTCAATTTGGTTCCAACTCATGGCCACTCTATGTACAGCAGAACAAAACAACACGCTGCCCTGCGCATTTCTCACAGCCATTCCTACATTTGAGCCACTGTGTCAACTCATCTTGTGGAGGTTTGTCCTCCTTTTGGCTTGACCAAGCATGCTGCCCAACTCCAGGGACTGGTCCCTCCTGATAACACCCAAAGTACATGAAGCCAAATGTCACCATCCTCGCTTCTAAGAATCAATCTGGCTGTAGTTCTTTCAACATAGATTTGTTTGTTCTCCTAGAAGTTCCTTGGTGTATTCAATATTCCTCACCAGGACCATATTTCAAATGCATCAATTCTTCTCGTGGGACTTCCTTATGCATTTTCCAGCTTCCACATGAAAATAATCATGCCTTGGGATAGGATACTCCTGAGTTTTTAAGGTGACAAAGTCACCTTGGTTCAAAAAAATGTTTAAAAGGCCTTTTGCAGCAAATTCACTGAACGCAATTTATCCAGTGATTTCTTTACAGATATTTCTATGAGCGTTGGTTGTGGATGGGTCCAAGTAAGATGAAATGCTTCATCATTTAAATCTTTTCTCTGTTTATCATGTTGCTTATTGGTTCAGTGGTGAGGATTCTTGTTCTTTTAATCTCGAGTTGTAATCCATACTGAAGACTATCATCTTTGAACTTCATCAGTAAGTGCTTCAACTCCTCTTCCCTTGCAGCAAGCAAGGCTGGTCGCCTGCATATTTCAGGCTGTTCTCAAATCTTCCTGCAATCCTGAAGTCTCCAATTCAGCCATCCAAAACTCAAAACAGCTCAATGCCATGGAAGTCAAGTCAATTCTGACTCGAGCAAACCTGTAGGCCAGGAAAGAACCTCCCGGAAGGTTTCCAAGGCTGTAATCTTTGTGGCAGCACATGGTCACATCTTTCTCACTCGGGATAGCTGGTGAATTCCAAGTGTTGCTCTTTCGGTTAACAGTGAAGTGCTTAAACATTGCCCTACCTGGATTCCAAGTGTGAGCTAGCAGCCACAATTTTCTTCTGAGACCAAAGGGGTTGTTAGGTGTGAATTCTCGACCAAGGGTGGTCCAGCAGACCTGCTCAGTATTCGCCCAGGTGCAAAATCCATCAAGAGGATGCATTGTCATTATTTTTAATCACATAACACACCCAGGTGTAGCAGCAACCCAGCTTTGTAATATCACCCTGGTTTTGATAAATATGTACCATTCCTTGATAACGCTTCCAAATCCTTTAATATCCTGCAGCTCAGTCCCTGATGTCTGGCTGTAACAAAAGGTGTGAAGGGAGACCATATGTCAATAAACTCTCCCCGTCTGCCACAACTCAGCGCATAATCAGCTCCACGGTAAAATGCATGGTAAGTCAGTTGTGCGCTGGCGGGGAGGGCAAGGGGCCCCTTTCAGGTTTGTCTTCTGATGAAGTTGACCAAAATGACTTCTTATTTCAACCTATTAGGAGAGTGAGAGTTGCCCCCCCTCCCTCGCCATTTTTCTTTTCTTTTCCCTTTTTGTCCCTTTCCCCTTGGAGGGACAGCCTGCTCTGCTATTCTGAAAGGGTTTTCTGTTTTATGCTGCGCTCTCCACTCCATTAAATCACCTTTCCTCACATTAAATACAGGTCTTCAGGGTGGTCAGAGAGCTTTTCTGTGAGGGATAATGATATAATGAGGATGACATGCATGAAAAATCATTTTTCAGCTCAATCCCAGGCAGACCACGGGGAAGCATGAAATGGGAAGGGGGAGAGGTGTACCTCACTGTAGACAAGAGCCAGGCTTCAGAGGGGGCCAGTCTCGACCTGGAAGGCTGCTGAAGGCTTCTTTACCTCACTCACTCATTCACTCATTCATTCAACCAGCTTGCTACTTACTTATTAAATGCCAGACCTTGGGGCTCTCTCACTGAACAAAAGAGACAAAAATCCCCCTTCTGTCAAGAAGCTTCCATAAACAGAGGCATTCAAACACTTCCTAGAGAATGTGTTTAAAGTCCAATTTACACAAAAGCAGAAGAAGAGACTGATGCGAGGGGTTTCACACACACACATGTTCATATATGACTCCCATTGCAGCTACAAAATGTAGGACTCTTCCAGGAGACACTATTCATTGGAGTTAAATTGCTCCCCCCAACCCCCTGAGCTCTCGCTCTCTCTTTTTTTTTCTTTCTTTCTGAGAGCAATTGCCCTTGGAAGGGATTAGCTGTTATCACTCTCTAGCACCTTAGTGTGAACTTATTTATTGGCTCCCTTTCCTGCCTAGATAGGAGGGGCCTCCAGGGCTGCTAAAAGCCAGAAAAATCCCAAAAAAGGCAGCAACAAGAGAGGCAGAGGACAATTGGGTCCAGTGTTTCTCATTTGAGTGGGTGGGGGGGCATTTGTTAAAGATGCAGATTACACACACATACAGCACACACACACCAGCACACACACACTTCCCTGCCACCCCACCCAATATGGCCCTACTAAATAAGGATCCTACCCCACCATCTGTCCGGGAGCCCCTGAACTGGCCCTTCCCATGAAACAAGCCAGGGCCATTGAAAGTGACTCTTTAGGCAAAAGACCAGTGACTTAGGTTTTCCAAACCAGAATAAAGCCCATTTGTTAAACACTTGCATATTAACCAAAAGGTTGATGCTTCAAACCCACCCACCGGTTCCTAGGAAAGCAGGCCTGGTGATCTGTTTCTGAAAGGGCACAGTCTTGAAAAGGATCCCTGGTAACATATTGTCCTGCTAGCCATAAGGTCAGCAGTTCAATACTACCAGCTGCTCTGAGAGAGAAAGCTGAAGCTTTCTACTGTACAGATGTATAGTCTCAGAAACCTACCAGGGCAAGTATACTCTGCTGCCATGAGTCAGAATTGACTCAATGGCAGCAAGTGAGTGGATGGGCAGGGATTGATTGGGCACCAACTAACACTAAGAACAACTATTTTGGGTGGCAGTGACATTCTTCTGCTTTATCTAGAATCTGAACTCTCAGCGTCATTAACAATGGAGGCAACAGACAAATAATTATAAACTACAGAAGGGTAAAGAAAAGCTAAAGAAGTTACTTCTGTTTGGGGTTTAGTTGTGTGCTTTTTTTAGCAGAAAATATGAACTATGAAGGAGCAGGGACTTGCTGGACTTAAATATGAACTGTAAGATCTCTCTCCGGGCTAGAGTTACATCTCAGTTCTTGGCTCTGCATGAGAAAGAATTCACGCCAAAGCCTGGCTCGTGATCCAAGTGAGTTTAATGAAAGTTAAAAGAAGTTTCAGGTTTTACGCGCCACCCCTAGGATTCCTCCCCACCATGCAGCCTGGCAGAGACTGCTCGAGGTCATGCAAAGATCTCTCTCCTAAGTTTTTCTCCAAAAAAACACCTGTCTCATGTTCTTTCTCAAGTTCCCTCCCCAGTTCCTGTCCCCAGTTTTTCCTTTCTCCCCCTCGCTCCTGCCTTTTCAAGGATTCCCGGGGGGAGGCATGGTGAATGACCCCAGGTCGATCCCATTGGCTGAATTGCAATCACCTGGCCCAGGTGGGCTGATCCAGGTTTAACGCCCATCCGTACCCACCAGCGGGAAAACCTAGGCTTTTGTTCTATGGTTGGTTCTCCTGGGCATGCGTCAATAGACATCTCATTCCTTCCTATCTGCCTAACAAAACCTATTTTTCAACCCCAAGTCTTTCTTGCCAAAAAATAATGTCCCATAATAGGAATGGCATGAGCAGGGCTTCTGCGTTGGATCAGATCAAGAAGATAGCTTTCATGCTCTGTACTAAGATCACAAAAGAATGTAATCCAGTGCCTTGTAGACAGTCTCGTGTACACAAAAGGTTTTCTAAGAGTCTCCAGAAGGCTGTGCTACAGCCTAAATAGGCTGAATTGCAGCCTAAAACAGAGAGGGACCCATTTCAAAGAGATGTGGGGACATGGCTTTCATAAAATTGAATGCATCATGTAATCCAGTGCAAGGGAAACCCAGTAACTTTGGGAAGGAACTGCATTGGCTTGGACTAAACAGCCAGAGATAGTGCTACATAAAAAGAAAGAAGATGATTGATAAAGCAACCCAGACATTATTGTGGAAAAGGAAAAGGGACTTAGAAGACAATCAAAAGCTACAAGGAACCTCTCCTAGGGAGAAGTCTTGTGGTTTCAACTTGTGTGCTCTGGGGGATATTTGGCAGTCACGTATTAAATTGTGCATTCAATTTAATCCCTTTAAGGGATTTTGTCACTGGGCCTACAGCCCAACTATCCTGACAAAAAAATCTATCTTGAAAATCACCCTGCTGTGAGGAAGCTAAAGGCAAGCACATGATACGATCACATGGAGGGAAATTGGGGAGCCAACGCAACAGCAAGAACCCAGGCCCTAGACCTATGAACCAAAGCAAACCCATCTTGCCGGGTCTCGCTGCTTGAGCTGGTTTGGCCAATGCCACGTGGAGTGGAGATGTGCTGCCCCAGCCAAACCTTCCTCAAATTACAAAATTATGAGCAAATCATACACCGAGTGGGATTGAAAGTCACTAAGCAGCAATAGGTAAGTAAAACATATGGGCCTACCATTACCTATCTGTAAAGAGTCTTTGGCAACTGGTTTATGGAAGACGCAGGCCCTGATTACCTCCCATAACACGTATTCTTTATCATAGCCACGGACACTCATGGAAACATTAAAGTTGTGCTTGAGAGAGGAAAAGGTGAGTTAAGAACTGAGAAAGATGGTCATGTGGCCTGGATATTGCTCAAACACTCCATTCTCCTTGGTCTCTTGGAAGAAGGAGAGGGATGAGAACCCAAAGCTGTAAACACTGTGTGGATTAGAAACGTGTTAAGTTTGGCGTGAGGGCTGAAGGCCCAGGTTGGTAAAATTATTTCTGTGGGATTTTCTAGAACCAGAGCTGCTCTGAGGCCCACACTGGAGAGAATGCCATGGTCATTACCCTTGTATGCTTTATTTTGGCTGAGTCCCTCCACCATCATGTGTCAGGGCTTACCCAGTGCCCCTTCTCAGCCCTGATACACGGTGTTGCCAAAAGGGCTCAGAGATGTTAAGCAATCTGATCAAGGTCATGGGGCTTAAGGTCAGGTACAGAGCCAGACACTGAAATGCAAGAAGACTGACTCCTATGCCCAGACCTGGGACAAATCTCTCTGACAGACCTGGGTAGATGCCCCTAAACATCCGTCTTGTGTGTATTTCTGTGTGTGTGTGTGTATGTGTGTATCCACATATATATGTTTGGTTTATTAGTAATCAACATAATTAGAGTATTTCTATCCAATTAAAAAATGAATTAAGCCAAGGTTGGTGGTTTACAATTTGCACAAGTGCCTTTATGAACTATCATGGTTTACTTTCTTTCATTGGGAGGCAGCTCCAAGCTTCAGACCTCTTCACTCCCCAGGTGAGGTGCTACATTCAGACCAGAGTCAGAGGAAAGGATTGACCAGAAAGAGTCAGATCACTGAATGAGGTTCCTTTGAAAAGGAAGCCAAAATGGCCCTTAAACTCATGGCCATCAAGTCAATACTAGCTCATAGTGAGGGACCCTGTTGAACAGGATCCTATGGTACAGGGTAGCTCTGTCCCTGTGACTCTGCAAGACTAACTCCATGGAAGCAGAAAGCACCAGGTTTCTGCCACAGGGCTGATGGTGGTATCAAATTACTGGCCTTTGGGATGTCAGCTCAACTTTAACCACTATGCCACAAGGGCACTTAGTCAATCTAAAGGTCTGGCAAAATGTAGAGCCAGACATTATATACTGAAAATGGCTCACCACCACCACCACCACCAAAGGCTGGGTTTGTGGTGGGGTCTTCTGAAGGGGTCAGGGTCAGGGTCAGGGTCAGGGTCCGGGTCCGGGTCCAGGTTAGGGTTAGGGTTAGGGTTAGATAAAATTGATGTGTGACTTTACAGGGCCACTAGTAAGCCAGCATATATAAAAGACTTACTCCCTCCCCCAACAGAATGGGTTCTTTTCTCCAAGATTTCACGAAACATAGCATGACCAGGAAAGACAACCGGTCCAAATTTCTAAAGCCACCAAAGTGGAGGCCGTCCCTCCCCTCCCCTCCCCATCCCCGTCCTCTTTATCCCACTTTGCAGGACAACTCAAGAGCGGGAGAGCTGGCTTAAGACCCATTGTGACCGCTGCCTGCCTATCAGTTCATGGGGGCAAAAGGAAGAGAAATACCACTTCTTTTAAAGTCACCCCGCAACACGTGCACTAGGGTTGGCATATCCTCTCCATCCCCCAAGAAGGATCACTGGTCAGCAGCATTCTCTGCTTAAGCCAAGCAGCCCAAACACCTGGGGAAAACCCAAGAGTCCCTCTTTGGGTCTATGTCCCATTTTTTCCCCCAGGATTGCATAATTGGAATAAACAAAACCCCCTGTCTGAGAAACCACAAGGTCTGATTTCTTTGCTAGACTAGCTTTTCCACATGCATCAGCCCACCTCAGACAAGTGCCAGCCACTTCTGCAGGTGTTGTTCACAGCAGAGGAATGCGAGCCCTTCTAGAGAGAGTTCCAGAAAGCAGTCAATAGAACTGATGGTCAGCCAGCGGGCACTCCCCAGTGGAGAGAAACTCTTTTTACCACTCCACGAATAATGTGGGACCCAAACTCCCAGTAAGGCCCCGAGGGCTTAGCCAGGTATCACCAGTCTCTCTTGCAGGGCCTCCGCAGGACAACTAGGAAACCTATGCATTTATCTAAGGTCAGTGAGAATTTTCAGGCGCCTACAAGCGAATGTCTGTCTGCCTGCCTGCCTGCCTGACTTTTTAGAGTGGCTGATGGAAGCCTGCGTTCTTTGTACCCCAAAGGACCCAGAGGCCCCTGAGAACAAGAGGGAAATAAGTATTGCCTTTATTACTCAGCCTGCCTCAGACATGAAAAAGAAATGGGAAGCATTTGAAGGGAACAATCTTCGTGATTTGGTAGAAGTGTCTTATTGGGTGTATCACAACACAGATGACCCTACCACGACAGAGACAAAGAAATAGCTAAAATACTAGGAATTGCCATGAGACACAACAGAGACTCAGAAAAAGAGATCATGGCCCACTCACGGAGAGACTGACCTGTGGCACCGCCAAGCCCTGAGGAAGGAAGGATCCAGGTGCCTACTACAGAAGAGACAGACATTGGAAAAAACATTGCATTGAAAACTCCAGGAGAGACGGACAAACCTCCACTAGAGAGGACGGGCCTCGTCCTCGCCTAGAAAAACCCAAGTGAGAGACAATAACGCTTGAGGAAGCTGAAGGAATGTCTCAGGGCTCTGTTTCACTGGCCCCCAGGATCCCGTGCTAACTGTCCAAGTTGGGGGCCAGCCAGGAAATGTCTTGGAGGACACAGGGGCCATCTTCTCAGGTTCAAAAAAGAGAACGGATACATTGTCAAAGGAAAGATTGGAATTACTGTCAGCCTATGATTGCTTCCAAAGTACTCACACCAGAAGGTTTGCATGGAGATTGGGGGGCTTCCCAAGCCATCAAGGTAAAAAATGTCTCTCTGCCCTATGTCCCAGTTAGCCACATGGTTTTCATGGCACTGGCTCCCGGTTCGGCTGTTGAGCCAGTGAAACTCTTTTAGCAGGAGTTGAAGTGGCCATCAGCGGAAGGACAAAACCTCCACAGTGGGCTTCCCGTATCAATATGAAGCCACCTATATCACCTCTTGGACATTATTATTGTCCTGGACTCTGAATCGCCACCCCAGATCTAGAATGCGCCTGACATGTCCACATGGTTTGAATCAGGTTCGGGTTAATCCCTCTTGATCACTTAGTGACATGGGACACTAGACCCTGGAATACCTTTACTTTCCAGATGAGAAAACTCACTCAAAAAGACACAGGTACTGACCAACTGGAACACAACTGGTTAACAACAAAGCCACATTCCCAACCAGTGTCTGGAGCCAGAGCTCAGAGCCCCATATGCCTGTGCCCAGCTGAGCAGTCACCCTCTCCTGGACCCTCGAAAGATCTGAGCCGATCCTCCCCCCACCCATGCCCCTCTCCCACACCCAAATATGTTTTTTCATAGGATGGCACTATATCTGCAGCTCTGGGAGAGGGACATATCTGATGGAGAATACGGAGCAGACGAAGGGGGAGGAGGGGAGAATGGAGCACATCCTGGCCCACCAGGCCTTGAGGATGATGTTCACACTCAGAGAAGACAGTCCACACAGAAGACCACATGGCCAGCCCAAGATGAGACACGACGTCCCTCAAAGACCCATAGCCCTAGAAGGGACAACACTGGAGACACAGTGCGGGAACGGATCCCGCCACACCGAGGCATAGCACTAAGGGGGTGCAGCAGAAGAGTAAGGAGGTGGAGCAACAAGGTCCCCAGGGAATGCCAAAGGAGGACTTTGGGGGCAGGACTTGGTGCCCGCACAGACTGGACTGGAAAACACTGCTAAGGGCCAACAAACAGTCCGTGAACTAACTACGAGCTTTCCTTTCTTGAGGAGTTGTGTTTTCTTTGATGGTCATTGGATTTTGGCTGTTTTCTTTCTTTTGGTGCTTGCTTTCGCTCTGTCTTGTGTTTGTGCATGTTATTACCTCTATTGTATGTCTAAAAAGAGATGCTGGATGCACAATCTGCAGGAGAGAAAAAGGGGACCAACGCTTCGCGGGAGGGCCACGGGAAAGAGGGAGTTGGGGGGAAAGGGAGTGATGTCAAGAAACCCAGAGACAAGGGAACAACAAGTGGATGCAAATCCGTGGTGAGGGCGATGTAGGAATCCTGGTAGGGCGTGATCAAGGGTGAAGGAACCAAGAGGATTTACTGAAACCCAAATGAAGACTGAGCATGGCAGTGGGCACAAGAGGGAAATGAAAGGGAATAGCAGAGCGACCTAGGAAGCACGGGCCAGTTATACATGTCTAAAGAAAGGCACGCACAGATGTAAATATATTTATCTGTGAGCATGGGGAAATACACCTATGTCCATATCTTTATAGTTGTCCTATTAAGGTAGCAGATGGCCTTTGGGCCTCCACTCAAGGACTCTCTCATTGCAAGAATACCTTGTTCTATTACATTGGCATTCTATGATGCTCACCTTCCCGACACGTTCCTTGAAGTCTAAGCGGTTGCATAAGCAAATGTGGTCAAGAAAGCTGATGGTGCCCTGCTATCAAAAGATATGGCCTCTGAGGTCTTCAAGGCCTGAAGGGTAAGCAAGCGGCCATGTAGCTCAGAAACAACAGAGCCCACATGGAATAAGCATACCAGCCTGTGAGATCACGAGGTATCAAAGGGATCAGGCATCATCAGCACAAAAGAATCTCATTGCGAATGAGCAGGGAATGCTGGGTAGAGAGCCAAAGCCCATTTTCAGTACACTGGACATTCCCTTAAGTAAGGTCTTGGGGAAGAGACAAGCCTACACAGGGTACTAGACAGCAACGGTGAAACACAACTTTCCTCTAGCTCCTCAATGCTTCCTATCCCCTCATCAAGATCCCAATTATAACTTACAAATCTGACTAGACCAGAGAATGTACACTGGGACAGATAGGAACTAGACACAAAGGGAATTCAAGGTGGATGAGCCCTTTAGGACCAGTGTTATGAATGGGGATGCTGGGAGGGTGGAGGGAGGGTAGGTTGGCACCGGGGAACCGATGACATGGATCTACATAAAACCTCAAAAGAAAAGGGGGTGAAGGGGGACATCAGACAGTGCAAGATATGACAAAATAATAATTAGTAAATGATGAAGGATTGATGAGCAGGGTTAGTGAGAATGGGGGCGAGGGGAATGAGGAGCTGAGGCCAGGGGCTTGGGTGGAGAGAAGATATTTTGAGAATAATGAGGGCAATGAATGTACAAATGTGCCTTATATCAGTGATGTTTGCACGTATTGTGGTTATTGTTGTATGAGCCCCTATAAAAGGAGAGAAAAAAAAGACCCTGGCAGAGGGTTGATGCTAGGATGATCTCAGGCTGGATTAGACCAGCAAAAGCAGGTGCTGCAGTCGCCTCACCCTGTGTCTATTCCTGTGTGAGGCATGAAGCTTAGGGTCCACAGCCCCGGCAGCTGGACAGTGAGAGAGATGGGGCTCTGAGGTCATTCCACAGGGGGAATGGCCCTCCGGTTCCTGCAGGGCCCACCCTCCTGTGTAGTCCTGCTGTCTGGGGCACCTCTTTCACGGAGCCCAAACCAGGGGAGCTCTTCAACTCATGGGAGATTGGCAGGAAGCCTCTGCTCATGCACACACACCACCACCTAGCTGGAGGACCTCGGTGAACAAAGCCTGAGGCAGACAACAAGCCCACTAACTGATCCTGTGAGAGATATAATCAGGATCCAGAAACCGGCAACTGGGAGCAAGGGGCAGCATACCTGGGTCCCAGCCCCTCCCACTGCCCTCTGCAAGGAGTGACATTCCAAAGCACAGTGTTTTCCAAAGGCACTGTCAGGACTTTGGAATGGGCAGCTCATTTGTGGACATGGATACTATGTGATCCAGACATACTACCTCCTCTGATCCTGTCAGCCAAGACTAAAAACCCGTCCAAGCTGAAAGCCATGCATCTGAACAGTATCCACCAGCCACTCACGTCCACTCCTGCTGCCTCCAAAGAGCTTTCCTGGATTGGTCAGATCTCTTTGGAGACAGATATCCCTCGGTCCTTGGTTCTGCGTGAGAAAGAATCCACGCCAAAGCCTGGTTTG
Source organism: Tenrec ecaudatus (assembly GCF_050624435.1). Taxonomy (NCBI): domain Eukaryota; kingdom Metazoa; phylum Chordata; class Mammalia; order Afrosoricida; family Tenrecidae; genus Tenrec; species Tenrec ecaudatus. The sequence continues at coordinate 281,993 of NW_027459493.1, forward strand.
TGATCCAAGGGAGGTTTGGGAGAGTTAGGGAGGTGTGGTGGGCAACCCTGGTCGATCCTAGTGGCTGAATTGAATATACTGGGCCTGGGTGGGTCGATGCAGGTGCAGCGACCACCCAGGTGGACCTGCCCTTCCTGGCCGGAAACCTGGACCTCTGAGCACGCACATGTGCCACTCCTTCCTGGGCCGCTAACTGGGCCCTCTGAGCATGTGTAATGGACACCCCAGTCCCTATGCTAGCTACCTAACATTTCCATCCTGAAGAGATGTGGACCCAAATCTTTGGGTTACTGGGCGATGACATCTCTAGCTACTTTCTGCTGGCAAAAGGGGCGAGGTGGGGCTTTGGGTCCACACCCTTCCTGCTCTTCTGGGAGGGGTTGTCCATTCAGCTCTAGGATGGATAAGGTTGAAGTGGTCCAGGAGATGGTGGTCCTGGAGTTGGCACACTTGGATTAGGGGCTTTGGTAACTTGAGAACTTCTGGAAAAACCAACAAACACACAAAATGGTGAACAGTTTAACTGAGACAAGGCTAGGATTGTGAGGTGGGAGTGCCCTTGAAAGTAGGTGAGTATCACAGGAAGTAAGTAAAAATCTTAGGATTATCAGGCGTGTGTGTTTGTTCATTCTAAGTACTGGCACAGGGGTAAAAGCATTCACAATTTCCCCTAGCGTGGTCCAGGGTTTGGGCACTACTGGGTGCAGTGGGATCACCGCTTCACTTATGATCCTAAGGCATTGGCCCCTCTGATAAGAACCATCCTTCTTTTTAACCCTATAACGCCTCATTTTTAAATTTTTGGGCAAAAAAATTTCGTTTTGATTCATTACTTTCATAGTTATCAATATATATACATTTATATTCATTTCATTAAATGTTAGGGAAAGGTCATGCTCGCCGTTATAGGGTTAAATTGTAATATTGGGATGCTACAGGCGGATTCAACAGGGAACAAAAGTCGAGTAACTGCCTGTGTCGCTTTTAATTTTCTCGGGTTCCATTTGAGTAAAAGGTTTGTAAGTTACCCGGGGACCAAATGCCCCTGGTGCCTCTACTAGGGGTAGAATATTCAGAGAATGTTCAGGGGTGGGACAATAGTGACCTGAAGTCCAGGATCCCTTAGGGCAGGAGTCCTCAAATTGTTTACACAGGGGGCCAGTTCATTGTCTCTCCGACCGTTGGAGGGCCAGACTATGGTTTTCAAAAAACCTATGGACAAATTCCTATGCACACTGCACGAGTCGGCTGCTAAGCAGGACAGGCAGTGGCAGCACAAACACCCCGAGGGTGGGATAAATGGCATCGCGCCACATGTGCCCCATGGACCACAGTTTGAGGACGCCAGCCTTAGGGGTTCCTGGGTGCACTGGGGATGAAGGTCTCCTACTGCTCCTCGAGAGGAGAAATGCTCTAAGTTCTGGCATCTCCGCCCACTTTCCCGGCACTCTACCGAACTGTTCCCGGTGAATCACGGTTGGAAGGGAAAGCGTACCCTTCTCTGCCCACCATTCTCCTTTCTCAAAACGATACTGTGGCCAAATAGAGTTGCAAAGTGAATCTATCAGCTTTTGTTTGCCCAGCCTCTCTGTATCAACTCTATCCCAATTGGACACGATTCATGCAAGGGGGCAATTCCTGAGCATCAAGCTGCTAAGTCCCATCTAGAAAGCACAAAACAAGGAGGCGATTGACAGCTTGCTGCCTCCAGGTCAATAACCCCCACTTGAGAGCACACCCCTGGGTTGCCCTGAATCTCATGCCTCAGCCCGAGGGAAGGGGTCAAGGACTAGTCGCCGAGGGCGACCTTTAGGTCCAACCATTTTTCTGGACAACAGGCTAGGAGGACCACTGCTTGGGATGGCCCCAAGGCCCTCCAAGACGCCTGCTGGCGGGGCTGATGCTCAAATCTCTCAAGGGAAGGGACACGTGGCAGCTCAGGGAACCTTAAGGGAAATTGGAATTTCTGGCTGGAACATCATGGCAGAGGAGCTGTGTATTAAGTAAGAGCTGTCCCCAAAAGTGCCTGAAGCAGCATCGCTGAAAGCCTAAATAACAGTGACTCCGCCTAGGCTTCCGAACGCCATTGGCCTAAACCTGGGCCACGGAAAAGCAGCCTGTAAGAAGGAACAAACCAAATCTGGAAGAACACTAGCCCTATAACGCCTCAAGTTTTAAATTTTGGAAATATTTTTTTTGGTTTTTATTATTTACTTTCATAGTTATCAATATATATGACATTCAAAATATATTTTAAAAGCATAAAATTTTCAGTGTTTTTGAAATGTGGCCAAATTGTCACATTTATAATTTGGGTACCAGATACGTTTTCATTAAGAATTATGACAATTTTGTGCTTGGCGTTATAGGGCTAGAGCAGCTTGTTTGAAAAACCAGGAGAAAGGCAAAGGGAATGGAGGGGAAAAGGGAAACTTTGGGCTTCCGGGACCAGGCAGGGCTAACTCCCAGGCCTCTTCACCCAGCTCCCTAGGCAGCGCCCTTCCACATGTGGACTGGTGGGTGCCATCTTGGCCATGGTCACAGATCCTGTTACCTCTCGGCTACAATGGCGACTGTGTAGGATCTCTGGGAAAAGCTGAAACAGCTTTGATAAGAGTGAAGCCATTTGGGGCTGACAGAAGCCACCATGAAAAGAAAATAAAGTAGCTAGGAAGTGTAAATGAACTAGCTGATATTGGGGAGGTAGGCTGTGCAGACGTCGCCCAAGGGAATGTCATGAAGGAAATGGGTGTTCAGAAGGCTTGCGAGAACGACCAGAGCAGTTTTGGTTCAACTAAGGATGGCTAACCCTAATACCCCGCTTCTCACTCGCCTAGTCCTGAGGAAGTATCCATGTACCTACTATACAAAACAGTGACATTGGAAAAATCAGTGCCTTGAAAAGCCCAGGAGAGGCGGACGAGCCACCACTAGAGAGAACGGGCCTAGTCCTCGCCTAGAAAAAATCGAAGCTACAGACAATAATGCTCGAAGCTGAATAAAGGTGTCCAGGCTCTGTTTCACTTGACCCCAAAGAGCCCATGCTCACTCTCCATGTAGGGAGCCAGCCAGTAAATTTCTAGGTGGACAAAGGGGTCACACCTTCTTGGTTTCAGAAAAGACTACAGGTGCCTTGTCAAAAGGAAAGTCTTTCATTACAGGGGCCCCAGGGCAGACCCAAGCACACCCATGGACAACGGCCAGAATAACAGATTTAGCACAAGAGACAGTTACACGCTCACCCTGGTAATGCCTCAATGCCCCTTTCCCCTAATTGATCGTGACTTATTATGAAAAATGGCAGCCATAATTACTTTCTCATCTGCTACAACCACCTTAACCCTTGAACTTGAAAAGCCAAAAGTTTTGCTCACCACTCCAATGTCAGAGTGATATGTGTTTTATCAAGGAGCAGAAGAGACCTCCTCAAAGGAACTTCTTGATAAATCACTAAAAGATATTCCTTTTGTTTGGGCAGAGAACAACCTGCCAGACCTTTCTGAACTTCAGGTGCCTGGGGTCGTACAACTTCTGAGCTCAGCTACACCGGTGTGTCAAGCTAACCCTACTCCCTGGATAGCAAAAGTGGGTGTTTCTGTTCCCATTTGCAGACTAAAGAAGACAGGCATTTGGGTCCTCTGCAAGTCCACATGGAATGCTCCCCTGCTGCCCATGCAGAAGCCGGGAACTGAGGACTTCCAACCGGTGCAGGATCTCAGAGAGGCAAATGAGAGGATAGAAACTGGCCACCCCACGTGCCAAACCCTGAGATCCTCCTGAGTACTATCCCTTCAAACTGAATTTGTTATACTGTTTTGGACTTAAAGATGCTTTGTTCTCCATACCCGTGTCCCCTGCACATCAACCCAGTGAAGACTTACAGGGACACAAGGAGGAACACCCCCAAACCACCTTGCTCCAGTATGCAGATGACCTCCTCCTGGCCTCCAAAACCCTGGAGGAATGCCAACGGGCTACCAAGGACCTGATAATAGTCCTTGGCCCATTGGGGTACAGGGTATCTGCAAGAAAGGATCAACTGTGTGTCCATAAAGCTGTATACCTAGGCTACCAACTGGAGGAGGGAAAACGGACCTTGTCCCCAAGCCGCACAGAGGCGATCCTCAATATCCCAGTCCCTAGACTAAGAGGCAGTTGCAAGTGTTTCTAGGAGCTGTGGGGTACTGTCCATTGTGGAATTTGGGATTTGCAAAAACAACGAAACCCCTATATGCAAGTACTGGGGAAAGGAAAAAGAACTTAAATGGACTGAAGTAGAACAACAAGCGTCTGAATCCTTTTAAAAGTCGCTCATATGGGCAACCTCTCTTGCCCTACTAGACATAGTAAAGCCCTTCCAATTGTCTATGTGAGGCCAGAGGCACAGCAAAAGAAGTGCTAACTGAGAACTTGCGGCCATGGAAGAGACCTGTGGCCTATCTTTCAAAGAAACTGGACTCTGTAGCTGCAGGATGGCTGAGCTGCATGCGAGCTGAGGCTGCCACGGCCATCCTAGTCATAGAAGCTAGGAAGCTTACACTGGGACAGGATATTGCTGTGGTAGGGGGACCTATGGTTGAACCACTCCTAACCAGTCCCCCGGACCGGTGGATCTCGAATGCCAGGACTATACCACAAATCCCCAAGGTAGTGGCTGTGACCATGCCATCCCCAGTGTTACAGCCACAACCTACATACTCAGAAAATGATCTAAAGATAAGCCAAGAGCTGGCCTGCCAAAAAGACTGGGAGCATCCAGAGTGGCTGGTCCATCCTGATGGAAGAAGATTCATGCCAGAAGCTCTGGGAGAGATCTGATTCAAGGACTACATGAAGGTATGCATTTGGGATCCTCCCTAAACTGTCTCAGTTGCTTCTCAGGCACTTTTACATACCCAGGCTTGGACACTGGGTGGCAGATGTCACCCACCGTTGATTGCACTGTGCTCGGGTAAACAACCCCAGAAAGAAAAGGAGCAACCCCAACCACGAGCTCGAGGTAGTAGTCCAGGAGGATTCTGGGAGGTGGACTTTATGGATATCAAACTTAGAAAGTATGGCTACCGATATTTGCTGGTGTTCGTAGACACCTGTTCTGGATGGGTGGAAGCCTTCCCAACAAAGAAGGAAACTGCTGCCACTGTGTGTAAATTATTAGTAACTAAAATTGTCCCTAGATTTGGCCTTCCCACCACCTTGGGGTCCAACAATGGCCCAACATTTATTGCTCAAATTACTAAAGTCTTAGCAATGCTTCTAAATATTAACTGGAAGCTCTTCAGGGCAAGTAGAAACAATAAACAGAACCCTAAAGGAATTGTTCGTTAAGTTGCATTTAGGACCTGGCGAGAACTGGGTTGATCCTTACTTTACCTTTTGCCCTACTTCAAGTCCGATGCACTCCCTATGTGAAAAGCATGACCCCATTTGAATTTATGTTTGGCAGACCTTCCCCAAATCCTCCCAAGATTGAAAGAAGTAGAAATAATGGAAGTCACTAATCGTTCCCTCATCGAGTGCCTGCAGGCTGTGCAACAGGTGAGAGACAAATCATCTGCTCTGACACCTTCATTTTGGGCCTAACCAAGGGAAAGGGAACAGGCAGCCAACAACGTGCCACCAGGAAACTGGACATGGGTAAAGAAGCACCAACCTGACACCTTAGAACCTAGGTGGACTGGCCCATACCAAGTGATACTTACAACACCAACTGCTGTTAAAATAGTGGGGAGGGGGCCGTAGATTCATCAGTCATAAGTTAAAAAAAAAAAGCCCTCCCTGAGCATATCCTGGAAAGATGGACACCCAGAAAGACGGAAAATCCCTCAAAATTAAGGCTTTCCAGAACTTAATTGTTTTTCTCTGAGTATTGCTGACAACACCCAGTGTTTCCCCCAAGCACAAACACATCTGTGGACTGCTATTCTAACCTCCAGCAGTGATTATGTAACCTCTTATACTGGGTATGACCCCCTGTTTTCATTTTGATTTGTTTGATTTGCTAGGAAAGAATTGGCATTCTGGATCCTTTAAAGGTAAAGGGCACAATGGGACCTATACTCGAATCCCGTCCTATGGGTGCGGAATACCCTCTATAGAAAGAAGGCTCCAAACAAACCATGTCTATATATGCCCGGCTCATGGACTCCCTAACTGCCAAGGGGAGGGACATTACTATTGCGCAGCTTGGGGTTGTGAAACCATCATTTTCAGGGTGGAAACTTGTTAAAGATGACCCTATTATTTTTACAAGAATGAGACTGAAGTCGGAAGGGTTTGATCCCACTACGTGTATGGTTTCCAAATATAACCCAATAAGAATTGGATTCAAGCGTTATTGGGTTCACTGGGAAAACATGGGGAATTCAACATTATGTAAATGATAGAGATCCCGGACAACCTTTTCTATCCAGCAAAGTAAAATATGGCAACCAGCCATCTGTACAAAGGCCCAAACCTCGGGATAAATCCTGAAGAGCCACAGCTGGTGTCATTAAGATTCCTTTGCCGCACCCTCCAGACTCTCCAGTATCTTTCCCGTTCACTGCCAGCCCAACTCACAGGGCCCTTCTCATTCAGGAGCCACCTCAAGGTTCTGTGTTTGATTCTCGGGATGCTGTATTCCAATTTATGAACTCAAATCCTCACCTCACAGCTGATTGTTGGCTTGTCTGAACCCTGCTTCCCCTTACTATGTAGGCACAGGTACAAATAGCACTATTGGTACAGAGTGTAATCCAATTAGAAATGTTAGTAAAAAGGATTACACGAAGCAGCAGTCTATAGGTGATGTTAGTATGGACTCAAGTCTAAGCTCACTTTAAAAGATTTGCAAGGGCAAGACTGTGTTTTTATTCATCTAAGTATCCCTTTAGTATATCAAGATATCGAGATTTTTGCCTTCAAGCTGTTCCCATTGAACCAAATGTTGATCCTAATTTGTTATCTGCTCCAATGAGTACTTGCTTTACTTGTTCCACAGGATGAACACCCTGTCTCTTTTCCCCGGGTATTTGTGTGCTAGTGCATGTTACTCCTCAAGTGTACCTGTGTTCTGGTGAAGGAGGTGTAGGGATAACTTTGGAATTTCCGGATGAGTTCAAAGAGCCCCAGTATTGGTCCCACTGGTAACAGGGCTTGGGATTATGGGATTAGCTGCAGTCGGGTCAGTTGCTTTAATACAAGGAAACTTAAACTATCAGACTCTTAGTCAGCAAATTGCTTTAGATCTACAGAGATTAAAAAAAACCTGTCTCCCATTTAGAAAGATCCCTAGACTCCCTTGTAGCAGTTGTGTTGCAAACCCGCCGAGGGCTTGACTTGCTCTTTTGGAAACAAGGAATGCTGTGCACAGCATTGGGAGAAACTAATTCTATGCAAAGCATTCGGGAATCAATAAAGATAGATGAGCCCTGGTTAGGAAAGGATTAGAACAAAGAGTCAAGAAAAGAAATGGAGGAACCAATTGGTTTGAAAAGTTACTTAATTGGTCAGCCTGGCTAACTACCCTATGAACGGCCCTAGCCGGCCCCTAATCCTCCTCCTGCTAAGCCTCACATTTGGCCCAGTAATAACCAATAAGCTAGTGGCATTCCTTACACAGAAAGTACAAGCCACAAAACTCTTAGTGCTGAGCCCACCATACACTGGGCTGGCTACCGAAGATTCAATGATTTGAACTTGGCTAAGAACAGGAGAGAATATAGCAGCTCTAGGCAAAGCTTAAATAGCCTTGACAAGAGAAGTCATTTTGAGCTTTCAGAAGCCATTATGAATGGTAAATAAACTAGCTATGAACTGCCAATGAACTAGCTGATACTGGGGAATTAGGCTGTGCAGACGTAGCCCAAGGGAACGTACAGAAGGAAATGGATGTTCAGAAGGCTTGCGAGAACGACCAGAGCAGTTTGGGTTCAACTAAGAATGGCTAACCACAATACCCCGCTTCTGAGCTCTGCCTGCTTGCACACCTGCACATTGCAAAAGTATAAAAACCTTTGGAAAATTAGACTGGGGGGCCGCTCAGTCTCCCCTCAAGAGAGCTGATGGTCTGGTCCCTGAGCAGGAAATGAAACTTGTTCTGCTGAACTTTCCGGCAGTCGGGGCGGTTTGCTGTCTGGGAATGGAGTGTAGCTACAACAGACACAGGTGGTGCCATTCTGCCTGTGAGTGGAGTCACGTGGCTGGGAAAATGGAGGCCCCAGGTTGCAGCCTAGCCGAAAGCCAGCCTGGAGCCGGCCACCCAGCCAGAGTCCTGCCCAAACCAACAGGGTGGACGCAGGCGCCCCCATGCCTGCTGCTTGCCGGAGCCGCGGCACAACACTGTTTCCCAGTCTTGGCACAACAGACTCCATTTTGAGTCCTGCACCTCCATCTTAGCTCTCAAGGCTGACCCCTAACCGACCTCCCCTCCCCAGCTCAACCCCAAATTCCTGGAACCAGCTCGTCACAAAGCCAGAATGTTTTCTGAAGATATGGTCACTCCACGCGTCCCTGACATATAGGTAAGATTAACGACCTTCTCCCTTCTGAAGCACCTGTGTGCGCAGATCCTCCCCAGCTTTGATCCTCCCCAGCTGTGCCTGCCAGCAGTGGGCATAAAAACGCTGCCAGGATTTTTTCCCCCTGCGCGGCTTCAATAGCTCAATACCCTGAGTTGCTGAACCTGCCCGCAAGCTTCTCAATAAAGCCTGCTTCTAAAACTTCGTTAATTGCATCTTTGATTCTGTTTTCACGTCCAAATAAACCTTATACACTGAGCCTCGAGAAGGCTTTTGGAGTCAAAATCCTCCCAGCCTCCAGGCAGCAGCGTCCCAGCCCCCTCACAAATGCAGCCCGGGAAGGCAGGCGAGTTCCTGGGAAAGCAGGCACGTCAAGTCCCGCACACCAGCAAGAAACGGCGCAAAGACGGACACCAGCAAGAAACGGCGCAAAGACGGACACCAGCAAGAAACGGCGCAAAGACGGACACCAGCAAGAAACGGCGCAAAGACGGACACCGTGAATTCAACCCAACAATTCTCCCGAGGGTGGTGAGGTAAAAGGAGCCCAGAGGGGCCCCCAATCCGTGAGACCAACATGGGAGGGCCCACTCCTGGGGCCGGCTTACCTCATAGCTCCAAATCACACAGCACCGCTTCTTTTCGACCTCTCCGGGGACAGGTGTGCCTCGGTCCATGGCTCCACGCGAGAAACAGCTCACGGCGAGGCCTGGTTTGGGATCCCCGTGAGTTTTATGAGCGGTTAGGGAGGCGTGGCCGATGACGTGGGTCGACCCCATTGGCTGAATTGTTGAATTGAATTCACCTGGCCTAGGTGAGCCAATGCAGGTACAGCCCCACCCAGGCATAGCTCCCCCTCCTGGCTGGAAACCTGAACTGCTGAGCATGCAGTGAGCCACTGCTTCATGAGCCGGTAGCTCGGACCTCTGAGCATGTGTAATAGGCCTGCCAGTCCCCTATGCTAGCTCCCTAACAGGTTTTCCAGCCAAAGGTCTGCCTTCTGGAGCTGTTCTACAGAAAGCACTTAGTTCCTGACCCCTATGCATTCGGGGTAATGGATGCCCTCGCTTCCGTGCTTGCTTCTATTTCATTCTGGAATGGTCCTTGTTTCACAGGTCGGCGAGGTCAGGAATTCTGGGCTGGTTGGCTACCAAGCACAAAATAAATAGCCAACAGATTGAAATCTCAACCCCTATATTGGTTTATTATCGACCACACAAACTTGTCTTCTGGAATTTCCCTCCTAAATTTCTGAACCCTTGAACTCCTTGACACATGTACTTGGAAAGCAAGGATTCCAAACTCTGATCACCATATCTGACTGCTCCCCCAGTCCCTCTGCACTGTCAACCAGCAAAGTCGGGCCTCTCCATTTCTCAGAAGCTGCAGATTGTTACGTGACATCACCCTGTGTTTAAATGTTAGTGATTATGCCATTTAAAAAACAAATGTGTGAGCCAACTGGGGGCAAACAAGACTCGTTTCAAACACCAGCTCTGTCTCCTCTAAGGGCCCGTGTACAACTGCGACAACACAACAGTGGGTCCTGCTGGGTCTCCATTAGCATCTGGGAGGAAGGTTATTTATTACAGGGAATCCTACCTTTGTCCCTTGGTGTTAATTGCAGACTCACTGGGTGACGGATTGTATCTGACACGCACCACGTTTGCCGCAGCAAACACCAACACTTTGTCAAACTCCGTTTGGTATTGCTCCATCCCTCCATTATTCTCCCTAAAGACAAAAATAATTAACACATTCATATAAAAGCACAGGATGAGGATAGCTTTAATTTATGCATCTAGTTCAGGGTCATCCCTCTTATCAAGATATGACAATCTAATGAGGCTTAATTAAAAGTAGCAGTGAGGGATTGTCACGAGTCCTGGTTGTGACTGCATGTTCTGTGCACCATGGAAGATAACAGATTTGTCTTCTGTGGTATCTCATATCCATCATCCCCAAACTACCTGCTCTTAGGGGTAGAGAGAGCGAGCTTGTCTTTGAAAAAAGTGCCTGGGTTTGGTAGCTGCTCACAGGATGGCAGGTGTAATGTATTATGAGAACTTAACAAGGCTCTGAGAAGATGGCTATTGGAAGGTCTGGCTGGAGGGCAAGGTCATGGCCCTGAAGGATTCAGGATCCAGAAGTCAAGTCAGAACTGGATGCCAGAGACTTTCTCAATCCAGCCCTCTTTGCCCCTCCCCTAAGGCCAATACATTTCTAAGGGTTATGGATTCTACTTCAGAATCTTTCTCAAACCCAGGGCCCTCTTCACCATTATTGTCTAGACCTGGTCACCTCTTGCCTTATAAATACAAATATGGGTTTATTGTAAGTCTGGGTCTGTTAGGTTTCTCGGGTGGGAAATGTCTCGGTCCTTGGCTACACACTGGAAAGAAATTCACACCAAAGCCTGGGTGGTAATCCGAGTGGGTTTATATACATGAGAGAAGAAGGTTCCGGCGTTACACTAAACTGAACACGGGCACCCTCATGACACTGCACACTCAGCCCTGCTGAGTGGAAGGCAGAGAAGCAGCTGAAGGGAAGGGGCGGTGGTCTCCAGATTCCAGCCTTGTAAGGGCTTTCAGCTGGGAGGCATCAATTAAGCTCTCCTGGCTTGGGCTTAGCCCGCATTGGCTTCCAACCTCCTGTAGGGGGCCCCCTAAGCATGGAGAGGAACAACCCCTTGTCTTGCTACCTAACCGGTCTACATTCCTGCATGGCTACATTGAGATGGAACTAGCCCCTTTAGACAGCCTGAGGGGTTCACCAGGAGACACGGGCCCCAGTGTTCCCTGTGACCACCTTAAACCTTAAACTACTGTTGGAGTTTATATTACCTGTGTGGGTCTGTGGGCATGGGACGTTTCCATGCCAGAGACCTGAAGTTACACAAATAGGCATCCAGAACAGAACTCATACAGGCTCTAATAAGATGCTCGGATGCTTCTCGCTAGGATGAGAATTTAACGAAGTGTGTGAGCAGTTCAGATCTTGTAAGGGAGAACAGGTCAGTAGGGTATCCAGAGAAGAGAGCAAAGGTCAGGGGAAAGGGAGGGGGCCCACAGACATCTGTGCTCTGTGTTTGGCCACAAGACAAGAAACCGGGTCTCCTTGCAAAAGAAAGCAGAACAGCAAGTCCCTCAGAACTACGACATTTTTAAACATGACCTATACAACACTCGGCTCTGGGAGGCGCCTTGGAAAACCATAAAAGCCCCAAAAGAGGGGCAAGGAGGAAGCCCAAGTCTTTGCTTTTCCCTGCTGTGCTTTCAGTGTTGAAATGTCTGTGCACGGAGCCTTTGAAATTTCAGAATCAGAGAGTGGATTCACAAGCCAAGCTCCTGCTTTATTCTTCAATGCATTTTGGCCCAGCTTCTCCTTGGTGAGACATGTAACAGAAATTCTGGACTTAGGAGCCACTTGGTCCTTGGACACTAGGAGATTTCAGTGGAATCTGAAACAGGCCTCTAACCACCAGCTGGACTGGCCTAGGAAGCCCAAGTATTCATTCTCCCAAACACCAACCTCCCGTTGCTCTTCATCTGCCTGCACCTTGTTCAGCTTTAGTTGTCCGTGGAAGCGTTTGGCACCCATCTGATGCTTTGGAACCCAGAAAGGAAGAAAGGTAAAACTGGGATTCAAATGAAACAGACTTAAGCAGGACCATAGCCAAGATGTGCCCAGGGCTCCTCGCAGCATTTGTCACCTTCATTTCCCTCTTCGGACTCAGACGTGGCAAGGTTCAGAAACAAGCTTTACCAGAAAGAACAGCTGTGAACCCAGCCTGCTTCCAAGTGAGAAAAAGCCCTTTACACATGAGTTCCTGAGGTCAGCCCAGCCCTGTGCGTCCCCACCCCTCCCAGAGTCCCTGGCTCTCTGGCGAAGCATTAAAGCAAGTGGAAGCAGAGATTTGCTCAGAATAAAAAAAATCGTTTTTCACAATAGCACGGCACGTTCTGGATGGCAATCACGGCTGCACAAACCATATCCGTCCTCCAGCCATAATGTTGGCGCCTCAGTGACCATGCACATACATTGTGTGGCGAGACTCAGAGCCTGTTCCATTTGTGGTCAATTGTTTCCTCCCTCTCCATACTTTGCACTTAGGAGACATGCTCTCTGGAAGTGGTTGAGGCTTTTCACCAATAATCATCTCCTACACCTTCCTTTACAGTCACTAATTTGATGTGTTCACTCAAAGAAATGCCAATAATATGAGGTTTCAGAGGAGAGCTCCTAGAGCTCCCCCAGACAACAAGGAGGCCGAGTGTCACCGTCATTATCCTGAGCTGGGAGGGGGCACTAGTGTTCTGGAAGCTGGGGATCCGTCACTGCCTGCCCACCGCACAGACAGAGCAGGTGCTGGTTATAATTGCTTCTAGACGTCCTGCCATGCTGAGTTGAAAGTCAAACCCGTAAACGCTGCCCGACTACAATAACACTGGAGTACACAGACATTTCTGCATCATTGCTGGGTGAAAATATACTGAGTGGAGTTGGATGAGATGGCAGCAAGTGCCTAAGGAGGGGACGCTGTGGGAATACCAACAAGATGACTGTCAGTCGCCGTTTCCTCCTCTCGTCTGCTTTTCCCCCCCTTTCTTTCAGGCCCAAAAGACATGACAAATATGTAAGCAAACAAATTTGTTCATTTTTAGAGGAGTCTCCCACCCCACCCCACCCCCATCCAACTCTGGCCTCCTTTGAGCAAGCCAGTAGAACTTTTTTTTTTTTTTAAACCTGGCTTCTGCTATGGCAATTTCCGGAGTTGCTATGTGGCTGTGTTTAAAAGTCGCCTTTGGGATCCAGAACACAATCCTTGTCACAAAGGCATTCTCCCAGTCCGAAATAGCAATGCGACCTCCTTTCAGAAGGTTGTTCTTGTTTCTGTAGACCCAGAAAGGAGTTCAAGCTGTTGATCTTAACCGTGGTTGTCGAGTCAGCCTCTCATGGACACCTCATGGGAAGCGGAGCAAACTATGCCAGTCTGTGCTATCACCAGGGCTGGGAAGGGAAGCCAACCGTGGAGGGCCATAGTTCGATGTGTGGATGGAGATAATCAGGTCTTTCGTCCTTATTCTATTTCAGTCTGGAAACATCCCTGAAGCCTGCTCAGTGTCATAGCAACACACAAACTTTCACTGACAGTCTGGGGCACATTGGCTGCAAATCGAACCCGGGTCTTCCCGGTGAAAGACGATGAGAGATCTACCACTGAAGCACCGTGGCCCTCACCTCAAACCAGGGCAGTCATTTCCCACAGATCTACCAGAGTTCAAACCAGACCACAATGCGTGATGACTGAGATTGCCACCAGAATCTGATACTGATGCAGAAAAAAACCTAACTACCATTTTATTGACTCCCACTCATACCGGCCCAATAGGACAAAGAACTGCCCCTTTGGGGTTTTGAGACTTTAAATCCTTACAGTAGCGGTTCTCAACTTGTGGGTCGTGACCCCTCTGGGGATCAAATAACCCTTTCACAGGGGTCAACCATTTCATAACAATAGCAAAATTACAGTTATGAAGTAGCAATGAAAATAATTTTATGGTTGCAGGTGACCACAACATGAACTGTATTAAAGGGTGGGGGCATTATGAAGGTTGAGAACCACTGCCTTACAGAAATAGACAACCTCATATTTCTCCCACGGACGGGCTAGTCAGTTCAAACCCCCGACCTTGCGATTAGCAGCTTAATGCACAGTCCACTACACCACCTGGGCTCCTAATGCTATAATAAGAGATACTATTGTTAGATCTCTCCTGGGAGAGATATACCTCAGGCCTTGGCTTCGCGCGAGAAAGAATTCAATTCGAAGCCTGGATTGTGATCCAAGTGGGTTTTTTGAGAGAAGAAGTTTCAGGTTTACACAGGCACCTCGGGGCCCCTCACGGGGCACAGCCTACCTAGAAGCTGCTGGAGAGAAAGTCACTCAGTGGGCTCCGGGATCCTGCCTTTTTTTCTTTTTTTAAAAATCGTTTTATTAGGGGCTCATACAACTCTTATCACAATCCATATATACATCAATTGTGTAAAGCACATTTGTACATTCATTGCCCTCATTATTCTCAAAACATTTGCTCTCCACTTAAGCCCCTGGCATCAAGTCCTCATTTCTCCCCTCCCTCCCCGCTCCCCCATCCCTCAAGAAACCTTGATAATTTGTGAGTGGTGATACTGAGAGGGTTGTGGGAGGGTGGATTGGAAAGAGGGAACTGATTACAAGTATCTACATGTGACCTCCTCTCTGGGGGACGGACAACAGAAAAGTGGGTGAAGGGAGACATCGGAGCGGTCAAGATCCTGCCTTTTCAATTCCTCCATAGGGAGGCATGGTTGACGGTCATGGTCAACCCCAATGGCTGGATTGAATTCACCTGGCCCAGATGGGCCAATCCAGGTGTAATGCCCACCTAGGTGTACCACCCCTTCCTGGCCGGAAGTTTGAACCTGAGCATATGTAATGGATGACCCAGTCCCTATGCTAAACCACCTAATAGTATTTGCAAGATGCCAAGCACCGTTCTAAGCTTTTTGTGTATAATAATTCAATTATTCCACTTAACAAGCCTATGTGTGGACTCCATTTGGCCTCCTTTTACAGATGAAAAATCAGTGGCACAGAATGATAAAGTCATGAGCCTAGGACCACACAGTGAGGAAGTGGGAAGGAGAGATTTGGACCCAGGCTGCAGAGCCCATGCCTTGGGTGCCTACAGCTGCCATGTAGGACACAGAAAAGCATGGAGCAGACTCGGCGTAAGATATTAGGGAGTTGGGAGGACTGTAGCATGAATGTATGTGCTATGACTTCATGAGAGTAGCTGCTACTCAGATCCAGAAGAGAATACAAGCCTTTTGCAAAAATTATTTTTGCCAAGAGAGGGTGGAAAACTGCATCTTGTGCGAAATCCCCCCAACCTGCACATGTGCATAGCTATTTCAGAAGGTTCCAAACAATGTGTGCTGTGCGGCAAACCAAACTGAGCTCAGGGGGAGCTGGTCTGTGGGTTATGTTAGCCAGAAAGTGAGCAGTTTGAACTCACCAGCCACCACTCCAAGGGAGAAAGAGGAGGCTTTCTGCTCCCATGGACTTACAGCCTTCGAAGTGGCAGGGAGCATTTCCATGCGTCCTATGATTAGGATCTCAGAGGGTGAGGGTGGAGTTGGTTGAGACCTGTCTTCAGGGCATTTCCCAGAAGGGCTTCCTGCAGTGGCTCTGCCTTCAGGAATGTCTGATGACCTTGAGGGCAGCAAAGTCCTAAACACACTCGGGCAGTGGTTCTCAACCTTCCTAATACAGGTCCTCTTGTTGTGGTGATGCCCCCCTCCCCCAACCATTAAATGATTTTCTTGCTACTTCATCACTGTAATTTTGCTACAGTTATGAATTGGGTGAGCCCTGTGAAAGGGTCATATGACTCCCAAAGGGGTCGCAACCCACAGGTTGAGAACCACTGCACTAAGGGTTCCCCTCCCAGGCAGCCCTACCAGTGTCTGGTGTGCATAGTTCTGTGAGGTGAGAGAAATGGACTTAGTGTCTGCTTCTGGTGACAGTTGATGTGGGTGGGCTTTCTCCCTATGTCAAATCCCTCTCAAGCCATTTGTCACCACAACAGAGGGAGCCATGCACAAAAAAGCAAGAAGAGGATGCAGCACAGCAGGACAGCAAGCAGAACAAAGATTGAATAAGCACAATTCACTTCAATCATGAATCGGGTGCCCTTGAGATGTGAGGAAGACCCCAGTCTAGTGACATTAGATCAGGTTTAGGGATTGAGTGAAGCGACCCCTCTTGGCTCCCCTCAGCCCCTATTTTGCTTTCCCATTGATCCTGACCCTTGCATCGTGATTGGTCCTTATTCCAGCATGATGGTTGGTTTCATAACCACGGCATATGGGAATGTGTTAGTCGATAGGTTATACAGGCACAGCCTCTGGAATGGGTAAGTGAGGAGGCGATTTGGGCTCGCTCATGCAGACCTCTAGTTGTCCTTGACATGACTGGTAGAATGGATCATGTGAAGTGATTTGAGATCGGCGTTGAGATCTGATAGGTCATGCAGACTTCTAGCTGATCCTGGCAGTACCCTATTTTAAGGAAACAGAATGTTTGGCGTTTAAGTCGTATTTGAGCTTAAATTTTGAGCAATAGGCTGTGGCTCACAGTGAGAGTCTATGTGGAGACCCTACATCCATTTTGAGGGGCCACAGATTCAGCCGCCATTGAGTTCTTTCCTACTCTGACTGGCAGTGGAAAGCTTGTCCCTCAGGCAGTGTGCTTGCGTCCACTCCCCGGGCCACACTCCACGATATACGGTAGTGTGCACATCCCAATGAAGGTCCCGCTCATGCTCTCACAGGCCCTCCTGAAACTCCAGGAATTGATCTGTCTTCAGTCACAATTTTGTGACAACGTTTTTTGTTTTCTATGTCTTATTTAAGTTTTCAGGAGCCCAGGTGGTAATGCTGGATAGTGTTGGACTATTAAGAGCAAGGTCGCTGGTTCAAAGCCACTAGTCATTCCACAGGAGAAAGATGAGGTTATTGCTTCCTGTAAAGGTAGCAACTTCAGGATCCCTACACAGAGTCACTATGAGTCAGAGTCAGCAGGACAGAATGGGTGTCATTTTATTTAAGTCACTGTGGCTGTGGGTCCTTCCAACACCATTGTGGCCTCATGTGGATGCTCTCCTTCATACAGAACAGCAGTTTGTGCCTTTTTCTTGTGTAAAACTTAGCAAAGGAGTTCCTAATAAAATATAGGATTGGGAGTCTTTTTCCCCTAAAAACAAAGTAAATACAAAAATAGAAACGAGACTATGGTGCTAATAACCAGTTGGAGAGTTGAGAGAGCTGAACTCTCAATCCTGATAGAAAACCATTGTGACTGAGCACCTGCTCAAGGTCATCCACAGCCTATGAGGTTGAGCCTATGTGTTGGGGAGTAATTGTGTACATAAAGTTAACCATTTCTCTTTCTAAAGATTCTGTCTAAAGCTTACTTTAAATAATAAGTTTTCCCCTGGGCTAGGTAAAGTTCAGGGAGTTTAACCCCCTAGTATCCACCCCCTCTCAGCATTCATCATGTTAGGCCAGAGGAGGCAAATCACACCCACTACCCAGGGAGCACTGCTTCCAAAAGCACATTGCCTGTGCCGGGGAAGAGGGGAGGTACCCGGACCAGAAATGCTGATAGAGTGGAACCAGAGAGCTCAGCCCCCAGCTTCCCGAGGGAGCAGCTGTGATGGTTCACTTCTGGATGAATATGTTTAAGCAAAGGCCAAGGGCATGACTTGGGCAGCACGAAAAGCAGATGTGCAGAGGTTGTTCACTGCATTCCAGAAGTTCACACACTCTCCTGAGGCTCCTTGGCTCAATGGCAGGAAGTCATTGGTGGCTTCCACCTTCAATCCCAAAAGGTCACTGCCGTCCAGTGGATTCCAACCACAGTGACCCTATATGGAGTTTTCAAGACTGTAAATTTTATGGGAGCCAGCAGTCTCATTGTCCCCCTTGGGACAGCGAGCTAGCAGCCCGTTTTGCCACCAGGGCTCCTTCCTCTCAAATTCTGGATCCAGTCCCTCCGAATATCCTGCCCTGCCCTTGTCTAGGCTTCTTAAATGCGTTCCACGCTGCTTATGTTAGTCTGGGTGCAATCGAGAAACAAATCCACAGAAACACGTATGTATAAGAGAGTTGTATATAAAGGGTGAGTGCACATCAAGAAAACATGCTCACATGTGCTTATGCACCCGCTTTGTCTTCAGCGATCATGTTGGTGTAGGCTGGTGTGCTTTTTCCATGTGGACTTTGTTGTTTCTTAGCTACATGGCCCCCTGTTTATCTTCCAGCCTTTAAGACCCCAGACGCTATATGCTTTGATAGCCGGGCACCATGGTGCTTAACTACTACACCACCAGGGTTCATTAGCATGTGACTTATCTCCTGTCATTCACACTAGATGCTCAAAATAGCAGGAGACCAGGTTTCTCCTTTGTGGCCACACCAGGTACTGACAGAACCAAGAACAGAGACACAGTTATATATCTTGACTATCATTTGCATATTATAAGCCAGGAATCCCTAGGAAGTGTCTTGGAATTGTTCTACTCTGGTTCAAATTTCACACACCCTCCCAGTTTCCATACTGACTCTGCCAAACCCCTAGTAACTGATTTGCACCTCCTATCAACTAGGAGAAAACACCCTAGGCCAGATATAGAAGTGGACATACTTGGTACCCAGAAAAACTGTTCAGTGTTTTGAGGGCGGCTCAGCAAACAAAATGGGCACAGTGATTAAGCATTCAGCTGCTAACACAACGCGCAACTCTGTAGTGGTTCTGCAAGAGAAGGATATGGTAGTTGACCCCCAAAAGAGTTACAAACTTGGAAACCCTACGGGTATTTGTATAGGGTCGCTATGTGTTCCAATTGAGATGATTGTCATAGGTTGGGTTTGGTTCAACCCGTCTTACTGAGGAGACTCCTTCTTTACACGCGATCAGTTACTTTAGAGGAAAAAGACATGCCTGTCCCAGAACAATCCAAGGACTGGTAAAGGCAACACCCACAAAGACACTCCCTCTGCCCGCCTAACTCTAAAATGCTGCCCATAAAACACTCTGCCTGGTAATATCTGGGCAGCACACTGGGGAGGTGCAGCAAATGTGTGTTGAATGTATGAGGCCATTTCATAGTTTGGTTGCACGATCAGGGTGTCTGTCATAAAGCCCATCTCTTTGACTCCACCTCTCAGCAGAGATGAACACAAGCTTCCCATTTTTTTCTCGGCAATGTCCTTGTCAAATAAAAGTTCCTTGTAGATCAGTAACTTGCCACAGAGCAAAAGATATGGGAAGAGGCTCATCTTTCTCCTGGCTATGAAATAGAATGGCAAGCCCCTCCCTTCAACACACACACACACACGCACGCACACACACACGCGCGTACACGCACACCCCTGCCTTACAACTACATTTGGTTGATTAGCAAACAAAGCTCTACAACCCAACTATGTGTTTTTCTTCTCCAGAGGAATGACGGACTTATATACCCTGCATTGTCTTTTTTTAATGGAATTGCCCCAGTTCTCCTCACCTTTCCTTAGATAGTGCAGTGAACTATTAGATGACTGCAGGTATTGAAAACTAGTATTGATTTCCGGTTTGTGTCACCTTTGGCTTTTAGCACCGTCCACTTCTCTAGTAAGCTTTCCATTGCTTTGGGGAATTTTTCTCTCTCTGAATTTATTATGTGAGGGTGGTAGTGTAATAATCAATGTGCCTATGGAGGACTATCCTTCATGACCTAAAGTCATTAAGGGGCAGTGCCTGATGGAGCATCAGGTTGGAGGAAGGCCTATTAACAACCTGCATTATACAGATGACACAATTTTGCTGAAAATGAGAAGGACTTGATTCACTTGCTTATGAAGATGAAGGATTGATTAAAGCCTTCAGTTTGGATTATGACTCAATGTAAAGAAAGCCCAGACCCTCACAACTGGACCTATTGATAACATCATGATCAATGGAGGAAAGATCGAAATTGTCAAGGATTTTGTCTTGCTTGAATCCACAATCAATTCTCATGGAAGCAGCAGAGAAGAGAACAAATGACACATTTCACTAGTCAAATCTGCTACACGAGACCTCTTTAAAGTGTTGAAAAGCAAGAGATTACTTTGAGGACTGGGGCGGGTTGACCCAGGCCATGGTATTTTCAACTGTCTCATATTCATGTGAAAGTTGAACACTGAATAAGGAAGACCAAAGAAGAATAGATATATTTGATTAGTAGTGATGTAAAAGAGTAATGAATGTACCATGGACTGCCAAAAGAACAAACCCATCTAACTTGGATGAAGTACAGCCAGAATGTTCCTCAGGGCAAGGATAATGAGACTTCACCTTAACTTTGACATGTTGTCCGGAGAGATCAGTCCCTGGAGCAGGACATCGTGTTCTGGAAAGTAGAGGGGCAATGAAAAAGAGGAAAGCCCTCAACAAATGGGATTGACACAGTGGCTGCAACAATGGGCTCAAACTTAAGAACAACTGTGAGAATGGTACAGGACCGGGCAGTGTATGATTATGTTGTATGTATGGTCACAATGAATCCAAACCCTTCCTGTGACACTGAACAACAACAACAACAACAACCTGACTGAATCCTCTAGGAGGACTCTTGAATGTGAGAAAAATGGAACGAAGCCAGAGGAAGGATTGGAGGATGTCTTAAGTTTCTGTTTTAATCTCCTTAACCAAAAATTATCCAACAAGTCAGTAGCCTTAAAACACTTTCCCCCCTGCTTTGGAGCTTACAGGTTCAAATTTGGGGTGCGACTCTAGGTCAGGGTCCTTCTTTGTGGATACCAGAAAGTTCCTTGGCATTCCTCGCTATCTTTCTCCCCGTACTGTGTGTTACTGGGTCTATCGTGGCCTTTAACTCAGAAGTGTTTAGGTTTAGGCTCAAGCCTATTCTCATATGGCCTCATTTTTTTAAACATTTTATTAGGGACTCATACAACTCTTATCACAATCCATACATATATCAATTGTATAAAGCACATCTGTACATTCTTTGCCTTAATCATTTTCTTTTTTTTACATTTTATTAGGGGCTCATACAACTCTTATCACAATCCATACATATACATACATCAATTATATAAAGCACATCCGCACATTCCCTGCCCCAATCATTCTCAAAGCATTTGCTCTCCACTTATGCACTTTGCATCAGGTCCTCTTTTTTTTTCCACTCCCTCCCCACTCCCCCCTCCCTCATGTACCCTTGGTAATTTATACATTGTTATTTTGTCATATCTTGCTCTATCCCGAATCTCCCTTCCCCTCCTTCTCTGCTGTCCATCTCCCAGGGAGGAGGTCACATGTGGATCCTCGTAATCAGTTCCCCCTTTCCAACCCACTCACCCTCCACTCTCCCAGCATCGCCCCTCACACTTTTGGTCCTGAAGGTATCATCCACCCTGGATTCCCTGTGCCTCCAGCCCCCATATGCACCAGTGTACAACCTCTGCCCTATCCAGCCCTGCAAGGTAGAATTTGGATCATGGTAGTTGGGGGGAGGAAGCATACAGGATCTGGGGGAAAGCTGTGTTCTTCATCGGTACTACCTCGCACCCTGACTGACCCATCTCCTCTTCTAAACCCCTCTATGAAGGGATCTCCAGTGGCCATACGGCCTCATTTATATTACAAAAGAACTCCCTTCTTTTCAAACAGGATCATGTCCACCAAGGTTCAAATTTCTCACATATTTTGAGGGGGCTACAGATCAATCCATAATGGTTCTTTTGGGTAGCTGTAACAACTGGCTACCAATCGAGTGACTTAAACAGCAGGCATTTGTTCTCTCACTTTTCTGAAGGACAAAGGGTTAAAATTAAGGTGTGGGCAAGATTCATTCCTTCTGAGAGCTCTGAAGGAGAATCAAAGTAGCCTCTCTCTGCTTCTGGTCACTGCTGCTAATCCTTGATATTTCTTGGCTTATAGATGCACTGATCCAATCTCTGCCAGTGTCTTCACACGGGGTCTCTGTGTGCCCACTCCCCTTCTTATAAGAACACACCAATCAGTGCATGTAGTATCCATCTGAAATCTAAACCCAGAAAGATGGAGCTCTTGAAATACTTATCTAAGCACATCTGCCAAGACCTCCTCTCCAAGTAAGGCCATAGCCTCAGGTCCCATGTGAACATGAATGGGTGTGTGTGAATGTGTTTTAATGTACTACAGAGGGCACGCTTTGGCCTCAGGAGGAGTGTTTCGCCATTACCTGCTTCACAGCCCTGAGATTGCCCAGGCATTTGCCACATTTTCTTGTCTTCCCAACATTTATCCACCATTAGGCCTTTTTCCCTAAGTTAGTCAAGCGTCAGTTTCTGTCACTTGTGATCATGACCCTCCCTCCCGCCCAGGTCACAAATTTAAAGTGACACAGGCAGTTTCTTTAATGGGCACTATGTTATCCTGACTAGCAAGCATTGCTAAGGAGGGAGGATGAATCAGGGAGAACCCGCTTGCTTCATCTAGCTTCGGGGCAGTCCACAGAGGATTGATCCCTGAGCCACTAACGAATTTTGCAACTGTCACAGAACAATGCAAATAAGTAAGATCCACATCTGCTGAACACCGTCATGAGGTCAAACTGTGTGTAAATAAATGCCTGTTTCAAAGAGTGAGTAAATCCTAAGGTAAGGAGTGACAGGGCTTTGTTGGCATAAACCCAGCAAGGCATTATGGGTCGGATATTAATGAACTCATGCTCCTGGGCCTCACAGAGCCCCAGCTCAACTACTTCAGCTTGTTGACAAACTGAACTCAGGGTACCCGGAGAGAGCACTACCATTTTGATGAACAAGGTTGGTTGGGGATGATGCTTCCTAACTTGCATTTTAATATAAATTTGATGATTCATCTGAGCAATGTGGAAAGAGCATTCAGATAAAAGAGAGGGACAAACATCAAGTGACCAGAGGATGAAACTTCTATCTAATCTGTGCCCACTGGAATTGCTTCTTGGGAAGGTATTTTTTGGGGGTGTGGGGTTGTTCCCCTACCCTGCTCCAAGCCTTCCTCCTCATGCCCACCCCCACCCCAGCATACATCCTACTGGGAGAATGTCTCTGAATAATGAAGTTTTAATAAATGAAGCTTTAATGAGCCTGATAGTCTGCCTAAGACCCCTTCAAACTGTAGTCTTTCATTTGTATTCTTCCATCCTTTCTGAAGAAATGAACCTGATGGCAGGTAGTATGTTTCCTTTCCAGGATGAGCTGATAGAGCCTCTCGCTGCTGCAGTGGGAGGTGAAACATTAAAAGGCCCTCTGTGGCCATGAGACATGCCCACTCTCCAAGAGACACTGGGCAGGTTTTCTGAAGCTCCTCAGAATTGACTAGTGGCCCTGGTCCACCCATCTCAACCAACCCAGTCTTCATTTGCACTGCATGCCCTCTCTGAGCTCCAACAGCATGCTTCATTTGAGGATGACTAAGCCTCTATTGTCTGAGAAGATGCGCAGACATATGAACTAATCAATGCTCCCCCTGTCCCCGGGGAGTGTGAAATTCTCCCATCATGACCCACCAGCTTCCCTGGAAATTCCTGTCTTAACTCAGGCACTTAATATCAATGGTGTCTCTGCTTCCTTTCTTCTTGCACACCCCCCAGGCATTAACTGTCATCCTTCCTCTCCCTAAAATATATTTTGAATCTATTCACTTCATGCCATCCCTACCGCCCCAAGGTGTGTCTTGCATTGACTATGAAACTAGATTCTGTATCCATTTTCCAGGGCTGTCAAAACAAAGCATCGTAAATCAGGTGGCTTTTAAGAACAGTCCACCACCTGTCTATCAGTTCGTGGTGCAGTGGTAGCTAGAGTGCTGCTGTGAAATTGGAAGCTGTGCCACCGATATGACAAACCCCAGAAGGGTCAGCAATGATGGGCAGGCTTCAGTGGAACCTCGAGCCCTGTGGTGCTCAACCTTCCTTTAATACAATTCCTCATGTTGTGGTGACCCCCAACCATAAAATCATTTTCCTTGCTACTTCATAACTGTAATGTTGCTACTGCCATGAATCGGGTGACTCGTGTTAAAAGGTCGCTGGACCCCAAAAGGGGTGACAACCCACAGATTGAGAACCACTGCTCTAGCCTAAGGCAGACTAGGAAGAAAGACCTGGTGATCTACTTCCAAATATTAACAAATGAAAGCCTTATGGATCACAACAAAATATGGTCCTATAGAGTGCTGGAAGATGAGCCACTGACCTGCAAACAACAGCTACAAAAATAGACTCAAACACACCAACAAAGGCCTGCTGAACTCCAAAGCCCTAACAAACCCACTGCCCTCAAGTCCATGCCAACTCCTAGCGGCCCTATAGGACAGGGGCGAACTGTGTATTAGTCTGGGTATGCTAGAGGAAAATCGAGGGAGACTCATGTGTATGAGAGAGAGTTGGTGGTTTTTAAAAATCATTTCCCTATTATTTAATCATTATATTAGGGATTTATACAACTCTTATCACAATCCATCCATCCATCCATTATAAAGCACATTTATACATTCATTGCCCTCATCATTGTCAAAACACTTGCTCTCCACATAAGCCCCTGGCACCTGCTCCTCATTTTTCTCCTCCCTCCCCACTCCCCCCTCCTTATGAACCCTTGATAATTTTATTGGGGGCTCATACAACTCTTATCACAGTCATTCCATCCATCCATCCATCCATCCATCCATCCATCCATCCATCCATCCATCCATCCATCCACCCATTGTGTGTCAAGTACATTTGTACATGTGTTGCCCTCATCCTTCTCAAAACATTTGCTTTCTACTTGAGCCCTTCGTATCAGCTCCTCATTTCCCCACTTCCATCCTCCTCCCCCTCCCTCATAAATCCTTGGTAATATATAAATTATTTTGTCATATCTTACACGTCAAACATCTCACTTCCCCCACTTTTCTGTTGTCCGTCCCCCAGGGCAGAGATTTTATGTAGATCCTTGTAATCGATTCACCCTTTCTAACTCACCTTCCCTCCACCCTCCTGGTATTGCCACTCTCACCACTGGTCCTGAAGGGATCATCTGTCATGGATTCCCTGTGTTTCCAGCTCCTGTCTGTACCAGAGTACATGTTCTGGTCTAATTCTACCTTATAAATCCAGAGAGAGAGTTTTATATCAAACAGTAATTGTACATTAAGCAAACGTCCCAGCCCAGTGCACATCAAATCATAAGTCTGATATTAGCCCATATGTCTGATACCAATCTATAAATTCTTTTCAGATCCATAAAACATGTGCAGTGATGCTGAATGCAGGATAATCACAGGCCAATGGGTGGTAAGTCTTGTGGATCCAGTGGCATTGTAAGCATCTCAGTGCTGGCTGCGATTTCTCTGAGGCTTCTTTGGCTTCAGAGGTCTGGTCGCATCCATTTGGCTTCCCTTCTGCAATGTCTCCCAAGGAGTAGCAGAGAGAGAGAGAGAGAGAGAGAGAGAGAGAGAGAGAGAGAGAGAGAGAGAGAGAGAGAGAGGTGTCTTCCACCACCAAGGAGGAAGTACCAGATTTCTCAGACCAGATTTCTCAGAGTTCTCAGAAGGAGGCTATGCCCACATAAAAATCTCACTGACTATCTCCAGATTGGCAGCCTAAACTCCACGCCTACACTCCTAATCCTTAACTTGACACAAGATTAGGTGACTAACACAGGCTCCTAATCCATAACAAGCCCATTTATTTTTTCCCTGCATACCGACACCAATCCAATACCCAAAGCTTTACACAATGGGTGGAGATCTACTTCTAAAACATGAATATAGAAAAATCGCTTTTGCTTGAAGGCTCTCAAGGAAATGCTCACTGAAAACTCCATTCCTATTATCTCACCTCCCCCAAATTAGTCTTCTTCTGGGCTTTCAGTCACACCAAGATCTCTCCTGCCCCAAGGCCTTTACATGCACTGTCACCTCTTCCAAGCCCTGAAGTGCCAAGTTCAAAGTTCCAGTTAATCTCCCTGATCCTGAATTTTAAGAACGGTGTGTGTGGGAGGGAAGGGGTTGGGCTGTTTGTTGAACTGCTGGGTTTTGGAGCCATTTGTCATGCAACCTCATTTTGTCAATGACTGGTTAATTAATGCAGCATTCATTTGCCCTTCTTCCACTCACAGCACATGGCTTGTATCTTTGGGATCACTCTTCCACCATGCTCCATCTCCATGCTTCTGCTGGCATTGACCCAATCTGCCAGCTCCAGGCCTGGCTAGTCAGGGCATGACTTTCCTCTGTCCAAAGGGACTGGGTCAGACTCAGTATGAGACTCATGCTAGGTTAATGATATCTAACCCTAAAAAATGCCCCAGAAACAATTTCCCCATTGCCAATGAGTCCATTTTGAATCATAGAAGGTCCCTGTGGGGTTTCTCAGACTGTAAATATTTATGTGAGCAGAAAGTTCCATCTTTTTCCCTATGAGGTAGCTGGTAGGGTAGCACTGCCAACCTTGCAGTTAGCAATCCAATGCTTACCTGATAGTACCACCAATGATTAGAAAGGAAAAGAGCCTCTCTCTAATAGAATTCCTGAGCTTCTAGATAAAACTACAGCTGTCATCAGGAAGCCTGCGTGAAACTCAAAAGGAAACAGCTCTGAAAGGAAAAGGTTTAAACTCTGATGGTATCAACTGAGTGCCAGAACCCAGCTATTCCTGATGCTCTGTCTCCAGACTTACAAATTCCATAAACCTACCCATTGATTCCTTCTCCTGCTCCTTCCCTTCTCACACCCCAAGGTACTTTGACTTAGCTTTGAAGGCACTCACAACTTCACGGGTTCTGCCTTGCACAGGTGTCTGCTTGCTTCCAGTTCAGTCCTGACATTGTCCCTATCTTTAGCCATGTTAGGCTTGCGTCCTAGAGCTTTCCTTTGCTTGTCTCCCTATTGCTCTTGTCCTATGAAGTCTGTGGCTTTATCTTTAAGTCTAAGTTCTGCCCTTTCGCTTTCGTAGAAATCTGTCTCTGTATCTTGGCTCATGGCAGGTTGTGTCCTTCAAAGATGACTGTCCTAATGTTGCACATCGCACATTCTCTTGTTACAAGATGAGTTTGTGTTCATTTTTCCAGAAACAGGGCCTGCTTTCCCTCTTCCTTGCATCTTGGCAGGCCTTTGACTATGGCAGAAGTGTTGCTCTGTGACTTCCACCTGGTCGTATTGGGTTGTTCACCATTGGGACCCTGTCAGGATGTTGCAAGGAAGACCAAGCCAAATGAAAATGTCACATATATGGTTCTTCTTGAGCTCCAACCAATAGAAGTATCAGTCGTGTGAGGGAGTGAGTCTTAAGAGAGCTTCAGCCTCTGTCCTTTGAGCTACCCCAGCTAATGCTTGATGAAGCCAAAACTAGTGTCCTCACTGAGCTCTGCCCAGATTGCAGATTTGTGAGCAAAATTGATATTATCATTACTTTAAGATGTTATTTGTGGGGATACTTTCTGTTAGCAGCAGATTATCAGAATACTGCCTAATCAGACTGCATTGCCAGTTTTACTCTCTCTCTCTCCATATATAGATATAGATATCCTCCACTCATCTGTCAGTTGGTTGTACTATAATGGTTTGTGTATTGTTATGGTGCTGGAAGCTCTGTTCCCAGAATTTCAAATACCAGCAGGATTGCCCATGGTGGACAGGTTTCAGTGAAGCTTCTAGACTAAGACAGACAAGGAAGAGGGGCCTGCTAGTCCACTTCCAAAAATTACTGAAAGAAAACCTTATGGATCACAAGAGAACACTGACTGACTAATGTGTTTTGGACACACTATCAGTGGACAATTGCTAGAGGAAGACATCATATTTGATGAAATAGAGGGACATGGAAGATCCTTATTGAGGCAGATTGACCTAATCGCTGCAAAATGGACTTCAACATTCAGGAATGTGTGACAATGGTGCAAGACCAGACAGCACTCCATTCCATTTCATATAAGGTCTCCATGGATCACAGTAGACTTGATGGCACTCTCTATATGTTTGTCTTCAGTGACTTCCCAGAGGGCTGCTCTGCCTGGCAGCCTCTATTCTTCATGCTTCCAAATGGGGAGCACAACAGGTCCATAGTCACTGATATTCCCCTCAATCCCCAGGTCAAGTAAGGAGGCATGAAACTAACTATGTTGTTCTCTTTGCCTTGTCTCTCTTCCTTTTCCCCTCCTCCAACAGGGCTAGAGGGGGTAAATACTTACCTTGCAGTCTAGAAGAGAATTTCTTCCACACCAAAATCTTCTCCTTCCTCAAAAGGCACATACATGCTTTTCTCCCTGTTTTTGAATTAAAATGGCAGATGGGATGGTAGGAAAGAAAATGAACTAGTCTAACAGAATGGCCAAACAGATTTACCTTCCACATAAGAATGCAAATAACTCCTCAATCTTGTTATAGAGTCATGATATAATGAGCTCCATCAAAGCAGAGTAGAACACCACGGAGGTCAGACCAGAAAGACCATATTGAGTTGATTTTGTATGAGAGATTCTAGTTGCTAATTATACTTTTCATAACAGACAGATGGCAGGTATAGAAGCCCAGACTTAAAATGTCTTTATCTAATTGCCTGCCTAAATATATATTTGCAATATGGTCCTCAAAGGGAATACTTTCTTTACCTTAAATTCCATTTCTTTTTCCCCTTTTTAATGTAATTTTATTGAAGTATCATTGATGTACAATAAACCATAGTGTGTTTTGCTCTTTGAGGTTTTTAAAAAGAATCATTTTATTGGGGGCTCCTACAACTCTTATCACAATCTATACATACATCCACTGCGTACATTTGTTGCCATCATCATTCTCAAAACATTTGCTTTCTACTTGAGCCCTTGGTAGTAGCTCCTCATTTCCCCTCCTTCCCCCTTCCCCTCCCTCATGGACCCTTGATAATTTATAAATTATTATTCTGTCCTATCTTACACTGTCCGACATCTACCTTCACCCACGTTTTTGTTGTCCCTCCCTCATGGAGGAGGTTATATGTAGATCCTTGTAATCAGATCCCTCTTTCTACCCCACCTTTCCTCCATCCTCCTGTTATTGCTACTCTCAGCACTGGTCCTGAAGGGGTCATCTGTCCTGGTTTCCCTGTGTTTCCAGTTCCTATATGGACCAGTGTATATTCTCTGGTCTAGCCAGGTTTGTAAGGTAGAATTGGGATCATGATTGTGGGCGCGGTAGCATTTAGGAATGAGAGGAAAGTTTTATGTTTCATCGTTGCTACACTGCATCCTGACTGGCTCATCTCCTCCCAGCGACCCTTCTGTAAGGGGTTGTCCGGTTGCCTACAGATAGATCTTGGATCCCCTAACTGTACCCCCCCTCATTCACAATGATATGATTTTTTTGTTCTTTGATGCCTGATACCTGATCCCTTCTACATCTTGTGATCACACAGGCTGGTGTGCTTCTTTCATGTGCGCTTTATTGCTTCTGAGTTAGATGGCCACTTGTGAACCTTCTAGTCTTTAAAACCCTAGACTCTTTATCTTTTGATAGCTAGGCTCCATAAGCTTTCTTCACCACATTTGTTTATACACCCACTTTTTGTCTTGAGTGATTGTGTCGGGAAGGTGACCATCATGGAATACCAGTTCCTTAAATTCCATATCTATAGGCTTAAGTCTTACCCACAGGAAACCTATTTTTATTTTATCCCTGGAACAAAATCTTGCAATAATTTTCTCTTTTTGGGCAAGTCCATCCTCAATCACTTATCCTTTAACATTTACAAGAATTTATCTGTAACCAACCCCATTTACATAGTCTCATTCATGCTATTTCCACAATAATTGCTAATAATCCTATTTTTTAGAATCGGCAGAAAGCATCAGCCTCAATATCCCATTGCCACTGGGTTGATTTCAACTCAGTGGTACCCTATAGGACAGAATAGTATTGCCTCATAGGTTTCCAAGGCTGAAAAAAAATCTCTTTATTGTGAGTTGGGTGAAGGTTTACAGAATACATCTGTTTTCCATTTGACAGTTCACACATATTTTGCTTCATGATATTGACTGCAATCTGCTCAACGTAATATCACTTATCGCACTTCCTCCTTGTATTTCCTGTTTCCATTCCCCCTTCTTTCCTGACCCTTCTGAACTTTATCTTTGAATAAATTATATCCTTTTGATTCAAAGAGTTGATTAGTGTTACTTTTTACCTTATAGATCTACCTATTGTTTGGCTGAAGATTGAGCCAAGGGAGTGAGTTCAGTTCCAGATCTGAAGGTGCCTAAGGACAACAGTCTTGTGGGTTCCAAGAATCTCTCTCTGAGCAATACCACTGAACATTTAAAATAAGTTTAAACTTTGTTGCACATATTTCTCCTATTCTATCCCAAAATTCCAAAGCAAACTCATTATCATTGTGTTGAAGCTGACTCATAGAGACCCTACAAGATAGAATAGAACTTCACCCTTTGATTTTCCAAGGCTTAAATCTTTACCAGAGCAGACAAACTCCTATTTCTCACATGGACCAACTGATAGGTTAGAACCACTTTCCTTGTGGTTAGGAGATCAATGAGGAGTCCACTCTGCCATTAGAGCTCGTTAAGAATGCGATCCAGCATCCCCTAATGCTATCCCTCTCATATCAGTTGGTAGTTGTAATCAATGTAAATCTTAAGGGGGTCAGACTGCCACATCGTAACTCTTCCTTGGGGAAGATGGTGGGTTTGAACTGCTGATTGATTAGCCCTTAAGTGCTTAATTACTGCCTCATCAGGGTTCTCCTTAACATCAAAACAGTGGACACTTATTGGTTTATCTTACTGGTCCCTGTTCCTTAAAAATTGCACTTCATCCACAGGGTTTTCTTCCACAACACACAGCTGCTAGTGTTTTTGGTTTGTTTTTCCACATGACTTCACCTTCCTGGTCAAAGCTGATTTGTCCAGGGCTAAACACACAATGAAAACATAGCCATATTTGCACACTACAAAATTTGAAGTGAGACAGCAAGCTATTTGTTGAGTTTTTTGAATGACTGAAGTCTAAAAGGAAGTGTTATGATACAGGAAACAGTGAGTTTTGATGTCCAGGATCTATGCTGGGGACCCAGTTGGCACTCCGAATGACTATTCAAAGTGATGGTATGAATTCTCCTCTTCCATGACCTACACATATAATAGCTATAACCACTAAGTCCATGATTTGACAAATGTCTTGTGTGATTGAGTTTGGGTTCCCCATAGGATTAGATCCTGAGACAAAGGTTTTAATTAAGCCATTTTCTGGGGAGATATCAATAAGGAAATGGGAAATAGAAAAGAGAAAGAAGGCAGCCAATGAAGAATACATTATCAAACAATTTAAAATTGTGAGCAACTGGAGGTTAATCTTACTGGAGACACTGTAGAAAATCCACTAGTTATTCTGCCCAGAATGTGAGGGAGTGTGGCTATTTGTCCAACAACTCCTATGGGTCATTGGTTAAGGGTTACTCCAGGAAGCAAGAATTAACTCCACAACCTCCTAAGCCATGCATGCTCAGGTACAGTGGTCTACAGAAACTAGAGAAAGCAAGAAGAGAGATGTGCTGGCCATTCGGAATTAGGCTAGCATGCCAAGTTGTCAGACATGTCAGGTTCTTGAACTATCATAACTTGAAAGTCATCATGATCCTGTGAGATATACCACTGGTATTTCAAACACAAGCATAGTTACCCGTGGTGGAAAATTTTCAGAAAAGCTTACAAGCTAAATAGACTAGAAAGAATAACCTGCCAA
Organism: Tenrec ecaudatus; assembly: GCF_050624435.1. Lineage (NCBI taxonomy): Eukaryota > Metazoa > Chordata > Mammalia > Afrosoricida > Tenrecidae > Tenrec > Tenrec ecaudatus. The sequence goes on from NW_027459493.1 coordinate 313,835, forward strand.
TCTACATCTGAAAAAAATAGTGGTGTTTGTGGAGCACATTGATAGCAGTGGAATATTGTTTCATATAGTGCAGGATGATGAACCCCTCAAGTTGGAAGACACTCAAAATATAATTGGGGAAGAGCTGTCTCCTCAAAGTAGAGTTGACCTTAGTGATATAAAGTTTTCAGGACCTATATTTGTTGATGTGGCAATGACTCAAAATGAGAAGAAACAGCAGTACTGCAATAACCACTAACAAGAAGATGGGATGCATGAAATATGGATCTAGAAAAATTGGAAGCCATGAAAAAATGGAACACATAAAGATCAAACACTCTAGGTGTTATTGAACTGAAATAGACTGGTATTGGCCATTCTGAATGTCACAATAATATGGTTTACATACCAGAGTAACAAATTTGAAAGGAATGGATGACTTTCATGTTAAAAAAGGAGAATGTTTCAACATCGATTCCAATGTTCACCATTGTTAGGTGTAGGATATATTACACCTACAAGGATGAATAATTAATAAAGTTATTATTCAAATGTACACACCAACCACTAATGCTAACAATAAAGCCATTGAGGATTTTTACCAACCTTTTCAGTCTGAAATTGATGAAACATGCAATCAAGATTACTGATGACTTGAATGCAAAAATTGGAAACTAAGGAGGAGGATCACTAGTTAGAAAATATGGCCATGGGGATGGAAGCCACATGGGAGATCTCATGATAGAATTTTCCAAAAAGGATGGCTTATTGATTGAAGATTTATTTTTCAGGGATGTAAACAGTAACCATAGACATGGATCATGTATATTCGATAGAAATACACAGGAATTAAATCAACTATATCTGTTGAAATAAACTACTATACATACTCGAGTATAACCCAAGGCAACTAATTTTACCCCCCAAAGCTGGGGTGCTTTTTCAGCATAAAAAATGTGCTGAAAAACCCTCGGCTTATACTCAAGTATTTACGGTATAAAGAAGTTCAATATCATCAGTCACAAGACTGGAGACGAACTGTGGAACAAACCATCAATGGCAAATTCAACTCGAATTCCAACAAAATTAAAACAAGTCCCCAAGAGTCAAAGTATGAATTTGAGTATATCTCATCTAAATTAGAGGATACTTTAAGAAGAACGTTGACACATTGAACACAAATCACCTGAGATGATACGAGTTCTGCAATAATATCAAGAACATCATAAATAAAGAAATTCAAAGATAATTAAAAAGATAGAAACTAAAGAAACGACAAAACGGATGTCACCTTGAATGTGGAGTAGCTGAAGCCAATGAAAGAAATGATGAAGTACGAAAAAGAGAGAGAGAAATATAGAAATAATTGATGAAGTAAAGACGCTGAATAAAGAAGCTGAACATAAAATTTCAAAGGGGAATTAAAAAAGATGGAATAAAGAATTATATGAAAAGGTGCAAAGACCTGGAATTAGGACAGCAAAAATGAAAAGCATGTGCATTTCACTAGCTGAAAAAATTGAAGAGAAATTCAAAATACAGAATTACACAGATAGCATCAAAAGAAGATGAAAGGGATTCACTGACCACATGAAGCCCAGGCTCCACAGCGCTGAGTCCAGAAGACCAAGATAGCATAGGGTTCTCACTGCAGATTGCTCTGAAAGTGCTCACAGTAGTAGGCCCTGGATCAACTGGGGAAAATGTAGAACTCAAAATAAGAAGACTAACCTTAGGATATGATAGGCACTAGTGGAATTCCCATTTGACACCTGACCTCACCTCCATGGCTCAACTTTCAGCCCCCAAATAGGAGACCTATACTGTCAACGATGTACAATTCAGAGCCCAGCATTTGTCAGGGAGTTACTCAGAAGGCAGGAAGGCATGGGAACGAAAGACCAATGGAAACGGCAAACAAAGGGAGGGCATAGGAAAAGTAGTATTGCATTGTAGGTATTGCAATCAATATCATAAAACATTGCATGAATTGTAAAGAAAATCAATTTACTCTGTAGATTTTCCCTCACATCACAATCAAAACAGTGTAAAAAGAAAATAAGTCATATGACCGAGTACACTGGTAGATCTTGCTGAAGACCAATTTCCAGTGTTAAAAGATGTCACTTTGAGGAATAAGGCACAGCTGAGCCCTAGTGGTATAGTGGTTACAAACACAATGCGTCAGAACCAACCAAGTTGGGTTGCTCAACACAAGATCAGCAGTTCTGCTCCCATACAAAGTTCCAGTATTGGAAACCCACAGGGATATCTCTCCCCTGTCCTATAGAGTTGCTAAGGGTTGGAATCAACTTGATGGCAGTGAACTGGATGTAAGCCAGGCTGACTAGAGACACAAATCAAGTGACACTCATATATGTGCAATAAATAGTTTTTAATCAAGAAGTCATTATAGTATTTCTATTTCAAGGAAATATCCCAGGCCAGTCCAACTCAAGTCCATAAGTCCAACACTAGCCCATAAGTTCCTTTCCAACTTACGCAGTTACATGCAATGATGCAGAATGCAGGGATGTCAAAGGCCAGTGATTGCAATGTCGTGTGGACCCAAGGTCGATGGAAGCATGGCAAGACTCTGGCAGCTCTCAACGTGGGCAGGAAGCAGTCAGGTGAATGCAAAAAGAAGGGGAGGTTCCCAGGGCCCTCCTTATGAGAAGGCCATGGTCACAAAGAAGCACCATCAGGCTATGGTGTGATTGACAGATTGGATACCAACCTTACACTTTTACATATCTTCAAACTGACATAAAATTATATAACTATCATACTATGGCATTTTCAATCACCTCATATGTACTTGAAAATGGACAATAATTATGAAAGGTAAAATAAAAGTTGATGTCTTTGAATTATGATGCTGGTGAAGAATATTGAATATTCCATGGACTTTCAGAAGAAGGAACAAATCTTTCTTGGCGGAAGTAGAGCCAGAATGCTTCCTAGACGTGAGAATGGCAAGACTTCATATCACATACTTTGGACATCTTAACAGCTGAGCATAGTCCCTAGAGAAGGATATCATGCTTGGTAAAGTGGAGTGGTGAAAAAAAGAAGAAGGTCCTCAATGGGATGAATTGGCATACTGGTTGCAAAAATGGTCTCCAACATTAACTGTGAGGAAACAGGCTGTGGGTGCTATGAGTTAGAGCCAAATTAACAGTGTCTAACAATGACAACTCCCCTCCCGCGCCCCATCTGTCAATTTGCTGCACTGTGGTAGCTTGTGCTTTGCTGTGATGCTGGGAGTTAGTCCACTAGTACTTCAAATACCAGGCAGGATCACCCACGGTGAACAGATTTCAACACAGCTTCCAGACTAAGAACTGACAGGACGACAAAACAATCAGTCCACTTCTGAGGGATTCACCATTGAAAACTTTATGCATAGCAGTAAAATATTGTCTGATATAATGCCAGAAAATGAGTCCCTCAGATGGCAAAACAATCAAAATATCACCGAGAAAGAGAGCTTCCTCAAAGTAGAGTCCACCTTAATGATAACTCAAAACCTCGCAACAGGAGCTGTAGATAACATCATAATAAATGGAGAAAATATTGAAGTTATCAAGGATTTCGTCTTGCTTAGATTCACAGCTAATGCTCATGGAAACAACAATCAAAAAAACCAAATAACATATTGCATTAGGCAAATCTACTGCACATAACCACTTTAAAGTACTGAAGATCAAGAATTTCACTTAGGATTAAGTTGCGCCTGGCCCAAGGCATGGCATTTTCCGCCACACCTTATGCATGTGAAATTTGAACATTGAATGAGAACGACTGAAGGAGAACTGGTGCATTTGAATTAAGGTACTGACAAAAAAATACTGAAAGTACCATGGGTGGAGAGAAGAACAAACAAATCTGTCTGAGAAGAAGTGCAGCTAAATGTTCCTTGGCAGATAGGATGGCGAGACTTCATCTCATGTACTTTGCAGATGTTATCAGGACAGACCAGTCCCTGGAGGACATCATACACATTAGAGTGGAGGGGTTGCAAAAAGAGGAAGACACCCGATCAAATGGATCGAGACAATTCCTACAACAATGGACTCAAACATAACAAAATTTTTGAGTATGGGGCAGGACCAGGCAATGTTTCATTCTGTTGTGTAGGCATTATTATGAGACAGAACTGACTTGAAGGCATCTAGCAACAAAAGTGTACTAAAGCTTCTTCTGGCACCTTCATTTGCTAATGGATTATAATTCAAAATGAGAAAAATCATTGCAACCATTCATTAATAATCAGAACATGAAACGTGCAAAATAAGAATCTAGGAAAATTGGAAATCATAAAAAAACGGAATCTGACCTACAAAGATCAATATCCTAGGCATTGGTGAGTTGAAATAGTCCCTTTGAATCTTAAAATGATAAGAATGACTATGCTGACAATGACAAATTCAAAAGAATGTCTCTTTCATCCTCAAAAAGAGCATTTTTAGATCTATCTTGAAGTGCAATGCTGCCTGTGACAGAATAATATTTATCTTCATACACAAGGAAGGCCGGTTAATAGAACCATTATTCAAATTTTCTCACAAACCACTAAAGCCAATGAAGAATTGTACCAACTTCTTTAGTCTGAAATTGACCACACATGTACTGAAAATGCATTAATAATTGCTGACAATTGGAATGCACACATGGAAACAAAAAGGAAGGAAGAGTAATTAGAAACTATGGCTTTGGGGATAGAAAAGAAGCTGAAGACTGCATAAAAGAATTCTGCAAAAGCAATAACTTCCTCATTGCAAACACCTTTATTCAACAACAGGAGCGGCATATATACATGTGGAAAACACAGGAATGGAATTGATTAAATATGTGGGAAGACATGATAGAGAAGCTCAATATCATTGAGACAAAACAAGACCGGGGGCCAACTATGTAAAAGACTATCAATTACTAATATGCAAGTTCAAATCAAACCTGAAGAAAATTAAAATAAGAACGCAAAAGAGCCCAAATACAGTCTATATTATATCTGTGGTCGGCTGGGGTTTCTAGAGAAGCAAACCAGTGATACTGATACATGTAGAAGAAGGAAATTTATATCAATAAAGAATTTTACATTAAGAAGTCCACACAACAAGAAACCCCAGTCCAACTCCAGCCCATAAATCAGATGCAAACTAGAGGCCCTTCCAGACTCCTGAAGCTGTTGGAGGAATAGCCCAAGAAACAGGAAAACCACAGGTTGGTGGAAGCAGAGTTGGGAGAATCCAATGTCAACAGGCAGTTGGCAGGCCACAGACAGCTCTTAGGGTCAGCAGGTCTCATGGTGATTGCCATCCCAAGAAGCCAGACGTAGGGTCCAGGGTCATTTCATCAGGAAGAAAAAGAGTGAGCCCATTCTCCACAGTCTACTTATAGCTATGAAATAGGTCATACCCCCAAGGAGAGTGTGAGCTGCACCTTCTGAAGATCCTGGTCAAGCTAAATTGACACCAAACCTTACTATCACAATATCTCACGTGAATTTAGAGCCTATCTCAAGAATGGTTCGGACATATTGAACATTAATGATCAGGTACCAGAAGACTTGTGAAATAGCATAAAGGTCATCAATCTTTTTTTTTTGTCATGTCACCTGTGGCTATTTATTTATTTATCATAAATCATTTTATTGGGGGCTCCTCAAAAAGATCATTAATAATACAGGAAAGAAAGAAAATACTACAGTGGATATCAGAGGAGACTGGGAAACTTGCTCTTGAACCTAAAGCAGTTAAAGCAAATGGAAGAAATGATGAAATAAAAGAGTTGAACAGAAAAATTTGAAAGGCCAGTTTGAGAAGATAAAATAAAGAATTATATTGTAACGTGTAAAGACCTGGAATTAGGAAAGCAAAAGGAATGAGTACAGTCAGCATATCATAAATTGAAAGAACAGAAGAGAAAATCCAAGCCTCGGATTACAATGTTCAAGGATTATTTATCAAACTATTGAATGATGTAGGGAGAATCCAAAGAATATGGACGGAGTGTACAGAGTCTCTGTTCCCAAGAATTAGTTGAGGTTCTACTAGTTCAAAAGGCCAAGAGGAAGTTGAAGCTGCAATGTAAGCATTAGTGAAAAGCAAGGAAGGGATAGGAATGGAAATATTTCAACACGCTCATGCAGTGATAGCCCATGTCAAGAAATTTGGAAGATAGCTATCTGGCCAACCAACTGGAAGTGATTAATATTTGTGTCCACTCTAAAGAAATATGACGCAACAAAATCTGCAAATTAATTTAAAATAACATTAATATGACATGCAAGTACAATTTTATTGACGATACCTTTAAAAGTAGTTATAGCAATATGTCAACAGGAAGCTGCCAGAAATCCAGGCTGTATTAAAAGAGGGCATGGGGCAAGGTATATCAATGCTGGTTTCAGATGGACCGTGGCTGAAAACAGAGGATACAAGGAAAATGCTTACTTATGTACTATTGACTATGCAGAGGATTTTATTGTGTATCATAACAAACTTTGGGTAGCATATGAATACATATGAGAACAATGGGAATTCCCGTACATTTAATTGTGCTCCTGTGGTACCTGTACACAAACCAACAGGAAGTGGTTCGAATAGAACAAGTGGATAGTGCGTGGTTTAAAATCAGGAGAGTGTGTGTTGTGGTTATATCCTTTCACCGTATGTGTTAGACAGGGTTCTCTAGAGAAACAAAACCAGGACATTTATGATTTGATAGATAGATAGAACATGAAGGAATATAACAGCTAATTAGTCCACATAGCAGTAAAAAGGACTCAGTTTAACTCACTTCCATGCAACAGTAAATATGGCAGTACAGCCAGGCAGCAAACTGCAGAACTAGGTAAGGCAGCCACACACTGGTCTGATCACCAGAGAGCAACTGAGAGATAGGTGTGGCTTGCTGAGCCATTTATCTCTTTGCCCACGAATCAAACTGCGAACTTATTAATCCCACATGTTCTTATTGGCCAGGTTGGCACTATAAACCTACCTATCTATCACACTATACTTATTCAAATAATCTGAGAAGCTACTCTGTATGAAGAAGTTGAGGCATCTGGTTTGGAGGAAGAATCATTAACAACCTGTATTATACAGATGACCCAATCTTGCTGGCTGAAAGTCAATAGGCCTTGAAGTACTTACTGATAAAGCTCATATAGTACACCTTCAGTATGAATTAGTCTTCAACACTAAGAATACAAATGTCTTCTCAACTTGACAAATATAAACACACAACATCATTACAAATAGAGAAATGTAGCTAAACTCTATTTTACTTGGACCCACAATCAATACTCACAGAAGCAGCAGTCAATAAATCAACGTATTTCATTGGAAAAATCTGTTGTAAAAGACCTCTTTAAAATGTGAAAGAGCAAATGTTTTACTCTGGGGATTAGCAAATTATGCCTGCTTTTAGCCTTGATATTTTTAATCACCTTAGATGCATGTGAAAGGAGTCTTAATTTCAGTGTCTGGTATGGGTTGAATGACTAACAGCAAGGTTGGTGGTTCAACCCACTTGCTGCTCCACAGAAGAAAGAGGAAGCTATTTGACCCTGTAAAGATTTACAGCCTTGGAAACCCTATATGGTCACTATGAATAAGAATAGACTTGATGGTAATGTTTGACATATGCATGTGAAAGATGGACCATAAATAAGGAAGACTGAAGAAAATATGATGCCTTTAAAATATGATGTTGCAAATAATATTGAATATATCATGAATGCCCAGCAGAACAAAGAGGTCTATCCCGGAAGAAGTACAGCCAGAATGTATTTTAGAAGTGAGGATGGTAAAACTCCATTTCATATACTTTGAACATGGTATCAGGAGAAATTAGTCCCTAGAAAAGGACAAAATACTTGGTAGAGCATCGTCAAAAAACAGGTAAGCCCTGAATGAGATGGATCAACACAGTGGCTGTAACAATAGGCTAAAATATGACCATTGTGAGGATGTCACAGGACTAGAAAGGCTTTTATTCTATTGTGCATAGGGTCACTATAAGTGGCAGTGCGTGAGTTTTTGTTGATTAACAACACTGGGATATGAGCAATGTGCCCATGGCATATGCTAAACTGTCACCATGCTGGACACAGTTGATCTTTGTGGCTTTAGAGGGTAATTATTTAGAGGGTTATGATTCCACTGAATTTTTTTCTGTGTATTCAAACTATTCCATCCTAAGATTCCACAGATCTATCCAAACCAAGCTCACTGCCATTGAATCAATGCTAACTCATATCGACCCTACAGGACATGGGTAAAATTGTACCTGTGAGGTTCTGAGACTGTACCTCTTTACAGAGTAGAGTCCCATCTTTCTCCCGAAGAGCAGCCGGTGATTTCAAAATACCGACCGTGCAATTAGCAGCCCAATGTGTAACCAAGAACTATTCAGGGAAGCTAGAGGGAGAGCATGAAAAGAAATGAGTAGTTGAGGTGGTTGGATGCGCATCCATCCCTTTGTTCTACTCTCTATGACTTTTTCTGAGTTCATTCAAAATGTAAATTAAGACACAAAATAGAATTCTACTCAACCCTGCTATATGCCTAAACAGTATCCATTTTTCTCATTCTTACTACTAATAGAAGCTCAATTTTGTTTAGGTTGATAATGTACCTACTTAAATCGCTCCCTCCTAGGCTCCCTTGCAGCTATGCATAAGCATTTGATCCAGTTTGGGCCAAATATGTGTAGGTGAAAGATACTGAGTAGGACTCCCAAGAAAGTTTTTGTTGTTGTTTAAGGCAAAACACTTGTCTGGCATAACCCATTTCATTTTTGTCCTTGGCTCTTCTGCTGTCATGCTCCCTAGTCAGAATATTGAAAGATGAGAGAGTCACATAGGTTACATGAGTTTGGCAGACCAAAAAGCATGCATTCTCCTATATCCAAGATGAGTCCCTGAGCAAATACGCCAGACCTAGGCTACCTATTTCAAGACTTACTATTGTATAAGGCAAACCCCTGTGTGGTGCAAAGGGTTAACACAATTCACTGCTAAGACAAAGATGCCTTGGAAGAAAAACCTGGCAATCTACATTTAAAAATTCAGCCCTTGAAAACCTCATGGGGCACAGTTCTACCCTGAATCATATGGGGTAACTGTAAATCAGAATCAATTCAGTGGCAACTGGTTTGGTATTTTTGGTGTTAATATAAGAAAAATGAAGCTTTTGTGATTAGACCACTAGTGTCGGTTTGTTTTTTCCCATGTAGCCAGATGCAATTTGGACTGATAGAGAAATAATTAAAAGAATGTAGAGTTAAGTAAGCGTAATGATTATGGAACTAATCATTTAGCAATGGGCTGTCACGGTGTATCATATGAGGTCAGCCAGCGGGCCTTGGGGGCCCTTCCCATTATCCATAGATATTTGAAATAAATGGAGGCCCTCAGCAAGATGGGCTGCAGACACCTCCAGGACTCACTTGATCCTTGGGAAGCTCCCTTAGCCTTAGGACACCACCTGCTGGAACTGTGGCTTTGCTGCCTCTCCTGGCTCTCAACTTCCCTCCTAGAGGACTCCAGCCACCCTTCTCCTTCCAGATCCTTCCAGCAGGAGGCAGATATTGGTCTCTATGCTTTTGCATGTGGCCAGTTTTCTAGGGACAGATCAGCCTCTCCCAAGAATTTGGGTTGACCAGAGTGAGCGTGCCCACAAGTCTGCAGAGCGTACAGCCAGGCCTCTGAAGAGAGAACTGCTGGAAGATTTGCCCCTTTTCAAAAGCGCTAATTCCATAGTTGAGAGCTCGTCTCCTGGGGACTCAGCTTGAGTCTTAAGGAGCACATCCCCTTTGACACTGCTGGCAACTCGAGGTGCTGTGGATCATTTTCTTGCCTTTGAGGAGTGCAAGGGAAATGCTACAATCTGTCCCTTCACATGAACCACCAATCCTTATCTGGAGAACTCTCCGAGATGACAGGGATGGGAGGGAGATGTTTCTGGGGCACGCTTTCACCTGCACATCTCTCAGGTGAGTCAAACATTTGACCCCCCAAAAGTTGAGTGTGATGGTGAGAGTTCAGGCTGGGAGATAGAGTGTCTGGGTTCAAATCAAGAGACTGCACATCTCAACTCCCATGGTTCTCCTGCATAAAACCCAAGCCAAGCAGTTTATCACTTCCCTGCTGAGTATCCTACTGAGGCCAGCTAAACTCATTCTTTGCTGATGACAACGTTGCTTGTACCAAATGGCTTTGCCATGTAGCCCTTAGCAATGGCCAGAAGGGCTGCTCATCAAACCGCAGAGCAGGGCTTCTGGCACACACGTTAAGAAGGGGGCTATTCACAACAAGGTCAGTAGTTCAGAACCCACTAGCTGTTTCTCTGGAGAAAAACTGTGGCTGTGTGCTTCCATAAAGATGCCCAGCCATGGAACCACCCTGGAGAGGGCCATGATGAGCTGGAGTGAGCTCTACAGGAGTGGGATTTTTTACTGTGGATGTAATCCCACCCGGGCAGAGATTTTCTTTGTGACATTAAAGAGGCTGTACCTTACACTAATCACTTGGCTGATACAAAAGGATTCAATTCAACACTGAAGCAAACCAACTCCAAGGGAAGAAGGCAGAGAGCTCCAAGGACCACCAACCATGGAGGTTTTTGAAGTCAAAACAAGAATACCGCCCACGAGCCCTCAGCCCCCAGGGATGGACAAAGAGAGCCTGCCCATCAAGCTGGTGCACTGGCATGATGCTCTCAGCCTCCGGTGCTGTGAGAACATTGACTTTAGTGTGTTAAAGGCACCCACTTGCGGTATGTTTGTGATTTCAGCGTGTGGAAACTATGGCAAGCCCCCCTCCCTGCCTCACAGCAACAAAGCCTTGGCATTAAAACCCCGTGCCTTCCGTGGCGCTTGCCAGCTGTGAGAGGGCATTAAATGCCCTTGGCTTTTCTGCTCCTTGTTGTGACCTCCCGCTGAGGCAGGGAGCAGAGGATGTGAGGTTGGAATCTGTTTTGTTTCATCACTACCCTTTGTCATCTCTCTGAACACTGTCATGTGCTCCTCACCAGTGCTTCGCCCTCTCTATCACCAAGCCATGTGCTCTTTAAAACATGCACGCACACACACACACACACACACACATACCTGATGTTCACATTTTGAGGCACATTTGTCTTTAATTCACTAATAATAACAATAATTATTCAAGCCCCTTTAACATCTGAAAAGATATCTCTATGCATACACTTAGATCATGGATGCCCACTGCCTTCTTAAGAACATTTCCCAATGAAATATTCAGCAGCGATTATATTAAGCCTGAAGCTGTTCATCCAGTTTGTGTTAATCAAAACAAAAACAAGAGACGAAGGGATCCAAAAGGACATGTAAGATCATAGACTGAAAGTAGCCCCCTCGAGCACCAAAGGCTTGTCCAGAAGGGCAGAGCCACAGGTAAAAGCTATGTCTCTCTGGAGTTGCTGGCATTTAACTAGATGCAAAATGTCAGCGCAGGAAATTGCTTGCCCAATGCAAATACTAACAAGGGAGGCATGTGTTCCTGTGTAAATGGAGCTTCTGCCAATCCGGGCCTTCAGGATCCAGCTCCCATCGCAGCATCCACGGGAAGCACCAGGGCAATGTTCCGTTTGCTTATTTTCCCTCTCTTTGCTAAGAAGAAAAAGAGCCTTTGTGGCCTAGTGGCTACAGGTTGGGCTGCTAATTGCTATATCAGCAGTTTGAAACTACCAGCTGCTTTGTGGGAGAAAGATAAGGCATTCGGCTCCCATAAAGAGTTCGAGTTTCAGACATTCACAGGGGCAAACTTACAGGGGCAGTTCTACTCTGCCCTATAAGTTGGCTGTGACTCAGCATGGATTCGATGGCAATGAGTTTTCTAAGAGTAAGGAGTATCTAGGGGTGTAAACAGTTAATGAGCTGTGCTATTAAGGGAAAAGTTGTCATTCCCAACCCACTTAGAGGAGCTGTGAAAGAGAAGCCTGGCAATCTTCTTCAGAATCCTCGGCCATTGAAAAGTTTATAGAATGTATTGGCCTTGGTTGTTAAATAAATCCAGGTATATGGTGGAGCATACAGGGCCCAATGTCATAAAACTGGGTGGGGGTGGAAAAAATCTCTGAGACAGATGCAAAAACTGTGAGGGAATGAGTTGTTGAGCCTGGGGGATCAGGACCATCGTCTCTGGGATTTTCAAAGTTCCTGAGCAATCAGGAAAGGGGCAACAGTTGGTCTCTCCCCATCCAGAGGACAGCAGAAGAGGAGAACTGATTGAGCACAATGAATTAATGACTAGTGACTCAAGCAACGATCACCCTCCACCACTGGAGACCAGAAGAACTAGATGGTGCCTAGCTCCCACTATCGACTGCTATGAAAGAGATCACATTAGAAGGGCTTGATTAGAGTAGAAGGGAAATGTGGGGCAAAACTCAAAATCATGATAAAACACCAAGCTTACTGTTTGGATAAAGGCTGGTGAAATTGCAAGACTATGGTGCTTAGTTACCCTGCAGGTCTGGAACTGAACTCATCATGGCTCGATGTTCAACCAAACAATAGACAGGTCTATAATGGGAACAATGACATTAGAGACATACAAATACCGTAGAATAATAGATCACATGAGATCAAAAGACAGCATTCCCCCAAGAACGAAGTTCAAAAAAGTTGAGAATGAAGGCAGCTTGGAGACAAGAAACAAGAAGATGTGGGGGAAGTGATGGTACATTGTGGGAATTGCTGTCAATGACATGAAACAAAATGTGTATGCATTGCTCAATGGACAGTTGAGCTGCTCTTTAACCTTCACCCAAATCACAATAAAAATGTTTTTAATTAAAGAAAACTTCATGGTTCACTTCTACTCTGACACTCACGGGGTGATGAGGAAAGAGTGTCAACCGGGTTTGCTGTGGTCCAACCACCAGACATGTGCTTATGGGAGAAAGAGCATGATGACGCTGGCAATACCGAGCAGGACCAAGATGGTTTTATTTGCCTTCATCATGAAGATGGTAGCCTGGTGGTGAGATGATTCAGAGCTCAAGTGCTAACCAAGAAGCCACCCAGTTTAAACTCACCCAGCCCTACTGAAGGAGATTTCCCTCCTCAAAGGTGTTGTTGGTTGTTATGTGCCATTGAGGCGATTCTGACTCCCTGTGACGGGAAGGAAAGGCACACTGTGCTATAGTGTTAGGGTTTTCAGCGGCTACTTCCTCTGAAGTGGGCAGTGGGACCCTTCTTTGTATTCTGTTCTTAGCCTGGAAGTTTCCCTGACACCTCTTCACTTGGGGTAACCCTGCTGGCATTTGAAATACCAGTCACGTGGCTTCCCGCATCACAGTAACACACAAGTCACCACAGCACCACAAATGGACAGACAACAACAGGCTAGGAGTCTTCATGGGAGCAGGCAGTCATGTCTTCACTCTCTCGATGGGGATCAGCGAGTTCAAACTGCCAGTCTCTCTGTTACAGCCGCACATGCAACCCCTGTGCTGCTAGGTACATTTCCTTAAAATTCTGCCTAGAAAAATCTGTGGAACAGTTCTTCTCTGTCACAGAGGGTCACTGTGAGCCAGGATGGGCTCTGAGACACACAAATGCAACACCATGAAGCCACCTTACTCTGTCCTGCTCTTATTTAACTCTATTCTTTTCTGAGCTATCTTTTCCATATATTCAGAAGAGACTGGCACTGAGCAGTGTTAATTCCACCAAGGCCAGGAAGGAGGTCAAAGAGTCACAAAGGACTATCTCTTTGCTCTCATGCCACTGCACTAAGGAGGCTTGGGTGGCAGCTGGAAGCTGCACATTTCACTCCCTGTCCCTACACTCCTGGCTGAGTCTCCTCAGAGTGAGACTGCCCCTTTACCCAGCTCACTGCATTGGCTGTCTTGCTCTGAAAAGAGAATTCGCACATGTGAGTCTGACTGGGTGGCAGATGGGAATCTTAATGCTGCTCTTTGGAATATGAAAGGTCTTGGATCAGAGTGCTGCAGGGGAGTGATGTCTGCAGAAGACCTGCTGGTCTCCCAGTTAGAAAGAAGCCTTCCCCTTTGCATCAGAGTTGCGTTCACTGTGGGTGGCAAGTCAGATCCTTGGGCTGGCACTCTCAGTAAACAGATCATATGGGCACTTTGAGAAGCGCTTGCTCACTGACCCAGCTCCCCAAGGATGTAAATATACCAACCAGGATGACTAAGGACACCAGTGCCAAGAATGATCACATTCTTTGCATGTGTACAAATGAGGTGGGCAGCCACCTTCGCTGATGGTGGCTGCACAGTGAGTGTCTGGAATCACACCTGGCTAGGTGGACCATTGAAAGAGTTGGTGACATGATAATAGGGAGTACACCCCCTTGCCAGTAAAGCTGAGGAAATGGCATTTGAGGAAGCAGGGGCAGCCGGGTCGCCAGCATGAAGTCAGCGAGAACCTTGCTTGTGCCTCCTTTGTTCACTGGTGGCTGCTGGCATCTGGGTAGTGAGGACACCATGGCTACTGCCAGAATTCTCCACGGTCCCTGGTTCCACTCTCAAGTCGCTGGCTTCATCACTACCACTGCCATCGAGTTGATTCTGACTCACAGCAACCCGAAAGGACAGAGTAGAACTGCGGCTGGTGGGTCTGGGGGGACTGTGGATCATTATGAGAGCATTTCTATCTCGCAGTAGCTAAAGGGTCCAAAATGCTGACCTTATGGTTAGCAGCCCAACATAACCCACTTGGTCATGAACCCTTGCCAGCTGATCCAGGGAGTCGATTCCCAAGTGCATATCTAAAAGAATGAAAGACGAGTACCCAGATGGATTCTGTACTAATCACTATGGGCAAAAGGTAAACAATAAGCCAACAATACCCATCAGTAGAAGAATAGAGAAAATATGATCTACACAGAGTGGGGTATACATATAGTCTGTCACAAGAAAACTAAGGCCTTTGATTCGGACAGACTCTGTAACACAGGTGAATGCAAGACATGAAGTGAAAGACGCCAAACACCAAATGACATGTATTGTGAGTCCATTTAGAGGAAAAATGCTGGACAGGTAAATCCCGTAGAGCCATAGAGTAGATTGGTGGTTTCCCAAGGTGGGGTGGGAGGGGCAATGGGGAATGACTGCTTAATGGCTGCAGGGTCGATGAAAATGTTCTGGAACTGGATGGTGGGAAGCTTTCACAGTGTCCTTAAAACTACTCTTAAAAAGGGGAGAGAAAGAATCTGCAGAAAGCACAGTTCTGATTGACTCACATGAATGTGATCACCAAGAATTGGAATCCACTAGAATTGGAATGGCAGCTAGACTATTGTTTCCTTGGGAGGTGCCTCCAGGAAGGACCAGTAGAGAAGGGTAATACTGATAGAGCAAAGGAGGGGGCCGATAAAGAAATGTCATTGAGTAGGTTCCCAGAGACAGTATAAATCCTCTTGTAGTTGTCCCACCCAACGGCTGAGGGAACTGGAGTGTGGCTCCACCTATCCTCATGTGTCATTGGTTAAAGTGGCATTAGGTCCTGGAGGATGTCAACTTCCCTGTCTGCTCAATGACTGTTCGCTGTGTGGGGAGTTACATGTGCTTCCTGTGAGACCATTGGCATTTATGGGAGTGGTGGATGCCAAGTGCTAATACATGGGCACATTAGCAGCTGCTACAGCAAGTGTTGTACATTTTTAGCTGCTTGAGTGACAGGTGGGCCCTACCTCCTGCCTATATTCAGTGGTAGGGTGTTCAGATGGGGGGCATCCGAAAAATAACAAGGCCCTATTCTTTGCAAATAGACATTATTATAATTTTAATCTGTCCCAACCCCCTTTCTTATCTGTCCCTGTGAACTACCTCACTGGCTGAAATATCAGTTCCCTGGGGAAGACACCACATTTCAATACGGTCACAAGGCTGTTTTCATTGGCCCAGTGGAGACACTGACATAAGATGGGTCAACTAGATGCTTTTTCTGGAGCATTTCCAACCAAAAAACGAAAAAGAAAGTCCCGCTTTTGCAAGTGGCCTGGCATCTAAGAAGCATAATTCAGAAGCACATGTCCTGCCACGTGGAGGAGGCGGTCTTTGTTGCGAGATTACAGCATGTGCCCTGAGAGACAGACACAAAGAACACAGGAACATGCCAGTGGTGGTCAGGAACGGTCGACAGAGCCAGCTGTCCTCTTGTTCTCCCCACCTTTCCATTCTCCTAGGATTCTCTCTTCCAAGTATTGGTCTCTTTGCCTGTTTACAACCAAATGAGCCCCAAATAAGATCCAGATCATAGAAATAGAAGGAGGAAGTTGGATGGAGACTGCAGTTCATACTCCCTGGAAGCCATTCAGACTCCCTGCAAGAAGGAGACACTGTGATGGAATTAGCTCTGGATTCCTGACATTTATTGAGGAATGCGCAGGGAATAAGCACCTGTGGGGGGAATCAAGGAAGGGCACAAGAGGGAAATATCAACAGAGGTCTCAGCCCTGCCTATGGAGAGTGTCATAGTCAGTGTTCCCTAGAGAAACCAAACCAGTTATATAGCTGTAACTGGAGATATCAATATATCCACCAGGGCTCCTATGGTTAACCACTGCACCAGCCACTCATTGCCAACAAGGTGGACTCAAAGTGACTGTGTAAAACAGTATAGAACTGACCTTTTGGGCGTTGGAGACTGTAACTCTTCAGGAGATTATGAAGCTTCATCTTTCCCTCAAGGAGCCCTTGGTGTTTTCAAACTGCTGTCCTGGCTGTTGGATGCCCAATGGGCCACCCACTATGACACCAGTGCCCCAGAGAGTGAGGCTTATTTCTAGGAATTGGCTCACATAGGGGAATGGCAAGTTCCAAATTCAGAGGTCAGACAACAGCCTAAAGAGCTCTGTAGATGTTCATCCTAAAATCGATAGGTTAGGTGATGGGAAAAGACAAGAATAAGAATGGTCAGAACACACCCTAGGGAAACTCCCTTTCTGCGCTGAAGGCCTTTGGCTGAAAGGTATACCCCTTCCCACATTATGGAAGGTATTCTATTTTGCTTGAGACCAACTCCTTCATAAGAGCAAATAGATGAGGTGAACAAGCGGCCATCTAGCTCAGAAGCAATAAAGCCCACCTGGAAGAAGCACACCAGCCGGTGCGATCACGAGGTGCCAAAGGGACCATGTATAAGGCATCATGCAAAAATAAAAGAATATATATATATATATATATCTGTGTGTATATGGGTATATATATATACCATAGAGAATGAAGGGGGAAGTGCAGAGTGGAGACCAGAGGCCCAAATGTCGACCACTGGAGATCCCCTCATAGAGGGCTTTAGGAGAGGAGATGGGTCAGTCAGGGTGCGATGTAGTACCGATGAAGAACACAGTTTTCCCCCAGATCCTGGATGCTTCCTCTCCCCAACTACCAGGATCCAAATTCTACCTTGCAGGCCTGGATAGGGCAGAGGCTGTACACTGGTGCATATGTTAGCTGGAGGCACAAGGAATCCAGGGTGGATGATACCTTCAGGACCAGGGGTGTGAGGGGTGATACTGGGAGAGTGGAGGGTGAGTGGGTTGGAATGGGGGAACTGATTACAAGGATCCATATGTGACCTCCTCCCTGGGAGATGGACGGCAGAGAAGGGGGGAAGGGAGACTCCGGAAAGGGCAAGAGATGACAAAATAACAATCTGTGGATTATCAAGGGCTCATGAGGGAGGGGGGAGCGGGGAGGGAGGGGACAAAAAAAGAGGACCTGATGCAGAGGGCTTAAGTGAAGAGCAAATGCTTTGAGAGTGATTAGGGCAAAGAATGTACAGATGTGCAGACCTTCAGATAGGGCTTTGGTTAACAGGCTCATGGCCAAGAGTCTCTCTTTGTGAATAAAATTCTATCAGCACACGGCTATGTCCTTCTCTACTGCTTGCTGCTATTTTCACACTCCATCAGTTGGGTTCAGTAATAGTCTCCAAGAGTATATGACCAGTGGAATCATAAAGTATGATTTTCAGGCCTTTTTCAAAAAAGAAATTTGCTGATCCTTGATCTAGGGGAAGAGTCAGGAAGAAAAACAGCAAGACTTTCGGAAATATATAATTTTAAACTATAATGATTATTTGACAGAATATAATATTTTAAAATTTTCACTTGAATGGATAGGTAAGAACTACCTACAATGGTTGTACAGTGGTGACTTGCCCAGTAGTTAAATGAAAAGTCAATCATTCAGACCCAGCAACTGCTCTGTGGGAGAAATTTTTGGTAGAATAACCTCATAAGGAACTACAGGCTTGGTATTCTTATATGAGAAGTTCTCATCTGTCCTATAGGATTACTAGGAGTTGCAAATGATCAGTTTTAGCAGACTTTTAGTTTGGATGAAAAGCAACTTTTTTCAATATATTATACTTGAATAAATGACACCAATTTTCAAACCACCAACTTTACAGCCATTAGTTGAGTCCTTAACAGTTAGCACTACCCAGGAACTTCACTGAGTCTGCCTGAAAGCTATTCGACTGTGGCAGTTAAGTGATTTCCTGTCAACTTGCAAAGGAATGAACTCTAGCTTGTCAATCAGTTTGCAGCTAAATGACCTAATTTGGAGGTGCAAATAAGATAAACATCTCACTAGAGGCCACATACATTCTCTCCATGCGAGGCATTCCTGTTCACAAGTCACATGGAGCTACGCAAATAGCAGCCAGAGCCTTGGAGCTGGAGGAGTCCCATGGAAACCCATGTTAGCACTAAGATGCTTTCAAGGCCACTGGATCCACAAGACCTTCCACCCACTAACTAGCCTGTGATCTGCCTGTACTCAGCGTTGTTGCATATGTTGCATGAATCGAGAGGAATTTACAGATTGGTGTCAGACATATGGACTACTATTGGACTTATAAGTTTGATCTGTCCTGGGCTGGTATGCTTTCTCAATTTACAATTGCTGCTTCTATAAAGCTCTTTCTATACACATAGAAGTGCCTATGAATTGATTTCTACAATCCACCCAGACTAACATACTGACCTCAAGACATATGCTGATCACCCCTGACAGAGTAATATACACTCCCTGTAGAACAAGCTCATTTGTTTGTTTTCCTCTCCAACAGAATGTTTTCTCTTCTTACAACTTTGAATCCACAAACATTAAGGGTAGGCACTGAATCATAAACAATATAGATTCCAAGTGGGAAACTATGAGATGAAGAACCCTGGATCAAAGTAAGAAACCTGACTTGAAACTCCCTCTCCAAATGCTCCAGAGTCAGAATGCTTCCTTCTTTTCAGGCCCTTACAGCACCCTACAATACACAGCTCCCTCCCTGCATGGGCGGTTCGTATCTGTACTCACACTGACTTCCCTCCGTGTGTCTTACCCACCGTAATACATGGAATTGTGATTGACTTTTAGACTGTCCATTCGCTGATACAGTGTGTTCTTGGCAATGTTTCTAGAGATGGTACACCAGCCTTCACGGAATCTACATAATATGCGATAGCAACAGTACTAATATGTGAAACCCACTGTAGGCCTGGAGCATGACTGATACAGGTCACAGCAGTGCTACTGAAAGTGAATCCAGAGATTGCACAAAAGAATCTCAAAGACATCTTAAGCTCCCTCAAGTCTCCTTCAGACCCAGCCGGTTGCACATTAGTGTTGACACTTGCAAACACAGAATATGCTGGTCATGAAAACCATGACATATTTCCAGTCTCCTGCTCCACACACTAGCTCTCAATAAAATGACTTGTTAAAATACCTGAGTGAGACAAGTCTGTGTTCATACAAACTACTGAATGGGCTTACCTGGGGACTCTGGTACTGAGGATCTTTTCCCAGAGCTGTATGGTTGGGAATGGTGTGGATTTTATTAGCAGAAGGGGGGGGGCGGTATTTGCATATCTTCCTAATATACAGTGGCAACTATGGCTGAATATTTTCAAAATGCTCACTGTTCCACCTTAAACGTAAATGAGTCTCCCAGAAGGATTCATTGGGATTATTACTTGGAAATGGTTCCTTATTATGTGATTGCGATACACAGAATACAGTCCTGTTCATATTGTTTCATACACAATAAGCGATTTATATATAGCTGATTTAAGACAGTATGTATGCTCATTTGCTTAACATATTTCACTCAATTTATTTCATTTATGTGGCAATAGACCCATAAGTTTATATCTAGTCAGCATGAATTGATTTTAATGCTTAACATCTTAGAGAAGGAACACGCATATACTACAATTTATCTCTTTTTAGACATTTAGGTTATTTCTCATTTCTGGTATTATAATGAAAGTTACTATTTGGGTTGAAATAAAAGAGAAGAGAAAAAAAGCATTCACATTAATATTACAAGAAATCACAGTAACAGACATGGCCTTACAGTAAACTTTTCTTCAACACAATTGTAATATTAACAATAAATATCATATTTTTAGTGAGAGCGTTCCCATTAGGACAGAAACACACCAAAGTCTTAACTTTGCTAGAGAAGATGTCTTAGATGACATTGGAACTGCATAAAGATTTTTCTAAAATATTTAATAGTTTAAAGCCTCTTGTGTCAAAGTCAATAGGATCTCCCAGAAGCACAGACTTACGACAATACTTGTTTTATTGCAGAACATATCTTAAGATGTAGATAACAAATGTGGCGAAGAAAGCTGATGTTGCCTGGCTATCGAAAGAGATAGTGTCTGGGGTCTTAAAGGCTTGAAGGTGAACAAGCGGTCATGTAGCTCAGAAGCAACAAAGCCCACATGGAAGAAGCACACCAGCCTGGGCGATCACGAGATGCCAAAGGGACCAGGTATAAGGCATCATGCAAAAAAAATATGTATATATATGTGTGTGTGTATATATATATACATAACATAGTGAATGAAGGGGGAAGTGCAGAGTGGAGACCCAAGGCCCATTTACCGGCCACTGGAGATCCCCTAGGGGTTTAGGAGAGGAGATGGGTCAGTCAGGGTGTGATGTAGTACTGATGAAGAACACAGCTTTCCCCAGATCCAGCATGCTTCCTCCCCCAACTACCATGATCCGAATTCTACCTTGCAGGACTGGATTGGGCAGAGGTTGTACACTGGTGCATATGGGAGCTGGAGGCACAGGGAATCCAGGGTGGATGATACCTTCAGGAGCAGGGGTGTGAGAGGTGATACTAGGAGAGTAGAGGGTGAGTGGGTTGGAAAGGGGGAACTGATTATAATGATCCACATGTGACCTCCTCCCTGGGAGCTGGATGGCAGAGAAGGGGGGGTAGGGATACTCCAGATAGGACAAGATATGACAAAATAACAATCTATAAGTTATCAAGGGCTCATGAGGGAGGGGGAGCAGGGAGGGAGGGGAAAAAAAGAGAACCCGTTGCAAAGGGCTTAAGTGGAGAGCAAATGCTTTGAAAATGATTAGGGCAAAGAATGTACGGATGTGCTTTATACAATTGATGTTTGTATATGTATGTACTGTGATAAGAGTTGTATGAGCCCCTAATAAAATGTAAAAAAAAGAGGTAAGTAACAAACAAAATTGATTTCCTTCTAATCGCTTGATGGTGGCTAGGCTAGCAGGAGAGTAATCACTGACAAAATGCAACCAAACTTACCTCTCCTGAAACTCAACAGAATAAAATCACTGAAAGGCTAGGTGTACATTCATAAAAATCTATATCTGACACAGATAAGAACAAATCTGAAATTATGTCCAGAAGTTACTCTTCAGTTTGTTTGTGTATGAAGTCTTCCATTTCAAGAGGAACATAGACATTTGTAGCTGAAAATATTTTTCAACAAGGGAAAAAGGAAAGGGCAGGCACAGCTTCTCGACCTTTGCAGGAGGAAAGAAACAACGAGAAAGTCGTATCTCAGATGCAGGTTCTAAAAGGAAAGAAATGGGCTTACTTCAGGCAATGGTAGTTACCTGGACTTGAGGTGGGTGATCTTCAGTGGGGCCTTATACCCTGGGTACCATCAATCCTCCAAGGCCAAGCCAAGCAGCTCTTCTACTGAGGCATCTTGAGCAGGTTGCTCCGGAGGTGTAGTGGAATAAACTGTACCACACACTTTGTGTTGAGTGGGGCAGTCATTTCCCCAGCAACCTTTCTGTTCATACTATGGACATTACTTTCTTGGAGGTAACAAATTAGGACATACATTTGCCCATGGCCCCGAGTGGGAGCATCTGAAGCAGGGTGCTCATGGTTCACTCGTGGGCGGCCCAATAACTAGTTTAGATACACCCACTCGGTCCTGGAGGGCACTTGCTAACATTTGAAATTTAACCTTAAGTCTTGATAGCTTATATAACTTTTCCTGATCCTCGCTACTGTTGAAAACTTTGAATGCTGCACTGCGATCTTGCTGTGAAGTCTGGGGTCCACAGTCTAACTTTTTAAGGTTTCTTTTAATGTCTGGAGCTGATTGTGAGATGAAATTTGAGTGACGTACAATGATCCCTTTTGGTGTAGCAGGGTCTACTTTCATATATTTAAACCTTCTGGAAGATGATGTGACAGAAATTTGGCAGAATTTTCATTTGGTTCCTAAATGATTTCCCTAATTTTGTCATAATTGGCTGCTTTATTTGAGGCTTTTGGCAAGCCCTCAATGAAATGAAAATCATATCATTTTGAAGAATTGGGTGCTCATGATCATCTGATAATTCTAATTAGGGTTGTGCTTGGGAACTGCCTTGAAGTCCACGGGCTTAACCCAGTCTGGGCATACCCTTCATCAGCTCTCTTTGTGCAGCTATCCACATTCTCTCCCGATCTTCAGGGGTCAAGGTAGTTGTTAAAATCATATGGATGTCATGACAGGTAAGATCATATGACTGAGTGAGATATTTAAATTATTTTATTGTTTATCTTTTATTTCATAATCATAAACTTAACTCTGCTTTCCAGCTGGACACAGGAGAAATAAGGAAAGTAGGAAACCTGAGTAACTGGAGGGAGAGCACAAGATTAAACGATACTGCAAGCACATTGGGAACAGAAGGGTGATTTCTCAAGCTACAAAAGGAATGGTCTGGTGCTTAAGATAAAACATGAAAATTCAGATCAAATTTAATTAGAGTTGTCCACAGTCAGCAATGGTGATCTTCTTGCTGGTTTTGCCATTCGTGGAACCAAAACGCTCCATGGCTTCCACAATATTCATGCCTTCTTTCACCAGACCATCCAACCACTCAGTCTTTGCGGGACAGATAACTGACTGGGAACCGTTCGTAGTGGGCCCAGTATTTGCATAGACAGGGTGCCAGGACTTGTGTGCTTCAGGATGAAGTTCTCATCTTCAAATTTCTCTCTATAGATGGACTTGCACCAGTGCCATTATGGCATGTGAAATCACCACCCTGGCAAATGAACTCTGGAATGCGCCTGTGAAAGAAGGAGCCTTTATAACCAAAGCCTTTCCCCTCAGTACTCAGAGTGCGGAAGTTTTCTGCTGTCTTTGAAACTTGTCTGCAAACAGCTTGAAAGAGATGCAGCCGAGGGGCTCACCATTGACAGCTATGTCGAAAAACACAGTAGGGGTGACCGTGGCTGGACCAGAAACCCTAAAAATTCAAGCAGCAGCATCTGCAAAGCCGATATTTAAATTCTTTAATGTAAGTGTCTGGGTCCAATGTATAGCATCTAAGATGTTTTCCTAAGCCTGAAAAATAATTTAACAAAAAAGGGATCTGATTTTTACTAGCCTCTCTGCTCCTGCAACATCACAGAGGGTACTGAGGGGGGATAGGATTGAGCATGGATCCTTTGGATTTGAAGGAGCTGTCTTTGTGCTGGAGAGGGCTGGACATAAAAGAATGAGAGGTGGAGATGGTGCTGGCAGTAGGGGACAGGTGTCAGATGTCTTATAACATGGCAAGGGTGGGAGGGGAACTGGTGACAGAGAGGTGGGAGGACTGGACAATCATGGTATGGACAGGGAGGAGTTTGGGTAGAAAGTGTATGAGGTAACAGGGTAGGGGATACTGGATTACAGAGTGTGGGCTCAGAGGTGGTGGGAGGGTGTTGAAACAAGGCAGGAGTGGGAGGAGGTGGTGAGGAGGAAGGCTGAAGAAGAATGAGACACTATAGCAAGAGATATAGGGTTACAGTCTGGCAACTGGGAGAATGTAGCAGCATCCTGTGGGTTGGAGAAACCTGAAGGAGGTTGTAAAGGGGAGGGGAGAAAGAAGGCACAGCTGCAGTTTGGTCAGAGACAATAGGCACTGAAATTGGCGGCATATCATGAACAGAAGGATCACAGACTGATTCTTAGTCTGAGAGAGGAACATTCTCCTGAACCAGTAGGACTTGCATAGTGGAACAATTCTGAAATAAATGAGGTTGAGCACAAAGGAGAAAACTTGGATATACGGAATATCAGAATATATTTTGTAGATTAAAAAGAAATTATTGAGATCTTGAAAAAATTTAAAATCAAGTATACCACCTGGTGACCATCTTGAATTGTTGTCCAATTTGTACTGCAGTCATGCATTATTACATAAGAAAATCAATTTTCCCCTATGAATAACTGATTTAAGACCGAGTGAATTGAAGTTTGCCAGTACACAAACTAGAAGTATTTTATGCCATTACTTAGTGTGGTAGTTATATAAACATTTGACAATTTGATGATTAAGACTGAAGGGGTGGAGTCCAGCCTGCCAATCAAAATATAACCAATGGCCCCTGTGTGGGTACGGCCTTCTCCTGACAATTTTGGAATTCCGGAATTTCCTTCTTGGAGGCAGGAGACAGTCTCTCTCTCTCTCTCTCTCTCTCTCTCTCTCTCTCTCTCTCTCTCTCTCTCTCTCGGCTCACTCTCTTAGAGACGCTCTACTGACCAGACACATGATACTATGCTGATAGACCCCATGCCCTGGGAACTAGAGAAGCCACATGGAGACCCCTGCCAATGCTGAGATGCTTACACCACCACTGAATCCAGACTTTCTACCCACTGGCCTGTGATTATCCTGCATTCAGCATCATTGCATGTGTTTCTTACGTCTGAAGGGGACTTCATGGATTGGTATCGGACATATGGGCTAATATCAGACTTATGGGCTTGAACTGGACTGGGTGGGAATGCTTTGTTAATGTACAATTTCTCTTTATATAAACCTCTTATACACACGACTTTCTATGAATTTCTCTAGCCTACCTGGACTAACACACTGAGCATTCTTACAACCCATTTTAAAATGCTGAGTGAAAATGTGAGCTCTGTTATATGAGGTAGTAAAACAGGAGAGCATCCTTACACTGGGTAATTACCACCTAAGCCCCCGGGGCTGGGAAGACAATCTGATTGAGCAAAGCTTTCTGGTACGTGGACATTTTCAGAAAGGCCAAGAGAAAATGAGCAGATGACCTTGAAGTAGGGAGCTTTGGATTTAACACTCACCAATGTGTTGTCAGAGGGTCTTTAGCTGAAGATGTGGAGATCCCTCTGTTAGGCTCACTGGCTTGAAGGGGGTCCAGGAAGGCTGCTGGGAACTTTAGAGGCTAGGGAAAGGAAAGTGTCACTCCAGTCCTAGCCTCGACAGCCCCCCACCTCCCCCGTGCAGGCCACCATATCTCAGGTTTTACAGAGATAAGAGACAGAGTGAGACCTTTAATTTATAGATTTATTGAGGGAGGTGTGGTTTGTAGGGAACAGGAAATCATAGGGGTTTAGAGTAGTTAGGTAAGAAAGGTTAGAGCTGGCCCTTTGTCTAAAGCCAGAGGATTAGCTAAATTAAAATGTGTAAAATCCATGAGACCCACTATTACATAAGAGAACATGAACAAACTACAGTAGAATTGGTGAGGAAGGGGTTAAACAGCTCTAATGTCTGCTGCAGAACCTGCAGAAAGAATCTAAGTGGGAGGGAGAGCCAGCCTTACAGGTAGAGAGAAGAGGTGAGAGCAAAAGAGGCCAGAGCAGCAGGAGGGTAGAAGGAGCCCAATCCAATCCAGGCTCAATTTGAGTGTGTAAGTCTTTGGGATATCTGTACTCTTTTTGATAGGAGGGTTCCCCCACATCTTTGTGGGTGGTCTGGATAACTCCAATGGACTGGCTGCCAGCTTCCACAGACTGACAACACAGCTGGGTGGCAAGATAGATGGAGGAAGCTTTGTAAACATAAGAAACCTATGCTTTCCTTAGTAAAGGCTTCCAACGAACCCTAGAAGGGTTCTGGCCCTTCTAGAGACCTATAAGCTTTTCCCCAAAATACTGGGTCTCCCTTTGACTGAGTTCCAGGTCACTGAACCCAATCTTTCTAGGGCGGGGCCTGTCTCTTCTTCTCCTGCCAGCTGCCAAGGTGTTCACTAAGAGCCACCGAACTGGGCCATCTCCTTGAGGACCCAGTCCTGGAAGGGCTTAGCCCAGCAACCTGGGAATCCCAATCAGTTTCAGTGCATGGTGGCTGCACTGGAATACCACTTCTACACCCACAAGGCTGAGGCTCCCTGCGGCCACACAACAGCTGGCACTAAGAGCCAGGGAGTTTCTAGAACTGGACCTTGGGTTCTCCCCCGGCCCTGCTTCAGAAGAAGGTACCGCACAGGTGACAAGTCTTAGCAAACCTCCGGAGGAAGCCCTAATGTTTTGCGCACCAGCTGCAGCCACTAGCTTCTGGAGACGCGTGCTCTTCTTCGTAGTGAGAGAAACAACAGACCCCAGGGCTCACCGTTGAGCTGATGAGGTGCAAGGAGTCTCTGGGAGAAGGTATCGATGTATGGAAACAATGAAAAGGGGGGTGAGCAGAAACCCACAAGGCAACGAACCTGGGAACTCGAAGACAAGACCCCCAGCCTGGGATTACCTTTCTCCAACAGGGATTTCCACCAAGAACCCCAACCAATCCAAAAGTTGGGGGATGGGACACCACCTCACCTCTCACCACGAGAGGAGCGTCCCCTGGGGAAGGTGAGGAGAAGAGAAAGGTCGCTTACACCCCAGCAGGACTTCTGTGTGCACCAGGGTACCCCAAACTGGCTGCTGCCCACACGCACATCCTTGGGAAAGAGCGCCCCTCACCTGGGAGCGCTGGCTACTACGCAGAGCTAAGGTACCAGGAGGTTCTCTCGCACCACATGCAGCGCACAGTAAGTAGGACGCTAGGACGCGCCCAATAAGCCACACTTCCGGCTGGGACATCGCCACTTCCACCCCATCTCTGAGCACCCGGGTTAGGAGGAGCCGGCGGGGTTGGTCTCTGCCTTCACTTCACCTTTGAGGCGGTTCTGGACCGGACCATTGGCTTGGATGCACACACCCAGGTGTCTGGGGAAGGGAAGAACCAGAGTGCTGTTTAGGCTGGGGGCGGGGCCAGAGGCGGGGCCTGGGGCGGCGCGGGGAGGAGCCAGTGATAGTCCTCCCGCAACTATGGGCCCTCAGACTTTGATAATGATGACCAAGTCACCTGCGGGCAGAAACGGTACTCTCTCCCAGCACCGAGAGTGTGCATGGGAGACATAAAACGATGTACAACGTACGTGGACTGTGTAAGCTTGTGATCAGATTCCCCAGATGGGGCATCCTCCTCACTAACATGAACCATCCAGCCATTCAACCCTGCCACGGTGTTAATGGTGCTGACGCAAGAACCGAAACTAATGACCTTTGAGGTGAAGGGCCATTCTGCTCCCCAAAGCATTGTCATGTATGAAGACTGCCTTTAGGAAAAAAGAAGTAGCTGGTATCAAATGCTCTAGGTAAATTTTATGTCAGAGTAACAAAATTTAAATATAAAACAAGCGGGAGCACTAAAACGTGATGGGAGAAGGGGGAGTGGAGTTGTTAAACTTGACTGTCCTTAGAGTTGGAGTTTGTACTTTTATCTTGTTTTATTTTGCTTGAATGCTATTGGGGCAGTTAAACATGACAGTTCGATTCAATTATGCATATCATGATTTCCCCACTCTGCTAATTTAATTTATCACTCACCAGAGGTTCTATCAATCCAATGGTTTCAAGTGCATGGGCAGAATATTTGTAGAGACTCTTCCAAATTGCGAGGTCTGGAATTTAAATTTAATTCCTCCAAGTAACTCTTGTCTGTTGGGTCTCTCACAACAAGTGCTTATGGGACAGATCAAAGTGAAGCATGTCCCTATTAATTTGCATCCATAAAGACTATGCTTCTTTTATGGCTGTTATACTAGATAATTTCATTTTGAAAGTTCTAGTCAGATTCCAAAGTTGCTGGCTGAAAATGGAGATACAAGAATTTCAATATTGTTACATTTCCCAATTTGGTGAGATCATTCCACAGACGATGGAAAACTGTCGCCTAACTTTATAAGGAATCAAAAAAAAGTCACTTATCAGCAAATATTTACTGAATTAAACTGATTTATGTTGCCAGTTCTGATGGACTCGCCATATCCTTAAATCTTGGGAAACAGAGACTAGATTTTGCAAAGAAAAGGGGACTTCTCTTGAAATACCTGCCCTGTTCGACTGGGTAGGCTAGAGAAACAAATCCAGGGACACTCATAATGTATACGAAAGAGCTTTATATCAAAGTGTAATTGGATATCAAGAAAACATCTCAGCCCAGTCCAGACCAAGTCCATAAGTCTGATATTAGGCCATAACTCCAATACTAGTCCATATATTCCTCTTCAGACTCATGCACCACATGCAATGATGCTGAATGCAGAAGGATCACAGGTCGGTGGCTGAAAATTCTTGTGTATCCAATGGCGGTAGACTTTCTTAGTGCTGGCTCAGGTCTCTATGTGGCTCTTTTGGCTCTCTGAACAGTGTGAAGGTGAAGCAGAGAGAAAGAAGTTGGCCAACTTCCAGGGAGAAAGAGTGGAAGTTCCCAGAATTCTCATGAGAAGGTCAAGCCCACCAGGAAGCATCATGGAGCTGTGACATGAATGACAGGCTAACCTTCACCCCTAGACTAATTTATCAGGTGAATATGAAATTATGTAACTACTACACCTGCTTTCATGTGAGGTTTTCTGCCCCCATGGATAAATCATGAATTGTCAAAA
Source organism: Tenrec ecaudatus (assembly GCF_050624435.1). Lineage (NCBI taxonomy): Eukaryota > Metazoa > Chordata > Mammalia > Afrosoricida > Tenrecidae > Tenrec > Tenrec ecaudatus. The sequence continues at coordinate 342,803 of NW_027459493.1, forward strand.
AAATAAAACAAGCAAACAAAAAATCAATCACTGCGATCGAGTCAATATGGACTCAGAGGGATGCTTATAGGACAGGGTAGAACTGCCCTTGTGAGTTTCCAATTCAGCGTCCAAATTAAGTTCCCATGGTTCAGATGTTTACATATTTTTGCAGTAGTTGATTTCACAGTACATGATTTTACATTTACCCTGTAATTATAATTCATGAAGTGTTGTTTTACTTCCAGTATTGCTGCTTCCAACCCAGTAGCTGCTTTTAACAGACTAGATACTTTCAACACAGCAGCTGCTCTCTACAAAGTAGCTGCTCTCTACACATGTGTTCCTGGTAAGCAAAAGCACATTATGGCACTAACCCTGTCACACACACTTGCATTTGTACGGGGTGTATGTGATTGGGTTGGAGTTATGATATCATTACGCCAGTTACTCATATGTGGGTGTTTTTTGCATGTGGGAGGATCTGCCTGGAGACAGATAGAGGATTGGTGTCTTGGTTCCTAAGACCATCAGAAATATGTGTTTTCTGATGGTCTTAGGCGATCCCTGCAAAACGGTGTTTGGGTATTTTAGAGAAACAAATCCAAAGAAACTCGTGTATCAGAGAGAGTTTTATATAAAGGTTAAGTACACATCGAGAAAATATACCAACCCAGTGGTACCCAAGCCCACAAGTCCAAGATTAACCCTTATGTCTGACACCAATCCATTAAGTCCTCCTCCACAAAATACACACAATGACTGGAGGAAAGCCAAATCAGAGAACATGTAAACATCTCAGTGCTGGAAGGGGTCTGCCACGGCTGCTCCAGGGCTGCATTGGGGTAGGTCCATGCGACTTCTCCTTGGGGATGTCTTGCAGGAAGTGAACCTTGTCAGCTTAAGCAGAGAACTGGCCAAGGCCGCTGCACCCTGGTCCGACCATCACAACGCAAGAGACCTGGGAACTAGAAAGGCAAGGCTCACCGAGTCATTTATCCCTCGGCCCTTCAAACAATCCCACATGTGTTTATCGGCCAGGTAGGCACAATAAACTAATTACCTTGAGTAGTTCGACCTTCAAAGGGGTATCGACCCTCCAAGTTGAGAACCAGTGCTCTATAGGGTTTATATCAGTCTTAAGTGACTGGACAGATGTGAATTGTATGTTTGGGGTCCAGCACCTGAGATAGACCCAAGGTAACAAGGACAATCACAGTTAGCCATGTGTTCAAGAGGAGCATCTCCCCACTCTCATGTCTGAATTCCTAAGGTACTCTCCTCTGGAAACAGCTCCCAGAATGGACTCACTTGATTTGATTTTTCTAAATATAAATCAACCAGTTTTTAGGGAAGAGGCTGAAAAGAATTTATTTCTACATAAGTCCAATGGTCACAAATCATAATATGCTTCATAAAGGAAAGGCAGATGAACCACTCAAGAGAGATTTGAAAACAGTTTCCCCTTGCAAATTAATGGATTGAAACCTGAGGACACAGGCTTGAATGACCCAGCAAACTATAGTGAAGAGCAGTCATTGTGAACTCCAATGAGGCTAACCCTACTCTCTACCCCTGGTTTTTCCAGCTTTCCACCTGACCACTTTTTAGCACTTATTTCATGGAATATATTTGTTTTCCCTTTCCACAACTTTTTACCTTATGCTACTATTTCCTTTCTAAAGCTTTACAGCAATCCCTTTCTCGTTGTTGTTCTACTAATTCTACTACTTCTGCTTCATCTTCGTTTTCTTTTACATTAAGAGAAAATAGAATGGTTCCTACTGGAATTCCTACTGAATCTGTTGCTAAAATCCAAATTTTGTTTGAACAAAATAAACTAAAAACCACAGCAGACCATCCTATTTGTGCTCTCACTTGCACCTACTCCTGGATCCTGGGCCTGTGCTTTTTGGGCCTGAGCACACCCATTGCCCTGAATTCCCTTCAGTTCAACCCCAACCCTGTGCTGCAGGGTGGTTTATATGGGAACTCACATTAACTTTCCCTCACTGTGTCTTCTTGCACAGTCATACGCAGCCGGGTCCTCCACGGTCACAGTGCTCAGGTGCAGGGAGAACTGGTTCTTGGATGTGTCTGGGTTGATGAATAGATGATCTCTGAAGGATGGTGTGTATTTGCTAAACCACTCTTACCTGTAGAAGCTCCTTCCTATCCACCCAGGGCCTCTCCCAGGGCTGCCTGATCTGCTCCCAAATAGCGCTTCTTCTGGAGCCTGAGTCCCCAGTGATGGTGCAAGTGTGCGTGAGGGTCTGTGATGCCCTCACCACCTCATGGTCTGACTCCTGCAGCTTCACTTTGGACGGGACACAAGGAGACTTACAAAACAAATATTAAATATCCCACCTGTCATTAAAACTGCTGTGACCTACTGTATCTCCCTGCCACTGACACGATGGGAGACACAGTACCATCAAAATGAGAAAAAGAATGCAAACAGACCTTTCTGTATCAGAGTCTCCCTGGTACAGCAGGCTCTGGAATTCTGCTGGTTCCAGAGGGGAATCTTGAGGGTGGGGTGGGTGTTCATATCATTTAAATAATAAACCACACCAGGCTTTTGCTTATGAGTGTTACTGGCTGTTATCAGGGGGTCAGAGGATGACTATTAAGAGTGTGCGAATTGACAGGGCTCACAGCTCGACATGGAAGCTTCTCCAGAGCTGGTTCTTGAAGCACGTTGTATGGCAGTGATATGTAAGCAATGAGAGTGGGGTGGCCCACAGGCATACACTGAATTTATACCCTCCCAGATCCTAATATTTGCAATCATAAAATTATCCGAGTTCCAGTGTACCTTGTATTGTTTGATTTGAAAAAATGCATCCACTAGTGTGTGCATTAATTTATTCATTTGAGTTCTGAGAGCTATGAACACGCCAGACATTCTTCTGCACTGAGGGAAAATCAGTAAACCACGCAACTGAGCTAGGAAATGAATGATCTCTTCCTCAAAAACTAAACCCACTGCGAGTGCACCTGTCCTGATTCATGGGAACCTTATAAGATTGATTAAAGCTGCTCATAGAAATTCTCTGACTGTAAATAAACAGGAAAAGACAACCTCATCTTACTTAGGAGGAATGGTTGGCTGGTTTGTGGTGAGCAACCCAATACTTATCCCATTACATCACCACATCTCTGTATATCTTTATACTAAGAAGCCCATATTAAGGGCTTTTTAAATGTCACTTTGATAAGCCAAGTGGTGATACTTTCAATATTATTATATGAATATGAACCCTGGACTATGAATAAGGGGGTCCATAACCAAATTTATGGCCATTCACTTATCTTTTGGAAAAGAATGTTGAAAGTACCATGGACTGGGCTATCAATATAACAAGCAGATCTCTTGTGAGGGAAACATAGCCTGGGAGTTCCTTAGAATGAAGGATGGTGAGACTTAGTTTCATGTACTTGAACATGTTATCATGACACCAGTCCATTGAGAAAGACATCATCAATGATAAAGGGGATCAGTAAAGAAGAAGGTGATGGACTGACACAGTGGCTGTAACAATGAACTCAAACATATTTATTGTGATAATGGTGCTGAACTAGGCATTATTCAGTTCTGTTTTGCGTTGAATCACTGAGATTTGAAATTGATTCTGTGGCACTTAACATCATCAAAATTAAATGAAAAGACACAATATTCTTCCAAAGTTGAATGACAGTGCTGGGGAAAGGATATATGTTTTATTTTCCGTAGCAAAAGGAAATATGTAACAGACTACACTCTTTATAATTGTTCTTATGTGGAATTTCATTTTGCCTTGGTTAAATATTGGTTGCAAAAGTCTTGTCTTCGTATTTATAGAACATTAAGCATCCAAGGTTGTTTGGGTGCAGGAACATAAAGACTCTTAGTGACCCTACATGAAAGAGAACTCTCTGAAAGGATTTTCTTTTCTGTAATAATGATGGGATAACCTTATCAGGTCTTTAACCAACTGAGTCACCATGTGGTTTTGAACTGCCAACCTTTTGGCTAGAAGTTGAGCATTTAATCATGCCCACATAGTTTTGTGGTCCAGGTTCTACTACATATAATTTACATGTATCTACTTTTACTTCCTACAGGTGAATATTTATGTGTATGTTGACTGGTCTTAAGACAATATGTAGAGTTCTTCTAGGTCAATACTATTACTATTATTTGTTCCTTGAGTGTTTAATATGGGATTCTGTCCAATGCATTGTGTGATTTTAGTAGTAACCCTGGGCACTGTCTTCAGTGCCAGAAACACCTCCCAGAATTGTGAAAACTAAGAGTGACTCCTGTAATGGCCAAATACCCCATAAGACATATCAAGGAATTGATGCATTTGGGTTATGTTTTGGCAGTTTCATCATCTCTTGTCAACTTGGGAAGGGATGGAGTCTAGCCTGTCAATGAGATCTCAGCTTGATGACTTCATTTGTAGGTGCAAAGGAGATGAATATCTCCCTGGAAGCCAGACCAAGATAGCATCTCTTCTTGTTGAGACATTCCTGTTTACAAAGCCACATGGAGCTACACTGATGCAGCTAGAGCCCTGGAACTGGAGGGGCCATGTGCAGACCCATGACAGTGCTGAGATGCTTCCATCACCATAAGAACCACAAGACTTTCCACCCACCGGCCTGTGATCTACATCATTGCATGTGTTTCATGAATCTGAAGAAGAATTTATAGACTGATATCAGACATAGGGGCTAATATTGGACTTATGGACTTGATCTAAGCTGGGATGTTTTCTTAATATACAAATACTCTTTGATATAAAACTCTTTCTTACACACATGTGAGTTTCTCCCTGGATTTGTTTCTCTAGTATACCCAGAATAGCACATGGTGTTAGAGAATAATATTAAATCTGTCATGGGCTGCCTGAAGGACAAGCAGGTCTGTCTTGGAGTAAACACATCTTGTTTAATTCTTGTAATCATTCAAATAAGATTGTATCTCACTTATTTGGGCATGACATTAAGGAGAACCAGAACCCAGAGAATGATCTTGTACTTGGTAAAGTAGAATGTCAATGAAAATGTGAGAGACTTTCAATGGGACTGATTGTCCTAAGGCTGCAATGATGAGTCCAAAGAGAGGGATGATTGTAAGGATGGCGCACTTTCGGGCAGTATTTCATCCTGTTTGTATTAGTCTGGGTACTTTAGAGAAACAAATCCAAAGAAACTCATATGTACAAGAGAGTTTTATATAAAGGTAAGTGCACATCAAGAAAACATCCCCAACCGGTGCTGCCCAGGCCCACAAGTCCAACATTAGCCCATACGTTCAACACCAATCCACAAAGTCCATTTCCATCTCAAAAATACATGTATTGACACCGACTGCAGGAGGAAAGCTGAGTCAATTAATGTGTAAGCATCTCAGCTCTGGCAGAGGTCTCAACATGGCTGCTCCAGTATCTAGGGTGCATTGGGGTGGGTTCATGTGGCTTCTTCTCAGGGATGTCTTGCAGGAAGTAACCCTTGCCATCTGAAGCAGGGAACTGGCTAAGGCAGCTTCACCTTGGTCCAACCATCAGAAAACAAGAGACCCGAGAACTAGAAAGATGAGGCTCACCGAGCCATTTAGCACTCTGCCCTTCAATTAACACCACGTGTTTATCCGCTACATTGCACAATAAACTAACCACCTCACTGTTGTTCATGTGATCACTGTGAACTTAAGCCAACTTAAAGATCCCTAACAAAATATTATGCAGGTTATTGTAAGTTAAAATTTTTACATAAACATATATTTGTGAGTATTCACTGGAATGAAAATATTGGACATGCAGCTGATGGATTGGAGAAAATTTGAGGCTCACATAAGAATTTTATACTGCATTAATATTTTTATAAGGAGTTTTGGTGGCATAGTGGTTATGCATTGTGCTAAGATTTGCATTCACCAGTTTGCAACTACTAGCCACTCCATGGAAGAAAGACGGGGATTCTACATCAGTAAAAATCAGAAACTCACTATAAATTGGCATTGAAATAATGGCAGTGGGTTTGGGTTTGGTTTTCTTTTAATATTTTTAACTTGACAACAAATGGCACTAGTTAGTATCCTGAATTGTAAACTGAGATCTGAGTACATATTGTTGTGAAGTCTGCCTTTGGGTAGATGGTAAATAAAGGCCATCCCTAGAAAAAGAAGTATGGTCAGATGCCTGGAGATTCCCTAGAATCACACTCTGCACAATGGTCCCTAGAGAGGTGCTGACAAGGCGAGGGAACCACAGCTTCTGAGAGGAAAGCATCACTGACCTAAGTCTCTTGCATCTGCTTAAACCATGACCTGATGTACTAAGGTTTGTGTCTGGGCTCACGCTGACTTCCCATCACTGTGTCTCTAGCACAGTAATACACGGCTGTGTCCTCAGGATTCACAGAGCTCAGTTTTAAATAAACTTGGCTCTTGGAGGTGGCCCAGGTGATGCTGACTTGGGCCTGGAGAGCTGGATTATAGTCTGTGCTCCCATCACCCCATATATCACCAACTCACTCCAGTCCTTTTCCTGGGGCCTGGCAGATCCAGTACACACCATACCTGGTTAAAGAGAATCCAGAGACAGTACAGGTGAGAGACAGGGTCTGTGAGGGCTTCACCAGTCCAAGACCTGACTCATAATTGCACCTTGGCCAGGATACCTGGGTATAAAGACAAACACAGTGAGTCGTGTGCTCAAATGCTGTAATCTCAGACTTCATGTACGAATCTCTGAAGCACTCACCTCCCAGAGTTGCCACCAGAAACAAGAAAAGCCATACACAATTCATGTTCATGTGGCTGAGATTCATGATAAAGGAATGCTCTCCAGGGTGAGAAGGCATATGACTTTAAGTACATGTATGCTGTGGTTTCATCTGAATGCATATTAGGTATTTGCATGTGGGAGGTGCGGTTGTATGTAAAAAGGTGGAAAGGGCAGAATGGTGGTGTCCAAGTGTGTAATCTAAAAAGACTTTCCCCCAGCTTGGTCTTCCCTAAAAATATGCCAAACATTAGAGGCTATTTGCCAGCGTATTGTGGGAGGTAATTGTTTCCATGGAGAGCCAGAGAAGTGGTCAAACCTGCTCAGTGACATCCAAAGTTAGGCTGCCATTCTGAATCTGAGATCCGTCCATCTTGGCACAGGTATACCCCAATCCCTCCCCTTCCTATTGCCTGTATACCCCTAGATTTTCATCCTCTCATTACTGTATTACCTATAGTATGACCCCTCCCTGTGATGTGTGTCTTTACCTGAAATTAGGGGGCTTGCACACCCTCAAAGGTATATAAATCTTGGTTAGAAATAAAGAATCTCTCTCCCGTGGTGCTCTCCTCTGCGGTCCTCGCTTCCGTGTCCCCTCTCCCCTTGTTCTCCTTCCCCTCACTCTCCTGCCCTCAGGTCTCCCATCTCTATGGGAATCACCAAGCGGGGCTACGGTGAGCATGCTAACATGAAATTGTCTGATTCCATCATTTTACTCTTTCTTCTTTCGCCTGTATTTCTCTATGAGTTTACTATAATCTTTAATTATTATCACTGTACAATTGTGCCTACCAGACCTGGGATGATTTGTGAGGCGCTGGCTACCCTGACAGCCATGGGAGAATACAGTCTTCTCCCTGAGGTCTTCACTCTAGCAATCATACAAACATCTGTGCAGATTTCATGTTTAATGTAGCTTTATGTCATTTCCATCAAAATACCCAGATGTTCTATTGAAATTAAAGACAATCTCTATCCTCACGATATTTAGGTAACAAGACCAGGCCTACCTGAATCTTTCCATACATCTGAACACATAGGGAAACTAGAGTATGTCATCCATAAAGCTCCTTGGCCCTATGATATTTCAGAATATTTAGAAAGGAGTAAAAATACTTTAACCCTATCTTCTAGATTTAGAGTTGGAATAAAAGGTTTCCTAACAATATGGTTATTGTGTGGTTAAAAGAAACCACAGAAATAAGAAAAAGTGCATTTATCCTCTCATGAGTTAGTACCGAGGGTGGGCATTGGGCTCAGTGTATTTTGAGAGGCGCCTGCTAACAGCGAGAGGCGTTTCCTGGACTTACACTGTCTTCCACAACTGTGGGTACCTCAGCAACATTCTTTTCTGGTACTGAGCTTTCAGACTCTTGGTCAGGAGTATTACCTGGAGTTGTCTCTGCAGGTTTCCTGCCATGGGCAGTAGAGCTACCATAGTGGTCAGCACAGCAGTTCTAGCTGACCAGGCACTGCAGTCCTTACCCAGACTCCTGTCTTCACTTCTATCTTCTCTTGGTCCAGAGCAGGTGGGTCCTTAGCATCCATGCAAGTCTGCTTTCTCCCTGAGACTGGTTTTCTGTCTGGACTCACACTGACTCTCACTCACCGTGAAAAGCTTGGGCCATAGAGAATGATACAAGTTGCGAACACTCTGAATTGGTTGCAGTGAAATGAAGTGAGATCGATTCATGTAGATATTTATATAGATATTGTTATGAGATATATGCCACAATAAAATATCAATCAAGAAAGACATTTGCCTGAAAGACAATCAAAGTATTAAACAGAGGTTAGGGTTCATTCTGTCCACAGAAATAGGAACCATATTTAAAGCAGATTTCTATTCAAAGTAATTCAAGCAAGAGAGTTATAGAGTTATTTATTCCATGTTAAGGAAGAAATTGTCAAGTGAGAATTCTTTTTATGGGTTTCTGTGATGCGTTTGGGAGGGAATTTTGCAGCTGTTGGTAATTGTTGAACACAATAATAATCTAATGCCATTTGTGTTAGTCTGGGTACATTAGATAAATGATCCACAGAAACTCATATGTATAAGAGAGTTTTATATAAAGGTTAAGTGCACATCAAGAAAACATCCTAACTCAGTGGTACCCAAGCCCACAACTCCAACATTAGCCCATATGTCCAACACCAATCCACAAAGTCTTCTTCCATCTCACAAAACATGCACAATGAGGCCGATGGCAGGAAGAAAGCCAAGTAAGAGAATGTGTAAGCATCTCAGCACAGGCAGAGTCACCCCTCAGCTGTTCTAGCACTCAGGGCTTCATGGGGGTAGGTCCATGCAGCTTCTCTTAAGGGATGTTCTTGCAGGAAGTGAGCCTTGCCAGATGAAGCAGGGAACTGTCTAAGGCAGCTGCACCCTTGTCTGACCATCAGAAAACAAGTGACCCTAGAACTAGAAAGGCGAGGCTCACCAAGCCATTTATCCCTCGGCCCTTCAATTGACCCCATAAGTGTTTATCGGCCAGGTTGGCACAATAAACTATGTACCTCTCCATTGAATTATGTATGAGAAGAATGTTGAAAATATTATTTTGTAGCACATATATGATAAAAATAACTTAGAATATGACATAGTTTTCATTTTTTACTCACAATTAGAAACTGATGGAGAGTGTTGCTGGTACAACATTTCAAAAGACTAGCTAAAATATTCAATCAGAAAAGATACTATGATATAAGCCAGAAATTTGAATTTATAAAAATGTTAGCAATGGAATAAATATTCTTTATTTAATATTTTATTTATTGTCTCACTTTTCCTCCAAAACTGTTTTATTGGGAGCAAATGCAGTTGTCATATCCATCCGTAGTTCAAGTGCATCAAGCAGTATTATACAACTGCTACCCCAATTAGCTTGAAAACATCATCTTCCTTTCTCAACTAGTGGCACCATCTCCCTTTATTCCACCACCACCACCACTCCACTGTAGTCCCAGAAACCCCTATTCTACTTGCTGTCTCTTTATGTTAATCAATTCTGGCTTTCATCTACCATCAAAAAGAAAAACATATCGCTGAAATTCAAGAATGCTATCCCCCAATGACAAAATACATGAGATAAACTCCAATAAGAATTTAAATTGAGGAAGCAGGCAGTCCAAGTGCAGTCAGCAGCCCTTCCTCGGAATCCATAACAGACCTAGGTGTGCTTCGGATGTGTCAGTCTGGCTACTGGAATGTGAGGATCTTGTCAGTTGACTGCCTTTCTCAGGATATTCTGGATCCAAAAGCACTCTTTAGTAGCTGGTGTCCTGCAACACGCCCTGTGGCTCATGCTGAACACGCAAACTGCTTGTCATATGCATGATATTGAATACAGCAAGAAACAACAAAAAACACCTACTCCCTGCCTTCAAGGAGATTTCAGCTCACAGCACAGCCTTATTTCTCTATGTTTGCTGTTCTTCAACTGCAGCACAAAGGAGGGATGCTTGCAAACCTCCCTCCCTGCACTGGCCACAGAGTGAAACCACTGGCTGTGAGGACTGCTGCCTACTCTGATGGTGAGCCGGCTCTGTCTCTTCTCTGTGAGCAAACTACTGTTGCACACAGAGCCTGTGTGTGAGCTGAGCTTTTGTCAGTGACTTCCGACACTGGTTTAACAGAAATCAACAGTTATATGTGTGCAGTACACAAGAAGGGGAGTAATTCAACTTGAAGGGAGAATAAGGTTATTTTTATAAAAGAACCTTGTAAATTGAAGCACAATCAGGAAAAATATATTTAAAAGGAAAACCATTAACATGTTAAGAAAGATTTTTAAAATAATATAAAAGATGTCACAGAAAAGGATGATATAATTAAAATGAGAATACGATATATGAAGTTTTGTGGAGACCAGGATGATGGAAAAAATAGAACAATTTTTAAAAATAGAACAATTCCTGATAATAATATGAAGTATGATTAAACACAATGCAGAATACACAGAAAACAAATTAATGGACATAAATAAACAAAACAAGATGCAAATTCAGAAATTCGATAACTATAAGCCATTGGCACCGTTGAATCCCGAATCATAGTGATTCTAGGACAGAGTAGAACTGCTCCGTAGGGTGTCAGACACTTAATCTTTTGGAGGAGCAAACAGCCTCATCTTTCTCGCTTGGAGGAGCTGGTGATTTCAAACTACTGACATTGAACTTTGCATCCCAATGTAAAATAGATAAAAAGATGGCAAAATGAAAACCTGTGCCAGGGGAGGCTAAGAGTTAAGTGAGAATGCCCTAATTCCAACAGGAAATCCTCCCTGTCATCCATCTGTGCCTGTCTAAGGCTGGGTTCTCTGCGCCCCCTGCTGCCCAGTGTCTTCCCTGCAGGGGAGGTTTGTGTCTGGGCTCACACTGACTTCCCCTCACTGTGCTCCTTGCACAGTAATATGTAGCCGTGTCCTCAGCGGTCACGGAGCTCAGCTGCCGGGAGAACTGATTCTTCGATGTGTCTCTGGTGATGGAGAGTAGGCTTTGGAAGGACAGGTTATAACCTGTATTACCACCATAATCTATGCACCCCATCCACTGCAGCCCCTTCCCCGAGGTCTGGCGGATCCAGCTCCAACAGTAACCACTGCTTGTTATGGAGAAACCAGAGACAATGCAGGTGAGGGACAGCTTCTGGGAGGGCTTCACCAGTCCTGGACCCGACTCCTGAAGCTGCACCTGGGACAGGACGCCTGCAAATTAAAAAAAGAAAATTCCATGTCAGTCACTTGAAGTCATAACTATCTCCATAGACCCAGGTCGGATATCTGAATCTCTCACCTTGGGGAACTGTCACAGGCACAGCAGAACACACAGCAATAGCATCTTTAGACCACAGCTCTGTTTCCCAAGAGACCCACAGCCCTGTCTGAAGAGAACTGATAGTTTTCCCACCCCAAGGGTGAAATTGTACCCTAGTGCCTGAAAGATAATTTGCATATGAGGGAGTCTTGTCCTTATAAACAGAAAGTGATAGAGGCCAGGCCCCCCTTTATCTTCTGAGCCCATGGTACGGTAACTGTTTGAACTCATATGTTAAGCAGGGACCCTCAGTTCTTGCTTCAGCCCCATTAACACTTTGGCAGAGTTGGGGGGTTGGGTGTTTCCAGTTTGTTAGGAGGATACACATCCACACCCAACGTACATGGTTCTATCTCAACCATGTCACCCATGCACTCCCTCTGCAAAGGGCCAAATTACTGGTGCCTCAGCCATTGTTATCTGAGTCTTTGCCGCTGGAGTTTCAGCCACAGGTGTGGACCCTTTGGCGTGGACCGCCTCTCTCCTCTCTGGCTCCTCCCCGAGCCCCGCCCCAAGCCGGCCTTGCCCCGCCCACCCCCTCACCAGGCGCCTGTGCTGGCATCTCAGCAGAAATGGGCGGGGAAAGAGCTGCCTTGAGAGGAAGTGAAGGCAGACCCCTACCCCTCTCTGACCCCGCCAGCTCCTCCCACCCCGGGTCACGCCCAGACAGGGCCGGAAGTGGCGGTGTCTTATTCTGAACTGCAACTCACTGCAAGGATTCCACTGTCGGTGCTCTGCTTGCGGTGCCAGAGAAGCGCCCACAGCCTGAGCACCCTGTTGCCGGCGCTCCCAGGTGGGAGGCTCTGGGCTCCGGGACATGTATGTGGGCGGAGGCTATTTTAGTCCAGCTGACTAGGGTGCAAGCGCCCTTTCTCTCCCCCAGGAACCCTGCCAGTGCTTCTCTTGGCGAGAGGTGGGCGGGTGTCCCCAAGGCCGGTCCTATTTCCCTGCTTTCAGATTGGTTGTGGTTCATGGTGGGAGTCCCTGTTGGAGAAAGGGGATCCCGGCTGGGGTTTGGGGCTTCGGGGTTCCCTGATTCTCTCTTTGCGGGTCTCCTAACCCCCCTCCCTTGTTTCCTTCCGCACAGCGATGCCTCCTCCCGAGACGCCTTACGCCTCCTCAGCTCAAAGGTGAGCCCGGGATCTTGTTCTGCTGACCTCTCTCTGGACCCGACCAGAGTCTGTTCTAGGCGCAAGATCTCTTGCTGGTCCGTGACAGAAACGTCTTCCCTGGCTTTAAAATATTGGTGGCCGCCCTTTCTTCTTACTCTTTGTTTTTATTTCTATCTATATATTACTAAGGTTTTTAAAATCATTCCCATTTCATTTCCTTTCTATTCTTTATTGTTTCTGTTGGGTTCCGTTTGTGAAGCACAAAAGGAGTGGATGCCTAGAGATGAAATAACATGCGAGTGTCTGTAAGGAGGCCTGGGTGGGGTCGGGGTGGGTCGCTGGCGGAGTTGGGGAGGGTGAGGGGACTTGGGGAGTAAGAATGAAGGATTGAGGGGACTGAACACTACAACTGAAGGTGATTAATAAGTCTGCTTAAAGGCGATTTAATCATAGTGGGAAAATAGACGATGTGAAATCGATTGTGGTAATGATTGTGGAATGCTTAAGATGGCTGAATTGTGGGGTTATGTGGGATATGTGGATTAAGTGCCCCAAAACATGTTAAAAAGAAAGAAAGATGCTCTCCATCACAAAAGTAATCTAACTAAACTATGCACAGAAGAATCAAAAACCAAACTGAAACAAAGGAACCAAAAACAAGGTAATGCTAAGGTGTTCAACCTCTATTTGGGGGATGAAACTGGAAGTGACCCTGAAATGGGCCCTTGGCGTTTGAACGTTGTGAGGCTGAAGGACAATTTATTTGGGGCTGGTGTAGTGGGCGTTGGCCCTGGGGCCCTTGGCCAAGGCGCCTCTGCCAGCTGTCCAGGCAGCAGCAGGCTCATGGTCACCAGGATGTCACAGGCTGTGATGGTGGAGTAGTTTGGAATGTGCCTGTTGAGATGCCTGGTCGGCGATGTGCCCAAAGGTGAATTTTTGATCAACGAGTGCACAACGCTCATGGCCCTGAACGAGATACTGGAGTCTGAGTGGACCTACTGGAGCATCTTGTGCACATAACACACAGTAGGTCTCCTTGCCGCTGCATTGGCATTTCTTGCTGTGCTCCCTTTGAGCCTTAGCTGCAGCCTCCTTGGGACTCCTCCCTGGAGCAGGCAGGGACTTAGCAGGGTCAGGTGGGTTGTTTGACTGGGACGGTACACCTGGTAAAGGTAATGTAGGTGTCCTAAGGCGAGCTGAGGGAGGACAGAAACCTCCCCTGGAGCAGAAATTGTTGAAGCTCACTGGATCTTGATTTTTAGTAGGAATTTAGACCATGAAAGAAGGACCTCTAGATCCCTCTGACCTGTTGGGGTTTCAGCAGGAAGTGTTGGAAAAGTTACCACAGGGATAACTGGCTTGTGGTGGCCAAGTGTTCATAGTGATGTCACTTTTTAATCCTTCAATGTCGGATGATTTGATCTAATCTTCCTTGTAAGATGGGGGTGGAGGGGTGAGGGGCAGGAGTAGAGGAGAGGAGGGAGGACAGGAGAGAGGAAGGAGGTGAGAGGGAATGATTGGAGCTGCCTCCACACTCCCTGATCGCCCCTAGCCTTGAACCCCGGGCAGCCACATGCTGGAAAAGGTGTGTAGGCCAGCCACTGAGTGGGGACTTGTTTTTCTCGACACTACCTAGGTGGTCAATGAGGAGGTCCTGTTAGGAAAATGGGTTGGAGATGCTCACATTGTGCACTTGTGTGTCAGCATGCCGTTTGGATCCCTGGCCCGCTGTCGGCACTCTCCCACCCTGGGGTCCCCAGGCTTTCCCACCTGTCTCACAAACTTGAATAGTTGAGTTGGATCCCATTTTATTTTTGTAGATCTTATCATTGTTTCAAAATGTTTCACACACACAAAAATCTATTTTCAATTTCATTATTTATGTGATTTTGGTGTGTACATAAGTGCATGTGTGTGTACCATACACATGTTTTTGTAGTATCCTTTTTGATAACAACTAAGGATGTTTACCAGTAGTTTTGTTAGGGCAAAATGTGTGCTACCTGCTAACTGCATATATAAATCTCCTAGTACTGCTTTTGCCCATTTTAGCCCTGCAGGCAGGCTGGCCGGCTCTCCCTGCTCTCTGGCAAACAGCATCACCTCCTCCTCCTCTTGTGTTTTAGAAGGGTATAGGTGTGTTTGAAAGATGGTCAGCATCTTAATATGTAAGGGTTAATGGTTTGGGAGTTGGAGATTAGCAGTTTATCATTAGGGATTTAAGTACCAAGTATTTTTGTGTGTTGAAATGTTGCCTAGAACATTTTAACATTTACTACCTATATATAGTATTTATGACCTATTTGGCAACTTTTAAAAAATTTAATAAATCTTTTTATTGGGGCTCATACAACCCTTATCACAATGCATAAATATATCAATTGAGTAAAGCACCCTTATACAATAGTTGCCCTCGTTATTCTCAAAATTCTCCTTCCACTTGGGTTCCTGGAATCAGCTCGTTTTCCTTTTTATCCCTTCCCTTCCCTCCCCGCTCTCCCCTCCCCCATGAACCCTTAATAGTTTATAAATTATTATGTTATCTTATACTTCCAGGCCTCTCCCCTCACCCACCTTCCCATTGCCCATCCCCCAGAGATTAGAGGAAGGTGATCACACAATGATGGTTTTTGTTCTTGGTGTCTGCCACCTGGTCCATTCAACACCTTGTATTCGCTTAGGTTGCGCACTTCTCTGTGGGCTTTGTTGTTTCCGAGCTAGATGGCCGCTTGTTTGCCTTCAATTGGCAACTTTTTTACATGACATCTTCAATTTATGATGAATAAGGAATTTTCTTTTCTTCTTTTTGGAAGTCATTTTCTTCTTTTTATTAATTCTTTTTTTCTGATCAATCTAGCTAGTATCATTTTTAATATGAGTGGTGAAAATGGATATGTATGTTTATCCTGATTCTGCGATGGGGTGAACTTTTTTCTCTTTCTCTTACATGTGACATTTTCAAAGTTTTTTTTACAAGAATGTATATTAGCATATTGAGTTTTACCTATTTCATGTTAGATTTGTAGTTGTTTTTTTTAACATGAAAAGCTTTTTACTTTGATTATTATTCATTCTGTGTCAATTTAGATAATTGACTTTTCCCCCATCACTAGGCATATTTGAGTGTTCATTTTCTTGTGTTAAATCAATTCTGGGATGAATTAGAATTAATCTTGATGCATGCTTATTTTAATATATTGTCTGATTCAGTTTCCTATTTTAAAAATAACTTTTTCATTCAGATCCATTATCAACACTCGTCTATAGTTTTCTTAAAATATCGTCATCTGACATGGGTATCAGGTTATTTCTTGTCTCATAGAAAATGTTACTAAGTGCTCTCTAAAAACTATTGTTATGTTGGAACCCAATAAGTTGAACTTAAGCAACAAAACAGTAAAAAAGTGCTTATTAATCTTATGTGAATACTCTAGCTGCCAGAATTTTTAGTTTTCATCTATCTTACAGTTAGGCTGGAAGTTTCTCAAGAAATTTTATTTTGATTCAATTGATTATAGACCTTCTAAGCATCCTGCAATCCAGTGAGTAATTATTGTCAGTCTCTTGCTCTGCTGGATCCTCTGAACTTCCAGCTGAACCCTCAGTGTACAGGACTGCATGATTTACAGTTTCCTAGACAGACAAATAGCTGCTCACCACTTAGTGAGTGTGTTGTTTTAGACTAGAGCCCATGTTCCTGAAAGTACTCTGTCACCTGGCATGCTGTGAGGCCCTTAGAGAACTGCCTTCAGCTCACCAAAAGAATGGACTAATGAGGGGTGGAAATGCCTCAGTGATTTTGTTGTCACCTTGTTTGTTCCAACTTTTTTTAACTGAAGAAACCTCTTCCCTTTTTTCATGAGAGAAATAATATCTTTTGTAAACATAACACACTAATGTCTTTGTGTTTGCGCTGGGTGTATATTTGTGGTTTCTGAGACTGTTGTCATATCAGCTGTCATTGAGTCAGTGCCATCTCACTGGGACCCATTGCACAACAGAACAAAACATTGCACTCTCCTGTGCCATCCTCATAATTGAGGATGAACGCATGTTTTTTAAAAATTTATTACTTTAACTCATTTTATCAGGGGCTTGTACAGCTTGTATTACAATCCATGCATATATCAATTGTGTTACACACATTTGTACATGTTGCTATCATCATTTTCAAAACATTTTCTTTCTACTTGAGCGCTGAATCAGCTCATTTTATTCTTCCCTCATGAAGCCCTGATAAATTATAATTTTTTATTGCTTTTTCGTGTCTTATTCTGTCTGATGTCTCCCTTCACCCACTTTTCTGTTGTCCATCCCCCTGAGAAGGGGTTATATGTATATCATTGTGTTCATTTCCCCTTTCACCCCTCACCTACCCCTTACTCTCCTGGTATTGCCACTCTGATTATTGGTCCTGATGGGTTTATCTGCCCTTGATTCCCTGTGTTTCTAGCTCTTTTCAGTACCCATGTGCATTCTCTGGTCTAGCCAGTTTCGTACAGTAGATTTGGGGTCATGATTGTGGGGTGGGGGGAGCACTAAACAACTAGAGAAAAGTTGTATGTTTCATAGGTGTTATACTGAACCCTAACTGGCTCATCCTTGTGACCCATTCTGATAGGTTAGTTTATTGTGCCAACCTGGCTCATAGGAACATGGTATAAATAATGTTGCAGTTTGATTGGAGGGCAAAGAGATAAATGGCTAGGCAAACCGTGCCTCTCTCTCTCTTGCACTCTTCTCATCAGATCAGGGTGCGCCTGCTAGTTCTCTGCCACAACTTGTGAGCTACACTAAGTGTTGGCCTAAAAACCTGTGGATCATGTCGCTAGAGCTTGAGGTTCCTTTGAGAAGTGCTTCATCATGTTGCTGATGTATGCATCACTTGAGCTTGGGACTGTTGGATCCTATCTTCTTGCTCTTTGTTGATGATCTGCCTTTGTTTGCTGCCTGTGTCCAGACTGCCTGCATTGCCGTACATAAGACTCACCTGTCTGCTTCCTTGACCTTGGACCCAGTGGCCCTCATGAGTTGAAGGACTTCCAGTATATTAAATGTTTCACGGAAGTGAGTTGAACTGAGCACTCTGGACAGCTGTGTGAACAAATTAGCTGCTATATTCTTTTGTGCTTTATATGTCTATCCATTATATAGAATATATAATAATATATAATGATTTTATATATAATGATTATATATTGTATATGTAATAGATGTATGTATGCACATATCTATATATATTCACAAGTGTCCTGGTTTTGTTTCTGTGTAACACACCCTTCTGTAAGGGGGTGTCCAATTGCCTACAGATGGACTTTGGGTCTCACTCCACACTACCCCTCTTTCAAATTGATAGTATTTTTTGTTCTGTGTCTCTGATGCCAGATACCTGATCCTATTGACACCTCATGATCACACAGGCTTGTGTGCTTCTTCCATGTGGACTTTGTAGCTTCTCAGTTTGATGGCCTTTAGGACCCCAGAAGCTATATCTTTTGATAGCCAGGCAGCATCAACTTTCTTCACCATATTTGCTTCTGCACCATTTTGTCTTAATCGATTGTGTCAGGAAGCTGAGCATCATGGAATGCCAGGTTATTAGAACAAAGTCTTCTTTCATTGAGAGAGTACTGGGGTAGAGGTCCAATGTCTATCTGCTACTTTTATACTTAAAATTTAAATATATTTACATAGATATGTTACCCTTTTGTCATATATATGTGTACATATGTAAATGACTGTATTTAGAACTCTATAAATGCCCTTTGTCTCCTACTTCTTTCCTCTATTTCCTTTTACTTTCCTCTTGTCCCACTATCATGTTTGGCCTTCATCAGTTTTCAGTAATTCCTCTCATTACATTGCCCTTGATCACGCCCTACCAGGCATCCTACACTCTCCTCAACGTCGATTTTAGATCACTTGTTGTGCCCTTGACCCCAGGCTTACAGCCACTTCCTTTCCCCCACTTCCCTGTTTCCTTTATCCCCCCCCAGAACCATCAGCCCCATTGTTGTCTCCTCTGGTGTGTTTATCCTGCCAATCTTATCTAGATAGACATGCGGAGACAATAATAAGCACAGAAACAAGACAGAGCAAAATAACAACAACAAAAAAGGAAGCAACCACCGGAAAAAAAGAGAAAAGACTTAAGAATCATTCCAGGTTTGTTCGTTGATCATTAGGAGTATTTTACTGTTGGTTGAGTCTGATGTGGTACCATGCCTTGGCCACTCAGTCTGTTTTTTTGTATTTCCCGGGCACTTCATTGCTTTGCTCCTCTTGCTGCTCTGTTGCATGCCCTTAGAGTTTTGCCCCAGTGTGGTGAAGTCAGATCGAGCACATTTCCCACAGTGTGCCACAGTGTTGTCCCTCATAGCGCTGTGGGTCATTAAGGGATGCCGTGTCTTGTGATTGGGATGGCCCTATGGTCCTCTCTGTGCATTAGGCAATTTGAGCAGGAATATCATTCTTCGGGTTTGGTGAACCATTTGTCGCAGTCACTTTGTTAATCCATTTGGTAGTGGGATTCATGTTTTTCACTGCCCGTCATCTTTACCAAACAAAATATCCTTTTCGAGGAATGATCTTTTCTGATATATGTCCAAAGTATATAATATGAACTCTCACCATCCTTGCCTCTAAGTAGCACTCTGACATTACATCTTCCAAAACAGACTTGTTTGTCCTTTGCATGTCCATGGTATGTGGGACATTCTTGTCCAGAACTACAATTCTAATATATTCATTCTTCTTCAGCCTTCCTTTGTTCATCTTTCAAATGCACAAGAGTCAATTGACAATAGCCTGCTTTGGTCAGGTGAAACCAGTCCTCCAGGTAATATCTTTTCCTTTCAATACTCTAAAGAGGCATTGTTCAGCAGATTTATCTAATGCAATGATTGATCTCTTGACTGTTATACTTTCAGTATTCAGGATATTTGTTTGTTTGGTCTTTTTTCTATACACCAACCAATTTTTTTCTGGAAGGAGTTAAAATTTACTCAAGCTTTAGATTAAGAATTTTGATCAAGGAGGGGCTGTCGGAGCCAGCTCAGGAGTCAAACCGTCCTGAAAGAGGGGGAATGATTATTAGGGTAAAAAGAAGAGATTAAAAGTATTGGGAGGGCAACAGTGAATACTGAAGCTTCAGGTTTGTTTTACATACTCCTTTTATCCATGCAGAAACAACCCGGGGTTTATTATCTCATTGTTAAGCAAGCACATTTGCTACACATAGCAATTTTGTCTTCTGCCAAGGCAGACATCCCTGGGAAAATTAAACAACGTATCTTCCCAGACTTTGCATACTTTCTTCTTGTTTTTTTTTTTTGTTCTTGTTCTTAACAGTATGTTCAAAACGTAAAGTCACAGAAGAAATCAGCAAACACTGGCACATAGTTCATGAGACTTATCAGCTGTTTCAAAGCTGAGTCTTAATGGCCTTCAACAGCCCCCGCTTTTTTATTTACTGAAGACGTCTTTACTCAAAACGTCAGCAGATCACTGTGTCTGTCTTAGGTTGTGAAGTCCTGAAATCGCCCTTACCCGTCATCAGTCACTGTCTGCAGGAGACTATGACCTGTCTTAGGTTGGAATACTCAGACTCGATTTTACCCGTCTGACTAACCAGCCTCTGCCTTATACTCCTGTTTGGGGAGGGAGTGAAGTATGCAGGTGTACTTCCTGTAATTTTGTTCCTAAAGCCAATAATTCAACCATAACCTTGTGCAGTATCATAGGGAGTATGCATAAGATAAACAATACACACACTCCCGCTGTGACTAGAGAAAAAGCATGTGAGGTAGGCCTCTGAGATTTCCTAACGAAGGGAAAGAATCTTGAAAATGCTGGAGCCAATCCTCAGCCACCTTGTCGACATCAAAATAAAGAGACTTAGCATCTTTTATGGCTAATATTTCTTGATGGAGTTGTAATCAATCTAAAGACTCATTAGCATTGTGCCAAGTACCTTGAAGATGATTCTACACTTTAATCCAGCTATACTGACTGTTAGTGTACTATTTAGGTGTAACACAGATCCATGTATGTACAGCATGGCACTGTAGACCAGACCTGGCCTTAAGCCCCTGCACCTCGTCTCCTAAATACATGACCATGTCATAAAGCGCATTTACTTTTTGTTCTAACTTCCTGTCTATATCTTCTTGAGTACCCAAAACATTAGTCACATCTTTGGATAATTCATTTCCACAGCGGGCAGTTTGTAAGATTTGTGAAAGTACAATTGCTGCAGTAGTAGCAGTAGCAACTAAACTTAATATAGCTAAAATACTTGCTGATGCTTTTTCAGTCTCTTCTAATACCTGTAACCCTCTTTCTGAATACCAAGGCCCAGTAATATTCACTGGCAGCATAACAAAAGAAGGTTGATATAAAATGGCGATGACAATACCTTCAGGGGACCAGGTAATACAATTAGACAAATTGCAGTTATTACAAGACCTGTTAAACTTAGAGTCATCATGATCTATAGTAATATTCCCTGCCAAAAGTACATAAGGCGATGGTACGCAGGCAGTAACATTTCCCTGTGGTCTGGAGGTAGGGCCCATAAGCTTCATGTCCCCCTAAGCAGCCCCTATTTTCCACCACTGAGTTTGTGGAAAACCCAAGTCTGACCACCAAAGCCCTGCAGACAGCCCCTTTTCCCATTTGGCAGTGTTTTTTTTGAGTATTGTCCTGGTTGACAGACCAATCGATGATATATCTCTCTTTTGTGACGTTATACCTGATGGGCTTGTCTGTGAGACACGATCTCCACAATATGGTTTTATTATTCTTTTGAATCTCTAGTCTACATGAGGAAAAAGACTGTGGAGTGGGTGGAATAACATTTCCTTCACTTTGTACAGGGAGGGCGTGAGTCATTAACCCACATCTTGACTTCCAGACCTTCCCAGACAGCAGGAAGTAAGAGTGGTGGATCAGAAACTTAAGCCTAGTACTTCTCACTGAGCCATGTCCCCAGAAGCACTCTGAGGCAAATTACCATCTGCATGGTTTGCAAACTGCACCAACCATTCAGGCAGCCCCCATGCTCCATCAGCATCCTGTGTAAAAACCCAAACATGCCCTCCTCCCCATATTAATAGCGGGTTGGGGCCATTCCTCCAGGCAAAACAAGCCAATGATATCTCTTCATAGGCTCTTTGAAGTTGGTGGAAGGGACACTAAAGGCAAATCTTTTACAATATTTTGGATCCAAGGGCGTGGTATAAAAACAATCTTTTAAATCTAAAATGATCTTATATGTATTGGCTGGAATAGCAGAGGGGGAAGGGAGCCCAGCCTGCAGGGCTCCCATAAGTTCCATAGTATCATTAACCCTCCTTTACTGTTTTTCCTTACAAAGCAGCTGCTATCGCAAGCCCCTGAGTAAAGAAAGGTTCAATGTCTGAGCATAGTCTGATATAATCGGACAGGTTGCCCTTTTTTCCAAAAGGTCTCAGCGCTGCCTGGCAGGCAGTATTTGCATTTTCAAAAGCCAATTGTTTCCATTCTGCGGCGGGAAGCACCTCGAAGGAAAGTGTATCTAATAAAGATTGAGTAAAAGAGGCAGTTTGGCCATATTGGGCACAAGCAACCTTGAGTTCTTTTAGCTGTTTGAAAGGAATAGGAGTAAGCCCTCTCCAATAGTTTGTGTTATTTTTCATCAGTTAACCTTATTTAGAGAGCTTGAACCCCATTCTCTGGGCAAAGATGATGGAAGATAAGTCATCCTTTTCCTTGATCCATCTCATTTACCTTTAAACTTCTGCATTCATGTTGGCTCTTGGCATCACCCATGTACCTACAACTAGACATCCTTTGAGTGTAGCGTGCATTCTTTTACAAAGGCTTTATCATTGCCATCCATAAACACAAGCGCTTCAGAGAGGAGAAAATAAACATCCCTCTGGGCCTGTTTCCTAGTTAAGGATGTCTCTGCATTGACTAGTTCACCTCTAGGATTTGCTGTTCATGTCCTTCTGTTTCTTATTGTCCACTTTAAAAAGAAGTTTCACTGATTAGCGTACTCTGCTGTGCATATTACTATGGGCCTCTAATGGATTCCCCCAAGCTTAGTAATTTCTTAACACTCAATAAAGTATTTTATTCAAGGAGATGTGAGCTCATAAAGTTTGAAGAGCTCACATGGGTTGGACTGAACACACGCAAGCAGGAAACTCACATAATGACATTTGTGTTTTAACAGTCATATTAACATACACATGCCTACTATGAACAAATCAGCACATATACTAGAACTAACAAATCTTCATACAATACCCTCAGATTAATAAATATACATGCATTTACTTAAGAAAAAAACCCACAAAGACACACTAAAATATACTAGAATTATAATAATAGAATCGATGCAGAACAGACTACAAGTTCTGTCACATAGTATAACATATTAAGGCACAGAGTAGTTCATGTGTACTAGCACATACAAAAAAACAGACAAAGTGCATACAAGAATATACACACTGAGCTACAAGAATGTGGAGGTGTGTGGCAGAGACATTTTCTCTGCAGGTAGAGGAAATAGGTACCTAATTTAACTAATCCTTCTTAGGCTCCTCTACATTTCTCCCCTGAGGGTCCCTGTTATCTGTGGGCTTGAGTGACCCCTGAGCCCCGCCCTCTCCCTGTATAGGTGTATGTGTCTGGGTTCCCATAGCCTTTCCCTCTGTGTGTGCCTGACTCAGAAATATGTGATCATAACTACAGCAGTCACAGTACTGATTGACAGAAAATCAGTCCCTGGGCATGTCTCTAGAGAAGGATATTCTGACAGAACTTGAAGGGAACCTGTGGGTGCCCTGTACAGAATAGGATGCTTATAGCCCATGCACAAGGGGACATAGGGCAGGAAGGGAGGTGAGGTCTGGGGAGGCATGTTGAGACTAAGCATAAAATGTGTCTTATCTCCCTTTTCCTACTCTTGTATCAATATGCACAACTGCTAAATTAAACAGCCTTTGGAGAAAAAAAACTGACTCTCAAATTAGCCTGTGGTGGACAAGGACAGACAGGAGCTGTGAATGAATAAAATGAATGAACTCAGAGAAGAAAGTCTCCATTTGGATGAATGGAGAGAGGTGACTTGATCTAGGATTGGGCTACTGGTGGTAAGTTCATGTAGTATGTTGTGTGGAAATATATATATATATATATACACACACACACACATACAAAGATAATAAAGTGAGATCCTTTGCACAGCAGGGACTGTTATCCCGAGGAAGGAGGGAATACAGGAGGGTTATTGAAAGCAAGGGATAAAGTTTTTGATGAAGCCGATGATTTGAACAGAATTTGTCCTAGATGCAGGAATTACCAATTACATGGGAAATTTGAGACAATTCAAGGGAAAAACGAAACAAGCTAAGTTTGAAATCATCCTATCATCAGAGGGAGATTGGGTGAGTGTTTCAGAAAGACGGGAGGAGATGCACTGATTCCCTGAGGGATGCTGAGAAGGAGAAGAATCACCAGACACAACAGGAAGCCAGTAGTGAAGCTCCATTTGGACCTGCTCCTGGGTCTGAGTCCTGTGCTCTGCAGATCCTGAGGGGTTCCTGCAGCCTAACCTCTTCCACTAGGGTACATTCATGTCTGGGTTAACTCTGACTTCTCCTCACTGTGTGCGTTGGTCTGGGTAGACTAGAGAAACCAATCCATAGACACACGTATATTGTGTATAAGAGATTTAATATAAAGGGCAATTGTACATTTAGAAAGCATCTTAACCCCAGTTAGGTCCAAGCCCATAAGTCCATTATTAGCCCATGTGTCGGATACCAATGTATAAATTCCTCTTCATACTTATGAAATACATGCAATGATCCAGAATGCAAGATGGTCACAGGCCAGTGGGCAGAAAGTCTTTGGATCCAGTGGCATTGTAAGCTTTTCAGTGGAGACGGGTCTCTACATGGCTTCTCCAGAACCCAGGGCTGCATGGGGTAGGTCCATGTGGCTTCTATTCAGGGATGTCTCACAGAGAGTCACCCTTGTCAGTAGGGTGTCTCCCAGGGATTAGAGAGTCTCTCTTCCACCTCCAAGATGGAATACGGGATTTCCCAGAATTCTCAGAAGGCCATGCCCACGCAGAGGCTTCATTGGCTATGATCCAATTGACAGACTCCAACCCTTCCCTCTTTATCCTCTGAAGTCCCAAATTCACACCAGATTATGTAACTACCATACTGTGCATCTTTTGCACAGAAATACAAAACTGTGTCCTTGAAGTTCAGGTTGTCCATTTGAAGTTATAGTATGTCCTTACCATTGTCTTTGGAGATGGTGAATTGGCCCTTCGGAGAGTCCTACCAACACTATTCATGTATGAAACCCACTGCCGCCCCTTCTCTGGGGCTAGGCAGATCCAGTGTATATTATAAATACAGGCAATGAATGCAGAGACTGTACGGGAGAATATCAGAGAAGCCTCCGACTGCCTCAAGTCTCCCTCAGATGCCATAGCTCCACCTCACACTGGACACCTGCAAACACACAGACATCCTGATCCTGAAAATCATATTTACTGCCTCTCACTCATGCCCCCTCATGCACACTTTCTCTGCATCAAAGCATCTTTTGAAATTCCAAAAAGGAAAATTGAGCTCAATAGAGATTCCATTGTGACTTGATTTGTTCAGTCTTGAATGGGGGTACCTTGGAATTCCAGAGGTGGAGCAACTGTCCAAGAGCTTCAGAGTTGGGACTTGGATGGTTTTCCTCAGCAGGGGAGGGGTCTATTTGCATACCTTCTGCCTATATAGTCATAAGTAATGTTGAATGACTTCTAAGAGAGTCACTCCAAGAGTAGATAAGAATGTTCTAGATATCTTGGAAAGCCCTGCGTGTGGGGTTCATTATGCAGTGTGCTGCTAAATGCAAGGTCAGTCATTCTAAATCTCCAATGGCTCTGCAGGGGGAAGAATTCTCTACACACCCATGAAGATTTATAGACTCAGAAGCCTACAAGGGCAGCCCTATTCTATAGGGTTGTTAAGAGAAAGAATTGACTTAATGGAAATGTCAACCTACAGTTAGAGACAGTGCCTTGAAATGTGCCCTCCTCCTCTCCACCCCTTAAGTGTGGTGCTTATTCATTTCTTGATGCAGTTAAATAAATATTCCCCTAGAAATATATATTTAATCTGACACAAGCTTCCCTTGTCTAATTCTCTTTTAAATTATCTTTTGGAAAAGAAAATTCATATGCTAAAAGTAAAACCCTCCCCAGCCCCTTCTAGACCTTCCCTTAATTGTCCCCTTGAGCTGAATATGACAGCGGCTCCTGAGTCTCGCTCCTTCCCTGCAGGTTTGTCTTGCCTTGAATCAAGCTTGCCTTCCCTTCACAAATCTTTTGCACACCAAGAATTTTAAGGTACTGAGTTAAACTTAGAAGTTCTGTAGATGCTGAAGGTCTCTACATACCCAGAGAAGCCAATGCTGTCTGTGAATTTGCATAACACATCGGGACGTTTCCAGGGCATCTTCCAAAAACTAGAGGAAGTCTCCCATGCTTGAGGAGTTGATTGTGCTCTCCAAATCTAGGTATTATGCTTTACAATACTAATGCTTTCTTTTTTATTAAATACTTTTATTGGGGGCTCTTAGGGCTCTTATCACAATTCATGCATTCATCCATTGTCAAGCACATTTGTACATATGCTGCCATCATCATTTTCAAAGCGTTTGCTTTGTACTGGAGCCCTTGATATCAGTTCCTCATTTTCCCCTCCCTCTCCCACTCTCCCTCTTTCATGAACCTTGATAAATTATAAATTATGATTTTCATATTTTGCATTGTCTGCTGTCTCACTTCACCTACTTTTCTGCTGTTTGTCCCACTGGGAGGGAGTTCTATGTCAATCCTTGTGATTGATTTCCTCTTTCTACTCCCACCTTCCCATTACTCTCTTGATATCTCTATTCTCATTGTTGGTTCTGGGCGGTTTATCTGTCCTGGATTCCCTGTGTTGCGAGATCTTATCTGTAGCAGTGTAAATATTCTGGTCTACTAAGATTTATAAGGTAGGATTGAGGCCATGATAGTGGGGGGAGAAGCATTAAAGAACTAGAGGAAAGTTGTTTGTTTCATCGGTGCTGTAGTGCACCCTGACTGGCTCTTCTCTTTCTTGTGACCTTTCTGTAAGGGGATGTCCAATTGTCTATAGATGGGCTTTGGGTCTCCACTGCACACTCTTCTTCATTCACAAAGATATTATTTTGTTCTGGGTCTTTGATGTCTGATACATGATCACGTGTACACCTCATGATCATACAGGCTGGTGTGCAAAGAATGTACAGACGTGCTTTATACAATTGATGTATGTATATTTATGGATTGTGATAGGAGTTTTATGAGCCCCTAATAAAATGTAAAAAAAATAATTTGACAAATCCTGGTTAAAGGATATGTTTTTCTCAAGAGAATAATTACCTATTAAAATAATAAATATTGACAAAAATAATATACAACTGTCAATTATTTCAGAAATGGTAAAATCAGGTTTGGTTTGGTTTTCTCTTCACAGGAGATACTTGGGCTGGGATTCACACACATACAATTTCAACCTAAAGTAATTTGGAAAAAATAATTAGGATGGAGAGAAACTGATTGTGTTGAGTGAAGCACATGGAGGTCAGAATTTAACGGCATAGAGAGACTACCAGTCCTTCTGGGATTGATTTCAACTTGTCCCAAGTGTGATTTCTTTCTCCCCTCTCTTCTGAGGAAGAATATGGGCTTTTAATTTTTAGGATATGCCCTCCAGGAAAATAAGAGGCATGCGAACCTAGTTGCTGAAGGTTCCTTGAAGTGGTCTTCCACATGGGTGAATTGGAAAACTCCAGACACAAGAGCAAAGAAACACTTGGCACCCCCTGCACCTGCTCCTGTGGCAAAGATTGTGTCCCATGTACCCTGAGCTCCCTCTGCTGCCCAATTAGGGTTGTGATGCTTGAGATTTTTGACCATTAAGCCTTCATTGTGTCTCCTAGTACGTTTCCTACATTTTACATGTCAGTGTCCTCAGGTTTCAGATTGTTAAAACACATGCAGCTGGTTGAGCTATAGTGGTTGCAATGCATCAATATGTGAAAACTGAGTTGTTGCTAAGACTCATCACAAGGCTTCTGTGCCACCTAACACAGGTCGTGTTTCCCAGAGCCTTTTAGATCTAGAAACATTGATATTTTCAGACCTGGAAGCTAGACATAGCACTTTGAGACATAGCACATAGCTTTCCCAACTCATGACTGGTCTGTAGCAGCTCTACCTGCACGATCACACCTAGGAATACGGGGGGAAATATAATTTAAAACCATTCTAAGATGAAAAGAACTGCTTTTGACATGAAGGTGCTTACAGGGTAGGATATTCATGTCACCAAGAAGAATCCAGAAGGGTGTCACCTCCACAGGCATCTCTGATTAACATGGTAAGGATGAAGGCCTAAGATACCTGACTTTTATGTGTGACTTGGAGCTCTGTTACCATATTTTACTGTAGGCGATCCACGTGTGCTGTGCTTGTGGAAGCAGAAAGAGGATGGCTCTGAGGAGGAGCAGTAATGGCCTCTAGAGGGGATTTTCCTGACCTGTGTTCTGTGAGGTCAATCTCTACCCTTCATCATTTGCACTGACTGTGGACAAACAATTTCTTCCTGAAAACCATGGGTAGATTTGTAGAAATGCAGACAGTTGGCCTGAGGTGTGAGCCATAATGAAGGGAATTCCTGGGGATACTATTTTCCTAGGAATGTTCCACTTTCTCTCTGGGCAGCCCAGTTCTACCTTTAGGACAAGGGTAGCCCATGAGATGTGCAGGCTGTTGAGTTAAAGTGGAAGGTAAAATGATGAACATTTCTGAGCATCCACTTCAAAACAAAACACTTTTATTAGAACTTTCCCCCTTATATAATTCAATACTTCAACCATATCAAGAAGAGTTGTATAATCTTTACTACAGTCAATTATAGAACAATTTCTCCCCCTCTGTAATCATTATTCATGTAATATATTTCACATACTTGCAAAACTGTATGCAACAAAACTTTCACCGATTCAACGCCTTCTACATGTGTAATTCAGTGCCATTGAGTATTCTTTTCAGGTTGTACAACCATTATTTTTATCCCCCTGCATATTGTTTCACTGCAGTTAAACTTAATTTAATGCCCCCCTAAGCCAAATCTCTTCCCACTTCACACATGGTAACCATAGCAAGTTTTCTTTCTTTCTTTCTTTCTTTCTTTCTTTCTTTCTTTCTTTCTTTCTTTCTTTCTTTCTTTCTTTCTTTCTCTTTCTTTCCTTCCTCCCTCCCTCCCTTCTTTCCTTCCTCCCTTTTCTTTCTTTTCTTTCTTTTCTTTCTTTCTTTCTTTCTTTCTTTCTCTTTCTTTCCTTCCTCCCTCCCTCCCTTCTTTCCTTCCTTTTCTTTCTTTCTTTTTGTTTGTTTGTTTCTTTCTTTCTTTCTTTCTTTCTTTCTTTCTTTCTTTCTTTCTTTCTTTTCCTGATATAACATTCACATTTCCATACTTAAAACACTTCTAAAAAAAAGTTGTATGCCCATTTTCAAAATAAGCTTAATGCTCCCTCCTGCTTCACAGATCCACTGATTACTCCTCCCCCTTCCATATAAACCATTGCCTCAGTTATGGTCTCTATTCATCCACTCCTTTACTTCCAAACTTGGAGATAATAACAAAAACAATTAAAAACAAAGATATAATTAAACATAAAGAAAAATTATAATGACATAAAGATACAAATAAGAGTAGAGTACAAAACAAATAGAGAAGGTACCTACTTCGCTTTTCCTGTCCTGCTCTTTATCTGCCTCCATGGTTGCTGTGGTAGTTGTATAATCTGCTGTCAATTTGAGACTTAAGATGAAGGGATGGAGTTTAGTCTGTCAATCTGGGTGCAGTTTGATGACATCATTTGGAGGCACTGAGGAGAAAAATAGCTCGCTGGAGGCAGGACACAGTCTCATGCCCTATGAGACATTCCTGTCAACAATGCACAAGGAGCTACGCTAGAGCCCTGGAGCTGAAGGAGCCACGTGGAGACTCTTAACAGCTTTGAGATGTTTCCACCCATCTCCACTGGATCCACAAGACTTTGCACCCACTGGCATGTGCTCTTCATGCATTCGGCATCATTGCATGTGTTGCATGAGTCTGAAGAATTTATAGTCTGGTGTCAGATATCTGGGCTAATATCAGACTTATGGACTTGAACTGGACTGGGCGGTTATGCCTTCTTAATGTACAATTTCTCTTTGATATAAAGTTCTCTCTTGTACACATATGAATGTCTGTGAATTTTTTTCCCTAGTCCACCCAGACTAACATAGTTGTGGAGTTTCACATGTTCACTGTCCAGGCACTAGTTAGAGGTGCCCATGGTATATGACAGGATTTAGCTAGATCCATCCTCTAGGTGATCATATTCTGGGTACAGGATCTTAACATGGCTCTGCTCAATACTTACCTTCATTGAAAAATCAATGAAGATAAGGGCATTACAGCAAAGTGGGGTGAAGAAAGCAGATGGTACCAGGGTATCAATTATCTGGGATCTAAATGGCTTGTCTTCAAGCAGCCATCTAAGTCAGGTGTCAAGGAAGTCCACAATGAAGAAGCACACCAGCATGTGTGACCCAAAGATAGTGACAATTCAAATGTGATGAAGGAAAAACCTTCAGAGCTCAAATTATGAACATCCAATTTGTCGAAGGGTAGGTGAACATTGAGAACTCAAAAAAATCCATCTGAAGAATATTTAGTCATATTAAACCTCTGGCAGATCCCCTTGAAAAGCTTTACTCTCAGACAGAGATAACTGCGAACTTGATCAAGGTGGATCAGATCATGGCATAATATGACAATTGGTCAGTTGACCTACCTCTCGATCCAACCTGTACTTGCTCTAAGGTAAAGCATTTCTCACTTGTTCCATGACAGGATTTTTTTTTTTGCTGAACTTTAAAATATTGATGGTAGTCTTTCCTTCTTTATTCTTCATTTTCATTTTATCTTTATATTATTATTATTTTCTTCTTGCTGTTTTATTTTGGTTTTGTTTTTTGTTGTTTCTATTGGGTTTCAAAGTTTGTAAAGCACAGAAGGCGCGGATCCCTAGAGACAATAACTGATGCAATGGTCTATAGGGCCCTAGGGGAGTAGAGGAGTAGGAAGGGTGAGGAACTTTCGGGAGCAAACAATGAATGTGGGAGGGGGAGAGAACCAAAGAATTCATTATTATATATATGCATATATACATATAGTACAACATTTTAAACATCTATGTAAATGAATACTATTTTTAAAAAACATTTTATTAGGGACTCAGACAACTCTTATGACAATCCATACTTACATTAATTGTATAAAGCACATCTGTACATTCTTTGCCCTCATCATTTTCAAAGCTCCCTCCTCCCTCATGTTCCCTTGACAATTTATAAATTATTATTTTGTCATATCTTGCCCAGTTCAGAGTCTCCCTTCACCCCCTTTTCTGTTGTCTGTCCCCCAGGGAGGAGGTCACATGTAGAGCCTTGTAATCGGTTCCCTCTTTCCAACCTACTCACCCTCTACCCTGCCAGTATCACCCCTCACACCCTGGTCCTGAAGGTATCATCCTCCCTGGATTCCCTGTGCCTCCAGCTCCTATCTGCACCAGTGTACATCCTCTGCTCTATCCAGACTTGCAAGGTAGAATTTGGATCATGGTAGTGGGGTGGGGTGGGGTGGAGGGAGGGGTGGAAGCATTTATGAACTGGAGGAAAGATGTATTCTTCATCAGTGTTATATCACACCCTGACTGACTCAAGTCCTCCCCTAGACCGCTCTGCAAGGGGATCTACAGTGGCCAACAAATGGGCTTAGGGTCACCACTCTGCACTTTCCCCTTCATTCACTCTGGTAAGATTTTTTTTTTCTTATGATGCCTATACCTGATCCCTTCCACACCTCTTGATGACACAGGCTGGTGTGCTTCTTCCATGTGGGCTTTGTTGCTTCTGAGTTAGATAGCCGTTTGTTTACCTTCAAGCCTTTAAAGACCCCAGACACTATCTCTTTTGATAGCCGGCACCATCAGCTTTGTTCACCACATTTGCATATGCACCTGTTTGTCCTCGGTGATTGTATCATGGAGGTATGCACCCAATTATAAAGATTTTTTTGTTCTTTGATGCCTGATATGTGAATATTATATACATCTATTTTTAAAACTATATAAAAACAAACAAAGCTTGACCAATGGTTACCATGGGTGAAGGTGAAATGGTTGTTGCTTAGGGGGAATTCAGTTTATATTATTGGTGATGGGATAATTTTGAAAAGGATATCAATAATGGTTGTAAACATGAAAAGTATCATCAAAGATACTCAATTGTACATATAACAGTGGTTGAATTGGAGAATGTTTTCTTGTGTACATTTTGCCAAAAATGTAATGATATGAACAAAAGGAAGAAAAAATTTAATCGATAGTGATGATGATTGTATGCCCCCCACTTTTTTTAAAAAAGAAGCATCTTTATTAATACAGTATTTATTTGTCTCTGTCAAACCTTGAGCCAATTATTTTCCCCAGGCTGTCCGGGGAGGTGCAGGGAAGGGAAATTTTGGGCAGAGAGACTTGGGACAGAGAAATGTGGGGGGTAGATATGGCTCCTTCACATGGTAAAAAGGATGAGGAAGGCCACCATCAGGCAGAAAAGCCCGAGGGCCTTCGAGAAGGCAAAGCCCAGGATGGCATAGGAGAAGAGCGGCTGCTTCAGAGAAGGGTTCCTGGCATAAGCAAGGATGAGGCTCCCAAACCCAGTCCCAATGCGGGCTCCAGAGATGCCACTCCAACTGTGGCAGCCCCAATGAGCTTGGCTGCTGTGTCAATGTCCTTTGAGATATGCTGGTTTGGAAGCTGTGACTAGGGATCAATCAAGTCAGGGAATGTAGGGATGCCAAGCTGCTGAAGCGCTCTTCTGTCAGTGTCTAGGATGTTTCTGCGCCACAGATGGGACACCTCATCAGCTGGGAGGCATTCCTGACCAAGGGATGAGTGGAGAAGAGTTTGGCACTGGCAAAAATTTTTAGGGGATGAGGGGTAGTGGCAGGCAAGCTGCTCCTACTGCAGAGAAAATCAAGACAGGTATATGCCTCTTCTTGATATGATTGAATTATATCATGTGCATGAAATTCCAATAAAACTGTTTTAGAAAAGAAACAGAAGATCATCTGTTACTTACACAGACCCTCATTGAAGGGCTTTGGTTAACAGGCTCATGGCCCAGTGCCTGTCTTTGTGAATAACATTCTATTAGCACACAGCTATGCCCTTTTCTCTTTCCTGCTGTTGTTTTCACAATCAGTAAGGTTGAATAATTGTCTCCAAGTCTATATGACCAATGGAATAATCAATTATAGTTTTCAGAGGTCTTTTTGAAAAAAGAAATTTACTGACCCCTGATCTAGGGCAAGAATCTGGATGAAAAACAGCAAGGCTTGATGAAAAACATAATTCTAAACTATGAAGATTGTTTGACAGGATATAATATTTTTAAAAAATAACTGATAGATAAGTAAGAACTACCAATCCTAATGGGACAGTCATGACTTGCCTAGCTGTTAAATGAAAATTCAGTCATTCAGACCCACGAACTGCTGTGTGGGAGAATTTGTGGTGGAATAATCTCATAAGGAAATACAGGCTTGGAAATCTTGTAGGAGCAGTTCTAGTCTGTCCTCTAGGATTACTATGACTTGGAACTGATCAATGTCAACAGAATTTTAGTTTGGGTGAAAGCAACTTTTTACAATATATTGTACTTGAATAAATGACACCACGTTTCAAACCACCAACTTTACAGCCATTAATTGAGGCCTTAACGGTTAGCACTCCACTGAGTCTTCCTGAATGATATTCAGACTGTGGCAGTTACATGATCTCCTGTGAACCTGCGAAGGGGTGCAGTCTAGCCTGTCAATCAGGTCACGCCTTAATGACCTCATTTGGAGGTACAAAGGAGATGAATAGCTCACTGAAGGCTAGATACACTCTCTCCCTGTGAGGCATTGTTGTTGACAAGCCACATGGAGCTATGCTAATGGCAGCCAGAACCGTGGAGCTGGAGGAGTCACGTGGAGGCCCACGCCAGCGGTAAGATGCTTCTAATGCCACTGGATCCACAAGACTTTCCACCCACTAACCTGTGATTTTCTTGCACCTGGCATTGTATCATGTATTGCATGAGTCTGAAGAGGAATTTACAGAATGGTATCAGACATATGGGCTAATATTGGCCTTATGGGTTTAATCTGCACTGGACTGGTGTGTTTTCTCAATATACCGTTGCTCTTTATATAAAGCTTTTTCCTATACACATAGGAGTGTCTATGAATTTGTTTCTCCAGTCCACCAGGACTAAAACACTGACCTTCTCAAAATACACGCTGATCACCCCTGGAAAATTTCTACTCCCTAGGGACAAGCTCATTTTGGTTGGTTGTTTTTCTCTCTATGAGAATGTTTTATTTTCTTACAATACAACTTTGAATTCACAGATATTAAGGGTAGGAACTGAATCATAAAAAGAAAACAAAACATAAATTCCCGTGTGAAATAGTGAGATGAAGAACCCTGGATCACAATAGAGATCCAGACTAGAAACTCCCTCTCCAAATGCACATGATCCAGAATCATTCCTTCTGTTCATGCCCTTACAGAGCCCTGCAACACAGCTCCCTCCCTGCATAGGAGGTTTGTGTCTGTACTCACTTTGACTTCTCTCTGTGTTTCTTCCCCACCATTATACATGGACGTGTGATTGACTTTTAGACTGTCCTTTCGCTGATACGGTGTGTTCTTGGCAATGTCTCTGGAGATGGTAAACCAGCTTTCATGGAATCTGTACAATATGTGATATCAACAGTACTAATAAGACACCCTGCAGGCCTGGAACTTGGCTCATACAGGTCATGGAAAAGTTACTAAATGTAAATCCAGAGTTTGCACATTAGAATCTCAAAAATGTCTTATGCTCCCTCAAGTTTCCTTCAGACTCAACCAGTTGCACATTGCAATTGCCATTTTCAAACAAAATATATGCCGGTCATGAAAACGATCACACATGTCAACTGTGTGCAACTCATACCCACTCACACACACTTGCTCTCAATAGCATTACTTATTAAAATAGCTGCCTGAAAAACCCAGCTTAGTACAGACTCCATGATGATTCTGTGTTCATACAAATTTCAGAACAGCGACTCTTGTAGATTATGGTACTGAGGATCTTCTCCAAGAACTGTTTTGTTGGGATTGGGGTGTTTTTTTATCAGCATAAGGAGGGCCTTTATTTGCATATGCTTCTCCTGGAGAGAATGAGCCTGATTCACAGATAAAGCAGTCACAAAACCCCATGCTTCAATCCCTGAGCGTTTCACCTCTGAGAGTTTCCCCAAGAAGAGGAAGAAACTGACATATTGGCAATGAGGCCTATTTTCCCAGGTGTATTAAATCAGAATAAGAGCTAAATTTGAGTAAATACATCATGAGACTATATCCAATGGACTATGTGCAGATTTGCATGTGAGTGGTAACTTTGTAATAAAGTTTAAAAGGGGTCAGTCTGAGATGAGAATGTTGGCTGCTTCCTCATAGAACACATTCCCTTCCGTGACTTCTCCATTCTTCAAGAACAAGGCCTATTCTTTCAGGCCACAGAAAGTGATGAAGAAGATGGTTGAGGAGGGAGACACAAATTAAGTTTGAGAACAGCTTTGGGAATAAAGGCAGTAGTCCTCTCCTCTCAGGGACTTATATCTTTCTAAGAGACTCAGAACAAAACCAAGAGCATTTAAATTGTCAGATACACATTTTCTCTCTGCAATAGATTATGTAAAATTAGATATTCAAATATTTGAAGGTCAGCTAAATCTAGAAATCTCATTGAATTCAGCCAAAAATAGCTCCCATTCAATGTGTGCTGTAAATAGGAGTGGCTTTTGTAAGTCACTAAGAAGGAAGAACTTTTCTTTGACAACTACACTCCTACATCTACTCAAGAGTTATTCTAGTGTGGAAAGAGTACATGCAACACTAAAAAAAAATTACCTTTGACACAGAAAGACATGTAGTATCCACAAAGTCATCATTAATAAAGTTATTCACACCTAATCTTACATTTCATACAGGATCTTATACCAAAATAGCTGAAATCCTTCACTTAAGGTTGTGTGTCAATGGATACTGGGAATGTTACCGGTATCAAACAACAAAATACTAGCAAAGCCACTAGGAGGACGATGAGCTCATTAATAGGACAAATGTGGACCCTCTGGGTGAAACCAGAAGGAGTGGCCGACATTCTTTGGGGCTGTGAAGGTGAAGATACAACATCCAGCATGAAGAACTGAATGATCCCGTTTGGCCCTAAGCTCTCCCTGAATCCTGAATTTTCACAAAAAGGTAGTGTGTTTCCTGGACTATCATGGGCTGCAGGTTCTGAAGGATAGACTGATATAGGATATTAACACCCAGATAATAAAATGCAGTTGGCGAATTTATGTATTTTCAGATGGTATTCCAGAAAAGATACACACACACACACACACAGCCACAAAGGTTAGGAAAAACAACCAAAGCTGTCCTGACCCCTGAGATTTCCCCAAATGTTGGAAACTTGACTGAATAATTTGTGGTAGTAGAGCCCTGCGTTTGCACTCTACCCTGGGGTAAAAAAAAGGAAAACAAAAAAAGCAAAAATCAGCAACAACAAAAATTGTGTCATTTGAAGAAACAATTCAATATAAAATAGGCAGACTGCCTATCTTTTATTAAATTATTAGCTAGATGATTGCCAGAATTCCTCAGAGTGTGCTGAAAGAACATACTGTTAGACTTTCAGCCAATACTCAAACACTTAATAGATACCTTTACCCAGGCACCATTTTCCTGAAGTCTGATTGGAAAATATTTTATCTGAGCATCTTGAGAACTCTGATGCAGGGACCGCTGGCAAAGTCATTTCCTGTCCTTAAAGGTTAAGAAGCGGATTGTTGCTGTGGGACAGAATATAGTTTTGGTTACAATATAACTTTGAATTCACAGATGCCAGGAGTAGGCACAGAAGTATTATTTTTTAAATTAGAGATTTCCCACAAGGAACTGAGATTTCTGAGAATCCACATATAACCACAGGAAACCAGCCTTGAGCTCCAGCTGCTCCTGGGTCTGAGTCCTGTGATTTGTGGGTCCTGCGCACCCCCTGGAGACCAATATCCTCCCACCAGGGGAAGTTTGTGTCCGGGCTCTCACTGACTTCCCCTCACTGTGTCTCTTGCACAGTAATACATGGCTGTGTCTTCGGCTTTCAGGCTGTTCAGCTGCAGATACAGCGTGTTCTTGGCGTTGTCTCTGGAGATGGTTAATTGGCCCTTTACTGAATCTGTATAGTATGTACTAACACCAGTACTAATGCCTGCGACCCACTGCAGGCCCTTCCCTGGATACTGGCGGGCCCAGCTCATCCATGGTCACTGAAGGTGAATCCAGAAGCTGCACAAGAGAGTCTCAAAGACTCTCCAGGCTTTCTCAGATCACCCACAGACTACACCAGGTGCACCTCACACTGAACACCTGCAAACAGACACTCTGATTAGATGACTTACATACAAACACATGCACTCACAATTATACACACACACAGCAAGCTCTACAATGATTACCATGTAAAATGGCCAAAATGAAAGCCACGTTTGGTACCAAATTCATTATGTGTCCTCTGGACTAGCTCTTGCTTTCAAAATATTAACAGCAGAGACCCCAGAAACGGGTACTGTCCTCTGAGAAGTCCCACATCAGGGCCTGTGGTTGTTTTATCAGCAGGCAGAGAGCTGCATTTGCATGTCCCCTGATATTTAGAAGCAGATGAGTAGAGAATATGGACAAGAGTTCTCCCTCAGACTGAACGAGCACTCCCAACAGAAAACAGCTCTTAAGCAGGTTGTTTATCAAGCATTGCTTTAATTGTTATCAATTATCAATCTTTTTTAAAAATAGTTTTCAATTTGTAAACTTTATATTACATACATAACAAACTTTCTAATTGAGTGGTATGAGCATTCACAATGCATCCTCTCTGATTCCCCTTATGGTGTGGATTCACATGATGATAGTGGACCGTTCTATTACCTGTTTCTTGTGTGGGAACCTTACTGATTTTCTTTCCTTCTAAGCATTTCCATATTTCAGTGATATTTGTACAGTGTGGACAGGAAGTTCTTCATAAAGCATGTCCACAAAACATGCATAATGGTGTCTCCTCTCCGGTTTCTGATCTGAGAGATTCCAGTCCTCCTGCTTTTGTGATAATCAGGAAACCTGGCTATTTATCACTTTTCTTCATCTTCTAAAAGAGTCAGTTTTCATATAATCAGCTTACTGGTTGTGTTCCTGTTATTTCATTTATCTTAGTTACTTTTTTATTGTCTCTCCCAGGCCCGTGCTACCTATGCCATGGATATTACCTATGCATACTCACCTTTTTCTAGTTCCATTAGTTGGAAACTGAAGTAATCAATCTCAGAGTTTTACTTCTACACTATACAACTGTGTGTTGCTATGAATTCCTCATTAAGTTCTCTTCAGATGAACCCCACGGTTTGTTGTCTTGTGATTTCATTTAATCCAGTACAGCCATCCAGGATGTGAAAATCATTAAACACATGTTCATGACACAAATAATATAGTATATATCCATATATTCATCACTCACACTCACTGCCATGAGCCAGTGCAGACTCATCATGACCCTATAGACAGCGTAGAATTGTCCTTGAGCACTTCTGAAACTGTAACTCTTTAGGGAGAAGAAAGCCCTGTTTTTCTACTGTGGAACAGCTAGTACTTAAGAACTCCTGAAATTTCAGGTCGCAGCTTAATGAGTAACCAAAACACCACCAGGATTCATTTATGCATACATATATTTAAATGTGTTTATGCATACAACATATAAATGAATGAATATTGAAATTGATGTGGTGTTTTGTAATATTTAGGAAGACAAGATTCTCAGAGAAAATGTTTTGGAGGGAAAGGAAACCCTAGATACTAAGAGGAAGCTCCTTGCTCCCATGCCTCCCCCATTGCCCTTGCCCAGAAGTCTGGCTCCTGTGCTCTGTGCAGCTCATGTGATCCCTATAGACTAAGGTCATTATTACAGGGAAGGTTGTGCCTGGATGGCACTGAGTCCTCTCACTGTTCCTCTCACACAGTAATGGACAGCTGTGCCCTCAGTGGTCATTGCGCTCAGCTGCGGGGAGAACTGCTTGGTGGATATGCTTTTGGCGCTTGAGAGTCAGCTGCATTAAGGCAAGTAATTGTTTCCTGATGCTCAAACATATTGATAACAAGTGCTGCAAACTTTTCTGCTGGTTGTGGTAGATTCAGGTCCAGAAATATGGAGCCACAAGATACAGCAAATCTTAGGGAGAGGATTTGTGAGGGATTCATCACTCCTGGGCTCAAATCCTGATGCTGTACCTGTCACAGGGCACCCAGGACAGGGAGGAAAAAAATCCATGCTGACAACTAATGTAAGTCTCTTTTATGTTAACCCATTTTTGGAGTCTCTTGCTATTACGAGAGACATAACTTCCAGGCCAAAGAATATATGAAAGAAAATAAAAACTTGCGGACAAGTTATACAGTTTCTGGAGAATTGTGACCAGCGTGGTGCCTTTCACCATGTTTTGAACTTTAACCTGGAAATTGAAGGAGTGATCTGCATGTTAGAGCCCAAGGAGAACAAAGTAGAGATACTTTCAATCTTTTCTCAAAAAACCGAAAAGAGAGTCTAATGTCTTCATCTTCTCTGGAATTGGCTTCCATTTATTGAGAACTCAAGTTCCTTACACCAAAGAGTGGAGAAAATGTCTGGACACAGAAAGCTTAGAGAGTGTTAAGAAATTCTGATTTCATTAACCCCCAGCTGACAGTGGATATTACTTCTACTGTGTTCTCTCATTTCTCTGAATAGTCTCTTGAAAATTCAGTCCTCTTTCTTTAGCCTAACATGTAAATTAGCACGAGTTGAGATGGTGGACATGTACAGAGTTTTGAGATGCAAATGGGCAAAGGACATGAATAGATACTTGACTAAAGGGGACATTCAATTTGCAAAGATACACATACAAATATGTTAATTCCCATTACTCATTGGTGGTGTTATTGTTTATTTGGTTGACTTTGTTTTTGAGATCTTTTCTTGGAATGGTTACAGAATACCTGGCCATATTTTCTGGAAAACATTTTAAGCACTTTCACGGAATATTTTTTCTAAAACATATATGTTTAATACAACCTGTAGTGTGGTTTGTTTGTTTTTTCCATGAATTTTCATTGTGCATCACAGTAATACAGAATCATTGAAAGCTGTAGTAGTTTCTCTGTGCAACACGCTGTTCTGAGCAAATAACCTGAGAAGCTGTACTAACTGAAAACTATGACATCAAGATTGAAGGAAGCCAGGTTCATAATCCGGCACATGCAAATGACATAAAACTACATGTTGTAAGACAATATGACTTGTAGAACTTACTGATAAAGAGCAGGGATTACTGCCTTCACTTTAGATTAAAATTCAATGTAAAGAAAATTAAACTCCCTAATATGGGACCAATGGAAAGTATCAGGATAAATGGGGATAATATTGAAATTTGGAAGAAGTTCATCTCTCTTGGATCTACAATCAATATTCATGGAAGCTTGACTCAATCAACTGCTGCATTTAGTTGAGGAAACCTGCTGCACAGACCTCGTCAAAGGTGAAGAGCAAGGAAGTCTCTTTGAAGACTCAGATGTACCTGGCCCAAATTATGAGGTTTCCAATTGTCTCAGGTGCATGTCAAAGTCGGACAATGAATGAAAAGGATGAAAGATCAAATGATGTACCTGAATTATGGTACTGGAGAATAATTTGATGGTAGGATGGACCACCAGAAGAACAAACAATTGTATATTGAATGATGTGCAATGCTTAATAGAAAGAAGGGAGGAGGTGATTACTTCATCTCAAGTACTTCGGACATTTGTTAGGAAAATCAGAACTTGGATAAGGACCTAATGCTTTATGAAACATAAGGTTATTAAAAAAGGTAACCTTTAACAAGCTAGATTGGCACAGTAACTGCAAAAAAGGCCTCATACATCACAACTGTGAGAATGAAGCAAGACCTACGCTTCATTCTGTTTTCTCTAGTGTTGCTGTGGGTCCAAATTTATTTGATAGGCCTTAAAACAGCAAAATGCAAGGTCAATGACAAACATTGAACTCAATGCAGAGTAAGTGAAGGCATTCACCTTTCAAATTGGAATCAGATAAGGCTATCATTAAATACCAATCTTAATTCGTATTGTGCTGAAACTGTGGTAGTTAAATAATCTGGTGTCAGCTTGAGAATATTGAAAGTGAAGGGGTGGAATTTAGCCTGTCAATCGGGTCACAGCTTGATGACCTCATTTGGTAACGCTATGGAAATAAATAGCTTGCTGGAGGAGGGATACACACTCACTCTAGTTGTGGGATACAAAATGGCCCCCAGCTTTGTCTCACACAAATTTCTGACAAACAGAGGTTATTTGAAAGCTCATGGTGGGAGGTCAGATGCTTAGACATATTCCTCCTGCAGGCATCTGTTCCACTCTAGGTGGGGTACCCACCCAACTGTTAATGATTTCCATGGAGAGCCAGGAAACAGGTCAAACCTGCTTGGTGACATACAAAGTTAGGCTGCCATCCTGAATCTAGGATCCACCCATCTTATCACATGTAAACCCTTAATCCCTCCTCTTCCTATAGTGTATGTACCCCTATATCACCCCCCCTACCACTACTGTATTACCTATTCCACAACCCTTTTCTCTGATGTATGTCTTTACCTGTAATTCGGGGGCTTACATGCCCCACCCAAAAGAAGATATATAAGCCTGGGTTAACAATATAAAGCCCTCTCCCCTCACTCTCCCTGGCTCTCAGCTCTCCCTTCATCTCCCTCCATCCTTGCTCCCCTGTTCCCTTTCCCATTGTCCTCCTTCCTCTCCCCCTCTCTCCTGCCCTCCTGTCTCCCATCTCCACGTGGACCACCAAGTGGGGCTGAGGTGAGCATGCTACCAGGAAATGTGTCTGACTCCATTATTTCAATCTCTCTTCTAATCTCTCCGTATTCTCTAGGACTTTATTATAATCTTTATATATCTCAACTGTACTATTGTGCCTATCAAACCTGCAATTAGTTGTGGGAGGCTGACCTTTACCTCACACTCCCTGTGACACGTTCCTGCTGATAAGACACATGGAGCTACACTAGAGTCCTGCAGCTGGAGGATCCTGTAGAGACCCCTGCCAGCATTGAGAGTTTCCATTGCCTCTGGATCCACAAGTCTTTCCACCTACTGGCCTGCGATCTTCCTGTATCCAGGGTCATTGCATGTGTTGCATGAGTCTGAAGCGGTATTTTTAGATTGGTATTGGACATATGGGTTAATATAGGACGTATGGACTTGGATAGGATGTTTTCTCAATATACAATTGCTCTTTTATGTAAAGGTCTTTCTTAAACAGATTTGAGTGTCTATGAGTTTGTTTGTCTAGTCCACCCTGACTAACACAAACTTTGAACAATAGCTATCAGTCAACAAATGAAAACCAAATGAATCCTAAATGGCAACAAAGAGGTAAAACTCTCTATAATTGCTGATGACAACTCTCTGTAATTGCTGATGATTTTCCAAACATAGAAAATCCAAAAGCCCTAGAAGAAAATTGTTGAAAGCTCTGAAAAGGAAATCAGAAAATAATATCATTTACAATAGCTACCTAAAAGATAAAATAAATGGAATAAACCTAAGAGAACCAAAGTCTTGTAGAAAGAAATCTATAAGAAAAACACTACTCCAAGTTACCAAAAGAAATGCAAATAATGAGACTAATGGACCATGTTCATGAAGCAGAAGGCTCAGCTTTGTGAAAATAACACACTCTAAGCAATCTATAATTATAATGCAATTACCATTATAATTAACTTCTGACCAAGATCCCAGTGTCTATCTTCAAGGACATGGAAATTACTGACCACATTTTAAAAGAAATGGGAGGAGATGAGTCACTCAGGGTTCAGTGTAGCAACAATGAAAATCAAAACCTTCCTCTAGTGCTTGAACGCTTCCTCCCCTCAATTCTCATGATCCCAATTCTGCCTTGGGGACCTGGTTAGACCAGAGGATGCACAGCGGTGCAGTAAGGATCTGGAAACAGGGAATCTAGGACGGATGAACCCCTTAGGACCAGCGGTGAGAGTGGCGACACCTGGAGGGAAGGGGGTATAGAAAGGAAGAACCGATCTAGGGGATCTACATGTAACCTCCTCTCTGGGTGATGGGAAACGGGAAGGAAGGTGAGGGGAGAGACCGGACAGTGTAAGATAAGATAAAATAATAATTTATAAACTATTAAGGGTTCATGGGGGAGGGGGGAGAAAAGAGGGAGGGGTAGGGGAAAATGGAAAATGAGATGATTCCAGGAACCCAAGTGGAAGGCGAATTTTGAGAATGATGAGGGCAATGAATGTATAAGGATGCTTTACTCAATTGATGTATGTATGGATTGTGATAAGAGTTGTATGAGCCCCAATAAAATGATTTATTAAAAATTACTCTTCAACTTAAAAAAATGAAACAAATCCATCATAAAAAGGCCAAAACTACACAGACACTCCATACCTAGGAGATCCAGTGGTGTTGTAGATTACAAAATAGACTACTATTTGCAAGTTCTGCAGTTCAAGACCATCATCTAATCCTCAGGAGAAAGACAAAGCTTTCTGATCATGGAAGGTTTTACAGTCTCAGAAATCCAAAGGGGCAATGATGGTTTGTCCTGTACAGTTTCTATGAATCTTAATTGATTCAACAGCAGTTAAGTTGGGTGTTTGGGGGTGGGGGGACAATCCCTATAACTGCACCTGAGATTGACCTATGGGAAAAAGGACAATCACAGTTTAAGTGGATCATCGCTAGACTTGTCTCTGAGTCCCTAAGACAGTCTTCTCTGGAAATGTCCACCTGGAAAAAAAATCACTCACTTGTGTCTCAGGTATTCTGGATGTGAATTAGCTAGTTTCTAGAGAATATACTAGAACAGATTGATCCATATATAAAGCCAAGGGTCACACAGCAGAATATGTTTCACAAATCCAGGCAGATGAACTACCTCAAGAAATGATTTCAAAATACTTTCCCTATGCAAATGAATGGATTGAAATTGAGGACACAACCTTGTATGAGTGTGCAAGATAAAAACAAATTTAAAAAAAATGTCCCCAAACAAAGCAACACACTCAGGGAATTAAAATAGAGATAAAATGACTCCAGGTGGGAATACACAGTTAAAATGGAGTCGGCATAAGTCTAAACATAGGACAAGCTACTAGAAACTTCTTCAGAGGAAACAGAAATTTAACTTTGGGCAATAAATAAGCAGGAGCAGCTCCCACACTCCCCTGGCTTTGTAAAAATTAAAGAAACAACGCAAAATTCTTGAAGAGTGTATGTGGGAAGGGAGATCTTCCGTACTTGGCTCTTGCCCTTCTATCGAGACCAATACGCTTTCCCAAAGAAAGACTGGCCTTCACTTTGGCTGAGTTCCTGCTCACTGAACCCCATCTTTGTACAGCTGGGCCTGTCTCTTTCTCCTTTTACTTGCCACCTGCCAGACTGTTGACTGATAGCCACCAACCTGGGTCACCTCGCTTGAGGCCTCCAGTCCTGGAAGGACTTAGCCCAGCTACCTGGGAATGCCAATCATGTCTCAGTGCGCGGTGCGTGCGCTGGAATATCACTTCAACAACCTCAAGGGTGGGTGTACTCCCCGCAGACACCCTACTGGCTGGCAAGGAGCCAGGGCATTTCCAGACCTGGGTTCTCCCCCCGCCCCGCTCCCCGGGGAAAGTTACTGCACAGGTCACAACATTGGGCAAACCTCAGGAGGAAGCCCTAACGTTCTGTGCACCAGCTGCAACCACTCGCTTCCTGAATAGCGTTCACTTCTTCATAGCGAGAGAAGAAAGGGACCCGGGGCTCATCTTTGAGCTGAAGATGTTCCAGGAGTCTCGGGGAGGTGGCACACTGTATGGAGACAATGCAGGGGGCTTAGGAGAGACCTGCAAAGCGACTAATCGGGAACACAGACGCCCAAAGCCAGTCTGGGATCCCCCTTTTT
Organism: Tenrec ecaudatus; assembly: GCF_050624435.1. Taxonomy (NCBI): domain Eukaryota; kingdom Metazoa; phylum Chordata; class Mammalia; order Afrosoricida; family Tenrecidae; genus Tenrec; species Tenrec ecaudatus. Next base: position 387,802 of record NW_027459493.1, read on the forward strand.
CCAACAGGTTTCTCGCAAGGAATTCCAACCAATCCCCAAACAGGGGGATGGGACCAGTCTCTGGGACACCCTCCCACATCTCACCGTACAAGGGGAGAGGTACTGGATAAGAGGAGGTGAGGGGAGAAGGGTGCTTGCACCCGAGCCAGGCTGCTGTGTGCGGCAAGGTCACCCCAACTGGTCACCAACACGACCCCAACGTGGGCGCGCCGACTACACAGAGCTCAGGCTGCAACACTTCTCTGGCTCCACACCGTGCACAGCAAGTAGGAACCTAGCTATGACCCTCACTTCCGGCTAGGACACTGCCACTTCTGTCCTGTCTCAGCGTGACCCGGAATAGGAGAAGCATAGTCATGGGTGTGAATGGGAAACACATAAGTGAAAATTCAGTCAGGACAGACTTCATTAAGCACAGATATTCAGGAAAATATGGATGTGGTAGAGGTTAATATGGATGTGGCAGAGACATCAAAAACAGTAGTTCCTGGTGCTTAAATTCCCACCAACATATCTGAAAGTTTGTTCTTCATAACACTGACCATACAGGAAATAATTCAGATGAGTTGGAAATAATGCAATGTGTAGGTCTTAGTGGGGAAACCCCCCCCCCCACCAGATTCTTATCCTGAAAAAACGGTTAGATTAGTATTACATGTATGATCAAAGTCACATATCCCATACAGCACTGAGCTAAAAGCACCAACCTGTGACATTCAGTATCCACATCGGAAAAGGTGACGCCTGAGTCACTGTGATAGTGGGTCAGGATGTCATTCTCTTACAACCAGAATCTCACAGCTGTGCTCAGGGCCTCATAAAACAATTAACAATACACTTCTACCATATCGACACAGTTGTATACAAAATAAACTGAATATGTTCTTCAGCTCTTGGATAGTCGAGTACATTTTAACTTCCAGGTGGTGCTTATACATGTCTGAGACTGAGAAAATCAACCACTGCATCACCTGTCTAGTTTTGGACTATTGTCTATAAGGACACTACTTGCTGTGGTAAAGATGAAACATGTTCTATAAAATGTAAAACACAAAAGCCTAAGGAGCTGTTTCTCTGCTCTCTGTGGTTCTATGAGTCAGAATTCACACAACAGCTCTGACTTTATTGTTCTTCTTTTAAATGTATTTTCTTATTCCATATATGTAAAACCTTTAGAGTTTTTTGTATTTGCAAACCGGAGGCAAAAACAAGAGATATATCACTTCAACCATGGAGCTTGGTAAACAAGAGGAAAACTTTTTAGATTGAAAGAGGCTGAGACAATGGGCTCAAATATAAGAACAATTATGAGGACGGTTTAGGGCAAGCCAGTGTTTCTCCCTGTGGTGATATGGTCACTATGATTTGGAACTAACTTAGTGACACCTAACAACAACCTCTCTTGTACAGGGACTGTATGTACAATAAGTACTGAAATGTTAGAGTGTTTCTTTTTAAAATAAGCAGTAAAGTAATAATCATTCCAGAATCTTGTTGAAAAAAATATAATCATGGTTTTAATATGTATACCTGCAATATGAATCAATAGTAAAGGACAAAATTGAATAAATATAGATTTGTACAAGAAACCTTTTTATTAATGCATGAGAAACTTTAAAAGAAAATTTTATGACTACAGAGAATATGGGGTAAAATTATTTATAAAATACACTCTACAACAGAATATATTATACTAATATTTTAACAATAAAGGAACATATTTGATGATTACATAACTATTGGTTTAGGTGAGTGAGTAGATCATACATCAGACCAGTTTATCTTTACATTTGTGGAAATGGGATGGATTGAGTTAGAGAGCGCCTATCTCTGACTTTGAGTTCATATTTCAACTTGATTAAGTGGGATTATTACCAGGGATACAAGAATGTTTCGATATTAGAAAAAATTAATGTAACCAACCACATAAATAGGACAAATAATAAGAACCATATCATATTAATAGATGCGTAAAAGGCATTTGACAATATCTACTACCTATTCCTGATAAAAACCCTCAATAACATAGAAATAGAAAGGAGAGACCTCAACACATGAAATATATTAAAGGAAACATTCTGTGTAGGACAATTAGTTGACTGTAACTTGGTCGAAATAGACACTTGTTCACATAGAAAGGTTTCATAAAAACCTATGTGAACATAAGAACCCACAGATTGGGGGGAAATAAATCTTAAGCAGTGCGGGGAGAGAGAGAGAGCAAAGGAGGAGAAGAAGACAACAGGATAACTGGCATTTTCAGGGATTCCCCATCTTGATGCTCACCTGATCATACACAGGGAGCAGAGCCTGAAGCACAGGGAGCAGAGCCTGAAATCAGTGTCTGAGTTTCAGAGGCGTCCAGGTGAAAAGCAGGAGAGATGTGGTCAGGTGGAGCAGATGGCAGCAGATGCTGTCAAGTGTGTGTCTCTGTGGCCCTAGCTGCTGGAGTGTCTCTTGGGGAAATTCCCACTTGGGAAGCATGCCTTCCACCCATCACTTTTCTTTCAGTTTGTCTTTGTGCCTGGACTTGTGTGGTGTTGGGATTCAAATGCAAACGCTTTTCAAATGCAAGCTGGGCCACCCAAAGTGCTCAGATTTCAGCAGGGCTTCCAGACTAAGAAGAAACTACTAAGAATGAATCCTTTTCCTTGCCAGGCCCTGAGCCTCACCTCCAGGAACCTCCCTCCATGACACCCTCATTACCTCCAGGCCCTGCCCCTTCCCACAGAGACCACCCCACCCCCTCCCCAGGTGATAGTTTCCTGCTGAACCCATTTCCTCTGAGTGAGAAGGATCCAAGAGTGCGGCCCAAGAGCTTCTGTGGGTGAGTTTCTGTGTTTCTGTGCTGATCCCTGGCGCGGAATCCCCTGCAGGCCTGGAGTCCCAGCTGTGTCCGGGTTCCCGTGGACGTTACACTTCCCGCACCCCATACAACAGTGTTCCAGGTCGCCGCGACCCCCTGGGACATTTCCAGTTAAATCCTTATTGAATTGGTTGCAGGCCTTTGCCTTCGGGCGCGGGAATACTCTGGCCGCTTTTCCTGCTCAGAGCTCCTCCGTCCAGAAAGGCGCGATTGCGTGTTTCTGGTTTTTTTTTTTTGGGGGGGGTTTTGCCTGGGGCCTGTCCCTTCGTGTCAGGTCGCGGGCATGAGAGCATGGGGACCCCAGAGTGGCCTTTACTGAAAGGAGAGGCAGCCTTGCAGTCATCAGGCCACCCCACTGATGACCGAGGTCTGTATTAGAGCTTAACTTCTCAGCACCCTGCTTTGCAAAGGGGTACCAGAGCAGTGGCAGCCCCAAATCCCCGCACAGATCTGGTCCTTGCATAGACTGCAGAGCCCCACATGGAGTGAGCCTCTATTGAGTGGTTTCTGCCCAGGAACCAAGGTAGTAGGTAATCTGGCCCTCAGGCTTTGCAGGGTGGCTTTGCTTCACCTCTGCAGGCAGCCCATGGAGAAGCAGTTTCTCTTGGAGGTTTGCCTGAGTGTGTGTCCTTGATGGAGGTCACCAAACTGGAGACAGTCCAGGGGACTCCTAGTCAGGAGCCACTTGCTTTTAGCCTTTCCCTGACTGCATTGGTCAGGAGGCCCTGGACCCATTTTGTAAGCCTGCTATCTAAGGATGGAATGTCTGCCATTGAGATGCATGCTTTTGTGAGTTTCCTTTGCCCCGCCCCTCCCCCACACCCTCTTTGGCTCACATCTCAGTTGTGAACCTTGGAAGCCATTTCCACCTCCTGTTGGTGGCTTCCTTCATTCAGATGATGTGTTTGTGCCCTTGTGCTGTCTTTGTCTCATAAGATTTAATAGATGTTCTCTTTAAACTATATTTAAAACGCGGTCTCCTTTTTACTCTACTGCATGTTCTTAACCATTTCTGCCCATCAAAAACTAGCTTGTGCTCTGATTTGGACTACAAAAGGAACTCCAATCTCAAATATAATTTACGGAGAACATTTATTAATTATTAAAAGAGACAAAGAGAATACAAAGACGCGGACCCATCACCGGATGGAGATCATAGTGCAGTTCAGGGAAACAGTCAAGTCGGGAATCGAATGAAATAAGATTGCAACAGAGGAAACGGTCACACGTTTCTGATTGGTGGAGCATCAGTACAGCATGTTATAAATGGGACTACAGAAGCAGGGACAGGACTGTAACTGAGCCACCTTCATTGCCAGATAGAGCATTTTACAAGATTGTTCCAAGTCCTTCTGACCCAGGCAGTCAGGGCTCAACTGCTAAGGCATGGCTCCTGACTATAGGACCCTCTCCATTACCTGGAGATCAGTGAATGGTGTTCACCTTCCCAGTTCCTCTGTCCCTGGGCCAATTTAATCTATTTCCTTGCTTGATGATCAGAAAGAATTCAATGGAGGCTTAATCTACAGCCATCTATCCTATAGCGCTTTACTCACTGGAGTGCTAAGACTTTAATCTCTAATACAGCTCCTGAGATTTGTGTCTGCGGATGCTGGACTTTTCCACTTGGAGTGTGAAGAGCCCCAGGGGGGGATGTTTCCCCTATAAGCCTCATCTCAGAGATTGGTTGCATTGATGGCTCATCTCTCTTTAAACTGCCACTTTCCCCCCTGCCGCCACCCTCTTATGATCCTTCTTGGCTCTTAGAGCTTGCTGGCCCAGATTTAATATCCACTCATATTTTTAATAGGGAGTTTTGGTTTCCTTTTACATCCTTTTGATTTGCAGGACCCAGCAATTATTTTACTTACTTATTTTCAAGTCATTTTATGTATTAATGTGGAGAAATAATAGGTCTTCCCCTGTAGTGTTTCAGTTTTGAAAATCCACAGGGCAGTTCTACTCTGTTCTCGGGGGTCACTGTGAGTCAGAATTGATGTAAGTTAGTGGCACATGTGGTCAAGGTCAGCACTTTTTGGTAATTTCAGTTATTTTATTTTCACAGTGACATAGATTGAAATCCATCATTTATCCTACTGGATACAGAAAGCGTTTGAAATATCCTGATGTTTATTAATTAACCAGAGGAATTTAGCTTCTATATTTTCCAGCTTATGCTTGAGTTGGTCCCCATCCTCCCCAACCCCCTCTCCCCACATGATTTATTTTGAAATCATTAATAGTGGACATACATCCACATCCTAATGGCTGCATACTGTGACTGAACGACCCTAAGTCTCATTTGCTAACCTGCTGACACTCGCCTCTATATTTCCATTGCTTAAGCTTGCTATTTCTGCATTGGTCCCCGGACCCACCAGATTCAAAATGTTAGTGGGCTGCTGCCCATGCCCATGTTGGATATCAGCAGGAAGTTCCCTAGCTGCTCCACCCCCCTTAGTCAGCGTGTACAGTTGTGATCGGAGGAGAAAAGTATTCCTGCCCGTTCGTGGTTTCTTGCTGTATAAACCAGAGTTCAAGTAGTGCGCTTGGGGCCCGATGGATTGAGCGTCAGCTGTTTCCTGGCGGCCAGCTCCAGTGAAGCTTTGCATTTGATCCTTTTCCCTGTGGCCCTGATTAATCTTTTGATTTACTTTTTTTTCATATGTTAGCTCTTCAATTTGTTTGCATTTGCTGTTCAAGAACTGAGTCCTACTAATAGCTCCTCCTTTTAAAATTTGTGTCATGATTATTTCTAATAGAAGGCAACCTCCAGATATATAACTGTTATATATAGTAAGATAGCATGTTATTTAAAATAAGATACCATTTTCTCTGTGCCCCACTGCATGGTAATGCTTGAATGTTCTAGCCTTTTATCCACGCGTTCTTGATAAGAGGCTTGTTTTGTCCACTGCGCTACAGTGGATTCTGTGAGTGATGTCACAGCACCTTCCACTCCTCCTTGGGGTTTCTAGGCTATAATCGTGCGTTACCAGATGGCCACTTCATGGAGCTGCCAGTCCTTTAACCACTGGAGCAGTGGGGCTTCTTCACGGACTAATTTAGATGGGCCACACTGACATGTTATTCATTGCAGACATGGTGATTCTTAATGGGAATTATATTTGTTTTTGATTTAGTCATAATTTCAATGTAATATCCATGTGTATACATAGACAAGAATATGTGATCATGTTCAATTTCCCCTTTGGTTAGGTGTCATGGAGTTAGTTCCAACTCATGGCTATGTCATGTGTTATAGAGCAGAACTGTTCCATAGTTTTTCTGGAGCATCATGTTTGTGGAAGCAGATCTCCTGTTCTTCCACAGTAATGCGGGCTGTTTACCCCCATCAAGCCTCAGGGGAACAGTCTAGTGCAAGCTGTTTGTGCCACCTAGAAACTTTGTCCCACCCCCCAAAACAAACTCACTGCCACACAGTCAATTCTGACTCATAGTGTTCCTCCATAGGTATCTGATAACAAAATCTATACAGAAGCAACCAGCCTCATTTTCCTTTTGCAGATGTGCTGGTGAGGTTGAACTGCCAGCCTGCAGAGTAGCAAATGATACCAGAATTCATTTTTCCCCCAAAGGAATGAACCAAATCAAGCATCTGCCATCAAACCCACACCAACTCCTGGGGACTCCATGTGAGTCAGAGTGCAGGGATGTTGCCGAGGGGTTTCAGTGACTGGTTTCTCAAGTGCATCACCCAGGCTTTCTTCCCTGGAGACTGAGTAGACACAAACTTCCAGCCTTTCCATGAACACCTATCCATGGTAACCATTATCATGCTCAAGGACATAAAAAACTAAGCAAGACACACATGTGTGTATGTACACACATGCCAGAACCTATGAAACCAGGCAATCTATCAAAGAAGGAAAATTCAAAACTACAAGGAGATTGAGTTTCTAACTATAACATGAAAAACCACACAGTTGAATTTGTAAAATTTGCAGGACCCAGAAAAATAAAGTCATTCTGTAAATTTTCAGCTGTCAAGTTTTTATGTGTATCGTACATATATACGGTAACCTAACTGGTCTCTTTACCATAGATAGAGAATAAAATTAATATCAGCTTTAATAGATCTTTAAGAGAGATGCTATATGTAAATAGCTTAGTATTCTTTCTGAATTATCATGGAAGATGAACAGGGATCCTAAATACTTTTAAGATGTACAATATTTGAGGAATTAAAAAAGATTTATGACATTATTCTATTTAGCATAATTTTGCACTGTTTAGCATAATCTATTAGGAAAAGATATGCAGTAGCTTCCAAATGGAAAAATTCCATTATTTTTATTCCATTTTCCCATGGCCTTTTTCAAAAACCCCTTGTGCATTCATGGCATGAAGGATTGGCTACCAATGAGCTCCTTGTATCTCAATTAAGTAATACTTGTTAAATATCAATCATTTTGCCTACCATTGGGTTCCATATGGTGACCGTATGTGGTTTCAGAGTAAAACTATTCTCCGTAAGATTTTCATTGGCTAACTTCAGAAGTTGTTGATTTCTTCTAAGGTTGCCTTCAGTCTCTAATCATTTGTTTGGTAGCTGAGCACTCTGTTGCTCACACTACTCAGGGACTCCATTTAGGGACCTGCATCTTGAAGTGTGAGTGCTTGCAGGCAGAGCCCTGTGTAGCCTGATGTGTCAGGAATTAGCTTCCCTTACAAATTGGTGGGCCTTTCTGGAGCTGCTTTTCTTTTTCTGTAGGTCTTTCATGAGTTCCTGTAATGATACTTTATTGTATGTGGGACACGTGAACAAAGGAGTCCTTTTGTCCAGTGGGTTAAATATTGGGCTGCTGACTGCAAGGGCAGCTGTGCACACTCACCAGAAATGTGCAGAGAAGATGAGTCTGCCTGCTCCACTAAAGATGTGCAGGCGTGGGAGTCCTACAGGGAGGACTGTGATAGCTCTGTGATAGCTCTGCTGTGAGTTGGACCAGATGTGGTGGCAGGGAGTTATGTGCGGACAATGCCAACCCTTGTTCTTGACCCCTTATTAGCTATTTAAGGCTAAATGCAATTTGATTCACATTTTTTGTGGACTCTTGTGAAGTGCAAAAAATAGAATATTTTTTGTTGACAGTTTTGGGAACTGATATATTAGTGGAGGAGAGTTTTTTGGAACATGCTATTTTTTTTAATCATTTACGTTGGGCTCAGACAACTCTTATCACTATCCATACATCCATCCACTGTGTCCGATGTCTCCCTTCACCCACTTTTCTGTTGTTCATCCCCCATTTGTCTTTAGTGATCTTATAGGGAAAGTGAGCACACAATGGTATGAAATTTTGGAACATGCTACTTTTTTATTGATTTCAATCTTTTTGCATTTCTTCATTGAAATCCCAACGACACACCTTTCTGACTTCCTTTATCCTTATAAAAATGTATTTGTTCAACCTGGGCTTTGACTATCCTTAAAACATAGCAAGTACATTTCTTCCTAATACCCTGTGGTCTGGTATTTTCTCCTCTAGGAACAAACTCTTTTGGACTACCCATTAGTTAATCCCATCACATCCTTCAAATCACTGTTTTCAATGAATGCAATTGATTAGACTACTAAGGGCAGATAAGGAAAACCACTTGTAAACAAAAGGGCCCCATAGGCAGGTACACAGAATGATTTCACAATGAAATCAGCTGAGAGAGTACCTGTTTTCACCGCCCCTCTGTATTGAGGACAGATGTTTGCTCTGGGTCCTAACTAGAGTAATTAATTAGAGGCATTTAAAAGGATGCTTTTCTTGTTGTTAGTTACCATCTAGTTTTCTCCAATTTATTACAACACTGTGCACCCATGGTGATGTAGTGTGCTATGCGTTGGGTTGGTACCCACATGTTCAGCCATTCAAAACCGCTCACTGGTCCACAGTAGAAGATGAGGCTTTCTACTCCCTTAAAGAGTTGCAGTTTCAGAAACGCGCAGGCCCTGTTCTACTCTGCTCTGTGGGGATGCTTTGAGTCAGAATTGACTCAATGACAGTAATTTTTTTAAAAAAAAATGTACACCAGAAAGAAAAACATGCCCTGTGACCTCCGTACTCTGACTTCAACATGGTCAGCTTTTATCTCTGAGACTGGAATGGTGACTTTGAGCTCTTCACATATTGGTCATAAACCTGAACGTCCTCATTTGCATTTCTTTTAACTATTGCCTCTTTTGTTTTACTTTCTTGCTGGTGCTTCTTCATGCTCCACTTATTTTCCAGTGTGGGAAGTTCCATGAATGCTTATTGCTAACGAGCTTTTCATTTAGTGGCTGACCATGGAGCTTCCCTCTCCGGCCCCTGAAGACCTAGGTGCTCTTTGACTCCTTAGCCTGTATGTTTGAGAAACGGAAATCGAACTGAGCATTTGCAAATTCATCACAGAACCTTCCCATGTTGTTAGAATTTCCTTATCACGCCAGGGTTCTCTGGCTAGTGTTTCCTAAAGTGATCATTTTATTTCTCCCTACACTAGCTCACGAAATGTAAATATGTATGTGTTAATGCTTAGGCTCCACCTCTGTTGCATTTCTCATACGAGTTATTATCATTTGGCCTTGTGCTTTTGTTCTTGTTATTTACTGTGGAGTGTTTTCAACTCATAGCCACCTCATGTGTCCAGGGTTGAACTGTTGGTTTTGGAATGGTGTGCCCTCTCAGAACACATTGGTCTGGTTTTGTTCTGATTTGCTCAATGGTTTTTTATTTGCTCAATCAATCTAATAATTTCTTATATGCAAGAGCCAGTTGTACGGCCCTGAGGCAAGCAGTATTGTCTGAGGGTCCTGGCTTTTCCAGGACAATGCGTTCCAGTTATCTGAATTGAATAGATTGTTTTCTTCGTCTCCTCTTTGTACTACACAGAAGATCCAGATCATCTCTGTAACTGATGACTGACAGAATAAAAAGCTCTGGGCATATGAACAGAAATGTAATTGCCAGGCATTTAGTTGTACACACATGGACCTGCATGCTGACCTGGTTCAACAAGTTTTCATTTGAGCAATACTGAAATTGTGAGTAATGTTGGTGACTTCAGCTCTATCCCATTGGGAGCAACATCTGTTTAAAAGTGAGTGACAAGAGGACTAAATGAGCCAATGTGGCCAAATCTTTTTGGAAATTGCCTCAGAATCGTGGTTGCTGAATAAATGCAGTGTTTTATCATGAACATGTTGTGTGAAAGAGGCCCTAGTGGTTCACTGGTTTAATCGATGCATTCCAGGCCCATCAAGGGAGGCCAAGGAGGCTGCGTGGGCCCATGAAGATTTACAGACTTGGAAACACTAGCGAGCAGTTCCACTCCCTGTTTTATGGTCAAAATGAGTTAAAATGTACTTGACCGCAGTCCATTTGGTTTTGGTTCATCATGAAGGAATGGGAAGGCTTTAAAACCCGGCACCCGATTCACTGCTGTGGATGAGATTTTGAAAGGCTTATTGGATCGACACTAGGTTACACTGTTGTAGCAGAATTGTGGAGTGACCGTGACAGCTCATGCGACTTTATGCCATAGCTAGTTGGCCATGCTGTGAAATCTTAGCATAAAGTGCAACCTTTTCTATGTTGTTGTTAGGTGGCTTCGTGTCCATTCCAGCCCCTAAAGCCCTCTATGTAACAGCGCGACACACTGCCCTGTCCTGCACCATCCTCACATGTTCCCACGTTGGAGCCATTGCGACAGCCCCTGTGTCGATCCATGTTGGCGAAGGCCTTTCTCTTCTTTGCCTCTCTCTCCCTCACCAAGCATCATGTCCTTCTCCAGGGACTGGTCTCTCCTGAAAAGATGCGGGAACAAAAGTATGACAAGTCATGGAGGCCAGTCCCACAGCTGAGAGAATGCTCGTGGTCATCATGTTCAGCTAGTCGGCCTTGCATGATCTGCAAATGTGAAAAAAATCTTTAAAAATCTAAAATGTGAAAAACATCTCAAAGCCTGGTATGTAAGTCCTAGTATCCTAACAGTTTAACATTGAAATGCACTGAAGTTCAGTCAACTTATAAGAAAATTGGAACCTAAGTACATTTTCCCAATCAGCAAAAAGGACATGCTATTATGATACTGAATATATTGTGCTCTTTTGTCAGTATATCCTATGAGCTTAGTGTGTATTGATGTGCGTATCCAGTATTTTTTGAGGGGAGCAGTCCATAATAATTACATGACAGTAGCTTTGTCTCAGTGGGAAAATTTTCAAGATATCTGCATATATTCTTTTTTTTAATCATTATATTACAACTCATCACAATCCATACATCAATTGTGTAAAGCACATTTGCACATTCATTTCCATTATCAATCTCAAAGCATTTGCACTTCACTTAAGCCCCTGGCATCAGCTCCTCATTTTTGCCCCTCCCTCCCCACTACCCCCTCCCTTATGAACCCTTGATAACTTATAAATTATTATTTTGTCATATCTTATACTGTCCAAAATGTCCCTTCACCCACTTTTCTGTTGTCAATCCCCCAGGGAGGCGGTTATATGTAGATCCTTGTAATCAGTTCGCTCTTTCCACCCCACCCTCCCTCCATCCTCCTGGTATCGCCACTCTCACCACTGGACCTGAATGGATCATCCACCTTGGATTCCTTGTTTCCATGTTCCTATCTGTACCAGTGTACAGAGGGTATCTATATTCTATTGTTACCTTTCACTCTTGCCCGGTTTCCCTTTTCAATAGCTTGTCCTATCTCATTGAAAATACAAAATACACAAGCGTGCAACTGCAGAGTGACTGGAAAGTAGGCGAGTAACATAGACACTCTATAGAAAATTTCATAATTCCCCAAATAATCATCTCTATCACCAGGTAATACGTCAGCTCTTGATCACGTAGAATTCTCCAAGAAGATACCATGACTCCAGGGCTTTGGGTCCCTACTTTGTTAGTTCATACCAGCAGCTCTCCAATGGCTAAGGAGGGGCGACAGGGAGAAGCACAAAGTCTGCAGTGTTTCCTAGTTGTCATCTTCCTTTCACCCTGTGCTTCCTGTTCTGATAAATATTCTAATTTCAATCCTCCCTCCAATGGAAGAGAGGATATGAATTTGGAATCGAGGCTTTTATTTTTGATCATTCATCTGATTTATGTGTTCTGACTGTTCTCTATTCTGAAACAGCTAGATAGAAATAAGGCTGCAGTTGGTCACAGACAAACTGTACAGAGATAAACTCATTATGCTAGAAGCATGCAGTCCTTGGGATAACAGGTAATTAGTGAGGGAGTGTGTCTAGTGCAGTGGTTCTCAACCTTCCTAATGCTGCAACCCTTTAATACAGTTCCTCATGTGTGCTCACCCCCCAACCAAAAAATTATTTTCATTACTGTAATTTTGCTACTGTTATGAACGGGAGAACCCTTTGAGAGGGTTGTTCAACCCCCAAAGGAGTTGCAACCCACAGGTTCAGAACAGCTGATCTAGTGGGTGAAGTGGGTTAGCTAAACCCTGATGGAAATCCTTAGAGCAAGACCCCTGTGTCTAATGCCCATGTGAAGTCTCTGTTTCCCCAGGACTGTCTTCTTCATCCTTTCACATAGTGGAATGCATGGTACCTTGCCAAGCCAGAATATACGGGATGTTTTAGGACACTGTGGCTGTTGAGGAGGTGGCTCTGAATTTCTCTGAGGAAGAATGGGCATTGCTGGACCTTTCTGAGAGGAAACTATAGAGACACGGGATGATGGAAACTTTTAGAAACCTGGCCTCAGTAGGTATGAATATTTTCATTAAAAACGGAAAGATGTGTGCGTGCGTGTGTATATGTATATTTGTGTATGTTTCATACTCAGTGATGCTATTGCAGTATGTGAGCTGAGTAATGGGAATACTTTGTTATATAAACAAGTGTAGTACTTTCCTCTCAGGAGCATGATGTCATGTTTCCCCATGAATATAAGGCTCTTAGTGTTATACTGATTTCTTATATCAAGTGTGACTATGAGTCTACTAAGTTTCCTTACGTGTTATAAATGTGAGTGTTGACCTTTGGTGCAGAGAGGCTATGTGTGCATTGTGCCTTGTAAGAGCTCTGTGTTTTTTCAAGGTTAACATGATAGCTTTATCTATTTATTATCTATTTATCCATTGTGTGTCAAGCACAGTTGTACATGTGTTACCTCATCATCCTCAAAACATTTGCTTTCTACTTGAGCCCTTGGTATCAGCTCCTCAATTTCCCCCCTCCCTGCTCACTGCCTCTCCATCATGAACCCTTGATAATTTATAAATTATTATTTTTTCATCCTTACACTGTCCGATGTCTCCCTTCACCCACTTTTCTGTTGTCCATCCCCCAGGGAGGGGGTTTTATGTAGATCCTTGTAATGGGTCCCCCCTTTCTGCCCCACCTTCCTTTCACCCTCATGATAGCACCACTCTCACCACTGGTCCTGAAGGCATCTTCTGTCCCAGATTCCCTATGTTTCAGGTTCCTATCTGTACAGTGTGCATCCTCTGGTCTAGCTGGATTTGTAAGAGAATTAGGTTCATGATAGTGGAGGGGAGGAGGAGCATTTAGGAAGTAGAGGAAAGTTGTATTTTCATTGTTTCTACACTGTACCCTGACGGGCTCGTCTCTTCCCTATGATCCTTCTGTAAGGGGCTGTCCAGTTGCTGACAGACGGGCTTTGGATCCCCAGTCTTCACTCCCCTTCATTCACAATATGCCCGATACTGATCCCATCGACACCTTGTAATCAATCCATAGGTTGTGTGCTTTTTCCATGTGGGCTTTCTTGCTTCTAAGCTAGATGGCCACTTGTTTACCTTCAACCCTTTAAGATCCCATATGCTATATCTTTTGGTAGCTGGGCTCCATCAATTTTCTTCACATTTTCTTTGCACACAGTTGTCTTCAGCTATCATCTTGGGAAGGTGAGCATCGTGGAATGCCAGGTAATAGAACAAAGTGTTCTTGCATTGAGGGAGCACTTGCATGGAGGCCCAATGTCCATCTGATACCGTAATACTAAACCTATTAATATATGCACCTAGATCTATTTCCCCACCCTAATATAAATATATTTACATATGCACATGCTTGTATTTAGACTTCTGTAAATGCTCTTTGTCTCCTAGTTCTTTCCTCTATTTCCTTTTACTTTCCTCTTGTCCCACTATCATGCTCTGTCTGTAGTTCAGTAATTTCAGGGTTTCAGTAATTCTTCTCAGTTACATTGCCTTGATCAATCCCTACCAGGCATCTTACACCCTCCTTGCCACTTATTTTGTGTCAGGGGAAAGGCCAGACCCTAACACATCACAGCGGGTCGGTTGGTGCAATTGTACAGTGATAATAAATAAAGATTATAGTAAAGTCATAGGGAGCATGAGAGATAGAAGAGAGATTGTAATAATGGAGTCAGACACATTTCATAGTTGCATGTTCACCTCAGCCTCACTTGGTAGTCCACATGGGGAGAGAAATATTTATTGCTAACCAAGGCTTTTATATCATCTGGGGATGTGCAGGCCCCCTAATTACAGGTGAAGAAATCCATCACAGGAAAGTGTTGTGCTATAGGTAATATAGTAATGAGAGTGGGATGCTGTAGGGGTTCATATGCTGTTGGAAGAGGAGGGAGTAAGGGTGTGCATGTGACAAGATGGGCGGACCCGAGATTCAGCATGGCAGCCTAACTTTGGATGTCACTGAGCAGGTTTGACCTGTTCTCTGGTTCACTATAGAAATCATTATCGGTAAGGTGTACTGTAAACCCACCTTGCAGGGTCTAAATTGAAGCCTTTAGGGGGAAGTATCCCATTGTCCTTAACAGCAGGGATGGGCCCTATATGTGGTGGGACTAGACAGTCCTCTGACAGCTGATTGCCTTCAGGGAGGTAACTTGACAATTATTTACCATTAATTGTGAGCAGTGTCCTAAGTCTAACATATATTTGGGGGAGATGACTTGGAGAAATCTTTCTGTTTCCCACTATTTTGGATCACTTATTGATTGTTCCCTTTTCCCTGGGTTGGTTAACACCACTTTCTTTCCCCCACCTCCCCTTCTCCCATGTCATGCTCCCCGCCCCAACCATGGGTCCTGTTGCTTTCTCCTCCAGATTGTTTATCTGGCCTATATTATCTAGTTAGAAGTGCAGATATAATATGCACACACACACACACATACACACACACACACACAAGCACACATACACACAAAAGAGCAAAACAAAATGACAAAAGAAAACAAAACAACAGCAACAAGAAAAAAAGGGAAAAAAGAGAAAAGCCTGTAAAAAGTTAGAGGTCTGTATGTTGACCTTTAGGAGTGCTTTTCTGTGGAGTCTGATGGGGTGCCACGCCCTGGCCCCCGAGTCTAATTTTGGTACTCTTGGGACTTCCTTGCTCTACTTCCCTTGCTGTTCTGTTGCACAACACCCTTAGTGTTTTGCCTGGGTGTGGTGGGGTCAGATCAGATGCAATTCCCAAACTGTCTCCAGTGTTGTCCCCTATAGGGCTATAGGTCAGTGAGGGATGTCATGACTCATAGTCGGGGCAGCCATAGTGCTTCTTTTTGCATGGGCTGCTCAGAGCAGGCATATTGTCCTCAAAGCTTGGTGGGCCAGGATGTGTGCTCCACTCTCTCTTCCTCCCCCTTCATTTTCTCCCGTGTGCTCTGATCAGACATGTCCCTTTCCCTGAGCTGTAGCTTCAGTGTTGTCCTCTGAAGTAAATTCTTCTGGGGGGAGGGGCAGCTGTCCTCTTAGTTGGGATTGGGGCTGGCCCCTCTGATATTTTTGTTATAAATAGATTTTCATCCACCAAAATTCCACAGACCTAGAGGAGCATAGGACTGGCTCAGTGTCAGGGAATTGTTGATTATCTTTTCACACTTTCCTTGTGATGTGTTTTTCTCCAAGAGCAGCATGTCAGGTACACCTTTTCGCCCTCATATGACACTAATGTGATGGGGATCTGCCTTAGACTGGGTTCTCTAGAAAAATAAAACTATAGACACTGACATATGCATAAGAGAGAGCTTTTCATCAAGAGAACATCCCAGCCCAGTCCAACTGAAGCCCATGGGTCCAATGCTACCTAGAGCATCCTTGGCTCAGTGTGTTCAAGTCCCCAAACTTCAGTTTTTGGGTGAGCATCAATCCTATCTGTTGTCCAGCTTGATATATGTGTGTGTATCACATACATATATGTGTGTCTATATAGTCACTCTAATATTATATGTGCACACGAATGCCTTGGTTTAGTTTATTAATTCATCAGTATATGAGGACCTTCAACACTACAGAAAACTACAGGACTCTAAATTCCTGCTTTCATCACAGAATGGGTGGAAACAAATTCCCTGTTTCAGGGTTTTAATCTGAATACATTTGTACTTCCTTTTCTGTAAGATAAATGCTATAATTTTGATCATGCTGTATTTCTTTTTTTATTAAATCACTTTATTGGGTCTTATAGAACTCTTATCATAATCCACACCTCCATCCATTGTGTCAAGCACATTAGTACATTTGTTGGCATACTCATTCTCAAAGCATTTTCTTTCTACTTGAGCCCTTGCTGTCAGCTTCTCATTTTTATTCCCCCCTCCTCATGAACCCTTGATAATTTGTAAAGTATTATTTGTTCATCTCTTACACTGCCCTATGTCTTCCTTCACCCACTTTTCTGTTGTCTATCCCCCTGGGGAGGGAGTTATACGTAGATCATTGTGATAGGTTCCCTCTTTCTCCCCCCACCTTCCCCTTCCACTTCTGATTAACAATTAATAGTTAGGGAGTTAAGTACCAAGAGTTATTTCAGCATGTTTAAATGTAGCCTACAATGTTTTAGCATTTATTAGCTATTCATGGCATATCGTGAATATTTTATGGATGTGATAATTAAATTATGATTAAAGGAATTTTTATGTCTTTTTGGAAGCCTCTTCCTTAAAAAAAAGTGAACCTGGTAGCTCTAGTTAGAACATACAGTCAATTTTTAATATCACTGGTAAAAGTGGACATTTATGGTTGTCCTTTTTCTGACGTGGGGTGATGTTTTTTCAAGTATGACCTTTTCTTTTTAGGAATGTATATTAGCATATTAACATTTTGAACTATATTTGTTTTATGTTAGATTTGTAGAGTTATTTTTCCTTAGCATGAAAAGTCTTTGACTTTGTTTAGTAAGTTTTGTGTCTATTTAGATTATTAATTCTTTTTTACATTAATTGGTATATATTACAGTGCTCATTTTCTTATATTAAATCAACTCTAGGATAGATTCTACTTAATTATCATGTGTAATTATTTTCATGTGTTTTCTGACTCTATTCCCAATGTTTTCAAGAACTTTTTCATGTAGATCCATTATCAATATTGCTCTACAGTTTTCTTGAAGTATCATTATCTGACCTTGTTTACAGGTTATTACTGGTCTCATAGAAAATATTAGTAAGGTTACTCTGACAATCCTTGTTATGTTTCACCCAATAACGTGAACTTAGACAAAAAGAATAAAGCGTCTATTCATATTGCGCGAATACTCTCCTGTCTAGCTGCCAGAATCTTCGACTTTAATCTGTCTTACAGTTAGCCTTGAAGTTTCTCATGGAATTGAATTGTGATTCAGTTGATTGTAAACTTTCTGAACATCCTGAAACCCACTCGACTCTCATAGATCACTTGCTCTGGCTGGATCCTCTGGCCTTGCAGCAGACCCCTCAGTGTAGAGTGATAAATGATTTACACCCCTCTTGACGGGACAAATCGTCACTCACACCTGAGACTATGGATGGGACATCCTTGAACCCAAGCCAATAAGCCCACTACTACAATGTGTGTTGTTTGCCATCAGTCAGCATTACCTAGAAAGCTTGGAATCCAGAATTTAGGTCAAGATGACAAAATGGTTTGATCAGTCATCTCTTTTCTGGATACATCTTGCATTTTTAAGCATCTTCCCTCACCTTGGCTCTTACCATGACCCCTTGCCATTCCATGACTGTAAGCTGCAGTCTTTCCCAAAGGCTTTAAAATCGGACATCTGTAAACACAAGAGCTTAAGAGAGTAGCAAATAAGGATTCCCCTGGCTTGTTTTCTTGTTTAGAATATCTCTATCTTGGCCAAGGTACCTCTAGGATGTGCTATTGGTGTCGCTCTGTCTCTTGTTGTCCACCTGTACAAAAACTTTCTCTAGTTACTACACTATTGTGCATAAATGGGCTACCCAACCATAGGGATTTCTTCACACAATAGATATTGTAAAGAATACCCAGGATGCAAGGGGATTGGAGTAGGTTTTACTTAATGAGAAGCTCAGCCTGAGTTGGAGTGGCAGATATGAGCGTGATTCAGCTTGATCACTTTCACCAGATATGTCAAGGGTTTTGGTCTGAGGTTCCGTTATGGGCTTTTAAAGAACATTCTTCATAAAATATTCCGTTCTTCAGTTAGATTGCTGGTGAAAAGAAGATATTTACCTTCAATGGAGCTTGAGAAATTTGAGGCCTTCAGTACTTCCACTTTGTGGATCCAAAGTTGATCATGATATTTGGGAAATTAGTAAAATTGCTCTGCAAAGATAGAGTGGGCCCTTGTTTAATGCAAACCCTCAGCTTTGAGCAGGATTTTGATCCCAGGTGGTGGGGGTGGTCACTATTTAGCGCAAGAAGTACAGGCCAAGAAAGTGATATGCCTTTTTCAACATTGCCTCCTCTTCTGTTTCAGAACAAAGATTTGCCACAGAGAAATACAGTCCAGTCTAGGGAGCTAGAAATCTGGTACTAGTGTCTTGCACATTGAAGCATGACAAGGAAGGACTTCAACTTCTGACTGGGTCGTGAACCAAATCCATTCACCTGACTCCAAGCAGGGTGAGCATCCCTGGGGTTCCTGGGGTCAGCACTGGGCAGAGGAGTTTGAGGGGAAGCAGGAGGGATCTGAGCTTTCTGGGGTCTGAACCCAGGAAACACCAGTGTACAAGAACCCAGGCTGCCCCATTGGTCGGGGTCCGAGCAATTTGCGCATCTCCCGGAATGATAGAATTTGCTGATAATGTAACCATGTATAATTGTATTAGAACTTAAATTGTGAGCACTCCAATTTGCAAAAGGCGGGTGGCATAGTGGTTACAGATTGGACTGCTAACTGCAAGGTCAGCAGTTCAGAATTACAAGTCACCCCTGAGGAGAAAAACAAGGTTTCCAATCTTGGTAAGAGTTATAGTCTCCGAAATCCACAAGGGGCCATTCCACCTCCCTTTAAAGGGTCACTGTAACCAGAATCCACTCTGTGGCACTGAGTTGGGTTTAAGGTTTGCATTGCTGATGACAGTGACAACTCTGTCCATTTGCTGCCTCCCCAGTTTGATTAAGCCTCCATTGAATTCCTTTTGATAATTAGCCAAGAATGTAGATCATCTTACCCTTGCGGAAAATGCCTTACAAAATAGATTGCCTGCACTCCTCTCCATCCATCCCCCTCCAAGGGCCTGCCTAGATGTATCCTTGATGGAGCTCACCTAAGCGAGGACAGCACAGGGGCCATTGTTATGAGTCTGGCCTTGATTGCCTCAGTTTGAAGGCCCTGGACCAATCTTTTAAGTCTTTCTATCTAATAATGTGCATGTCCCAATTATGGTCCCATTCCTGCTGCTGCAGTCCCACCTGTATCTGATGTATTGCTTTGCCACCAATCATGATCTGTGACATGGCCTTTTGTTCTGTGTCCTATTTATCTAGGGTCCCGACTCTGAATCCTCAGTTGCATTTGAACTGCTAATGGCTTCCTTATCTATATGATGTGTGCGTATCTTTTGTTGTCTCTTAAAGTTCAATAAATGCTCTCCTCAAATTATATTTGACAAAGAAGTCACTTTTCCACCCTAACACACAATTTAGCATCATCAGTGCCTCAAGGTACAGTTCTCTGGGACAGCATCTTGACAGCCGTACCTGCAGGTGAGGTCAGGCCCTACAACCCCCTGGCTTCTGTCCTAAATGTACAAACATTACAAAGTTCTCTTAGTTCTGCGGATAAATTCTCTCTCTGCACCTTAGCCTTATACCAGACACACTTAGCTCTATGTGGGTTGGCAAATCTAGTTCCCCAGATAAGAACTCAAATGTACCCCTATTTCACCTCTAACCTCCTGCCCAAAGGCACTTAGCTCTCTTGTTCTGTGGTCTGGGAATGCCACTGCTCTGTCTCAGGCTTTTGGTTCTGCTGCCACCATGTCTCTGTTGCTGCTTCTTCCCTTCATGTCCACTCTTGTGTCACAGCTGCCTGTCTGCTGGATTGAAGAATTTCTGTGAAAGAATCTGGGATCTAAAGGCCCCTACTCCTGGTTCTTTTTTTTTTAAAGTCATTTTATTAGGGACTCATACAACTCCTAATACAATTCATACATATATCAATTGTGTAAAGCACATTTTTACATTCGTTGCCCTCATCATTCTCAAAACATTTGCTCTCCACCCAAGCCCCTGGCTTCAGGTCCTCAATTTTTCTTCTCCCTCCTCACTCCCTCCTCCCTCATGAACCCTTGATAATTTATAAATTGTTATTTTGTCATATATTTCTGTGTCCCATTTTTCTGTTGTATGTCCCCCAGGGAGGAGGTCACATGTAGATTCTTGAAATAGGTTCCACTTTTCCAACCCAACCTCACTGTGCCCTTCAAATATCACCACTCACACCACCAGTCCTGAGGGGATTATCTGCCATGGCTTCCCTGCATTTTCAGTTCCCATCTGCACCAGTGTACATCCCCTGGTCTAGTCAGACCTGCAAGTCAGGATTCAGACCATGACAGTTGGAGGGGGGGAGGAAGCACCCAGAAACTTGATCAAAGTTGTATTTTTCATCGTTGCTACATCACACCCTGACTGTTTCATCGCCTCCCCAAGACCCTTCTGTAAGGGAATGTCCAGTGGCCTACAAATGGGCTTTGGGTCTCCACTCCACACTCCCCCGCTGATTCACTATGGTAAGACTTTTTGTTCTGATGATGCCTGATACCTGATCCCTTGACACCTTGTGATTGCACAGGCTGGTATGCTTCTTCCATGTGGGCTTTGTTGCTTCTGAGCTAGATGGCCGCTTTTTTACCTTCAAGCCATTAAGATCCCAGATGCTATATCTTTTGATAGCCGAGCACCATCAACTTTCTTCACCACATTTGCTTATGCACAAATTTGTCTTCAGTGATCATATTATCGAGATGAGCGTGCAATGTAATGACTCTTCTCCATCTATCTTGATTGATAATTTGGCTTGGTAGCGTATTCTTGGGTTTGCATTGTTTTCCTTCAATTTTTTGAAAATGTTACTCCACTCTCTCTTCTTCATAGTTTCTGCTGATAGGTCTGATCATATTCTTATTTGGGAACCTTTATATATGATTGCTTGTTTTCCCGTAGCTGCTCTCGTGATTTTCTCCTTTTCCTCAAAGTTGGATAATTTAACTATTATGTGCCTTGATGACTTCTTCTTGGGATCCAGTCTTGCTGGGATTCTTTCAGCTTCCTGAATGGTTGCCTTGTTTTAATTCACTAAGCTGGGGAAGCTTTCCTCCAAGAATTCTCTCACTACTGTTGCAGATGACTTCTTTGTTGTGTCTTCCTCCAGTAAGCCAATAATTCTAATGATGTACCGCTTCATAGCATCAGACTTAGTTCTTAAGTTTTCTTCAGCTTCTCTGATGATCTTATTAGATTTTTGTTCTCGTTTGTTGAAGTCTGCTTGGCTGTCCTCCAAGTCACTGATGCGGGTCTCTGATTCTTCCAGTTGCTTGTCGAGGTCCATGAGTGTGCTACTGGTTTTTTTATCTCCTCCCTAAGCTCCTGTATTTCTCTTTGATTTATGGTTTTTACCTTTTCTATCATTTCATCATTTTTCTGTCTTGTTTCCCTCATATCCCCTGACTCCAAGTAACATTCTGAAAATTTCTTTCTGTGGCAGCTCAATGTCTGCTTCCTCTATGCATGCATTATGTTCAGGACATCTTCTGGCTTTGCCTTTTGTTCCTCTCCTTTTTTTGTTGAGGTTTTTGGGGCTGATGGCTGCTTGTGTTGCGTTGTTTTAGATGAGCCAGGTGCCATTTTCCAGGGAGTCGAAGAACACTGGCTCTCTCTGGGAGACTTTGAACTGCCTATAGCTTATTTCACTATGGAATTAACCTACCACTTTGTCCTCCTGTGGCTTCCCTCTCGGGGGAGTGACCCAGAAGAGTTGCCTGCTTTGGTGTTGCAGAGGTTGGGCAGAGGCTCCTGCAGTAACTTTTGTTGAGGAGTGTTGGCCGAGCTGCCTTATGCCCCACAGGCACAAAGGCTGGAAGGAGTTCCCTAGTCAGAAGTTGAGCAGAGTATCCCCTGTTGGGGGCCAGCAGGGATTTTTCCAGCCTGCTAACTACACAGGGTGGAGCTCACCTAGCTGCGTGTGGCTCAGGTGTAAATGCCCTAAGCTAAGGGAGTGGTCTGGAGGTTAGCAGTAGAGTGTGAGAGACCAAGAAAGAGGAAAAGAGGAGAAAAAAAAGTTAAAAAGCAAGCCAAATGTGCCCATGAGGGGTGGGGGAGGGGGAATATAGTGAAGAGATGGATAGAAAGCAACAATGTAGCTGAGCCCTTATCCAGGCCAGAGGAGCTGCAAGGGTTTAATCCTTGTTCGGAGGTGGTAGCAGCAAGCTGTGGCTGTGTTGAGAAAAGGCCGCTGCACAGCCCTCCAAGACTGATAGGGTGACAGAGAGGAGATGCAAAGGTCTAGTGCCTGCCCCAAGGCAGGTGGTGGCAAACTGTGGCTGTGTTGAGACCAAGCAGCCCTACAGGCTCCAAATGGTCCTGGCTCTGGCAGAGACAGTGGCGGGGCAAAGGTCAAGCCCCAGCCGGCCTTCACTGAAGTAAACCAAAAGCCCCCAGCCCCTCAAAACCCCATGGGTCTGTGCCTACTTGTCTTTATGATGCTCCTCCTGCATTCCAGCAGTGTTCAGTTATCTCTAAGTAACTCTTCTGGGCTGAATTCTGTGGAGTTCCTCTGGTGTTTGTTACTCCTTCGCAATCTTGCCGGAAGTCCCCCTGGTTCTTCTTTTTTGTTGGTAGTGAGATCCCTATTTCTGTCTCTGAAATAACTCAATTAGTTGTAACATGAATTCCAAAGTAACTAATCTGTAGGTTAGGTTTCAGACAGTTTATTTACATAACCACAAGGCACAATTGTACCAATGTATTGTTGGCCAAGCTGCCCGATTGTCTTATATGACAGCCCCAGTGGGTTTCCAAGACTGTAACTTTATAACGGAGTAAAAAGCCATGTCACTCATGCTTTCGAGGAGAAATTGGTGGTTTCCAATTGCTGACCTTGCAATTAGCAGCCTGACAGTAACCACTATGAGGGACAACTTTTCCTCGTTCACATTGGCAGGCGACAAACCCAGGTAAATAATTTGGAAGAAGTTAAGGGGGCATAGCTAGACTGTGTACTTGTATAGACCACCTGTCTGACTCAGTGATTCTCAACCTTCCTAATGCTGCGACCCTTTAATGCAGTTCCTCATGTTGTGGTGAAGCTCCAACCATAAAACTACTTTTGTTGCTACTTCATGACAGTAAGTTTACTACTGTTATGAATCAGGCAACCCCTGTGAAAGGGTCCTTCAACCCCCAAAAGGGTCTCAACCCATAGGTGGAGAACCACTGATCTAACTGCATTAGGTACTACAAATAATGGTATATTAAAAACATTATCTATATTGGGATTCAAAAGTGCACTCATTATTGGGGGATATATACTTCTTCATTTACATTTATATGTAATTTATATATGTATAGATATAAATTTCAATCTAATAAATGTCATATAAATGTTTATTATGGAGCCTTGTTTTTGACATGTGTTAAGTGTTGGACTTCTATCCTCAAGGTCAGAGGTACACACCCATTAGCATCCTGTCATGGCTTTAGAATCTTGGAAGCTCTGTACAGCAGTTCTCCTGTGTCCTATCTGCAGCTTATATGTCTAACTCTACTTGATGGTGAGTTTAAAAGTGTTTCTAAAGTTATTTTACAATTTATAGTTCTCCTATAAAATAATCTTTAGTTTATAATAGCTCTTTATATATCCCATGTAAAATGTTTCCAGATGCTTTAATTAACATAATCATCTTAAAGGTTCATTGATTTGTCATTCTCCTTGAGAGTCACACAGTAAGGAATTGGTAGTTTGTATGCTGTGGGGTAGGGATCCAACTCTTTGTTTATTTTTTTATATTTATATTTGATTGCCCAATCTCTATTTGTTATAAAATAATCTTTTATTCACATGTGTGAACATTATGAGTTTTAGATTTTATTGCTCATGGTATAAGCATGGTTCCCATTACTCAATAAGGGCACTGTTAACAGTATTGGGGACTTTGGGTGTTTAGAAGAAGGAAAGAACAGTAACAGCACCTGGACCTATTGGTTATGTGTTACACTGTATTCTCCCATCAGCCTGCCGATGGTGCATCACCAGCAGCTTAGAGGAAGGAGGAAGAGTGCCTTGTATTATTACTTTTGGGATTTCCTCACGAGAGATTGAAATTTGTGAGCATCATTAGAGCTGATCCAGATAAGACAGAGCATCCCAGTTGCCTGTAGTGTCCTAAGGACCAAAGAAAATGGCCAAGGCTCAGGTGCTTCGGATGTGTTTTATCCTTTTCTGTATTTTCTACTGGAATTGTAGGAGCCTGTATAATACTGATTCAGTTCATTGGAAAAGCAGAAATTTGAAATAGTAGAACTTAGAGCTAAACTTTTACTCTGATTTCAACATTTGGCTGGAGAAGATTAGGAATATATTGATCATAGGATCAACAATAAACTATTGACATTGAACATAATGTAGCACTGAGGATTCTTTGGATAACATTATCTTCCAGCTCATAATTTATTATTCTATGGCCAGCATATCTTTCAAATTATATGCTATACATGGTTTTTAAGGAGAAATAAAATCACTTCTTTAGGAGAGTTCAGTAGTCCATGGGATTTTTGTTTGAGTAACTTTCTTTAATGCTTATTTCTGAAGGTGATATGTTAAATACTCTCCCACACAGCAGCATTCTCATCAATGCATCTAAAATGGGTCTTGTTGCATTAGTGGTTTAAAAATGAGACAGCATCTCACCTCCTCTAACTAGAGATGCAGGAGAGAGAATTAACTGTCAACATCAGCTCTGATTCATATGAGGCAGAGCTTAGACAGACCTGTACCCTCCAATGGTTTTCCAGTCTGACACCAGTATCTTTGCCACACTCCTCTCCTACTCAGCTTATTCTTTTTTTTTTTTTTGCAGTGGCCATGGACTAATTACAGTCCAGAGTCACAGGTACAAGTTTTTCTCAGTAACAGAGTATAATTTGGTATCAGAATTAGTAGGCTACACATTGACTTTCATATTAAAGAACCATGTAGGCACATTTGTTCTTCTTCAGGGAAGGCCTGTTTTCCCTGTCCCCTATCAGACATTTTTCCTTCTAAAGATAGGCTCATTTCTTAGTTCCATCTTTATATGGTCCTCTCAACTACTTTTGGATATCCTCTTCTTGATCTTGCCTGCCTGTCCCACTTTCTTGGCTGAAAAGCCCTTTCTGGACCTGACACCATTGGCTCTGTCACTCTGTCCCTTCTGCCCTGGTCATTGTCTCCATTGGTGCAGCTCTTGACCCATGAATAGTACAGTTCATTTTGCAGGAGCAGCAGTAGACCCATCCCTATGTGGTAGAGGTTCAAGATGGTCCATGATTTGCTCAGCAACATCTCACAAAACTCAAAAGTCATCAAGTAAATAAATCGCTCTTCAAGATGTGGAAGCTGGTGAGTTCCAGATCTATATAAAGGTCAGGAATCAGTCTGTAGGTTTTTCCTCATTGATTTGTTTATAAACGCTGATGAACCAGATCATCAGGTCAGACCACAGTCCACTGCCTCACAAAGAGAAGTTGTTGAATCTCGTCAGCTAATAGGTTGCAGGGGCTGAGGAACCCAAATTGGAAGGTCAGACAGCAAGCTAATGGCTCATAGAGTGGAGGAAGCTCTCAAGTCAGGTCACACAGGCAGCTCATAGTTGCCATTCAAGGAAATGCCACATTAATTTTTTGGAAGCTGCAAATCCCTAATCCATGGGTTCATTCTGAACTGTGTGGCTGCAGGGGCTAATAAACCCAAATCAACAGCTCAGATGACAGGATAATACCTCACTGTCTCCTCTCAAACCATGCCTGCAGGCAGTTCTCTCTCTCCCTCTTAATATGTTGGCTTCTTGGGCCAACCCAGCATCTTCCCTGCCTAGGCAAGATTAGGAAGGCTCCAGAGATCCACCCAGCAGAATTAGGCTGGGGGCGCCTTGGAGAGCATGTGGTGAAAGATGGCAAGTTCAAGAGGACCTTGCAATTAAAGTTAAGATAATTCACTCCAAAGGTGGCTGAGGAGAATTTGTCCTAAGGTTGTCAAGAGGAGCTTGTCCTAAGGTGGCCTTTAAGAGCTTAGAAAGTTGTTCTGCACTCAGTAAGGGAGATAATGTCTATGAACATTCTGATCTTGGTTCTGACTTATAGCTTCTTGTTCCTGATCCCGAGTTGTACCTTGTTCATTAATAGACCACTTTGATCTATTGAATGTTGTGTGACCACAGCAACAGATTATCAAACCCAGAAGTGAGACAGAGTGGTGTGGAAGGATTGACTTGTTTTAGAGTTGACAAAAAGTGTTGGAGAGTTGAGGTATGTTTGACCTCCCCCATCTGCACTGTTCCCAGTACTTATTGCCACTGAAGGTACCGAGCCTCTAATAATGGTGATGCTGGTAGAAACCCTAATGCCATTTAATAACAAATAGGTCTTTATATACCTTGTGTGATTATAAAGCTGAGCTATTTCTAGAACATTCAGATAATGTCACTGGAACTCAAAATTCTAATGTTAAGAGTGGGTGCATTATTTTCAGGCACTGGGGTCCCCAACACTCCAAAAGTGATCCTCAGGAGTGACATTGCAATTGTGAAAATATTAAAAGACAGAGAGCAGACAGCTGGACACAGGGGCTCTCTTCCCATGTCAGGCCTGAGAGAGTGAATATATTTTCCTGTGGGTATATATAATGGAGCTTACAGGTCTTTCCATAAGGCGTTCGTGTCATGCAGTTAGCATGTACATAGTTAATGGGTCATATCATAAGCGGGTAAAATTCTAAACAAGCAAGATGCTGAGTTACCATCTTGACCTAGTGTTAGTTGACTTCAAACCGGCCCTGTGCCCTCCCCAGGTGTTTGCTACATTTATGTTGGGCTGGCTCTAGAACCTGATTGCTCAGATATACAGATAACCTTCAGGCATAGTGAAGTAGCCAGGTACAGAAATGATTCCTCTACTATGGGAGCTCCTTTAAGCCTGCTCCTTAATGTGGAGCTAGCTATTGTGGGGGCACAGTATTTGAGCTGGAGAATGTATTTGAAAACATTTATTTCTCAGAACACTGGAGATCTTTCTAAAATTAGGGCTAGTTTTCTCGGCTGATGGTCGTGAATGTAGAAATAAGGTAAAATATTTTGTACCAAGTCCTCAGTTAATGACGCATTATGGAATGAACTACCACAAGAGTTTTTATTATTGTTTTGCTTTTTTTACTGTAAGATATATATTTTTAAAATCTTCAAATGGAAAATACTTCATTAAGTAGACCCCTCTTACTACAGGAACCACTGACATTCAACGATGTGGCTGTAAAGTTCACCCGGAAGGAATTGCAGCTCCTGAACTCTGCTCAGAAAACCCTATATCAGGATGTGATGTTGGAGAACTATCACAACCTGGTTTCCATTGGTGAGGAGAATTCTCAAGTCATTGACCTCGTCACTGGCTTTTCCTGTCTTATATGTTAAAAACTTTGCGGTGTTTGTGGTATTCTCAAAGAGGTAGATTCTCATTGCATTGTCTCATCCTAGGTTAGTGGGTTAGGTCTTCTACCCTTGAAAGAATGCTATTTACTTTGTTCCTTTGAACATTATTTTTCTAGAAATACAAAACTGCAGTCTTTACAAACTTTACGTTAATTTTGGTGTGTCCAAGATTCTCTAATTTCCCATATACAGGTTATCTAATTGTCACCCCAGAAACTTTCTCTCAATTGGAACAAGAGAACTGTGTTTGGTATTA
The DNA here is from genome assembly GCF_050624435.1 of Tenrec ecaudatus. Lineage (NCBI taxonomy): Eukaryota > Metazoa > Chordata > Mammalia > Afrosoricida > Tenrecidae > Tenrec > Tenrec ecaudatus. The sequence continues at coordinate 415,835 of NW_027459493.1, forward strand.
GAAGCAAGCTATAGTGGAATTTTCTCAGATGCATGGTCAAAACACCATAAGGGGAATTGGCTGGGGTAGTTGATTGAACAGGGAGAAGGCCTCATATCTATGAAAGGTGTCAGAAAATGCATAAAAGTGTGTGCTACTTTGTATGTGAGAGTTCACTTGTCCAAGATGTTGAGGGAAGTACACCTGTAGCTCTTATGAGATTAGATGTCCATTTTCTTGTTTTACACTATGTGTGTTTGCTTCCATAATTTTCTTTAACATTCTGAAATTTTCCCTTCTTTTATGTTTCCACTTTACTATGAAAATCTGTCTTGCACGCTTCTCTCCAAACAGAGAACTCTGAATTAGTAACTGTCCTCTGAATACAGCACATTCCTCCCCTACTGAGTAAGAATGGATATCCATTTGCACTATGCAGCACCATCTTGCATCTTGAGCTCCCACCATAAACGGGTCTCCTTTGTGCTTCCTTAGCTTCCCCCCTTGGAGTTTCTCTAAAGATTTGGTGTCCATATTCTCATTTGGTGTCCTGTTCCTTTAAAGTTTTCTTCATGCAGGTGATGTCAGTTCTTTCTGTTTTCTTAGAGAGATGGTCAATTTGCCTTCTCTGTTGGAATTCTTTAACAGACATATTTCCCTATATTTTACTCCTTTTGGTGTAATATATTTATGACTTCTGTTGTTTCCAGGTATCTAAAATCATCTTCCTAGCAAGAAAATTATCAGCTTAAAGTATACTTTAGCACTGTACCTTACATTTTTTTCTACCTGTAAGATTTTTTTAAGTTGTCTGTTCCTCCAATAATTTTTGTAAGTGGAAAGGGCATGTTTTTTTTTAATTAAGCAATGTCTGCTATATATTTCTTACTATGTAGTGTCCCTTCCTTAGGCCCACCCCTTCTTTAAAGGTCCAATACACGAAAGATGACTGTTGCTGCTTCTAAAGAACATTTTTGCAGTATATTCCAATAGGTTTTATTGCTGTTATTCAAACAATGCATAGTACATTCAATATTGCTCTCTTTTCTTTTCTGTCTCTTGAGTAGCCTTTTGGTTTCCATGTGTAAGTTGCCTTTCATGTCATCCCACATCTCATCTGGTCTCTGTCATTAGTCTTCAGTCAGACTTTTATTCCTCATGTTTATTCTTTACATAGTCTCTAAGCTGTGCTCTAGCTACTTTGGCTAGCTTCTACTTGGATTTGAGCAATTTATGATCTGTTCCACAGTTAACCCCTGGGCGTGTTTTGACTTATAAGCTTCTCCACCATTTCTTTCTGTAGATGTGGTTGATTTGATTTTCATTTGTTCCATTCCGGAAAATCCATATGTGTAGTTTCCATTTCTGGTGTTTAATAAGGAATTTGCTATGAATTCATCATTAGTCTCAAAATGTTATCAGTGAACCTGTGTGTCATTTCTGTTACTAAGGTCACATTTTCCAACTACTGCTACTTTCCCCAAATTTTACACTTATCAGTGTGTATGATTGTTTGGTTGATCAATGTCAGGCTGAAAAATTCATGTGAAAATTTCAATATATATTTTTAAATATTTTATTGGGAGCTCTTATAGATATCATAACTTCCCATAGTTCAATTACATGGAGCAGTCCTGTACAATAGCTACCACAGTTTGAAAACTTTTTCTTCTTTAATTCCTTGATATCAGCTCTCCTTTATCCCTTCTCCCCTCAATTTCATTATTGTGGTGGTAAACAGAACCTGGATGAAAGTGTGAGCAGCAGCCTTATATCTGTACTCCTGACCACAGGGCTTGGAAGACCAGTTCTAGTGTTGGAAGAAAACCCCCACAAGTCCCAAAGCTAGAACTGCTAATGAGCAATCTCCAGACAGAGATTTGCCCCCAACTGCCCTCCAGGAAGATGTTAGTATACAGCTGCTACAGGTGCCTGACTTCTTGCTTCTCAGCTGAAAGATGCCTAGCTTTGAAAGCAATCAGGTTCCCTTTGTTGCTGTCACTTAAGGAATCAATTATCTCTTTCTCTCTTAAATGCCCACTGGATGGGTCCTAAAGGACTGGTGTGTAATTGAAGGGCAGAAATAAAAAGGCTTTGCATTCTTTCACCAATTTATATAATCTCAGGGCATGCAGCTCCCCCGCCTCCCACACAAACACAGGCAGACACCTAGCTACCTAACAAGGTAGGCAGGATCTTTAGCCTCGGGATCCCTGAAATAATTGGATGAGCAACTTAAGACCAGTGCTGAGGGTAGGTGGAGTGGAGTAATTGTCTCCTGAGCGGGGAGAACAATAACAACAACATGTCTGCTCTTGTCGTTAAAGCTGCTGGCAGATAGTAATTAGCCATGCGCTTGTATGAGGTATCATTAAGGTGGCACTACAATGAAAGGATAGTGTGGCGATGATATTTAACTAAGAGTATGTGACTGGGACTCTTCTCCAACTTTGTGAATGCTTCTATGTTTGCTTTAATTGGTGCACAAAACTGAATAACACTTGTACTAACTGGTCTTGCTTGCAGGCATATGAATATTAGCCTACCACTGACAAAATTATACATCAGGGAAGATATTGCAGTGTGCTTTTGGATAATGAATATGATGCCAATCTTCTTGAATTTGTCGATCTCAGCCTTATAAACCACTTGATTATCTAATTAAAAATAGCCAGTACCAGTCTATTAAAGTTGAATAATGCATACACTATCAATTTTTACCATTCCATTTTGTTTTGACAACTTGCAATTTTTCATGATAATATTGTATGTATGCCATTTTCCATTTACTAGAGGATATTAGCAGCTATTTTTTCTCATTTTCAGTCATGCCATGTCAAGCACTGAAGGTCCCCAAAGCTTTTCCTCCATCTACATCATTATGGTTGACTGTACTTTGAGGATTTAGTACTTGTTCAGTGTTATTTCATTGCCATTAAACCTGAGGGGTTCATGTTCCAGAAGTCGATCACCAGATCTTCCTCCCAGTCCCTATTTCTGGAGAATCCACTAAGACCTGTGCACCATGGGTGGTCCTGCTTGTATTTGAAACACTGGGTGGCAGTGCTTCTGGCATCACAGCAACCTGCACGCCACCACAGGACAGCACTGTAAGAGGAGTGCTGTGAGCTAAAATACAGGCTCCACAAACATAAGGAATGTGTTTCTGTACCATAATCCCTTTCATATATACCTGTAAAAATGGTTTTCTCCCAAGTAGAACATTCGCCATGTTTCGCATTCCCAACTTTATCTAGCACTTAGTTGTCTTTCAGTAAAGATTGATTAAATGAATACATTTAACCTCTACCAAATGGAATTAGCAAGTCATATCACTCCTGTGGTCTATTGGTCTCATGTCTTCCTTCTGTTATGTTTGTTGTATGTATTCATGTACCTCTTTAAGCAAATATCAAACCCGTGTCCATTTATCACTTTCATATCCAACCTGATTTCTATAGTAACTATTTTTATCATTTGAATTGTTTACATGATTGTATTTCGTCCAATGGGCAATAAACATTAAGCATATTGTTTAATTTATAGTCACAAAAAAAGGGTTGTCACTAAAGATCTACTTTATATCAATGTGTATTTTATGGGGTCCATTGAAAACCAAGATATTTAAAAGAGTCAATGTTGTGTTCTTTTATAGAAATCCAGAAAGATGATGATCATTTGCTTGAGCACTTGCAATGTGAAAGATGCATTGACAGAATGGAATGGTGCTACAAATGTAATACATATTCTCAGCATAAAAATAATTTTCCTCCAAAGGAAACTTATGAGATGTTTGGATTACATGAAAAAATGTAAAATCAGATTTAATCATTCTGGAATTAAATCAGAACAGAAGCAACAAAATACAGAAGTCAGTTGTGCTCACTGAAGATGAGAAAACTTTTCTCCACAGTGAACAAGAGCAATTTAATACTGAAATGAAATTCCCTGAGTGTGAACCACCCAGGTTCATGAAGTCACAGTGCATTCAGCATCAGGAGTCTGATGAAATTGAGAAACCACACACAGGCGATAAATGTGGAACAACCTTCATTGAAGACTCTGTGTTCTATGAACACCAGATTATTGGTATACTAGATAAGACCTATGAATGCAGTCAGTGTGGGCAAATATTCAAGAAAATGTTCAAACTCAATGAACATTATCAAAAAAGTCATGAAGGACAAAAGCTAGGAAAATGCTTGCAATGTGGGAACAATTTTCACAGTGTATCATACCTCAAGGGACATCAGGAACCTCATGTGGCAGGAATGTCCTATGTATGCAGTGAATGTGGGAAAGGCTTCACTAGGCAGAGTGATCTCACTGCTCATCAGCAAACTCATACTGGAGAGAAACCCCACATATGTGGTGAATATGGAAAAGCCTTTATCAGGAAGACTCTTCTCACTGTTCATCAGCGAACTCATACTGGAGAGAAACCCCATGTATGTGGTGAATATGGCAAAGGCTTTAGCCAGAAGAGTAAATTTACTGTTTATCAGCGAACTCATACTGGTGAGAAATCCTATGTATGTGGTCAATGTGGAAAAACCTTTCTCACGAAGGATGTTCTCACCGTTCATCAGTGAACCCATACTGGAGAGAAACCCCATGTATGTGGTGAATGTGGAAAAGCCTTTATTCGGAAGCATGCTCTCACTGTTCATCAGCGAACTCATACTGGAGAGAAACCCCATGTGTGTAGTCAATGTGGAAAAGCTTTTATCAGAAAGAGTAAACTTACTGTTCATCAGCGAACTCATACTGGAGAAAACCCCCATGTATGTGGTGAATGTGGAAAAGGCTTTATCCAGAAGACTGCTCTCACTATTAATCAGCAATCTCATAGTGGAGAGAAACCACATAAATGTAGTGAATGTGGCAAAAGCTTCATTCGTAAAGGAAATATCAAAACTCATATAAAAATTCACAGGAGTAAAACCCTATATATGTGGCAAAGGCTTTATCCAGAAGATTTCTCTCACTGTTCATCAGCTAATTCACACTCGGGAGAAACCCCATGTATGTCATGAATGTGGAAAAGCCTTTATCTGGATGGCTTCTCTTACTGTTCATCAGTGAACTCATACTGGAGAGAAACCCCATATATGTGATGAATGTGGAAAAGCTTTCAGCCAGACACAATGCCTTACAGCACATCAGAGATTTGACAAAAGGAAAAAAGCCCTTTGCATGAATTAAATGTGGTACATCTTATATGTGGGCATCAGATCTCGTTAATCATGAGAAATTTTCAACAAGAAAAACTTTCATTGGAGTTAGTGTAACAAAGCTTTCAAAACAAAGGAAGAGGTGCTGGAGTTTGGCCTGGGCCAAGTGTGTGAACGGACAGTTGTGACTTACCATATGGGTACCCGTGTTCTGTGTTGCTGTCCCTCTACTGACATGGCCCACCATTTTGGCGACAGATGACCTTCCAGACTTCCACAGAGTGCATGTTCTTCCTCAGATGCATGAAGGTTCCCTAGACTATACACGGTAGTCCCTGGAGAAGTGCTGACAAGGTGGGGAAACCACAGCTTCTGAGAGGAAAGCCTCACTGCCTTCATTCCCTTGTCTCTGCTGAAACTGAGTTTGTGTCTGGGCTCACACTGAGTTCCCATCACTGTGTAACTTGCACAGTAACACATGGCCGTGACGTCAGGATTCACAGAGCTCAGTTTTAAATTAACCTGGTTCTGGGATGTATCCCTGGTGATGCTGACTCAGTACTGGAGAGCTAGATTATACTTTGTGCCCCCCATTCTCCCATATTATCCCAATCCACTCCAGATCCTTTCCTGGAGCCCGGTGGACCCAGGTCACATGATAGCTGGTTAAAGACAATCTAGAGACCGCACAAGTGAGAGATAGGGTCTGTGAGGGCCTCACTAGTCCAGGGCCTGACTCTTGTACCTGCACCTGGGCCTATACAGCTGGGGATAGAGAGAAACCCAGTGAGTCATGTGCCCCGATTCTTCACTCCCAGACTTCATGTCTGACTCCCTGAACCACTCACCACCCTGAGTTGCCAGAAAGAGGAAAACCCACACATGCTTCATGTTCATGTGGATAAGATTCGTGACACCCAGAAAATGCTCTCCAGGTGAGAAGGATTATGAATTTAAGTCCTTGCATGTTGTGGTTTTATTTGGGTTCTTGTCAGGCATTTGCGTGTGGGAGGTGCATGGTATGTAAAGGTGGAAAGGGCTGAATGGGGCCCCTGCCTCTGGGACTCACACTAGAAAAGTGATGCTGGTGGAGTCCTTGAGAGAACACAGCCCTCTCTTTGAGGTCTTCACTCTACTAATCATGCGGACATCTGTGCAGATTTTAAGTTTAATGTAGCTTTACATCTATTACCATCAGAAGTACACAGATGATCTGGTGAAATTAAAGACAATCTCTATGCTTACCATGCAATGGAATCAAGACTAGGCCTACCTGAATCTTTTCATTCCTTTGACCACGTAGGGAAACAAGTATATGTCTCCCTAAAACTCCTTTCCCCTATAACATTTCAGAATATTTGGGAAAGGATAAAATATACTGCGTTATAGTCCATGTTTAATATTGGAAAAAAAGTGTTTCCTACCAACAAGGTTATTTGTGGGGAAACAGGAACCCACAGAAGTCTTAAGAAGGTCATATTTCTTCCCATGGATTAGTACCCTCTGTGGGTGATGGGTATTCTGAGCCCCCTGCTGACAGCAACCCATCACATACAGGAGAGGTGTTTCCTGGGCTTACACAGTCTTCCAACTTCTGTGGGGCACACAGTAACATTTTCTCTGGTCATAAGCATTCAGATTGTTGGTCAGGAGTGTTACCTGGAGTTGTCTGCAGATTTCCAAACACGGGCACTGGAGCTACCATAGTGGTCAGCACAGCAGCTCTAACTGCAGTCTGTATCCAGGCTCCTGTGGGGCCTAAGCACCCCTGCAAGTCAACTTTCTCCCTGAGGTTATTTTTACCTCTGGTCCCTCAGTGGGAAAAGCTTTAGAGGTAGAGAGTGCTACAAGTTGCAAACACTGTGAGCTGGATACAGTGAAAGGAAGTATGATCTACAGACATAGCTCTTTATATAGATTTTGATATTGAGATATACACCACAAAAAATACTGGTAAAGAAAATCTGGCTCAAAGACAAAGATATTCTACAGGATTTGGGCTGCCTTCTTTACAGAGGAACGGGGAAGTATTTAAATCAGGCTTCTATTCAAAATAATTGAAACTGGAACGTTTTAGTTAATTATTTGATGTTAAGGGGAAAGTTTCTAGTCAGAACTATTTTGGGGGTGGTTTTCTGTTATGTTTGATGGGAAATTTTGCAGATGATTTTAATTGTTGAAAACAATACTCTAATGCCACTGAACTACACCTGAGAAGAATGTTGCAAATAGTATTTTGTTGCATGTTTCATGAGAAAATTATGTTCCAATACATGACAGAAAGTTTTGCACACATAGCTGCAAATGGACAGAAATTCTTGCCAGTACAATATTTCAAAAACTTTAAAATATTGAACAGGAAAAGGGATTGTGATATAAACCAATAACTGAATTTACAATAAAAAATTTCATAATGAAATAGTCTATGTTTATTATTTTATTTGATTATTTGTTTTTTGCCCAAACCATCTTAGAGTTAGCTGTGGTCGTCATATAATCATTTATCAATTTCACAGGATTAAGAGTGAAGGGGTGGAGTCTAGCCAGTTAATCAGATCATAGCCAATGTGGCCTCTGTGTTGGAGTGGCCTCCTGAGGATTCTGGGAACTCCTTCATTCCTCCTTGAATGTAGGAGTCTGTCTCTCTCTGTCTCTTTCTGTTGACTTCCTGGGAGACATTGCAGCTGACAAGACATGTGGAACTATGTGAGTGCTCTCAGCTGGAGAAATCACGTGGACCTATGCGAGCGCTGAGATGCTTACAATGCCACCAGATCCAGAAGACTTTCCACCCACTGGCCTGTGCTCTTGCTGCATTTGGCATCATTGCATGTGTTTTGTGAGTCTGAAGAAGACTTTAAAAATAGGTATCGGACATATGGTCTAAGATTGGACTTAAGGAATTGATCAGGACTGGGCTGGGATGTTTTCTTGATATTTGAGTTCTCTTGTACATAAAGCTATTTCTCAAGGACGTGAGTGTCTATGAATTTGTTTCTCTAGTCTACCCATAGTAACATAGATATCATATCATCCCACAGTTCCATCACATCAAGCAGGAGGAAAACATCTTTCTTGAACTTTTTAATATCGGCTCCCTTTTACCCGACCCGTTGCCCCACTGTATCTCCAAGAAATCCTTGTTTGTCTTGCTGCCTCTATACATTTATCAATTCTGGGTTCGTATACTGTTAAACAGAAAGACACATAACAAAACTCAAGAGAATTTCCCCCAATTGCAAAATACATCTGAGGTGAACCCAAAAGGAATTGCAAGTTGAGGAAGAAGGCAGTCCAAGTGTACTCTTCTGTCCTTCCCTGGAGTCCAGGACTGAACCAGTTGTGTTTAGGATCAATTATGTCAGTCTGGCTCCTGGGATGTGGTGACCTTGCTGGATAACTGCCTTTCCAGGGGCTTCTGTGTTCAAACATACTCTTTAGGTCTGGTGTCCTACAGCCTGCCCCTTCTACCTTTGGTTGAACACATGCTAACATTCCCCAAACTGATTGTTAAATATATTACAAGGAATACAAACGACGACGACAAAACTAACTCCCTGCCTTCCAGTAGATTCTCCCTCATAGCACAGCCCTATTTTGTCATCATTGCTGGTGAGGAGGGAACACTGTTCTTTTAGCAGCTCAAATGAAGGATGCTTACAAAACAACATCCCTGCACTGGCCGCAAAGTGAGACTGCTGGCTGGGGGTAGTGAGACCCATTACTGATGAGCCAGCTCCATCTCTTCTCTGTGTGTGCAAAGTACTGTTGCATGCAGTATTTGTTGGTAAACTGTGCTTTTGCTGGGGACCGCAGACAATGGTTTAACAGATTCATGCTGTTAAGTTGACCTTACATTACAATAGAGGGGGATACTATTGGAAGGAAGAATAAGGCTATTTTTGTACATCTACCTTTAAATTGAAGCAAAGCAAGTGAAAAAATATATTTAAAAGGAAAGCTAAGTGTTGGATCGGCCCTGTGAACAGCTCACTGCTGTGGGATTGCCAAATTTGCATGTAGGTAGCTGGGTTGGGGCCTGGGATATAATACCAGGTGTCCTTTAAATTGGTTTATCCACAGAGAGCACAGCTGTGCTCTCAATCATGCCGTCGGAGTTCACAGCACCTTCCTGTGCTTTGCTTCCCTTGCAGGTGCTGTGGCAACTCCCGGCCGAACTGTTGATACTTCAGGATCATCCCACAGAAGCCTGCAGAGACAACTGGAGGCTTGATGCTGAACCACAAGGTCTGCAGAGGGAGGAGAGCTCCCACTGGTGATAATCCCTAGCTATGCCCTGCTCCTTCCTGCAGATGATTAGATCAGGCCACGTGGAGAGAGTCTCAGCACTGGGGAAACAGGAGTGCTTGGAATCTGCCAGGAGCAGGGCTAGGTGTCGGTGGAGGTGTTTCTATATTGCTTTGAGAAAGGAATCACAAAATGCCTCACCGTGCTAGTAGAAATAGGACCTGGTATTTCCAGGTTTCCGGCACTTGTCCTGCACAGGCCAGGTACCTTTCAGAACTGGTGCCCAGACTGTAGCCTGAGCCACTTCTGAATGTACACTCCTCCCTGGGCCATTCATTGTAATAGAAAATTGACACCCCAGGACCACGCATAAACAGCGGATAATTCTGAGCTGTTTAGGAAACCACTGTTATAAGCACAATAAAAGTGCACTCTTCTAAAAATAATTCACAGGGTACATAAGGGACTGTAGTGGATTGGTTATACTCCTCCCTTGCCCCAAACCACAATAACCTCTGGAAATACAGACTGGTATCTCTCATGAATATAGATGCCCAAATCCTCAACAAAGCCCTGGTCAATAGAATCCAACAGCATATAAATTTATTTTAAAAGACCAATATTCTCAGGTCAATGAATCAGGACAGAAAACCCAACAATAAAAACATCCACATACAATTGATTTTTACATTGGCCCAAAAGACATTAAATGGGAAGCAGGTGCCCTCCTCAATAAATGGTGCTGGAAAATCTGGATAACCACCTGCAGAAGAATGAAATGAAATATCTCATTCTATGTACTAAAATAACTCCAGGTGGATTAAACACCTACATGTAAAATCCAGAGCTAGCAGGATCATTAGTCCAGGGAATACATGGGTTGGCAGAATTAACAAAAGAAACATACTCCATAGAAGGTAACATAGATGAATGGGACCTATGAAAAAGAAAACACTTGTGTAAATCAATAGAGTTTATTTAATAAAAGAGTAAAAAGAGAGCCCACAGACTGGAAAAGGATATTTAGTAATGACACATCATATAAAAGACTAATGATTAAGATCCACAGAATTTTACAAGGTTATAGCAAGAAAAAAACTTTTGATAAGATGGGCTAAAGACCTGAACAAACAATTCATACAAGATGATAGATAAATGGCTAATAAACACATGTGGAAATGTTCTAGGTCTGTAGTCATTCAGGAATTGGAAATCAAAACAACAATGTGATACCAACTAAAGCCCAGTAATGTATCCCAATTTAAAAACAAAACATAACAGAACAATAAAGGGTGGACAGGGTCTGGTGGGATAAGGACTTTTGTACAACTGCTAGTAGTCATGTAAATATGTACAGCCACTATAGAAGGAGATATGGCGATACCTAAAACATATGGAAATTGAACTACCATCTGACTCACCAATACCATTACTGGGCATATACCCCAAAGAAATAAGAAAGAGATGACGAACAGACATGTGTTCCCCCATGATCATTGCAGCACAGTTCACAATAGCACGAAGCTGGAAACAGCCTAAATTCCCATCAAGAGAAAAGTGGATACATTAAAAACCAACTCTGATGTAAACACACAAATAATATGAATCCCTAAAAAGCAGCATTGAAACACTTCAAGTCGTGGAAGGATCTGGAAGACATGCTTAGTGAAGTTAGTCAAGCACAAAAGGACAAATGCTATTTAAGTTCACTCCACTTGGAAAAAGTCGCAGAAAGGGCACAAGCTCAAGTTTGCACGTCATCAGGCCCTCTGGCTAGGAGCTAGATCGCCTGGGAAAGAGCTGGACCAGTCCCATGAACCACAAATCCTCTGGTCAAGGTAAGTATAGTGGAGGTCATTTGGCCAGAGGACACTTCCTGATCTCCTGATAGCTGGGATCTATTGGTGGGGGAAAGGGGGCAGGATGCTGAGTAGTAGCAATATGGATCTGGGGTGAGATCCCCTGGAGAGGGTGGTGGCCCTCTCAAAGGGGTGAGGCTTAGTGATGGTAGGGCGTGGGCAGCACTGAAGAGGGGAGATGGAACAGTCAATTTTGGGTGAACGTAAGTGCGTGTCTGCTCGGGTGTGGGAAAGGAGAGCTGACAGCCAAGTGGAGTAAGGAGAGACTGCAGGTGCTCTTCGGATCAACAGGTAGGGAGGGTATTTCTTGACTTGCACTCGGAGAGCAGAGCTGACTTAGGACTCTGGGGTTACCTGGGAAGCCAGGTCAGATGTCACAGAACAGTGGGAAACTGAATCCTGACTCTCAGAGTACAAGTCATGCTGCAGAGCTGCTTCTGTGGGATCCCCAAATGGGAACTCCACTGGGGGAACTGGATTCTACCCCAGACTCACTGTAACCTGAGGAATTAAGCTGGAAAACACATGGTGTCTGGGGTTGAAGAAAATAGCTGTACCAAGAGCTGTCTACTATTGGTTGTCTAACAAACAAGTCTTGGTACAGCAAGTGTGCTGTGTTAAGACGTATTATCCTGGCAACTGTGTGGCTGTTCTGTTGCAGTCTGCTTATACTCATCTACATTAGTCTGTTTCTCACAGGTGTGCCACCATTGGAGCTCACCGTCTTGAAGCAGTGTAATTTGTTTGGTTATTTTTCAGAAAATGAAACCTAGGGATGTTGTGCCCACAGGGAAAGAAAGCATAACAATGTTTTAGGGTGCTTGAAGGGTGGAGGAGAAAAAAGGGAGATGATTTCAAGAAGTCTAGGAAGGAACCCTATCATTTGGAAAACATGTATGAGTATGCAAGAAATTGCACAATTCGTTTTGACAGAATTGAACTATGGAACAATATGACCTATACAGTGGTTCCCATGTTAAATAATTTTAATTTTATCAAATAAAAGGTAATAAAGTAATAGATCAAGGAATGGGTTTGGGGCTTGCACTAAATCCTATCCCCAATTTAAGGACTATCAGTTCGAGCCCACAGGACGATGGCAACGTAGTGACACATGCCAGGGGGACTCTGCAGAATCCAGCCCAGGAGAGTTGCTTAGAGGGAAATTCAACGCTGCTGGGTCGCAGGAGGTGCATCATAAAGATAAGTAGGCACATATCCACTGGGTTTTGAAGGACTGTGGGTTTTGGCTTACATCACTGGAAGCCGCCGGGGGCTTGACCTTAGCCCAGCCGCTGTAACTGCTGGAGCCGGGACCATTTGGAGCCCAGCCAATGTATCTGCCGGAGCCGGGGCCATTTGGAGCCTGTAGCAGGGCTTGGTCTAAACACAGCCACAGTTTTCCCCTGCCTGCCTCAGGGCAGGGACAGGACCCTGGCAGCTCCACCAGCAGGGATCAGGGTTCAGCTACATTGTTGCTTCTGTTTATATCTCTGCTCTCTATTCCAACACAGCCGTGGAGGGCTGCACAGGAGCTTTTTCATGTCATGGCCACAGCTTGCGGTGCCTACGTGGTCTGAGCAGGGACTAAACCCAACACCCCACAGCCCAACAGGCAGGGATCAGGGTTCAGCTACACTGCTGCATCTGTTAACATCTCTGCTCTGTGTCCCCCCACTTCTTTGGGGGCTGCTCAGCAGCTTTCTTGCGACTCTTGGGGCTCAGCTGTGGATAGCAGCTGGGGCTTGGGGCAGGGAGTAAGCCCTTGCAGCTCCACAGGCAGGGAGTGGGACTCAGCTACATAGTTGCTTTTGCTTCCCTCACTTCCCTATTACCCCTGCAGAGTCTAGTCTAACATTTTAATTTTTCTCCCCCTGCTCTTTATTCCTACCCTGCTCTCTCATGCTCCATTGCAGACATATGGGGCACTCCCATTGCCCTAGGGCATTTGCGCCTTGGCCACACCCAGCTAGGTGAGCTCCACCCTGCATAGATAGCCAAAGGCTAGGGAAAGGCCTGCTTGCTCTCTAGGGGATACTCCTCAGACTTCTCACCAGGGAGTCCCTGCCTGAGTACCTGGGGACATAAGGCAGCTCAGCCAACACTTTTCAACATTCAAACCAATAACAGGAATATCAGCCCAGCCTGTGCAACACTGGGGCAGGCAGCCGACCTGCCATCTGGGGTACTCCCCTGATAGGGAAGCCACAGGAAGATAAAGTGGTAGGTTAATACCATAGCAAAATCAGCTGTAGGCAGTTCGAAGAAGCATTCCTGTAAGTCTTCCAGAGAGAGACTAGAAAATGGCACCTGGTCCCTCTAAAATAACTCAACGCAAAAAGCCATCACCCCTAACGACTTCAACGAAAAAAACAGGAGAAAAAAAGACAAAGGCAGAAGATGTCCTGAACATAACAACATACATAGAAGAAGCAGACATTGAGATGCCACTCAAAGAAACTCAGAATGCTGCTTGGAGCCATGCAGGATATGAGGGAAACAATACAGAAAAAGGATGAAACGATACAGGAGCTTAGCGAGGAGATAATGAAAAACAATAGCACAATCATGTTCCTTGAAAATTGATTGGAGGAATCAGAGAACCCTATCAGTGTCTTGGAGGACAGCCAAGCAGACTTTAATAAACGTGAACAAAAATCTAACAAGAGCATCAGAGAAGCTGAAGAAAACCTAAGAGCTATGTCTGATGCTATGAAGCAGAACATTAGAATTATTGGCCTACCGGAGGAAGACACAACAAAGAATCATCTGCTACAATAGCGAGAGAATTCTTGGAGGAAAACTTGCCCAGCCTAATGAATGAAAACCAGGCAACCATCCAGGAGGCTGAAAGAACACCAGCATGACAGGACCCCAAGATGAAATCACCAAGGCACATAATAGTTAAACTATCCAACTTTGAGGAAAAGGAGAAAATCATGACAGCAGCCAGGGAAAAACAAGCAGTCACATATAAAGGTTCCCACATAAGGATATGCTCAGACCTATCAGCAGAAACTATGAAAAAAAAGGAGAGAGTGGAGTAACATTACTCCAAAAATTGAAGGAAAACAACGCAAATCCAAGAATACTCTACCCAGCCAAATTATCGATCAAGATCGATGGAGAAGTAAAAGTCTTCCCAGACAAGGAAAAACTCAAAAATTACATTACAACAAACCCAGCCTTACAAAAGATCCTCGCCGACTCAGTATGGGCAGATGAACAACACTCACCAAGCACAAATAAGAGACCAATACATAGAACAACTTCACCCAGAGCACAACAAGGAGAAAAGAGACCCCAAGATAGCATTGGTTTAAGGATGGAAAGAAGTCAAGAATGATACACACAAAAAGCACACACTAATGAGAAAGGAAAGTAGGAAAACTCCCAACACAAAAGGTATAAAATGGCATCACAGAGTCCACAGATGGAGATAATAACCCTGATTATCAGTGGCCTGAACTCAGGCATTAAAAGACTGAGACTAGCAGAATGGCTTAGAAAACACAACCCATCCATTTGCTGCCTTCAGGAGACACATCTCAAGGCTACAGACAAAAATAGGCTGAGAATCAAAGGCTGGAGAAGGACCTACCAAGTACACAGCAATACAAAAAAAGCAGGGGTTGCAATCCTAATCTCGGAATAAATTGACCTCAAAGTACAAACCATAAAAAGAGATAAGGAAGGATACTATCTAATGCTCAAGGGAATCATAGACAATGAACCACTAAGCATTGTAAACATATATTCCCTGAATGAGAGACCAGCTGAATATGTCAACCAAACACTCCAAAAGATTAAGAAAAAATCACAGACCCGACAATTATAGTGGGTGACTTCAACACACCACTCTGAGAAAGATAGATCACAGGGAAAGAAACTCAACTATGATGCACATACCGGCTTGGGAGGAACTGGAGGAAATCATGCTAAGTGAAGTAAGTCAGGTACAAAAGGAAAAGTAAAACATGATCCTGCTGAGGCAAATATTAAAAAAAAAATGCTAATGTGGCATAGGGGAAAAAGTTACTATATACTAACATTTTTGGGTTGAAGACTGTGTAGTATGGCAGAGACCAGATCAAAACCAGGGATGCACATAGTAGACAACTGGGGAGGAGGTGGGGAAAGAAAAATAAAAGGATGAATATAAGGAAGAAAAGGTGAGCTGGGGCATGGGGCACTAACCCACCCAAGGGGAGGGTATTGTTTATATCTCCACAGGGAAAGTGGGACCAGACCTCCACCCAGTGCCGCGAGGTGTGAATGCAGCATTCCGGAGTGGAGTAGGGAACCAGTGGAGAGGTCTGGGAGGCTGGCCCCAACACCAAAAATTAAGTGGATTCCTGCCCCTCCCCCAAGAAGAATTTGTTTCAAAGGACGACATTGATTCTACAGCTCGGGCAGAAGGATATATCGGATCAGAGCACACGGGCGCAGATGAAGGGGAGGAGGAGAGAGTGGAGCACAGACTTGCCCACCAGGCCGTGAGGATGATGTTCCTGATTAGAGCAGCCAGTCCACAGAGAGGACAACATGGCCCCCACTATAAGACATGATACCCCTCAGTGACCAATGGCGCTACCGGAGAAAGCATCAGAGACACAGTGTGCAGATTGCACCTGACCTGATCCGACCACACTGAGGCAAATCACTGGGAGAGTTCAGCGGAACAGCAAGGGAATGGAGTGGCAAGGTCCCCAGGGAATGCTGAAAGTGGATTTGGGGCCAGGGCGTGGTGCCCATACAGACTGGACTGGAAAACACTCCTAAAGGCCAACAAACGAACCTTGAACTAACTACAAGCTTTTCTATCTTGATGTGTTTTGTTTTGTTCTTTGTCAGTGGTTTGTTGTTGTTTTGTTGTCTGGCTGTATACTGTTGCTTTGTTTTCCTCTGTCTTATTTTTGTGCATGTTATTATCTCCACAGGTTTGTCTACATAAGACAGGCTGGATGAACTATCTGGAGGAAAAACAAAGGGACCGACAGTTCTGGGGGTACCTGGGATAGGGGGAGATTGGGCGTAAAGAAGTGGTGTTAACAAACCCAGGGACAAGGGAGCAACATGGGATCCAAATTGGTGGCGAGTGGCTGGCCTGGTAGGGAATGATAAGGGCAAGGTTACTTAAAGAAGAGGTATAGCTGTAAGCCAGGTGGGGATGGAGCATGATAGTGGGGCAGGAGGAAAGTCAAGGGAAATAGAGGAAAGAACTAGGAGGCAAAGTGCATTTATAGAGGTCTAGACAAAGACATGTACATGCAAATATATATATGAGGATGGGGAAATAGATCTATGTGTCTATATTTATAGGTTTAGTATTAAGGTGGCAGAAGGACCTTGGGCCTCTACTGAAGCACTCCCTCAGTACATGAATAGTTTCTTCTATTAAATTGTCATTCTATGATCCTCACCCTCCCGACACAATTGCTGAAGTCAAAGCATTTGAACAAGTAAATATGAAGAAAGTTGATGGTGCCCGGCTATCAAAAGAGATAGCGTCTGGGGTCTTAAAGCCTTGAAGGTGCACAAGTGGCCATCTAGCTCAGAAGCAACAAAGCCCACATGGAAGAGCACATCAGCTTGTGTGATCACGTGGTCCCGAAGGGATCAGTTTTCAGGTATCAAAGAGCAAAAAATCATATCATTGGCTGCACAGCTCCATGATACGATTGTCGAGGACAAACAGGTGCATAAGCAAACGTGGCGAAGGAATCTGATGATGCCCGGCTATCAAAAGAGATAGTGTCTGGGGTCTTAAAGCCTTGAAGGTGAGCAAGCGGCCATCTAGCTCAGAAGCAATAAAGCCCACACGGAAGAAGCACACCAGCTTGTGTGATCACGAGGTGCCAAAGGGATCAGGAATAAGGCATCATCATAAAAAAAACCCCAAAAACTTAACATCGTGAATGAAGGAGGAAGTGTAGAGTGGAGACCCAAAGCCCATTTGTCGGCCACTGGAGATCCCCTCACAGAGGAGTCTAGGGGAGGAGATGAGTCAGTCAGGGTGCGATGTAGCACCAATGAAGTATACAACTTTCCTCCAGGTCCTAAATGCTTCCTCCACCCCACCCCCCAACTATCATGATCTGAAATCTACCTTGATAGAGCAGAGGTTGTACACTGGTGCATATAGGAGCTGGAGGCACAGGGAATCCAGGGTGGATGATACCTTCAGGACCAGGAGTGTGAGGTGCGATACTGGGAGGGTAGAGGGTGAGTGGGCTGGAAAGGGGAAACCGATTACAAGGATCTATATGTGACCTCCTCCCTGAGGGACAGACAACAGAAAAGGGGTGAAGGGAGACGCTGGATAGGGCAAGATATGACAAAATAATAATTTAAAAATTATTAAGGGCTCATGAGGTAGGGGTAGCAGGGAGGGAGGGGAAAAAAGAGGATCTGATGCAAAGGGCTTAAATGGAGAGCAAATGCTTTGAAAATGATGAGGACAAAGAATGTACAGATGTGCTTTATACAATTGATGTATGTATGCGTATGAATTGTGATAAGAGTTGTATGAGTAATAAAATGTTAAAAAAAGAAAATAATCTAAGAAGTTGTCCTAAATATAGAAGAGCACGGAAATAATATTTGTGAAAGCCTTATTAATTCCCTGTAGTGTGAAGATGCCTTAATACTGCATGCCATAAGGTAGTCTGACTTGAAAAATGTACTGATGAAGATCAGAGACTGGTGCCTTAACTACAGCATACAGCTCGATGAAAGAAAACCAAAATCCTCACTATAGGACCAATACAAATTACCATGAAAAATGGAGATATCATTGAAGTTGTCAAGGATTTCATTTCACTTGGACCTCAATCAATATACACAGAAGCCATAGACAAGTGATGTGTTTCCCTGGGCATATTTGTTTCCCAGGACCTCTTTAAACATTTAAAAAGAAGTGTCTATTTGAGAACTAATATTTACCAGATCCAAGCTATTTTATTTTTAATTGTCTCATATGCCACTGAAAGTTGAAAAATGAATGAGGCTGTTTAAAAGTAAAATGATGCATTTTAATTATAGTGCTAGTGAAGAACTTGATAGTTTGATGCACTGTCAATTGTAGCTTAGAAGTTGTACAATTATAATGCTTGTCATAAATGGATACTATGAAAATTTCATTTTAAGTATATTAGAAATTTGTTGAGAGATCTGTCCATTAAAGGACATCATGCTTGATAAAGCAAAATATCATTGAAAAAAGGATGAACTTCAACAACATAGAACATCACAGTAACTGCAACTAAGCTCAAACTTGACAACTGTGAGAAGGAAGCAGGACCCATATGTGTTTCATTCTTTTTTTTCTCTAACATTTCTATGAGAGTGACATGATTTAATTTGACTTAAACAGCAAAATGCAATGCCAATGACAAACATTTTGCTTGATGCATAGTTAATTAAATTTTTCCCTTTACATATTGGCACCTGATAAGGATACCATTTAATACCACTTTTATTTAATAATATGCTGCAAGTCTTTATGGCAGTTATTGATCAACAAGTGTCTAATAAAAGCTGACAATGGTAGCAAAGATGTAAAACTGTAATTGGAGATGGTATCACTCTAAACATGGACAATCCAAGGCCCTACAAGAAAATCATTGCATCCAAATGAAATGTTCAGCAATTTAACAGGCCATAGGTCAATATAGAAAAGTCCATTTGGATTCCGTGTACCAACAGAGAACGCTCTGGAAAGGAATTCAAGAAAATAATACCATTTACAAGAGCCACCTATAAGATAAAATGGAAAAAACCTGGGCAGAAAAACAAACATCTGTACAAAGAAAACCTTAAAAACAGTACTACAGGATACCATAAGACATAAAGTGAAAAATTAGCCATACTCTTTAATAGGGACTTTTACTTTGTGAAAATATCAAACACACCACAAGTGATCTATAATTATAATGCAATTCTGATTCAGATCCCAGCATCTTTCTGAAAAGTTGAAAAAGAAAGGGAAGAGATTCTATACCTAGAAGCTCTGATGGTGTAGTGGATTATACAATGGGCTACTAGCTGCATGGTCCTCAGTTAAAAACTGCCAGCTACTCTTTCGGAGTAAGATGATCCTGAAAAGTTTTATGATCTCAGAAATCCAAAACGGCCAGTTAGCCCTTGTCCAATAGTAGTGGTTCTCAGCCTTTCAAATGCCATGACCCTTTCATACAGTTCCTCATGTTATGTTGTGGAGAACCCACACCATAAAATTATTTTCTTTGCTACTTCATGAATGTAATTTTGCTACTGTTAAGAATTGTAATATAAATATCTGATATGCAGGATGCATTTTCTTTGTTACAAATTGAACATAATGAAAGCATAGTGATTAATCACAAAAACAATATGTAATTATGTATTGTGAAATATTTATTTCTGATTACAAATAAATGAAATTTTGTCTAGAAGCATGGTGTAGCATGGTTAACAGTCTTTAATATAATGATAATAAACTGCATTGCTACATTTTGCGACTGTATGCATAAAAAGCCAGCGTGCGTGCAAATGCTGAGAAACCTTCCTTCTCACCAGATCAGAAGTTCTCAGTCTTTGCAAGAGCACAACGAAGTCTTCTTTGGTATTTAGACTTGATAACCAAAAAGCTGGAAAGCCCTGTTTCACAGATATGTTGTTGGAAATGGAAGAAGATGCAACACAGTCTCAGATAGGTATATGACTGCCAACACTTGATCCAGAATTTTGTAACTGGCATTGTAGCGAAATCAGTTTGTGCTGACTCACTGTTAATGAGTTCAATGAACACTTCTTGAACTGTCTCCGGAGCATCTTCATCTTTGACTGTGAATGGGTGTCTAGCAAGTGCAAATGGAATGTCAGGTAGATTTGGAAAGTACAATGAAATTTTATCTGCAAGCATGTGCAAGTGTTCTTTCATAGGAATGACCATCGTCATTCTTTTGTATGGTTCAATGTCATGTTCCTCAAAAAAAGCAGATACAACATATAAATTTTATTTTCATCCTTTTTTTTGTGCCAAAGCTAAAGTTTCATTTGGAATGATCAGATCTTTTCAGAAAATCAAGTCATGTTGCATTTGTTCCTCACAGTGATCAATTTAACTCATTCAAGATGGAAAATGTGTCAACCAAGTAAGCTATTTTCTGTAGTTTACTTTGATCGCTGAAAAGTGCTTTGAACTGCGTTGTTGCCTTCTGATTTTAAAATGCTTTGAGTTCATCACAAAGCTCAAAAACACGTTTTAAAACGTTTACTCTTAACAACTATCTTACTTCCGTGTTAAATAGCAGAGCATTATTGTGCTCATCCATCTCGTTCTGCAGTTGCAGTCAACTGTTTAAAGTGCTCGCCTTTACAAAATTGACAGAACTTATGACACTATTCATTATTTCTTGTAACTCTTGTGGAAGCATCTCATTGCTAATATTTGCCGATGAATCATACAGTGAATTCCGTTGACTTTTAGTGACTCATTCAGTACCAAACGTTGAAATGCAGGTAGGCATCCTAGCATAGCTGGAGCACCATCTGAGTAAACTCCATAAACTTTTCCCAAGAGATCTTATGCTCTTTCAGAAATGAACCAACTGTGTCAAATACATCATCTGCAGTAGTTGTTGTTTCAAGAGGTTTGCAAAAAAGAAACTCTTCTTTAAAGTTGCCATCATTAATATACCTCAGGTAAACCAGTAACTGGGACCAGGTTGCAATGTCTGTAGATTCATCAAACTGGATGCTAAATATTGGAAGTGACTGGATGCTAAATATTGGAAGTGGAGCAGATTTAATTTCCGGGATGACCTGATAAAGGATATCAGCAAACTTGTCACCTATTCTTCTGCGGACAGTATCATTAGATAAGGAAATTGACTCAATTTCATAACAAGTTTGTCTCCAATCATAACTCAAACAATGACTTTGGTCACTTGCAACAATAAATCCTCAGCAATGGTGTGAGGTTTCATAGCTCTGGCAACTCTGAGTGCCACCAAGTATGAAGCTTCATTGGCTGTTAACGTTTGTTTTGTGGTTTTGCCACCAGTGTCAAGTCTGGCTTTCTTGAGTCCATGAGCTTTGCTTCTAAAATAGTTGGTATAATTGTTGGCAAACACAGATGCTTGCTAACAAAATGGCGTTATAGTTTCTTTGGCTTCATATATTCAGCTGATAGAACTTCACAACAAATAACACATTGTGATTCCTCAATTCCTGCTGTAAATATTGAGATAAATACATACTGTAAAAAATCCTCGCTATATTTTATTTTGTTAACATTCTTCTCTACATGATTCATTGTCATGGCATGGTTTTCTAATGAAAATAATATAAAACAATCGCTTTAATAATACAAAAGGTGATACATGGCACAGTTCAGTCAATAGAGTTCGTTAAAGTTTCCTGTGATTTACCATTCTGTGGTTTTGGTTTGTTTGTGTTTTTTTACATACCTGTTACTCTCACAAGGGAGTAGTATTCATATCAACCATAGCTGAATTTAACAAGACCAATCAGCATCAGGATTAAGTTGCCATGGTACAGATATCCCATATTTTTGCAGTAGTTGATGATTTCACGGTACAGGATTTTACATTTACCCAATAATTATAATTCATGAAGTGTCGTTTTACCTCCAATACTACTGCTTTCAACACAGTAGCTGCTTTTAGCAGAGTAGCTAACTGCTTTCAACAAAGCAACTGATCTCTACAGAGTAGCTGTTCTCTACACATGTGTTACTGGTCCGCTTAAGCACATTATGGTGCCAACCCTTTCACATACACTTGTATTTGTATGGGGTAGGCGCGATGATGTCATCACACCATATACCCATATGTGGGTGTATCTGCACGAGGGCATACCCACCTGGAGATGGATGGAGGAGTGGTGTCTTGATTGCTAAGACCATTGGAAAATGTGTTTTCTGATGATCTTAGGTGATCACTGTGAAAGGGTTGTGCTAGTCTGGGCACTTTAGAGAAACAAATCTACAGAAATTCATGTATAAGAGAGAGTTTTATATAAAGGTTAAGTGCACAGCAAGAAAACATCCCAATCCAGTGCTACCCAAGCTCACAAGTCCAAGATTAACCCATATGTCTGACACCAATCCATAAAGTCCTCCTATATCTCACAAAAGACAGGCAATAACACTGACTGAAGGAGGAAAGCCAAATCAGTGAACCTGTAAGCATCTCAGAGCTGGCGGGGTCTCCACACGGCTGCTCCAGCACCCAGGGCTGCACTGCAGTAGGTCTATGTGGCTTCTCCTTGGGGATGTCTTGCAGGAAGTGAGCCTTGACAGCTGAAACAGGGAACTGGCCAAGGCAGCTGCACCCTAGTCCGACTATCGCAAAGCAAGAGACCCAAGAACTAGAAAGGTGAGGATCATCAAGCCATTTATCCTTCAGGCCCTCATTTAACCCCACATGTGTTTACCAGCCATGTTGGCACGAGTAAATACCTCAAATGTCGTTTGCTCATCCCCCTGCCCCCCCCAGCAAGTGGTCTCGAACCATAGGTTGAGAACCAGAGCCTTATAGGGTTTCTAATATTCTTAAGTGACTGGACAGCAGTGAGTTGGGTGTTTGGGGTCCAGCCTCTATACCTGCAACTGAGATAGACCCAAGGAAACAAGGACAATCACAATGAGCCATGTGATCAAGAGAAGCATCTACACACTATCATGTCTGAATCACTCAGGCGCTCTCCTCTGGAAACGTCTCAGAATAGACTCACTGTGTTTTGATTTTTCTAAATGTAAATCAACCAGATATTAGGGAAGAGGCTGGAAAGGATGTATTTCTATATAAGCCAATGGTCACACAACATAAAATGCTTCATAAGGCAAAGGCAGGTGAACCACTCAAGAGAGATTTGAAAACAGTTTCCCTTTGAAATTAATGGATTGAAACCTGAGGGCACAGACATGAATGACCCAGCAAACTGTAGTGAAGAGAAATCATTGTCCACTCCAATGAGGCCATCCCTACACTCTACCCCTGGTCTTTCCAGTTTTCCACCTCACCGCTTTTTAGCACTTATTTCATGGAATATAATTGTTTTCCTCTTTTCACAACTTTTTACCTTACTCTACTATTTCCTTTCTAAAGCTTTACAGCAATCCTCTTCTTTTTCTTCTTCTTCTTCTTCTTGTTCTTCTTGTTGTTGTTCTACTACTACTACTACGACGACTACTACTACTACTACCACTACTACTACTGCTGCTGCTTCATCTTTTTTTTTTTTTAATTAAGAGAAAATAGAACGATTCCTACTGAAATTCCTGCTAAATCTGTTGCTAAAATCCAAATTTTGTTTTAACAAAATAAACTAAAGAACACAGCAGACCATCCTATTTGTGCTCTCACTTGTACCTGCTCCTGGAACCTGGGCCTGTGCTATTTGGGCCTGAGCACACCCATTGCCCCAAATTCCCTTCAGTCCAACCCCACCCCTGTGCTGCAGAGTGGTTTGTGTGGGAATTCACATTGACTTCTCTCTCTGTGTCTTCTTGCACAGCCATACACAGCTGGATCCTCAGTGGTCACAGAACTCAGGTGCAGGGAGAACTGGTTCTTGGAAGTGTCTGGGTTGCTGACTAGATCTCTGAGATTTGGTGTGTATTCGCTAAACCACTCTGACCTGTAGAAGCTCCTTCCCATCCACTCACAGCCTCTCTCAGGGCTGCCTGATCTGCTCCCATGAGGCACTGGTGCTGGAGACTGAGTCCCCAGTAATGGTGCAGATGAGAGTGAGGTACTGTGATGGTCTCACCACCTCAGGGCCTGACTACTAAAGCTGCACCTGGGACAGGACACCAGGAGTCTTAGGAAACAAGCTTTGAATATCCCATCTGTCCTTAAATCTGCTGTGACCTAGTGCATCTCCCTGCCATTGACCCGATGGGAGACCTAGGACCATCAAAACGAGGAAGCGGATGGAGACAGACATTTCTGTATCAAAGTCTCCCTGGCTCAGCAGGCTCTGGAATTCTGGTTCCAGAGGAGAATCTTGAGGGGAGTGAAGGTGGGTGTTCATATCATTTGAGAAAATAAACCACACCAGTCGTCTGCTTGTGCTAATGGACAGGGGTCACAGCTCCACAAGGAAGCTTCTCCAGAGCTGGGCCTTGAAGCAAGTTGGATGGCAAAAATATGTCAGAAATGTGAGTGAGGTGGCCCACAGGCATACACTGAATTTTTACCCTGCCCAGATCCCAATATTTGCAATCACAAAATTATCAGGGTTCCATTGTATATGAATTGTTTGATTTGAACACACGCATCCACTAATGTATGCATTACTGTATTCATTGTGAGTTCTGAGAGCTATGAAGACACCAGACAGTCTTCTGCACGGAGGGAAAATCAGTAAACCAAGCAAGAAACGAATGAGCTAAGAAACGAATGATTTCGTCCTCAAACTAAGCCCACTGCAAGTGCACCTATCCTGTCTCATGGGAACCTTATAAGACTGATTATAAATGTTCCCGAGAACTTCTTTGACCATAAATACTTACAGGAAAAGACAACCTCATCTTACTCGGGAGGCACAGTGGGCTGGTTTGCAGTGAGCAATCCAATACTTATCCCACTGTGTCACCATATCTTCATATATCTCTACACCAAGAAGCCCGTATAAAGGGCTGTATAAATGTCACATTGAGAAGCCAAGTGGTGATTTTTTAATACTATTATGTGACTATGAGCTCTGGGCTATGAATAAGGGGGGCCATATCCAAAATTATGGCCATTCACTTACCTTTTGGAAAAGAATGTTGAAAGCACCACAAACTGGGCTATCAATATAACAAACATCTGTTTTGAGGGAAATACAGCCAAGGAATACCTTAGAAGGAAGTATGATGAGACTTTGTTTCATGTAATTTGGACAGGCTATCATGACACCAGTCTGTTGAGAAAGACATCATCCACGATAAAGCATGGGATCAGTGAAGGAGGAGGTGATGGATTGACACAGTGACTCTAACAATAAGCTTAAAAATATTCGTTATGGTTATGGTACTGAACTAGGCATGATTTAGTTCAGTTTTACATTGAATCACTTAGCGTTGCAATTGTCTCTGTGGCATGTAACATCATCAAAACAAATGAAAAGACACAATGTTCTTCCCAGATTGAATGACAGTGCTGGGGGAATGGGTATATGTTTTCTTTTCCTTAGAAAAGGAAATATGTAACAGAATACACTCTTTATAACTGTTTTTATGTTGAAGTTCCCCGTGCCTTCGTTAGTTATTGGTTGCAAAAGTCTTGTCTACATATTTATAGAACATTAAGCATCCAAGGTTGTTTGGGTGCAAAAACAGTTAAAGACTCGTATTGACCCTACATGAAAGAGAACTGTCTGAAAGGATTTTCTTTTCTGTAATAATAATTGGATAACCATATCAGGTCTTTAACCAACTGAATTGCCAAGGTTTTGAACTGTCTACCTTTTGGCTAGAAGTTGAGCATTTAATTATGCTCACATAGTTCTGTGTTTCAGGTTCACCTATGTACAATTCATATGCATCTATTTTTACTTTCTACAGGTGAACATTTCTGTGCATGATGGCTGGTCTTAAGACATTATGTAGAGTTCTTCAATGCAAGTACTGTTACTATTATGTGTTCCTTGAGTATTTACTATGGGATTCTGTCCTAGGCATTGTGTGATTTTAATAGTAACCCTGGGCACCATCTTCAGTGCCAGAAACACCTCCCAGAGTTGTGCAAACTAAGAGTGACTACTATAATAGCCAAATACCCCATAAAACATATCAAGGAATTGGCGCATTTGGAATATGGTGTGGCAGTTTCATAATCTCTTGTCAACTTGGGAAGGGATGGAGTCTAGCCTATCAATGAGGTCACAGCTTGATGAATTCATTTGGAGGTGCAAAGGAGATAAATAGCTCACTGGAAGCCAGACCCAGATAGAATCTCTACCTGTTGAAATATTCCTGTTTACAAAGCAACATGGTGCTACACTGATAATAGCCAGAGCCCTGGCACTGGAGCCCTGGCAATGTGAAGACCCATGCCAGTGCTGAGATGCTTCCAGCACCACCAGATCCACAAGACTTTCCACCCACTAGCCTGTGATCTTTGTCACTACATGTGTTGTGTGAGTCTGAAGAAGAATTTATAGATTGGTGTCAGACATATGGGCTAATATTGGACTTATAGATGTGATCAGAGCTGGGATGTTTTCTTAATATACAGTTACTCTTTGATATAAAGCTCTTTCCTATACACATGTGAGTGTCTCCCTGGATTTGCTTCTCTAGTCTGCCTGGACTAACACGCCTGAAGTTCTGTCTTAGAGTAAGCACATCTTGTTTAATTCTTGTAAGTTTTCAAGTAAGATTTTATCTCACTTATTTGGGCATTACATTAGGAGGAACAAGAACCCAGAGAATGGTCTTGTGCTTGGTAAAGTAGAATGTCAATTAAAATGGGAGAGACTCTCAATGAGATGGATTGTCACAAAGGCTGCAACGATGAGTCCACATAGAGCTACCATAGTGGTCAGCACAGCAGTTCTAGCTGACCGGGCACTGCAGTCCTTATCCAGGCTCCCGTGCTCACCTCTTTCTTCACTTGGTCCAGAGTGGGTGGGTTCTTAGCATCCTTGCAAGTCAGCCCACCCCCTGAGGTTAGTTTTATGTCTGGACTCCCACTGACTCTCCCTCACTATAAAATACTTTGGACATAGAGTGTGATACAAGTTGCAAACACTCTGAATTGGTTGCAGTGAAAGGAAGTACGATATATACATGTAGATATTTATCTAGATTTTGAGATTGAGATATATACCACAATAAAATACCGATCAAGAAATTTGCCTGAAAAACAATCAAATATTGAACACCGGTTAGGCTTCATTCTTTCCACAGGAAGAGGAAACGTACTTAAAGAAGATTTCTATTCAAATTAATTAAAGCAAGAGAGTTATAGAGTTATTTATTCCACGTTAAGGAGGTAATTGACAAGTCAGAATTCTTTTTTATGGGTTTCAGTGACGTGTGATAGGAAAATTTTCAGCTGTTGATAATTGTTGAACACAGTGATAATCTAATTCCATTTGTGTCAGTGTGGGTATATTAGAGAAACGAGTCCACAGAAACTCATTTGAATAAGAGAAAGTTTTATATAAATGGTAAGTTTACATCAGGAAAATATCACAACCAAGTACTACCCAAGTCCACAAGTCCAACATTAGCCCATATGTCTGACACTAATACACAAAGTCCTCCTCCATGTCACAAAACACATGCAATGAGGCCGATTGCAGGAGGAAAACTGGATCAGTGAGCAGTGTATGCATCTCAGCGCTGGCAGGGGTATCCACAGAGCTATTCCAGCACCCAGGGCTGCATTGGGGTAGGTACATGCGGTATGTCCTTGGGGATGTTCTTGCAGGAAGTGAGCCTTGCCAGATCAAGCATGGCACTGGGTAAGGGATCTGCAATCTGCTCCAACCATCAGAAAGCAAGAGACCCAAAAACTAGAAAGGCAAGGCTCACCGAGTCATTTATCCCTCCGCCCCTCAATTGACCCCACATGTGTTAATCTACCAGGTTGGTACAATAAACCACCTCCCTCTCCATTGAATTATGCATGAGAAGAGTGATGAAAATATTAGTTTGTTGCACGTGTATGAGAAAAATAACTTTTAAAATATGACATAGTTTTTCAACCACAATCAGAAACTGATGGAAAGTATTGCTGGTACAGCAACACTTCAAAAAGCCAGCGAAAACATTGAACCCGAAAAGAGATTATGATATAAGCCCAAAATTTGAATTTGTAAAAATTGTTAGCAATGGAATAGTCTTTATTTAATATTTTAATTATTTTCTCACTTTTTTCCCCTCCAAAACCATTTTTGGGGGAGCAAATACAGGTGTCATGTTCATCAGTAGTTCAAGTGCATCAAGCAGTATTGTATGACTGCTACCACAATTAGCTTCAAAACATCATCTTCCTTCTTCAACTAATGGCATCATCTTCCTTTATTCCACTCCCCTACCCCCCACTGTAGCCCCAGAAGCCCTTATTCTACTTGCTGTCTCTTTATGTACATCAATTCTGGCTTTCATCTACAGTCAAACAGAAAAACATATCACAGAAATTCAATAATGCTATCCCCCAATGACAAAACACATGAGATAAACTCTAATAGGAATTTAAAATTGAGGAAGTAGGCAGTCCAAGTATAGTCTGCGCCCCTTGCCCGGAATCCATAACAGACCTAGGTGTGTTTCAGATGTGTCAGTCTGGCTACTGGAATGTGAGGATCTTGCCAGTTGACCGCCTTTCTCAGGATTTTCTGGAACCAAAAGCACTCTTTAGTAGCTGGTATCCTGCAACACACCCTGTGGCTCATGCTGAACAAGCAAACGGCTTGTCCTTCACATGACATTAAATACACCAAGCAACAACAACAAAAACAACACAACCAACTCCCTGCCTTCCAGGAGGTTTCAGCTCACAGCACAACCCTATTTCTCTATGTTTGCTGTTGAGGAAGGAACACTATTCTACAACTGCAGCACAAACAAGACATGCTTGCAAACCTCCATTCCTGCACTGGCCACAGGTGAAGCCACTGGCTGTGAGGACTGCTGCCTACTTTGATGATGAGCCGGCCCTGTCTCTTCTCTGTGCGAGCAAACTACTGTTGCACACAGAGCCTGTGTGTGAGCTGAGCTTTTGTCAGTGACCTCACACACTGGTTTTACCGAAATCAACAGTTATATTTTGTGCAGTACACAAGAAGGGGAGTAATTCAACTTGAAGGGAGACTAAGGTTATTTTTATAAAAGTACCTTGTAAATTGAAGCACAACCAGCAAAATATATGTAAAAGGGAACCATTAACATGTTAATAATAATTTTATAAATAATATCATAAAAGGTGTCACAGAAAAGAATGATATAATTAAAATGAAAACACAATGTATGAAGTTCTATGGAGACCAGGATGATGGAAAAAATAGAACAATTCCTGATAATATCAAATACGATTAAACAAAATACAGAATACACAGAAAGCAATTAATGGACATAAACAAACAAAACAAGATACAAATTCAGAAATTTGATAACTGTAAGCCATTGGCACCAAGTGAATCCCAAATCACAGTGACTCTCGGACAGAGTAGAACTGCTCCGTAGGGTTTCAGACACTGTTAATCTTTTGGAGGAGCAAACAGCCTCATCTTTCTCCCTTGGAGGAACTGGTGGTTTCAAACTACTGACCTTGCACTTTGCATCCCAATATAAAATAAACAAAAAAGATGGCAAAATAAAAAAAAAAACTGTCCCGGGGAGGCTAAGAGTTAAGTGAGAAACCCCTAATTCCAACAGGAAATCCTCCCTGTCATCTATCTGTGCCTGTCTAGGACTGGGTGTCTGTGCTCATGAATCCTGCGTGCCCCCTGCTGCCCAGTGTCTCCCCTGCAGGGGAGATTTGTGTCTGGGTTCACACTGACTTCCCCTCACTGTGTGTTTCCCTTGCACAGTAATACATGGCCGTGTCCTCAGCAGTCACGGGGTTCAGCTGCAGGGAGAACTGATTCTTCGATGTGTTTCTGGTGATGGAGAGTCGGCTTTGAAAAGACGGGTTATAATATGTATTACCAATAGAGCATAGCTCTCCCATCCACTGCAGCCCCTTTCCAGAAGTCTGGCGAATCCAGTGCCAGCAGTAACCACTGCTTGTGATGGAGAAACCAGAGACAATGCAGGTGAGGGACAGCTTCTGGGACGGCTCCACCAGTCCTGGACCTGACTCCTGAAGCTGCACCTGGGACAGGACCCCTGAAAACAAAAACAAATGTTCCATGTCAGTCACTTGAAGTCATAACTATCCCCATAGACCCAGGTCAGATATCTGTATCTCTCACCTTGGGGAACTGTCACCAAGCATAGGAGAACACATAACAATAGCATCTTAACACCACACCTCTGCTTTCCCAAGAGACCTACAGCCCCGTCTGAAGAGAACTGATAGCTTTCCCACCCCAAGGGTGAAATTGTACCCTAGTGCCTGAAATATAATTTGCATATGAGGATGTCCTGTCCTTATAAACAGAAAGTGATAGAGACCAGACCCCCTCTATCTTCTGAGCTCATGGTAGGGTAAATGTTTGAACTCATATGCATATTAGTCTATAACAGAAGTTTTTACCAAGAGGTGGGTGGGAGAGGTCAAAGAGTGCCCAGAATTTCTGAGCCCAGTGTTCTTTCCTTCCCGCTCCTCATTGCTCCTGCCCTGCCTTGGGCTCCTGTATATCCTGTGCCCCAGAGAGTGGGCAGAATATAGTTTGTTAAAACCATCAATTGGACCCCAAGTCATCTTCAGACCTCACAATTTCCAAGGTCCTTTTTTTCCTGTATACCCTGAAACTTCTTAATTAACCTCCTCAGAGCCTTAATAGTTTTCCTTGTGTGGGAGTGACATCTTTGAGAAGCATGAATATCAGGTTAGTCCCAAGGAGTTGTGGTTGATAAGATCCCAAAGGTCCAACTCTTCTATGAAGCCATTCAGTTCCAATTTCCACCTACTCCACTCTTGAGGAGATTCCCTTATGTTTCTGGATTCTGTGAATCAATGAAAAATCCAAAAGAAATTAATGAAATTTTGAGGAAAGGAATCACGTGGCGGTGGGTTCTGTTCAGTCCAAATTCTGACACTCAGGAAAGGGTAAACCAGATGCTGTGCCCAAAGGACAAGCTCCACTCCCAGCTTTGCAGTTTATTTGCACACATCTGACCTGAAGCCTCAGGCAGAATGTTTCCAGTCAACATTGTCCCTCTGCTAATCTGTTGCAGCCAGGATTTCCCAAACTTGGGCCATGGTCATCACCAACCCCACTACTCTTACCTGTAATACCCACACTACATCCCAGAGCCCAATGATCGAGGTCAACCTCAGTGTAAGTAAAGTGATTCAAGTGTTACTGGGTCTCAGGGAAGAACGTGACACCTGGAAAAGTTGGGCCCCAGGCAAGACAATATTTTAATTCAGTAGCCTCTAAGAAATGCAAGATTCTGAATAGAAAACCACTCCCTTGTTTGCTAGAATATCCGGAATAGTGAAAAATCAGTCGAGTCATGATTTCAAGTACAAAGATGGAGAAAACCAGTAAATGAAAACTAATCATTTAAGAAAAGGCTCAGAGTAAGAGTCAAGTACAATATTGTCGACTTTGAAACCAAAGACCTTTTCCTGAAACCCACGAGGCACTCGTCATTATAATTAGGTCTATCCATCCAACTGATCCTCGACATTTAGAGATTAAACAGACACTCTTGTAAATGTCCCTTGCCCTGGGACTCTGGTTCCATTGAAATGTGAGCATCTCCAACCACAGACAGCCTCTCCATTTGTGCTCTGGGCACAGCCACATCACAACTGCTCTTGGGTCTCACCTGACATTTATTCCCTAAACTCAAAGACTGTCTAATTTTGGAAAATGGTACATATTATTGGCTCTAGAAGCTGTGACATCTATAAACATGTAGTTTATAGATTCTTTCCTCATAAAGTTTAAAATATTTTCCTCAGACTGAGGGTTGACAACACTCATTTGCTGATTAATTAGAATCTGTACACCTCCAAATTAATGTTTCTTTTTACGGTGGGGAAATCCAAGCACTACGTGTTGGTCACCTGGACTTCTTTGTGCCAGAATTTGCTGAAGGGAATAATCAATTACTTTAAAGTGAAGACACATTGTACTCACTACAATCCAGGGGTGAAAGCACAGGACACTCTAGCATTTTTCATTTGGAGATCATTGAGTTGGTTCACTTTTCATATGCACACTGGCAGAGCATCACTTGATCCTGTTCATTTCATTAAACCCCCATCTCACTCTTTGCTCTTGGTGCTTGTCTAACCGATTCAAGCTTGAGACCGTGATGTAGCTTGTGTTAATCTGGGTAGACTAGAGAAAGAAATCCATGGACACACATATGTGTATAAAAAAGATATTTATATACAAGAGCAATTGAACATTGAAAAACATCTCAGCAAAGTCCAGATCAAGTCCATACATCCGATATTAGCCCATATTTCTGATATCAATCTGCAAAGTCCTCTTGAGATTCACACAACACATGCAATGATGCCAAATGCAGAAGATCACAGGCCAGTGGGTAGGAAGTCTTTGGATCCAGTATCATTAGGAATATCTTAGCCCTGGCAGAAGTCTCTGTGGCTTCTCTGGCTTCTGTGGTCTGGTTGTGTCCATGTGGCTTGTCTTCTGGAATGTCTCCCAGGGAGTAGCAGAGAGAGAGAGGTGTCTTCTTCCTCCAAAGAGGAAGTATCGGAATTCTCAGAAGGTCATGCCAACAGAGGTCCCTTTGGCTATCTTCAGATTGACAACCTAGACTCCACCCTTACACTCTCAGTCCTTAAATTGACACCAGATTAGGTGACTACCACATAGCTGCACACTAGTTCAGGTCACTGCCATGATCATATCATAATTTCATAGCAGTGATTAGTAGGGGTCTTCTTAAGTGTCAACCACATGACATTATTCATGTACACATCACTATCCTAACAGGTTTGGTACACATGTTCTCAATGATCTCCTATCTCCCTGTACTCTGAAGGAGCAACACATCGAACTCTTCTAAACTCAGATGTCTGGGTTTCTTTTGCAGTCCCCTATCTCATGAGGTTGGGCTTGGTCAGTCACTTAATCAAGGTGCACTGCATCTCTCAAAATTCTGAAAGATGGAAATAATAGAAAATATGGCTTAAGGAAAATGCAATAATATTTGCTCCAGTTGTCTATTATTGTACAAGGAATAGATATACATTGCAGCTTAAAATTGAAAGAGCTTTTTGCTTTTTATTTGTTGCTTGATTTCCCTTTTAACTCTTTTGATGCACATAAATGTCTGATTTTTAGATCACTCTCATCTATGTTGCCTTCTTTGTGTGTACTTCCTTTGCTGTGTTTGACAGCGTATGAACGTCCTGAAATGGGGCACTAACATGTGTCCCTGCTTCCTTATAAATGGTCTTCATAGCTCTGGGATTCATATTAGGTCCTTGATCATTACACTTAAAACAACAAACATCGTATTTTGAGAGAGAGAGCTGCTATCAGGAAGGAAAAGGAGCAAGTTCTTACCTTCTCTGGAGAAGATGTCTTGGATGATATTTAAACTCAATAAGATTAGTCTGAAACATTTAAGAAACAGTTAAATGTTCCTTGGGTTAAAGTAAATAGCATCTCCCTGGAACACAGACTTAAAAAAATACTGTTTTCTTGCAGAAAAATCCCTTACGCTGCAGATAATAAACAAAACCTTATTTCCTTATATCCCTTGATCATGGCTACAGTAACAGATGAAGAGTCACTGCCCCATGCACCAAGTTCCACCACTCCTGACTCTGAGAAGAACAAAATGACTTTAAGGCTCAATACCAATTGGTAAAAATCTATCTTTTAAACAAGCGGCCATCTAGCTCAGAAGCAACAAAGCCCACCTGGAAGAACATACCAGCCTGTGTGATTGAGTGGTCCCGAAAGGATCAGTTATCAGGCATCAAAGAACAAAAAATAGGACGACATTGACCCTGCAGCTATGGGAGATGGACATATTTGATCAGAGCACACGGGAGCAGATGAAGGGGCAGGAGGAGAGAGTGGAGCACAGCCTGGCCCACCAGGCCGTGAGGATGATGTTCCTGAGTAGAGCAGCCAGTCCACAGAGAGAACAACATGGCTGGCCCTACTATGAGACATGATGCCCCTCAGTGACTAAGGGCGATACAGGGGACAGCACCGGAGACACAGTGTGGGAATTGCACCTGACCTGATCCCACCACACCGAGGCAATGCACTGGGGGAGTGCAGCGGAACAGCAAGGGAATGGAGTGGCAAGGTCCCCAGGGAATGCTGAAAGTGGACTTTGGGGCCAGGGCGTGGTGCCCCAACAGACTGGACTGGAAAACGCTCCTAAGGGCCAGCAAAGATCCCTGAACTAACTACAAGCTTTTCTCTTGCGAACTGTTTTGTTCTGTTCTTTTTCAGTGGTTTGTTTTGGTTGTTTTGTTGTCTGGTTATATACTGTTGCTTTGTGTTCCTCTGTCTAGTTTTCGTGCATGTTAGTGACTCCACAGGTCTGTCTGAATAGGACAGGCTGGATGAACTATCTGGAGGAAAAACAACGGGACCGACAGTTCCGGGGGGACTTGGGGTGGGGGGTAGGGGGGGGTAAGGAAGTGGTGTTAACAAACCCAGGGACAAGTGAAAAACATGGGACCCCAAAGGGTAGAGAAGGGGGAGTGGCAGGCCTGGTGGGAAATGATCAAGGGTAAGGTTGCTTAGAGAAGAGGTATACTCTAGCCCAGGTGGCAATGAAGCATGGTAGTAGGGCAGGAGGAAGGTCAAGGGAGATGGAGGAAAGAGCTAGAAGTCAAAGGGCATTCATGGAGGTCTAGACAACGACATGTACATGCAAATATATATAGGAGGTTGGGGAAATAGATCTTTGTGTCTATATTTATAGGTCAAGTATTAAGGTGGCAGAAGGACCTTGGGCCTCTACTCAAACACTCCCTCTATGCATGAATACCTTCTTTTATTAAATTGGAACTCTATGATGCTCACTCTCCCGACACAACAGCTGGAGCCAACATGGGTGAACAAGTAAATGTGGTGAAGAAAGCTGATGGTGCCCGGCTATCAAAAGAGATAGTGACTGGGGTCTTAAAGGCTTGAAGATAAACAAGCGGCCATCTAGCTCAGAAGCAACAAAGTCCACATGGAAGAACACACCAGCCTGTGTGATCGAGTGGTCCCAAAGGGATCAGTTACCAGGCATCAAAGAACAAAAAATCATATCATTGACTGCACACATCCATGATAGGATCGCTGAAGACAAATGGGTGCATAAGCGAATGTGGTGAAGAAAGCTGATGGTGCCCGGCTATCAAAAGAGATAGTGTCTGGGGTCTTAAAGGCTTGAAGGTGAACAAGCGGCCATCTCGCTCAGAAACAAATAAGCCCACATGGAAGAAGCACACCGGCCAGTGCGATCACGAGGTGCCCAAGCGACCAGATATAAGGCATCATGCAAAAAAAAAAGATATAAGTGTGTGTATTTATGTGTATTTATGTGTATATGTATATATGTATGTGTATATATATATTATATTAAATGAAGGGGGAAGTGCAGAGTGGAGACCCAAGGCCCAAGTGTCAGCCAATGGAGATCCCCTCACAGAGGGGCTTAGGAGAGGAGATGGGTTAATTAGGGTGTGAGGTAGTATCGATGAAGAACACAGCTTTCCCCCAGATCCTGGATGCTTCCTCCCCCCAACTACCATGATCCGAATTCTACCTTGCAGGGTTGGATAGGACAGAGGCTGTACACTGGTACATAGGAGGGTTGGAGATACAGGGAATCCAGGGTGGATGATACCTCCAGGACCAAGGGCGTGAGGGACGATGCTGGGAGAGTGGAGGGTGAGTGGGTTGGAAAGGGGGAACTGATTACAAGGAGCCACATGTGACCTCTTCCCTGGGAGAGGGACAGCAGAGAAGGGGGGAAGGGAGACCCCGAATAGGGCAAGATATGACAAAATAACGAGGTATAAATTACCAAGGGCATATGAGGGAGGGGGGAAAAGGGAGGGAGGGGGGGAAAAAAAGGAGGACCTGATGCAAGGGGCTTAGGTGAAGAGCAAATGCCTTGAGAGTGATTGGGACAGGGAGTGTATGGGTGTGCTTTGTACAATTGATGTATGTATATGTATGGATTGTGGTAAGAGTTGTTGGAGTCCCTAATAAAATGTAAAAGAAAAAAAAAAAGAATATAACCCAAAAAAAAAAAAAAAACCAAGGTAAGCAGTGATGTACATTGTTTGTAGTTAACTACAAATGGATCCATGACTATATTTTAACAAACTCTGACAATTAAAGCCTAGCAGAACTTTGGTCATAATCAGTCCTCAATAGAAAACATCATACAGAACATAATATGCTGATATATATGGACATATTGAACATGCCCATCTATCCACAAATATTATGGGTAATACAAAATAGTAAGAAACGGTTGTAAGTGATACACATCAATTTGGGATACATGATTGACACAGAGATGGGTATTATAAAATTAAATATGAAACTCTAAAATTATGATAAAAAATCTACAGGAAAATGTCAATAAATATGGTATAAATAGTATCGTTAACAAGGTCACAAAGATGACCTGATACAAAGAAAAACATAAAGTGGGTATTTATTTTTGGAGACTATTACTATAGAAAATAAAGAACATTCTATCCAATAATGTACATTACGTGTAAGAAAAAACAAGAATACACAGAAACGGAGATCATGTAGCATTATGCAGCTCATACACCTTTCTTCTCCTGGACTTCAGGAGTCACATTGCATTCTCCCCCACCTCCTTTCACAGGGATGCACGGCAATGGCCTGCGCAGCAATGGAGCTCAGTGTTCAATGAATGTGACTATGAACAGGGTCACTGGGGATGTGTACTTGATATATGGGAGGAGGAGTATAGTCTGCACACACCACTCCATAATACGCTGACTCGTAGCTGATGTAAGAGAATCAGGAGACAGAATAGTGAGACAAAATGTATACACTTTATACATTGGTCCAACCCCAGCACATTGGCCTGGAGACAGAGATCCAGGTGCTCAGATGAAGTATTGCCAAACCTTCTCGTTTCAGTCTCTGACCTATTCACCTCTGAGAGCTGCCCCAATATGACGAAACCGACATATTCTTGGGAATGAGGTCCATGGTTCTGAGATATATTATAAAGAGTGAATGAGACCTAAATTTAAATAAATACATCATGAAACTATATCTGGTTGGAGATTTGCATATCATTGGTAGCTTTCTAATATATTTTAAAATGGGTTCATCTGGGTTGAGATTGTTGACTGTATCCTCAGAGAACACAATCCTGTCCATGACTTTTCCATTCACCAAGACGAAGGTCCCATTCTTCCAGAACACAGAAAGTGATGGGGAAGATGGCTGAGGAGGTAGACTTGGCTTAGCATTGAGGATGACTTTAGGAATAAAGTCAGTAGTCCTCTACTATCGGGAACTTATATATTTATCAGACACACATAACAAAACCAAGAACATTTAAACTGTCAGATACACATTTTCTCTTCTCCATTAGATTATGGTAGAATTATTCAAAAGTTAGAAGATCAGCTAAATCTAGCAATCTTAGTGAATTCTTCCCAAAGTGGCTCCAATTCAATGATTGCTGTAAATAGGAATGGCTTTTGTAAGTCACTAAAGAGAAAGAGCTTTTCTTCAACAACTACACTGCTATGTCTACTTAAGAGTCATTCTACTGTGGAAAGAGTACATATCACTGTAAAGCAATTTACCTTTGTCACAGGAAGATATTTCTCATACAAAATGTCATCGTTAATAATGTCATTCACACCTAATTTTACATTTAATACAGATTCTTATACTGAAATATCCGAAAATCCTCACGTAAAGTTGCATGTCACTTGATACTAGGAATGTTACTGGTATCCCAATACAAAATAGTAGCAAAGCCACCAGAAGGAGAGTGACAGGTATGGACTCTCTGGGTGAAACAAGAAAGAGTGGCCAACATTCTGTGGGGCTGTGAAGGTGAAGATACAGCATCCAGCATGAAGAACTGAATGATCCCTTTTGGCCCTAGAGATCACCCGGAATACTGAATTTGCACAGATAAGTTCATGTCTCTCTGGATTATCACGGGTTGAAGGTTCTGAAGGATAGATCAACACAAGATATTAGCACACAGATAATAAAATGCAATGGATGAGCTTGTGTGTTTTCATATGGGGCTCCAGAAAAGACACACACACACGTAGGCTACCATCCAGATTAGGAAAACAACCAAACCAAACAACAGCAGCAACAAAACCTGTGTCATGTGAAGAATAATTTCAACATAAAACATGCTGACTGCCTAGATTTTAACTACATCATTAGCTAGATGATTGTCAGAATGCCTCACAAATTGTGTTGGAAGAACATGCTGTGAAATTTTCAGCAAATAGTCAAACACTTAAGACTCAACTTTGCCAGCTACAATGTTTCTAGAGTCTGATTGGAAAGTATTTATCTGAAAGTCATGAGAACTCTGATGCAGGGACCCCTGGCAGAGTCATTTCTTGTCCTTAAAGGTTAACAAGTTGATTGTTGCTGTAGGACAGAATATCTTTTCCTGTTACAGTATAATTTTTGAATATAGATAACAGGAGTAGGCACAGAATTATTATTTTTAAATTAGACGGAGATTCCCCGAGGGAACTCTAAAATTTAGAGAATCCACACATGACAACAGGAAACTAGCGTTGAAGCTCGCGCTGCACCTGCTCCTGGGTCTGAGTCCTGTGCTCTGAGGGTCCTGAGTGCCTCCTGGGGACCAGTCTCCTCCCTGCAAGTGGGGTTTGTGTCTGGGCACACACTGACTTCCCCTCACTGTGTCACTTGCACAGTAATACATGGCTGTGTCCTCAGCTTTCAGGTTGTTCATTTGAAGATACAGCGTGTTCTTGGAGTTGTCTCTGGAGATGGTGAATCGTCCTTTTACAGAGTCTGTGTAGTATGTACTACCACCATCATAGCTTATGGTTGCCCCCCACTGCAGGCCTTTCCCTGAAACCTGGCGTACCCAGTTCATGCCATAGTCACTGAAGGTGAATCCAGAGGCTGCACAGGAGAGTCTCAGTGAACCCCCAGGCTTTCTTAGGTCACCCCCAGACTCCACCAGTTGCACCTCACACTGGACACCTCTAAACATAGAGTCACTGTGATTAGACGACACACATAAAATCACAGACAATCGCAATTATACACACATACAGCAAGCTCTCAGTAATTGCCATGTAAAATTGTCAAAATGAAAGCCAACTTTGGTATAAAATTCATTATGTGTCCTCTGTACTAGCTCCTGTGTTCAAAATAGTAACTAAGACCCCGGAGACAGACTATCTTCTGAGAAGGCCCACATCAGGGACTGTGGCTGGTTTATCAGCAGACAGTTGCATTTGCATATCCCCTGATATTTAGAAGCAGATGAGTAGAAAATTTAGGCAATAATTCTCCCTCGGACCCAGAGAAATACAAACACTATCAAAGAAAAACTGCACTTTAACAAACTGTTCATCAAGCATTGCTTTAATTGTTCTATATTATCAATATTTTATAAAGTAGTTTTCTATTTGTAAACTTTATATTACATACAAAACAAACTTTTTAACTTTGTGGTATGAACGCTCACAATGCATCCTCTCTCATTCCCCTTAAGATGTGGATACACATGATCATAGTGGCCATTCAATTATATGTTTCTTGTGTGGGAATCTTACTGATTTTCTTGCCTTCCAAGGCATTCCCACATTTCAGTGACATTTGTACCCCGTGGACAGGAAGCTGTTCATAAGGCATGTCCACAAAACATGCAGAATGGTGTCTCTCTGGTTTCTGATCTGGGAGATTCAAGTCCCCCTTCTTTTGTCATGATCAGGAAACCTGGCTAATTTTCACTTTTCTTTATTTTCTAAAAGAGTCAGTTTTCATATCATTGGCTTACTGATGGTGTTCCTATAATTTCATTTATCTTGGTTCCTTTTATATTGCCTCCTCCCCTCTGCTACCTATTCTATGGATACTACCTATGCATACTCATCTTTTTCTAGGTCCATTAATTGGAAATGGAGGTAATCAATTTCAGAGTTTTGCTTCCACACTATTCAAATGTGTGTGGTTATGAACTGCCTTCTAAGTTCTCTTCAGATAAACCCCACAGTTTGTTGTATTGTGATTTCATTTTCATTTAACCCAGTACAACCATTCATGTTAATGATACAAATAATATAGTATACATCCATGTATTCGTCACTCACACTCACTCACTGCCATGAGTCAGTGCAGACTCACAGTGACTCACGGGGACAGGATAGAACTGCCCGTGAGCATTTCTGAAGCTGTAACTCTTTATGGGAACAGCAAGACCCATTTCTCTACTGTGGAACAGCTGGTGGTTCAGATCTCCTGAAATTTGAAGTCTCAGCTTAATGAGCAACCACTATACCCTCACGATTCATGTGTGCATGCATACATATATTTAATTGTGTTTATGCATACAACTTATAAATGAATTAACATTGAAATTGATGTGTGATTTTGTAATAAATATTAAGGAAGCAAAGATTATTGGAGAAACTATTTTGGAGGGAAAGGAAACCCTAGATACTAACAGGAAGCTCCTTGCTCCTCTGCCTCCCCCATTGCCCTTGCCCAGAAGTCTGGCTCCTATGCTCTGTGCAGCCCATGTGATCCCTATAGACTGAGGTCATTATTGCAGGGAAGGTTGCGCCTGGGATGGCACTGAGTCCTCTCACTGTTCCTCTCACACAGTAATGGACAGCTGAGTCCCTCAGTGATCATTGAGCTCAGTTGCGGGGTGAACGACTTGGTGGATGTTCTTCTGGAGCTTGATAGTCAACTCCTTTGAGGTGGGTAATTGTTTTCTGCTGATCAACATATTGCTTACAACCACTGCAAACTTTTCTGCAGGTTGTGGTAGATTTAGCTCCAGAAATATGGAACCACAAGAGACAGAAAATCTTAGGGGGAGAATTTGTGAGGGATTCATCACTCCTGGGCTCAAATCCTGATGGTGTACCTGTCACAGGGCACCCAGGACAGGGAGAAAAATCCATGATGACTACTAATATGAGCCTCTTTTATATCAACCATTTTAAAATATCTTGATATTGTGAGAAATACATAACCACCAGGCCAAAGAATATCCGAAAGAAAATAAAAACTTATAGACAAGTTAGGTAGTTCGTAGAGATCTCTGACCACAGTGTCATGTCTTTCATCATGTTTTGAAATTTAACCCAAAAATTGAAGGTGTGATCTGCGTGTTAGAGTCTCAGGAGGAAAAAGTAGAGAAGCTTTCAGTCTTTTCTCAAAAACTGAAAAGAGAAAGTGTAATGTCTTCATCTTCTCTGGGATTGGCCTCCATTTATTGAGAACTCAAGGTCCTTAAGCTGAAGAGCAGAGAAAATGTCTGGACACAGAAAGCATAGAGAGTGTTAAGAAATTCTGATTTCATTAAAACCCCCAATTGACAGTGGATATTAATTCTACTGTGTTTCCTCGTTTCTCTGAATATTCTCTTGAGAATTTAATCCTCTTTATTTTTTCTAACATCTAAATCAGCCCAGTTGAGACAATGTACATGTACAGTTTCGAGACACAAAATGGGCAAAAGAAATGAATAGATACATGACTAAAGGAGGCATTCACGTTGCAAAGATACACATACAAATATGTTAACTTCCATTACTCATTGGTGTTGTTATTATTTGGTTGATTTTGTTTTTCAGATCTTTTCGTGGAATAGTTAGAGAGGACCTGGCCATATTTCCCAGATAACATTTTTAGTACTTTCATGGAATCTTTTTTCTTCTTCTTTTAAACATATACCTTCAATGCAATCTGTGGTATATTTTTTTGTTTCCATGGATTTTCAGTGTACATCACAGTAATATAGAATCATTGAAAACTTCAGTAGTTTCTCTGAGAAACATGCTATACTCAGCAAATAACCTGAGAAGCTGTACTAACTGAAAACTACGACATCAAGATTGTAGGAAGTCATGTTAATGATCTGTCATTTACAAATGACACAAAACTACATATTGTAAGGCAGCATGGCTTGTAAAACTTACTGATAAAGAGCGGGACTGCTGCTTTCCCTTTAGTTTAAAATTCAATGTAAAGAAATTAAACTCTCCACTATGTGACCAATGGAAAATATCAGATAAATGTAGATAATATTGAAGCCGTGAAGGAGTTCATCTCGCTTGGATCTGCAATCAATACTCATGGAAGCCACAGTCAATTAAATGATGCAGTTCGTTGAGCAAACCTACTGCACAGACCTCCTTACAGGTTGAAGAGCAAGGATGACACTTTGAGGACTGAGATGTACCTGGCCCAAACTATGCGGTTTCCAATTGTCTCATATACACGTGCAAGTCAGACAATTAATGAAAAAGATAGAAAATCAAACGATGTACTTGAATTGTGGTACTGGTGAATAATTTGATGGTAGGGTGGACCACCAGAACAACAAACAATTGTATGTTGGATGATGTTTAATGCTTAATAGAAATAAGTGAGGTGATTACTTCATCTCAAGTACTTTGGACATATGTCAGGAAAATCAGAGCTTGAATAAGGACCTAATGCTTTATAAAGCATAAAGTAATTTTTAAAAAGCTGACCTTTAACACAATACATTGGCACAGTAACTGCAACAAAGGCCTCATGAATCACAGCTGTGAGGATGAAGCAAGACCCGTGCTTCATTCTGTTTTCTCTCATGTTGCTGTGAGTCCAAACTGATTTGATAGGCCTTAAAATGCAAAGTCAATGACAAACATTGAACTCAATGGAGAGTAAGTGAAGGCATTCTCCTTTCAAATTGGAACTA
The DNA here is from genome assembly GCF_050624435.1 of Tenrec ecaudatus. Taxonomy (NCBI): domain Eukaryota; kingdom Metazoa; phylum Chordata; class Mammalia; order Afrosoricida; family Tenrecidae; genus Tenrec; species Tenrec ecaudatus. Next base: position 458,653 of record NW_027459493.1, read on the forward strand.
GATAAGGCTACCATTAAATACCAATCTTAGTTCATATTGTGCTGAAACTCTGTGGTAGTTACATAATCTGGTGTCAACTTGAGAATTTTGATAGCGAATGGGGTGGAATTTAGCCTGTCAATCAGGTGATAGCTTGATGACCTCATTTGGTAACACTATGGAAATAAATAGCTTGCTGGAGATGGGATCCACACTCACTCCCTTGTAGGATACAAATGCCTTCCCAGCTTTGTCTCCCCCAAAGATATGCCAAACATTAGAGGCTATATTCCAGCACATGGTGGGAGGTCATATGTTTAGAGATATTCTCCGTGAGGAAATCTGGTCCACTGTAGGTGGGGTTCACATCCTACTGATAATGTTTCCATGGAGAGCCAGAGAACAGGTCAAATCCGCTTGGTGACATGCAAAGTTAGGCTGCCATCCTGAACCTAGGATCTGCCCATCTTGTCACATGTATACCCTTAATCCCTCCTATTCCTTTAGGTATGTACCCTTAGATCACTGCCCTCCCATTACTGTATAACCTATAGCGCAACCTTTTCCTCTATGTATTAATCTGTAATTAGGGGCTTGCACGCCCCCCCCCAAAACAAAAAGATATATACGCCTGGGTTAGCAGTAAAAAGCTCTCTCTCTTCGCTCTCTGGCTCTCTCCCCATCCCACCATCCTTGCTCCCCTGTTTCCTTTCCCCTTGTCCCCCTTCCCCTCCCCCTCCCTCCTGCCCTCATGTCTACCATCTCCACGTGGACCATCAATCTGGACTGAGGTGAGCATGCTATCATGAAACGTGTCTGATTCCATTATTTAAATCTCTCTTCTATCTCTCCTTATTCTCTATGACATTATTATAATCATTATATACCTCAACTGTACGATTGTGCCTATCAAACCCGTGATTCATTGTGGGGGAATGGCTTTTCCTCCACACTCCCCGCGAGACATTCCTACTGATAAGACACATGGAGCTACACTAGAGTCCTGCAGCTGGAGGAGCCTGTAGAGACCCCTGCCAGTGTTGAGATGCTTCCATTGCCACTGGATCCACGTCTTTCCACCTACTGACCTGTGGTCATTGCATGTGTTGCATGAGTCTGAAGAAGAATTTGTAGATTGATATCGGACATATGGGTTAATATAGGACTTATGGACTTGATCTGGATTTGGTTGGGATGTTTTCTCAATATACAACTGCTCTTTTATATAAAGGTCTTTCTTAAACAGATTTGAGTGTCTATGAATTTGTTTCTCTAGTTAATCCTGACTAACACAAACTCTGAACAATAGCTATCAATCAACAAATGTAAAACAAATGCACCCAAAATGGCATCAAAGAAATAAAACACTCTATAATTGCTGATAACTCTTTATAATTGCTGATGATTTTCTAAACATAGAAAATGCAAAAGCCCTAGAAGAATAATATTGAAATCTCTAAAAATTAAATCAGAAAATAATACAATTTATAATAGCTACCTAAAAGATAAAATAAATGGAATAAACCTAAGCAGAGAAACAAAATTCTTGTATAAAGAAAACTATAAGAAAAACACTACTCCAAGATACCAAAAGAAATGCAAATAATTAGAATAATAGACCATGTTTATGAAGAGGAAGGCTCAACTTTGTGAAAATAACACACTCTAACTAATCTATAATTATAATTTTATTATCATTATAATTAACTTCTGAACAAGATCCAAGCATCTATTACTGATCAAATTTTAAAGAAATTACTCATTAATTTAAAAAAATGAAATATATCTGTCATAACAAAGGCCAAAGCTACACACACACAAACCAAACTTAGGAAATCCAGTGGTGGTGTGAATTACACAATAGACTATTAATTACAAGTTCTGCAGTTCAAGACCACCATCTAATCCTCAGGAGAAAGATAAAACTTTCTGATCATAGAAGGTTTCAGAGTCTCAGAAGTTCAAAAGAGCAATGATGTTTTGTCCTTTACAGTTTCTATGAGTCTTAATTGATTCAACAGCAGTAAATTCGGTGTTGTTGTTTTTTATTGGGGGGGGGGGCAATCCCTACAACTGCACCTGAGATTGGCCTGAGGGAAAAAGGACAATCACAGTTCAAGTAGACTACTGCTAGACTTGTCTCCGAATCCCTAAGACACTCTTCTCTGGAAATGTCCACCAGTAAAAAAAAAACAAAAAACACACACACTCGTGTTTCAGGTTTTCTGGATGTGAATTAGGTAGAATCTAGAGAAGATACTCGAACAAATTGGTGCATATATAAAGCCCAAGGTCACACAGCAGAATGTTTCACTAATCCAGGCAGATTAATTACCTGAAGAAATTATTTCAATTACTTGAGAGGACGGCATTGAAGCTGCACCTAGGGGAGAGGGGCATTTTTGAAGAGAGCAAATGGGAGCAAAGAATGGGGAGGAAGAGACAATGGAGCACATCCTGGCCCATCAGGCCTGGAGGACGATATCCCCACTCTGAGCAGCCAATGGACTGAGTGGACAATATGGCTGATCCCACTAAGAGACACACCATCCCTTGATGGCCCCGGGTCCTAAGGGGTCAACACTGCAGACTCAGGGCCAGGACTGGCTAAGACTGACTCTGTGACAAACCACTAAAAGTGTGCTGCAGAGCAACTGTAGAAGCAGAGCAGGGAGCCCCCGAGGGAGTACAAAGGACAGACTCGGGTCCAAAGCATGGTACCCCATTGGACCTGACTGGGGGACATACCTAGAGATCAAAAATCAGACCTTGATCTATTTACAGGTTTTTCTCTCCTTTAAATTTTTTTTTCTTTTAATTAATTTACTCTTGCATGGGTAATTGGATTCCTTTTTTGTTGTCCTAGCTGTCTTCTCACTCATCGCCTATCTTGCTATGACTTGATTTTGGTGCATATTATTATCTCTACAGATCTATCTAAATATGATAGACTGGATAAACAGTCTGGAAGAGAAAACTACGGGACCAATGGTTCTGGAGGGACATTGGAGAGAAGTAGGAGGGGGAAAGGAGGTGGTGCTAACCAACCCAGGGACAGGGGAGCAATAAGTGATCCAAACTCAGTAGCAAGGAGAGTGTGAGTGACCTGGTAGGGATTCAGCAAGGGCAAGGTAACCGAAATTACTGAAACCCAAATGAAGGCTGAGCATGATAGTGGGACAGAGGAAAGTAAAAGAAAATAGAGGAAAGAACTAGGTGACAAAGGGTATTTATAGAGGTCTAAAGACTGGAATGTACATATGTAAATATTTTATATGAGTAGAGGGAAACAGATGTATGTGCATATACTTATAGGTTTAGTATTAAGGCAGCAGATGGACGTTGGGCCTCCACTCAAGCACTTACTCAATGGAAAAACACTTTGTTCTATTAAATTGGCATTCCAGGATGCACACCTTCCCAACACGATTGCTGAAGAACAACATGTGCATAAGCAAATGTGGTGAAGAAAGCTGATGGTGCCTGGCTATCAAAAGATATAGCATCTGCAGTGTTAAAAGTTTGAAGATAAACAAGCGGCCATCTAGCTGAGAAGCATCAAAGCCCACATGGAAGATTCACACCAGCTTGGCTGACCACGAAGTACAGAAGGTACCAGTTATCAGACATCAAAGAACTAAAAATCATATCAGTGGGTGCCCACTTCCCTGATACAATCAATGAAGACAAATGTGTGCATAAGCAAATGTGGCGAAGAAAGCTGATGGTGCCCAGCTATCAAAAGATATAGCATGTGGTGTCTTAAGGACTCTAAGATAAATAAGTGGCCATCTAGTTCAGAAGCAACAAAGCCCACATGGAAGAAACACACCAGCCTGTGTGACCACGAGCTGTCAAAAGGATCAGGTATCAAGCATCAAGGAACAAAAAACCATATCATTGAAAATGTGGGTGAGTGCAGAGTGGATACTCAAAGTCCATTGGTAGCCAACCAGACACCCCTTACTGAAGGGTGGTGGGGAGGAGATGAGCCAGTCAGGGTGCACAGTAGCAACAATGAAACATATAACTTTCCTCTACTTCTTGAATGCTTCCTCCCACCACTATCATGATCCCAATTCTACCTTACAAATCTGGCAAGACCAGAGGATGTACATAGGTACAGATAGCAACTGGAAACACAGGGAATCTTAGACAGATGACTCCTTCAGGACCAGTGGTGAGAATTGCAATACCTGAAGGTTGGAGAGAATGTGGGGTAGAGAGAGGGAACTGATTACAAGAATCTACCTATAGCCTCCTCCCTGGGGGATGGACAGCAGAGAAGAAGGCGGGGGAAGATGTCAGACAGTGTAATATATGACAAAATAAAAATTTATGAATGATGAAGAGTTCATGAGGTAGGGGGGAGTGGCGAGGGAGGAGGAAAATGAGCAGCAGATACTAAGGACTCAAGTAGAAGACAAATGTTTTGAGGATGATGGCAACAAATGTACATATGTTTTTTGACACAATGGATGTATGTATGGATTGTGATAAGAAGTATATGAGCCCACAATGAAATGATTTTTTTTAAAGAAATTATTTCAAAAATATTTTTCCTGTGAAAATTAATGGATTGAAATTGAGGACACAACTTTGTATGAGTGTGCAAGATAAACAGTAAAGAAGAGTCAGTGTGAACCCCAATGCTGTCTTCCCAACCCAACCTGTGTTTCGTACAGGACCACTGGAGTCTTCGGAACAAGCATTAAAGGACCAATGGGTCTTTGAATCTGCTGTGACCCTCTGCATCTCCCAGCCACTGACCTGATGGGAGAACTAGTACTATCAGGCGGAAGAGAAAGGAGACTGACGTTTCTATATCAAAAGCTCCCTTACTCAGAAGGCTGTGGAATCCTCTTATCACAGGGCGGTGATGGTGGTGGTCTCGTTATGAAAGAAACCACAACAGGCATTTCCCTAGGAGTATTCCTGGCTGTTATAAGAGGTGGGGACTATGATCAGAGTGATAATTCACAGGCACCACAGCTCCACAACAAAGTGTCTCCAGAGCTGGTTGCTGAAACAAGTTGGATGACAGAGATGGGAGTGATGTGACCCACAGGCATGCCTTAAACTAGTAGGCTCCTTAGATTCCAATATTTGCAACTATAAAATTATCAGAGTTCCAGTGTACAGTATTGTTTGATGTGAACATATACTTCTACTATTTCATTAATTAATTTATTTTTTGTTAGGTCTGAGAGCTAGAAACATACCAGATCTTCTTCTACACTGAAAGAAAACCAAGAAAGCAAGCAGCTGCTTTAGGAAACGAACAAGCTCTTCCTCCAAAACCAAACCCCCTGTGAGTGCATCTGTTCTAATAGGAACGCTATAAGACTTGTTAGAACTGCTCCTTAGGCTTTTCTGTGACTGTAATTACTTACAGGAATAGACATCTTCTTACTCAGGAGGATTCCTTATCTGGTTTGATTCCCTGACCTTGTGGTGAGCAACCATATCCTATCCCTCAGCACCACCATATCCCTTCATATCTCTGCACCAACAGGCACATGTTACAGGGTTTCTTAAAGGTCCCTTTTAGAAACCAAGTCATGACATTTTCAATATTATTATATAAATATTAACCCTGGACTATAAATAAGGAAGGTCATAGAAAAAATGATGGCCTTCAACTTGTGATGTTGAAAAAGAATGATGAAAGTACTGTGGGGCGGACTGGCAATATAACAAATGGATCTGTTTTGAAGGGAGTACAGTGAGAGAGTTCCTCAGAATCAAGGATGGGGCGACTTTGTTTCATGTAAAGTTATGATTCCTGTCCCTTGAGAAAGACATCATCCATGATAAAGTAGGAGATCAATGAAGAACAAGGTACATGATGAGATAGATTGACACAGTGGCTGTAACAATGAGCTAAAAATATTCATTGTGATTATGGTGTTGAGGGAGATGTTTTTTAGTTCTATTGTATTTTCAATCACTGTGAATTGGAACTGACTCTTTGGTACTTAACATAATAAAAAAGAAATCAAAATACACAACATTCTTCCTGGGTTGAATAACAGTGCTAGGGAAATGGTATATGATTTATGCAGAAAAGCACATCTAGCAAAGGGACATATGTAACAGAATACATTGTCTTTATAAGTGCTCTTATGTTGACGTTCACTGTGTCTTGGATAATTATTGGCAGCACATGTCTTGTCTGCATATCAATCGAACTTTATGCATCCAAGGTTATATGAACGCAGGATTGTTGTTAGAGACTCCTAATGAAGTCTCTAACATGAAAGAGAACCGTCTGAATAGAATTTTCTTTTCTGAAATACTGATTGGAGAAAGTTATCAGTTCTTTAACCAACGGAATCACTGAGTGGTTTTGAACTGCCAATCTTTTTGCTAAAATTGAGCATTTAATCATTGTGCCACATACCTTTGTGGTCCAAGTTCTCCTGAGTATAACTTGCATGAATCTACCTTTACATTCTGAAGATTAACATTTCTCTTCATGGTGACCAGTGTTAAGACGTCATATAGATTTCTTCAACGTCAGTGCTACTGCTATTTTTTGTTCCGTGAGTATTCACTGTAGTATATGTAGAATATGCTGTCCTATATATTGTGTGTTTTCCGTAGCAACCCTGGACATTATCTGTAGTGTCAGAAACAGCTGCCACAGTTGTGATAACTAAGAGCGACTCTAGAAAAGGTCAAATACCCTATGAGAAATATCCAAGATGAATTGATGTACTTGGGTTATGGTGTTAGAGAATAATATTAAATATATCACGGGCTGCCTGAAGGACAAGCAGGTCTGTCTTGGAATAAGCACATCTTGGCTGCTTATTTTTTAAAAAATATTTTATTAGGGACTCATACAACTCTTATCACAATCCATACATACATCAATTGTATAAAGCACATCTGTACATTCTTTGCCCTCATTGTTTTCAAAGCATTTGCTCTCCACTTAAGCCCTTTGCATCAAGTCCTCCCCCCCTCTCCGCTCCCCCCTCCCTAATGAGCCCTTGATAATTTATAAATTATTATTTTGTCATATCTTTCCCTGTGTGGCATCTCCCTTCACCCCCTTTTCTGTTGTCCGTCCCACAGGGAGGAGGTCACATGTAGATCCTTGTAATCGGTTCCCCCTTTCCAACCCACTCACCCTCTACCCTCCCAGTATTGCCCCTCACACCCCTGCTCCTAAAGGTATCATCCACCCTGGATTCACTGTGCCTCCAGCTCCTATCTGCATCAGTGTACATCCTTTGTTCTATCCAGACTTTCAAGGTAGAATTCGGATCATGATAGTTGGGGGGAGGCGGGGGAGGGAGGAAACATTTAGGAACTGGAGGAAAGCTATATTCTTCATCGGTGCTACATTTCCTCCCCTAGACCCCTCTGCGAGGGGATCTCCAGCAGCCGACAAATGGGCTTTGAGTTTCCACTCTGCACTTCCCCTTTCATTCACTATGGTAAGACATTTTTTTTCTGATGATGCCTTATACCTGATCCCTTTGACACCCCGTGATCGCACAGGCTGGTGGTGCTTCTTCCATGTGGGCTTTGGTGCTTCTGAGCTAGATGGCCGCTTGTTCACCTTCAAGCCTTTAAGACACCAGACACTATCTCTTGTGATAGCCGGGCACCATCAGCTTTCTTCACCACATTTGCTTGTTCACCCACTTTGGCTTCAGCGGTTGTGTCTGGAGGGTGAGCATCATAGAATGCCAATTTAATAGAAGTAAGTATTCATGCATTGAGGGAGTGCTTGAGTAGAGGCCCAAGGTCCTTCCGATTGGCTGCTTCTTGGAAGCATTCAAGTAAGCCTTTATTTCCTTTATTTGAGCATGTCATTAGGAGCACCACACCCCAAGATTGGTCCTGTGCTTGGTAAAGTAGACTGTCAATGAAAAATAGAGAGTCTTTCAAGGAGGTGGATTGTCACAAAGGTTGCAATGATGAGTCCAAATGGAGGAATGATTGTAAGCAGAGTGCAGTTCTGAGCAGTATTTCATCCTGTTCTACATGGGATCTCTGGGAGTTGAAGCCAATTCAAGGGTAACAACAATTCAACATATTCAATATTATTTAGGTCATTCTGAGTTAAAATTACTACATAAATGTAGACTTGTGAGTGTTCACTGGAATGAAAACATTGAACATCCACCTGATGGCTTGGAGAAAATTTGAAGCTCACATGAGAATTTTTCCTGCACTAATATTTTTATAACAAGGCTGGTGGCATAGTGGTCATGTGTTGGGCTGAGATCTGTATGCAAGTGCCCACTGCAAAGAAGAAAGACAGGGCTTTCTACTCCCATAAGCAGTTAAAATTTCAGAAACCCACAGGGCGTCACTGTAAATTGTCATCAACTGGACGACAGTGAGTTTGTTTTTGTTTTGTTTTATATTTCGAACTTTGACAACAAATAGCACTAGTTAGTACCCTGAATGTAAACTGAGATTTCATCGATACCTGTTACTTTGAAGTCTGCCTTTGCATAAACGGTGAAACACAGACAAAACCCATTCCACTCAAAAGAAGGCAAGTTCAGACACATGAAGGTTCCCTAGAGTCTGTGCTTGGTGGTCCCTAGAGAGGTGCTGACAAGGTGGGGAAACCACAGCTTTTGATGGGAAACATCATTGACTTGTCTCTTTCACATCTGCTGAAACCATGACCTGATGTACTAAGGTTTGTGTCTGGGCTCACACTGACTTCCCATCACTGTGTCTCTAGCACGATAACACATGGCTGTGTCCTCAGGATTCATGGAGCTCAGTTTTAAATAAACTTCACCCTTGGAGGTGTCCCTGGTGATGCTGACCCGGGATTGGAGAGCTGGATTATACTTTGTGCCCACATTATGCCATATTAACCCAATCCACTCCAGACCCTTTCCTAGAGCCTGGCGGTTCCAGGTAACATGAATGCTGGTTAAAGAGAATCCAGAGACAGCACAGGTGAGAGACAGGGTCTGTGAGGGCTTCACCAGTCCAGGGCCTGACTCTTGTATCTGCACCTGGGCCAGGACACCTGGGGATAAAGAGAAACACGGGGAGTCATGCGCTCAGATGCTGCATCTCCAGACTTCATGTAGGAATCTCTGAAGCACTCACCTCCCGGAGTCGCCACCAGAAAGAGGAACACCCACACAAAATTCATGTTCATGTGGATAAGATTTGTGACATCCAGAAAATGCTCTCCAGGGCAAGAAGAAATATGAATTTAAGTACATGCATGCTGTGGTTTCATGGGACTGGTATTTGCATGTGGGTGGTGCACTTGTATCTAAAGGTGGAAAGGGCTAAATGGAGCCCGTAGCTCTGGGACTCAGACTAGAAAAGCGATGCTGGTGGAGTCCTTGGGAGAACACAGTCCTCTGATGTCTCCACTTTACCAATTGTACGCATATCGGTGCAGATTTCATGTTCAATGTAACTTTATGTGCATTCCCATCAAAAGTACCCAAATGATATATTGAAATTAAAGACAATCTCTATCCTCACCATGTTTGGAATCAAGATCAGATCAACCTGAAATTCTCATACCTCTGAACACAAAAAAGTGAATATCATCCCAAATTCTCCCTTCTCCTATTACATTTCACAATATTTGGAACAAAGTAAAAGACACTTAAATGTTGTATGCAATATTTAGAGTTGGAATGAAATTGTTTCCTAACAACAGGTATATTTGTGAGGTTAAAAGAAACCACAGAAATAAGAAGAAGCTCATTTATCCTCCCATGAATTAGTACCGGGGGTGGGTGTTGGGCTCAGTGTCTTCAGAGAGTCCCCTGCTGGCAGCATCCCATCACATACAAGAGAGTGTTTCCTGGGCTCATACTGTCCTCCAACTTCTGTGGGTACCACAGCAACATTTTTTCTGGTCCCAAGTATTCTTGATATTGGTCAGGAGTGTTACCTGGAGTTGTCTCAGCAGGTTTCCTGCCATGGGCAGTAGAGCTACCACAGTGGTCAGCACAGCAGTTCTCGCTGACCAGGCACTGCAGTCCTTATCCAGGCTCCTGTCCTCACTTCTTTCTTCACTTGGTCCAGAGCTGATGGGTCCTTAGCATTCCTGCAGGTCAGCTTTCTCCCTGAGGTTAGTTTTATGTCTGGACTCACACTGACTCTCCCTCACTGTGAAAAACTTTGGAGGTAGAGAGTGCTACAACTTGAAGACAATCTGAATTGGGTACAGTGGAAGGAAGTATGATCTATAGATATAGATAATTATATAGATATTACATTGAGATATATTCCGCAATAAAATACTGATTAAGAAAGAAATCTGCCTGAAAGACAATGAAGGTATTGAACAGAGTGTAGGCTTCACTCTTTCCACATGAAGAGAAAGATACTTAAAGCAGACTTCTATTCAAAATAATTGAAGCAAGAAAGTAAAAGTTATTTGTCCCATGTAAAGGAGGGAATTGTCAAGTCAGAATTCTTTTTGATGGGTGTCTGTGATGTGTGTGATAGGAAAGCTTACAGCTGTTGGCAATTGTTGAACATGATGATAATCTAAGGCCACTGAATCATTCATGAAAAGAATTGTTGAAAATTTATTTTGTTGCCTATACATGTACCATGAGAAAAATAAATTAAAAATGAAAGATAATTTCTTCATGCATAATCAGAAACTGATGGAAAGTCTTGCTGGTACAACACTTCAAAACACTAGCTAAAATATTGAACTGGAAAAGAGATTATGATATAAGCCAGAAATTTGAAATTAAAAAATTGTTAGCAATGGAATAGTCTTTATTTAATATTTAATTATTTTCTCATTTTTTTCTCCAAAACCATTTTATTTGGTGCTTATAATCATATCAATTCTTAGTTTAAGTGCATCAAGCAGCATTGAACAATTGTTACCAGAATCAGTTTCAAAACACCCCCTTCCTTCTTGAACTCCTTGGCATTAGCTCCCTTTTATCCCCGCCACCCCCTACTGTAGGCCCCAGAATCTCTTATTCTCTTTGCTATCTCGATGTGTTCATCGATTCTGGGTGTCATCTAATGTAAAACAGATAAACAAAGAACAAAAATTCAAGAATGTTACCGCCCATGACAAAAATACATCTGAGATAAACCCAAATAGGAATTGGAAATTGAAGAAGCAGGCAGTCCAAGTGCAGTCTGCTGCCCTTCCCCAGAGTCCATCACAGACCCAGGTGTGCTTAGGACCAAATGTGTCAGGCTGGCTACTGGAATGTGATGACCTTGCTGTCTGACTGCCTTTCCCAAGGCTTCTGGATCTAAAATTACTCTTTAGTAGCTGGCATCCTACAACACACCTACCTTCTTCTGAACATAAGCTAACATTCCCCAAACTGATTGTTACATACATTACATGGAATATACAAAACAACAACAACAAAACCATATCACTGCCTTCCAGTAGATTCCACCTTATAGCACAGCCTTCCAGTAGATTCCACCTTATAGCTCAACCTTATTTCTCTATCTCTGCTGTTGAGGAGGGAACACTGTTCTTCACTTTCAGCACAAAGGAGGGATGCTTGCAAACCTCCATTCCTGCACTGGCCACAGTGTGAAACCACTGGCTGTGGAGACTGGTGCCCATTCCTGATGATGAGCCGGCTCTGTCTCTTCTCTTTGGGAGAAAACTATTGCATCCAATGGCTGTGAATAAGGTGTGCTTTTTCTGGTGACCTCAGACATTGGTTGAACGGAAATATTCTGTTAAGTCGTCCTTACACTATAAAAGAAGGGGAAAATGCAAATGGATGGAAGAATAAGGTTATTTTTATCAAGCTACTTTGTAAATTGAAGCACAACCAGAAAAAATATCTTTAAAAGGAAAACCATTAACATGTTAATAAATATAAACAATATCATAAATGATGTCACAGAAAAGATGAGATTATTAACCTAAAAACACAATGTAGGAAATTCTATGAAGACCATGGTAATGGGAAAAAAAACAATTCCTGACAATAGTATTAAATATGTTTAAACAAAATACAGAAAATAAACTAATGGATATAAGCAACCAAAATAAGATTCAAATTGGAAACACAATTAACGTAACTCACTGGCACTGACTCATAGTGACTGTCTAGAGTAGAGTAAATCTGCCTCTTAGAGTTTTAGGCACTGTAAAACTTTTTTAATTGAGAAATTGGCAATTTTATTATGAAATACATAATAGATAATATTATATCGATGTTAGATTTCTTATTTAATTTTCAATATTATTTTGTTAAAATAATTTTTGAAAGTATTCAAAATAAAAATATTTTAAAACATTTTTTCAAAACTAATATGTTTTAACATTTTATTTCTTTCAAACAAAAACCCTTTTATTAAGACCTAATCCAGACATCATCCCATTCTACAGTTAAATTGTATCCAGCAGTGTTTTAGAGTTAGAAAACATGTTTTTTCCTTCTTCAACTCCTATTAACTCCCCCATCTCTCTTGCTGAAACCCCCAGGAACCCTTATTCTGTAGAGTCACCCACCCTGTGCTTCATACATTAAGAAACATATAAAAATATATGAGGATCAAAAGTGCTACCAACAATAACAAAACACAGCAGAAATAATCCCTTAAATTTGTAAAAAATCACATAAAATGTTAAAACCCAGATTCAGCACAAAATTCATAAAAGGAGAGATCAAGTGAAAAGTTTTAACCATCAAAGTCAGATGTGTCACTCTGAAATTCTATAGTCATCTCTCCAATACTCTCTGATCACCAGCTTTTTCCACCCCTCAGTTACGGTCAGAGGGAAATCACAGGAGGTGTATTCCCTGTGGAGATCCTGCAAATGTATTTTGAGCTTCCACTGTCATCCATGACCTTCTGCATGCCAGAATCTCACAAGTTAAGCTCTGATACTATTTAAAAATTTTTGTTTTTTAAGCTCTGATACTATTGGCTTCTTTGGATTTGGATTATATAATTTACATTCCTTATAAATCTTTTTAAAGCCTCATCTGTCTCCCTTGGAGTGGCTGATGCTTTTGAACTGCTTACCTTGTACTTAGCATCCCAATGTGAAATCCACTATGCCACCAGGGTAGTGGAGTTGTAAATAACCTTTATTTGCATATATTATATATTAGTTATTTATTATACTTTGTTCTCCTGATTGAAAAACATATAGCTGTAATTTAATTAGGACTGGTACATTTATTAAATTTTAAATGTTAAATAATTTTAAAATTATTTAACATTTAAAATTTTAAAAAACGGTTTCAGATTATTTTAGGTAATTACACTTAGCTGACCATTCTGCACCTCAGGCCATCAAAGATGCTGGGTGTTTTTGAGTCACTTTTACTCATGAAGACTTACAGCAAATAAGTAAACTTCCAAGTCCTGAACCATCCTCACTTGCTCTTAAGTTTGATACCATTTTTGCAGCCACTCTGTCTGTGCTTCTAACTGAGCGTTTTCCTCTGTTTTGCTGACACTCTACCAAACAGGATGTCCTTTCTCTAGGAACCAGTTCCCCTGATCACAGATTCAAAATACGTGTGAAGTCACACTATTCTCAGTTCTAAAAAGCATTCTGAGATATGAGTGTGGAATGTCCTCCTCTTATGACACATTTTCTTTCTTTTGGAAATCAAAGTTTTCATTCCAACAAGCGTTCACTTCCTTGGGACTCCAATGAGTAATCTTACAAAGGAGTTCGCGAACCAGACAGCTCATTCCAGTTCACCTGTTCCCCTCTGTGCCTGGAACACTTGTTTTTGCATCAAGGGAGACAGTGGAGAGCAAGCATTATGAAGGATATGCCACAAGTTTAGCCCCAGAAGTCACCCATTTATTTTCCCAGACTTAGAGATCTTTAGTCAATTATCACACACAGTGCACAGGGAGCATTGTAGAAAGAACTCCAGAGGCCTGCTCGGGCTGTAATAGATCAGCGAGCTCAGGACATTTGAAATCATGCTTTGCACTCATGAATCTGTGCATGCCTGTATTTCATTGTCAACAGATTTTGAGTAACAGATAGGATGAGAATGACCATGATAATCAGTTTGTAGAGAAGGAAAATCGGTCATACAAGATGAGTATGAAGGATCAGAGTAACTTTAATATTTGTTCCTCCGTTCAAGTATGCAGGGAGGAAATTTAAAAGCCTGTAAATTTAGAGGTGAGTGGAGAGAAAAAAAATTGTCCCTGGTGTGGCTGAGAGGTAAGAGAGGAAACCCTCATTCAACAGGAAATCCTCCCTGTCATTCATGTGTCTGTCTAGGACTGGGTGTGTGTGTTCAGTGGGTCCTGCACGCCCCCTGCTGCCCAATGTGTTCCCTGCAGGGGAGGCTTGTGTCGGCTCACACTGACTTCCCTCACTGTTCCTTGCACAGTAATACATGGCGGTGTCCTTAGCAGTCACGGAGCTCAGCTGCAGGGAGAACTGATTCCTCCATGTGTCTCTGGTGATGGAAAGTCGGCTCAGGAATGACGGGTTATAATCTGTACCACCATCATAATCTCTGTATCTCATCCACCACAGTCCTTTCTCTCAGGTCTGGCAGATCCAGTTCCAGTCGTAACCAATGCTGGTGATGGAGACACCAGAGACAATGCAGGTGAGGGACAGCTTCTGGGAGAGTTTCACCAGTGCTGGCCCTGACTCCTGAGGGGGCACCTGGGACAGGACGCCTGTAAATAAAAATAATTGGAATATGTCAGTCACTTGCAGTTACAACCATCCCCATAGAATCAACACTGATATATGAGACCCTTGAAGCCGGAACACCTGGTTGAGAGGCCATCTAGGTCAGATGGGCTTGATTCAGCCAATGGGTTTAACCAGTATGGTCGACCACGCCTCCCAACTGGGGCCCTGAAAATGCCAAAAACTTTGAGACTATGCCTCTCTCCCAGCAGACACTCTGCAGTCAGTGCCTCCCGGAACTTAATAATTTAAGTATAAATTATTTCAGGAATTGTAAAATCATGCTTTGTTTTGAGTTGTTTTCTCTTCAAAAGATATTTGGCGTCAGATGTGCACACATACAGTTTCAACCAACTGGCAGTTGGGGAAAAATACAACAGTGGAGAGAAACGGAATGTGTTGAAAGAAGCACATTGAGGGCAGAATTTAATGACATTGAGAGAACACTGGGCCTTCTGGGATTGATTTCAACTTATCCCAAGTTTGATGTGTTTCTCCCTGTCTTCTCAGGAAGAACGATGGATTTTCATTTTCAGGGCAGGAAAATAAGAGATATTTGAACTGCCCTTCCGGAGGAGTTCCCGGAGAGGCTCTCGGCTTGGGTAAATTGGGAAAGTCTAGACACAAGAGGAAACAAGCACTCAGCACCCCTGTCCTTGCTCCCATGGCAAAAACTGTGTCCCCTGTACCCTGAGCTCCCTCTGCTGCCCTCTTGGTCTCCTGATGCTTGAGATGTTTGTCCACGTTCCTTTCACGGTGCCTCCTGGTACTTTTCCCACATAATACATGCCAGTGTCTCCAGGTTTCAGATTATTGCTAAAACATGCTTAGCTGGCTGAGCTATCATGGTTGCAGTGTGTTGATTTTGAAGACGGGGCTGTTGCTAAAATTGTCATCACTAGGCTTCTTTGCCACATAACACACGCTTTGTTTCCCAGAGCCTGATAGATCTAGAAACTTGCTATCTGCAGACATGGCAGTGAGACATAGCCCTCTGAGAAAGCTTTCTGAGCCCATCACTGGTCTGTAGCAGCTCTACCTGCACTATTACACCTAGGAGTACAGAGGAGATCTAATTTAAAAGAGTTCTAAGATGAAAAGCACTGTGTTTGATGTTCAAGGTGCTCACAGGGTAAGACATCCATGTCACCAAGAAGAATCCAGAAGGGTGTCACCGCCACGGGTATCTCTGATCAACATGGGAAGAATATGAGTTTGAGTTGTGCTGCCATATTTTACACTGCAGGTGATCCACGTGTGCTGTGTTTGTGGAAGCAGAAGGTTGGCTCTGAGTAGGAAAGGCTGAGCAATGGCCCCTGGAGGGGATGTTCCTGACCCGCGTTCTGTGATTCAATCTCTCCTCTTCATCATTCACACTGACTGTGGACAAACAAGTCCTCCCTGAAAACCATGGGCAGTTTGGTAGAAATGCACGTGGTTGGCCTGAGCTGTGAGCCACAATGAAGGAAATTCCCGAGGATGCCATTTTCCTTGGTGACCTTCTTTCTTGGTAGCTCCATCCTATCCTAAGGACAAGGTTAGTCTATGAGAGATTCAGGCTATTGGGTAAAGTGAGGGTAAAATGATGACTATTTCTGAGCATCCACTTCTCTTAAAAAATAACAAAATGACATTTTATTGATAATTTATCCACATAATATACAATTCAGTAATTCAACCATATCAAAAGGGTTGTATAATCCTTACCACAATCAATTTTACATTATTTTCTCCCCCATAATCATTATCATTTATGTAACTTTTTATTTTGCAAAAATATACACAAGAAAGCAGTTACCAATTCAACAACTTCTACATGTGTGCTTCGGTGCCACTGACCATTCTTTTTATGTTGTACAACTATTATTTTTATTCTTCTGTGAATTGCTACACACCCATTAAAATGAATTCACTGTCCCCTAAGCAAAAATTCTTCCTCCTTCACGCACAGTAAAAAGTTTGGTTTCTTTTTAAAAATAAGAGTCCGTATGCATCATGACAATCAGCTCTAATGTTTCCTCCTGCCTCCCGCACCCTCTGATCACTCCCCAATTACCTTCTCCCTCCCCTTCCAGATAAACCATTGCCTCAGTGGTTGTCTTTATGTATCCACTTCTTCTGTGCTCCAAACAGGAAACAAATAACAGAAACTATAAACAAATACAGAAAGATAGAATAATAGCGCTGGAGGCTCAGGGAATCCAGGGTGGACGATACCTTCAGGACCAGGGGCGTGAGGGGCAAGGCTGGGAGAGTGGAGGGTGAGTGGGTTGGAAAGGGGGAACTGATTAAAAGGATCCACATGTGACCTCCTCCCTGAGAGATGGACTGCAGAGAAGGCGGGGAAGGGAGACTCCGGATAGGGCAAGATATAACAAAATAACAATCTGTGGATTATCAAGGGCTCATGAGGGAGGGGGGAGCAGGGACGGAGGGGAAGAAAAAGAGGACCTGATGCAGAGGGCTTAAGTGGAGAGCAAATGCTTTGAGAGTGATCAGGGAAAAGAATGTACGGATGTGCTTTATACAATTGATGCATGTATATGTGTGGATTGAGATAAGAGTTGTATGAGCCCCTAATAAAATGTACAAAAAAGAAAGAAAATGATTAGGGCAAAGAATATACAGATGTATTTATACAATTGATGTATGTATATGCATGGATTGTGACAAGAGTTGTATGAGCCCCTAATAAAATATTTTAAAAATAAATAAATAAAGCATACAAAAAAGGGGGGAGCACCCACTTCTCTTCTCATTTCGTCCTCCTCATCTACCTTGGTGTTGTGGAGTCTCACCTGTCACTTTCCAGGTACTCGATAGAAGTGCCCATGGTTTGTGACAAGATTTAGCTAGATCAGTGCTCTAGGTGATCTTATTCTGAGGACAGGATCTTATAACATGGCTCTGCACAATCCTCGCCTTCATGGGGAGATCACTAAAGATAAGGGCATTAGAGCAAAGTGTGGTGAAGAAAGCAAATGGCGCAAGGCTATCGATTATCTGGGGTCTTAAAGGTCTTGTCATCAAACAAGCACCAGTCTAAGTGAGGCGTCAAGTAAGTCCACACTGAAGAAGCACATCAGCCTGTGTGATCCAAAGATGGTGACAACAAAATACAAATATGATGAAGGGAAAAGTTTCAGAGCTACAATTGTGAACCTCCAATTTGTTAAAGGCTAAGTGGACAGTGGGAACTCAAAGTCCATCTGGAGAATATCTAGTCATATTAGGCATTTGGCAGATCCTCTTGACAAGCTTTATTATCAGACAGAGATGACTGCAAACTTGATCATAGTGGATCAGACCATGGCATAATATGATACTTGGTCAGTTGACCTACCTCTTGACCCAATCTGAATTTGCTCTAGGGTCAAGTATTTCTCACTTGTTCTACAAGAGATCCCCACCCACCTCTGGACTTTAAAATACTGAAGGTGAACTTTCCTTTCTTACTCTTTACTTTCATTTTTATAATGTTTTTATTCTCTTCCTGCTGTTTTGTTTTTGTGTTTTATTGTTTCTATGTGTTTTATTGTTTCTATTGGGTTTCCAAGTGTGTTAAGCACAGAAGGAGTGGATACTTAGAGACAATAACTGATACATTGGTCTGGGGCATGTGGGGAGCAAAGGAGTCAGGAGGGTGAGGGGATTTGGGGAGCAAGCAATGAATGCAAGAGGGGGAGGGAACATAAGAATTTGTTATGATATAGGTATATATATATATTTACAATTCTTTTAAAAAGTGATTTAACTATGTAAGTGTATTACATGTGAATATTATATTAAAAACCCCTACATTAAAAACCATCAAGAAGGCAAAGCCCAGGATGATGTAGAATAGCTGCTGCTTCAGAGAGGGGTTCCTGCATAACCGAGGATGAGGCTCCCAAACCCAGTCCCAATGCCGGCTCCAGAGACACCACTCCAACTGTTCCAGTCCCGGCTCCAATGAGCTTGGCTGCTGTGTCAATGTCCCTTGAGATGGTGCTGACTAGAAGCTTCGACAAGGGATCAGTGAGGTCAGGGAATGTGGGACTCTCAAGCTGATGAAGTGCTCATCTGTCAGTGTCTCCAGTTATTTCGGCACCTACACAGACAAGGGTCGAGTCAACAACTGGGAGGTGTTCCTGACCAGGGAAAGGGTGGAGATGAATTTGGTGCAGGGATACATTTTTAGGGGATGAGGAGTAGTGTCAGGGGAGTTGCTCTTGGTGCAGAGAAGATAGACAGCTCTACACCTATTCTTGATATGACTGAATTATTGAATTGAAGCATATGTATATGAAGTTCCAATAAAATTGTTTTAAGGAAGAATGTTGTCTGTTACTTATGCAGACCTTCAGATAGGGCTTTGGTTAACAGGCTCATGGCCAAGAGTCTCTCTTTGTGAATAAAATTCTATCAGCACACGGCTATGTCCTTCTCTACTGCTTGCTGCTATTTTCACACTCCATCAGTTGGGTTCAGTAATAGTCTCCAAGAGTATATGACCAGTGGAATCATAAAGTATGATTTTCAGGCCTTTTTCAAAAAAGAAATTTGCTGATCCTTGATCTAGGGGAAGAGTCAGGAAGAAAAACAGCAAGACTTTCGGAAATATATAATTTTAAACTATAATGATTATTTGACAGATTATAATATTTTAAAATTTTCACTTGAATGGATAGGTAAGAACTACCTACCATGGTTGTACAGTGGTGACTTGCCCAGTAGTTAAATGAAAAGTCAATCATTCAGACCCAGCAACTGCTCTGTGGGAGAAATTTTTGGTAGAATAACCTCATAAGGAACTACAGGCTTGGTATTCTTATATGAGAAGTTCTCATCTGTCCTATAGGATTACTAGGAGTTGGAAATGATCAGTTTTAGCAGATTTTTAGTTTGGGTGAAAAGCAACTTTTTTCAATATATTATACTTGAATAAATGACACCAATTTTCAAACCACCAACTTTACAGCCATTAGTTGAGTCCTTAACAGTTAGCACTACCCAGGAACTTCACTGAGTCTGCCTGAAAGCTATTCGACTGTGGCAGTTAAGTGATTTCCTGTCAACTTGCAAAGGAATGAACTCTAGCCTGTCAATCAGTTTGCAGCTAAATGACCTAATTTGGAGGTGCAAATAAGATAAACATCTCACTAGAGGCCACATACATTCTCTCCATGCGAGGCATTCCTGTTCACAAGTCACATGGAGCTACGCAAATAGCAGCCAGAGCCTTGGAGCTGGAGGAGTCCCATGGAAACCCATGTTAGCACTAAGATGCTTTCAAGGCCACTGGATCCACAAGACCTTCCACCCACTAACTAGCCTGTGATCTGCCTGTACTCAGCGTTGTTGCATATGTTGCATGAATCGAGAGGAATTTACAGATTGGTGTCAGACATATGGACTACTATTGGACTTATAAGTTTGATCTGTCCTGGGCTGGTATGCTTTCTCAATTTACAATTGCTGCTTCTATAAAGCTCTTTCTATACACATAGAAGTGCCTATGAATTGATTTCTACAATCCACCCAGACTAACATACTGACCTCAAGACATATGCTGATCACCCCTGACAGAGTAATATACACTCCCTGTAGAACAAGCTCATTTGTTTGTTTTCCTCTCCAACAGAATGTTTTCTCTTCTTACAACTTTGAATCCACAAACATTAAGGGTAGGCACTGAATCATAAACAATATAGATTCCAAGTGGGAAACTATGAGATGAAGAACCCTGGATCAAAGTAAGAAACCTGACTTGAAACTCCCTCTCCAAATGCTCCAGAGTCAGAATGCTTCCTTCTTTTCAGGCCCTTACAGCACCCTACAATACACAGCTCCCTCCCTGCATGGGCGGTTCGTATCTGTACTCACACTGACTTCCCTCCGTGTGTCTTACCCACCGTAATACATGGAATTGTGATTGACCTTTAGACTGTCCATTCGCTGATAGAGTGTGTTCTTGGCAATGTTTCTAGAGATGGTACACCAGCCTTCACGGAATCTACATAATATGCGATAGCAACAGTACTAATATGTGAAACCCACTGTAGGCCTGGAGCATGACTGATACAGGTCACAGCAGTGCTACTGAAAGTGAATCCAGAGATTGCACAAAAGAATCTCAAAGACATCTTAAGCTCCCACAAGTCTCCTTCAGACCCAGCCGGTTGCACATTAGTGTTGACACTTGCAAACACAGAATATGCTGGTCATGAAAACCATGACATATTTCCAGTCTCCTGCTCCACACACTAGCTCTCAATAAAATGACTTGTTAAAATACCTGAGTGAGACAAGTCTGTGTTCATACAAACTACTGAATGGGCTTACCTGGGGACTCTGGTACTGAGGATCTTTTCCCAGAGCTGTATGGTTGGGAATGGTGTGGATTTTATTAGCAGAAGGGGGGGGGGCGGTATTTGCATATCTTCCTAATATACAGTGGCAACTATGGCTGAATATTTTCAAAATGCTCACTGTTCCACCTTAAACGTAAATGAGTCTCCCAGAAGGATTCATTGGGATTATTACTTGGAAATGGTTCCTTATTATGTGATTGCGATACACAGAATACAGTCCTGTTCATATTGTTTCATACACAATAAGCGATTTATATATAGCTGATTTAAGACAGTATGTATGCTCATTTGCTTAACATATTTCACTCAATTTATTTCATTTATGTGGCAATAGACCCATAAGTTTATATCTAGTCAGCATGAATTGATTTTAATGTTTAACATCTTAGGGAAGGAACATGCATATACTACAATTTATCTCTTTTTAGACATTTAGGTTATTTCTCATTTCTGGTTTTATAATGAAAGTTACTATTTGGGTTGAAATAAAAGAGAAGAGAAAAAAGCATTCACATTAATATTACAAGAAATCACAGTAACAGACATGGCCTTACAATAAACTTTTCTTCAACACAATTGTAATATTAACAATAAATATCATATTTTTAGTGAGAGCGTTCCCATTAGGACAGAAACACACCAAAGTCTTAACTTTGCTAGAGAAGATGTCTTAGATGACATTGGAACTGCATAAAGATTTTTCTAAAATATTTAATAGTTTAAAGCCTCTTGTGTCAAAGTCAATAGGATCTCCCAGAAGCACAGACTTACGACAATACTTGTTTTATTGCAGAACATATCTTAAGATGTAGATAACAAATGTGGCGAAGAAAGCTGATGTTGCCTGGCTATCGAAAGAGATAGTGTCTGGGGTCTTAAAGGCTTGAAGGTGAACAAGCTGTCATCTAGCTCAGAAGCAACAAAGCCCACATGGAAGAAGCACACCAGCCTGGGCGATCACGAGATGCCAAAGGGACCAGGTATAAGGCATCATGCAAAAAAAATGTGTATATATATGTGTGTGTGTATATATATACATACCATAGTGAATGAAGGGGGAAGTGCAGAGTGGAGACCCAAGGCCCATTTACCGGCCACTGGAGATCCCCTCACAGAGGGGTTTAGGAGAGGAGATGGGTCAGTCAGGGTGTGATGTAGTACTGATGAAGAACACAGCTTTCCCCAGATCCAGCATGCTTCCTCCCCCAACTACCATGATCCGAATTCTACCTTGCAGGACTGGATTGGGCAGAGGTTGTACACTGGTGCATATGGGAGCTGGAGGCACAGGGAATCCAGGGTGGATGATACCTCCAGGAGCAGGGGTGTGAGAGGTGATACTAGGAGAGTAGAGGGTGAGTGGGTTGGAAAGGGGGAACTGATTATAATGATCCACATGTGACCTCCTCCCTGGGAGCTGGATGGCAGAGAAGGGGGGGTAGGGATACTCCAGATAGGACAAGATATGACAAAATAACAATCTATAAATTATCAAGGGCTCATGAGGGAGGGGGAGCAGGGAGGGAGGGGAAAAAAAGAGAACCCGTTGCAAAGGGCTTAAGTGGAGAGCAAATGCTTTTAAAATGATTAGGGCAAAGAATGTACGGATGTGCTTTATACAATTGATGTTTGTATATGTATGTACTGTGATAAGAGTTGTATGAGCCCCTAATAAAATGTAAAAAAAAAAGAGGTAAGTAACAAACAAAATTGATTTCCTTGTAATCGCTTGATGGTGGCTAGGGTAGCAGGAGAGTAATCACTGACAAAATGCAACCAAACTTACCTCTCCTGAAACTCAACAGAATAAAATCACTGAAAGGCTAGGTGTACATTCATAAAAATCTATATCTGACACAGATAAGAACAAATCTGAAATTATGTCCAGAAGTTACTCTTCAGTTTGTTTGTGTATGAAGTCTTCCATTTCAAGAGGAACATAGACATTTGTAGCTGAAAATATTTTTCAACAAGGGAAAAAGGAAAGGGCAGGCACAGCTTCTCGACCTTTGCAGGAGGAAAGAAACAACGAGAAAGTCGTATCTCAGATGCAGGTTCTAAAAGGAAAGAAATGGGCTTACTTCAGGCAATGGTAGTTACCTGGACTTGAGGTGGGTGATCTTCAGTGGGGCCTTATACCCTGGGTACCATCAATCCTCCAAGGCCAAGCCAAGCAGCTCTTCTACTGAGGCATCTTGAGCAGGTTGCTCCGGAGGTGTAGTGGAATAAACTGTACCACACACTTTGTGTTGAGTGGGGCAGTCATTTCCCCAGCAACCTTTCTGTTCATACTATGGACATTACTTTCTTGGAGGTAACAAATTAGGACATACATTTGCCCATGGCCCCGAGTGGGAGCATCTGAAGCAGGGTGCTCATGGTTCACTCGTGGGCGGCCCAATAACTAGTTTAGATACACCCACTCGGTCCTGGAGGGCACTTGCTAACATTTGAAATTTAACCTTAAGTCTTGATAGCTTATATAACTTTTCCTGATCCTTGCTACTGTTGAAAACTTTGAATGCTGCACTGCGATCTTGCTGTGAAGTCTGGGGTCCACAGTCTAACTTTTTAAGGTTTCTTTTAATGTCTGGAGCTGATTGTGAGATGAAATTTGAGTGACGTACAATGATCCCTTTTGGTGTAGTAGGGTCTACTTTCATATATTTAAACCTTCTGGAAGATGATGTGACAGAAATTTGGCAGAATTTTCATTTGGTTCCTAAATGATTTCCCTAATTTTGTCATAATTGGCTGCTTTATTTGAGGCTTTTGGCAAGCCCTCAATGAGATGAAAATCATACCATTTTGAAGAATTGGGTGCTCATGATCATCTGATAATTCTAATTAGGGTTGTGCTTGGGAACTGCCTTGAAGTCCACGGGCTTAACCCAGTCTGGGCATACCCTTCATCAGCTCTCTTTGTGCAGCTATCCACATTCTCTCCCGATCTTCAGGGGTCAAGGTAGTTGTTAAAATCATATGGATGTCATGACAGGTAAGATCATATGACTGAGTGAGATATTTAAATTATTTTATTTTTTATCTTTTATTTCATAATCATAAACTTAACTCTGCTTTCCAGCTGGACACAGGAGAAATAAGGAAAGTAGGAAACCTGAGTAACTGGAGGGAGAGCACAAGATTAAACGATACTGCAAGCACATTGGGAACAGAAGGGTGATTTCTCAAGCTACAAAAGGAATGGTCTGGTGCTTAAGATAAAACATGAAAATTCAGATCAAATTTAATTAGAGTTGTCCACAGTCAGCAATGGTGATCTTCTTGCTGGTTTTGCCATTCGCGGAACCAAAACGCTCCATGGCTTCCACAATATTCATGCCTTCTTTCACCAGACCGAAGACCACGTGCTTGCCATCCAACCACTCAGTCTTTGCGGGACAGATAACTGACTGGGAACCGTTCGTAGTGGGCCCAGTATTTGCATAGACAGGGTGCCAGGACTTGTGTGCTTCAGGATGAAGTTCTCATCTTCAAATTTCTCTCTATAGATGGACTTGCACCAGTGCCATTATGGCATGTGAAATCACCACCCTGGCAAATGAACTCTGGAATGCGCCTGTGAAAGAAGGAGTCTTTATAACCAAAGCCTTTCCCCTCAGTACTCAGAGTGCGGAAGTTTTCTGCTGTCTTTGAAACTTGTCTGCAAACAGCTTGAAAGAGATGCAGCCGAGGGGCTCACCATTGACAGCTATGTCGAAAAACACAGTAGGGGTGACCGTGGCTGGACCAGAAACCCTAAAAATTCAAGCAGCAGCATCTGCAAAGCCGATATTTAAATTCTTTAATGTAAGTGTCTGGGTCCAATGTATAGCATCTAAGATGTTTTCCTAAGCCTGAAAAATAATTTAACAAAAAAGGGATCTGATTTTTACTAGCCTCTCTGCTCCTGCAACATCACAGAGGGTACTGAGGGGGGATAGGATTGAGCATGGATCCTTTGGATTTGAAGGAGCTGTCTTTGTGCTGGAGAGGGCTGGACATAAAAGAATGAGAGGTGGAGATGGTGCTGGCAGTAGGGGACAGGTGTCAGATGTCTTATAACATGGCAAGGGTGGGAGGGGAACTGGTGACAGAGAGGTGGGAGCACTGGACAATCATGGTATGGACAAGGGAGGAGTTTGGGTAGAAAGTGTATGAGGTAACAGGGTAGGGGATACTGGATTACAGAGTGTGGGCTCAGAGGTGGTGGGAGGGTGTTGAAACAAGGCAGGAGTGGGAGGAGGTGGTGAGGAGGAAGGCTGAAGAAGAATGAGACACTATAGCAAGAGATATAGGGTTACAGTCTGGCAACTGGGAGAATGTAGCAGCATCCTGTGGGTTGGAGAAACCTGAAGGAGGTTGTAAAGGGGAGGGGAGAAAGAAGGCACAGCTGCAGTTTGGTCAGAGACAATAGGCACTGAAATTGGCGGCATATCATGAACAGAAGGATCACAGACTGATTCTTAGTCTGAGAGAGGAACATTCTCCTGAACCAGTAGGACTTGCATAGTGGAACAATTCTGAAATAAATGAGGTTGAGCACAAAGGAGAAAACTTGGATATACGGAATATCAGAATATATTTTGTAGATTAAAAAGAAATTATTGAGATCTTGAAAAAATTTAAAATCAAGTATACCACCTGGTGACCATCTTGAATTGTTGTCCAATTTGTACTGCAGTCATGCATTATTACATAAGAAAATCAATTTTCCCCTATGAATAACTGATTTAAGACCGAGTGAATTGAAGTTTGCCAGTACACAAACTAGAAGTATTGTATGCCATTACTTAGTGTGGTAGTTATATAAACATTTGACAATTTGATGATTAAGACTGAAGGGGTGGAGTCCAGCCTGCCAATCAAAATATAACCAATGACCCCTGTGTGGGTACGGCCTTCTCCTGACAATTTTGGAATTCCGGAATTTCCTTCTTGGAGGCGGGAGACAGTCTCTCTCTCTCTCTCTCTCTCTCTCTCTCTCTCTCTCTCTCTCTCTCTCTCGGCTCACTCTCTTAGAGACGCTCTACTGACCAGACACATGATACTATGCTGATAGACCCCATGCCCTGGGAACTAGAGAAGCCACATGGAGACCCCTGCCAATGCTGAGATGCTTACACCACCACTGAATCCAGACTTTCTACCCACTGGCCTGTGATTATCCTGCATTCAGCATCATTGCATGTGTTTCTTACGTCTGAAGGGGACTTCATGGATTGGTATCGGACATATGGGCTAATATCAGACTTATGGGCTTGAACTGGACTGGGTGGGAATGCTTTGTTAATGTACAATTTCTCTTTATATAAACCTGTTATACACACGACTTTCTATGAATTTCTCTAGCCTACCTGGACTAACACACTGAGCATTCTTACAACCCATTTTAAAATGCTGAGTGAAAATGTGAGCTCTGTTATATGAGGTAGTAAAACAGGAGAGCGTCCTTACACTGGGTAATTACCACCTAAGCCCCCGGGGCTGGGAAGACAATCTGACTGAGCAAAGCTTTCTGGTACGTGGACATTTTCAGAAAGGCCAAGAGAAAATGAGCAGATGACCTTGAAGTAGGGAGCTTTGGATTTAACACTCACCAATGTGTTGTCAGAGGGTCTTTAGCTGAAGATGTGGAGATCCCTCTGTTAGGCTCACTGGCTTGAAGGGGGTCCAGGAAGGCTGCTGGGAACTTTAGAGGCTAGGGAAAGGAAAGTGTCACTCCAGTCCTAGCCTCGACAGCCCCCCACCTCCCCCGTGCAGGCCACCATATCTCAGGTTTTACAGAGATAAGAGACAGAGTGAGACCTTTAATTTATAGATTTATTGAGGGAGGTTTGGTTTGTAGGGAACAGAAAATCATAGGGGTTTAGAATAGTTAGGTAAGAAAGGTTAGACCTGGCCCTTCATCTAAAACCAGAGGATTAGCTAAATTAAAATGTGTAAAATCCATGAGACCCACTATTACATAAAAGAACATGAACGAACTACAGTAGAATTGGTGAGGAAGGGGTTAAACAGCTCTAATGTCTGCTGCAGAACCTGCAGAAAGAATCTAAGTGGGAGGGAGAGCCAGCCTTACAGGTAGAGAGAAGAGGTGAGAGCAAAAGAGGCCAGAGCAGCAGGAGGGTAGAAGGAGCCCAATCCAATCCAGGCTCAATTTGAGTGTGTAAGTCTTTGGGATATCTGTGCTCTTTTTGATAGGAGGGTTCCCCCACATCTTTGTGGGTGGTCTGGATAACTCCAATGGACTGGCTGCCAGCTTCCACAGACTGACAACACAGCTGGGTGGCAAGATAGATGGAGGAAGCTTTGTAAACATAAGAAACCTATGCTTTCCTTAGTAAAGGCTTCCAACGAACCCTAGAAGGGTTCTGGCCCTTCTAGAGACCTATAAGCTTTTCCCCAAAATACTGGGTCTCCCTTTGACTGAGTTCCAGGTCACTGAACCCAATCTTTCTAGGGCGGGGCGTGTCTCTTCTTCTCTTGCCAGCTGCCAAGGTGTTCACTAAGAGCCACCGAACTGGGCCATCTCCTTAAGGCCCCAGTCCTGGAAGGGCTTAGCCCAGCAACCTGGGAATGCCAATCAGTTTCAGTGCATGGTGGCTGCACTGGAATACCACTTCTACACCCACAAGGCTGAGGCTCCCTGCGGCCACACAACAGCTGGCACTAAGAGCCAGGGAGTTTCTAGAACTGGACCTTGGGTTCTCCCCCGGCCCTGCTTCAGAAGAAGGTACCGCACAGGTGACAAGTCTTAGCAAACCTCCGGAGGAAGCCCTAATGTTTTGCGCACCAGCTGCAGCCACTAGCTTCTGGAGACGCGTGCTCTTCTTCGTAGTGAGAGAAACAACAGACCCCAGGGCTCACCGTTGAGCTGATGAGGTGCAAGGAGACTCTGGGAGAAGGTATCGGTGTATGGAAACAATGAAAAGGGGGGTGAGCAGAAACCCACAAGGCAACGAACCTGGGAACCTCGAAGACAAGACCCCCAGCCTGGGATTACCTTTCTCCAACAGGGATTTCCACCAAGAACCCCAACCAATCCAAAAGTTGGGGGATGGGACACCACCTCACCTCTCACCACGAGAGGAGCGTCCCCTGGGGAAGGTGAGGAGAAGAGAAAGGTCGCTTACACCCCAGCAGGACTTCTGTGTGCACCAGGGTACCCCAAACTGGCTGCTGCCCACACGCACATGCTTGGGAAAGAGCGCCCCTCACCTGGGAGCGCTGGCTACTACGCAGAGCTAAGGTACCAGGAGGTTCTCTCTCACCACATGCAGCGCACAGTAAGTAGGACGCTAGGACGCGCCCAATAAGCCACACTTCCGGCTGGGACATCGCCACTTCCACCCCATCTCTGAGCACCCGGGTTAGGAGGAGCCGGCGGGGTTGGTCTCTGCCTTCACTTCACCTTTGAGGCGGTTCTGGACCGGACCATTGGCTTGGATGCACACACCCAGGTGTCTGGGGAAGGGAAGAACCAGAGTGCTGTTTAGGCTGGGGGCGGGGCCAGAGGCGGGGCCTGGGGCGGCGCAGGGAGGAGCCAGTGATAGTCCTCCCGCAACAATGGGCCCTCAGACTTTGATAATGATGGCCAAGTCACCTGAGGGCAGAAACGGTACTTTCTCCCAGCACCGAGAATGTGCATGGGAGACATAAAACGATGTACAACGTACGTGGACTGTGTAAGCTTGTGATCAGATTCCCCAGATGAGGCATCCTCCTCACTAACATGAATCATCCAGCCATTCAACCCTGCCACGGTGTTAATGGTGCTGACGCAAGAACCGAAACTAATGACCTTTGAGGTGAAGGGCCATTCTGCTCCCCAAAGCATTGTCATGTATGAAGACTGCCTTTAGGAAAAAAGAAGTAGCTGCCATCAAATGCTCTAGGTAAATTTTATGTCAGAGTAACAAAATTTAAATATAAAACAAGCGGGAGCACTAAAACGTGATGGGAGAAGGGGGAGGGGAGTTGTTAAACTTGACTGTCCTTAGAGTTGGAGTTTGTACTTTTATCTTGTTTTATTTTGCTTGAATGCTATTGGGGCAGTTAAACATGACAGTTCGATTCAATTATGCATATCATGATTTCCCCACTCTGCTAATTTAATTTATCACTCACCAGAGGTTCTATCAATACAATGGTTTCAAGTGCATGGGCAGAATATTTGTAGAGACTCTTCCAAATTGCGAGGTCTGGAATTTAAATTTAATTCCTCCAAGTAACTCTTGTCTGTTGGGTCTCTCACAACAAGTGCTTATGGGACAGATCAAAGTGAAGCATGTCCCTATTAATTTGCATCCATAAAGACTATGCTTCTTTTATGGCTGTTATACTAGATAATTTCATTATGAAAGTTCTAGTCAGATTCCAAAGTTGCTGGCTGAAAATGGAGATACAAGAATTTCAATATTGTTACATTTCCCAATTTGGTGAGATCATTCCACAGACGATGGAAAACTGTCGCCTAACTTTATAAGGAATCAAAAAAAAAGTCACTTATCAGCAAATATTTACTGAATTAAACTGATTTATGTTGCCAGTTCTGATGGACTCACCATATCCTTAAATCTTGGGAAACAGAGACTAGATTTTGCAAAGAAAAGGGGACTTCTCTTGAAATACCTGCCCTGTTTGACTGGGTAGGCTAGAGAAACAAATCCAGGGACACTCATAATGTATACGAAAGAGCTTTATATCAAAGTGTAATTGGATATCAAGAAAACATCTCAGCCCAGTCCAGACCAAGTCCATAAGTCTGATATTAGCCCATTACTCCAATACTAGTCCATATATTCCTCTTCAGACTCATGCACCACATGCAATGATGCTGAATGCAGAAGGATCACAGGTCGGTGGCTGAAAATTCTTGTGTATCCAATGGCGGTAGACTTTCTTAGTGCTGGCTCAGGTCTCTATGTGGCTCTTTTGGCTCTCTGAACAGTGTGAAGGTGAAGCAGAGAGAAAGAAGTTGGCCAACTTCCAGGGAGAAAGAGTGGAAGTTCCCAGAATTCTCATGAGAAGGTCAAGCCCACCAGGAAGCATCATGGAGCTGTGACATGAATGACAGGCTAACCTTCACCCCTAGACTAATTTATCAGGTGAATATGAAATTATGTAACTACTACACCTGCTTTCATGTGAGGTTTTCTGCCCCCATGGATAAATCATGAATTGTCAAAAAAATAAAACAAGCAAACAAAAAATCAATCACTGCGATCGAGTCAATATGGATTCAGAGGGATGCTTATAGGACAGGGTACAACTGCCCTTGTGAGTTTACAATTCAGCGTCCAAATTAAGCTCCCATGGTTCAGATGTTTACATATTTTTGCAGTAGTTGATTTCACAGTACATGATTTTACATTTACCCTGTAATTATAATTCATGAAGTGTTGTTTTACTTCCAGTATTGCTGCTTCCAACCCAGTAGCTGCTTTTAACAGACTAGATACTTTCAACACAGCAGCTGCTCTCTACAAAGTAGCTGCTCTCTACACATGTGTTACTGGTAAGCAAAAGCACATTATGGCACTAACCCTGTCACACACACTTGCATTTGTACGGGGTGTATGTGATTGGGTTGGAGTTATGATATCATTACGCCAGTTACTCATATGTGGGTGTTTTTTGCATGTGGGAGGATCTGCCTGGAGACAGATAGAGGATTGGTGTCTTGGTTCCTAAGACCATCAGAAATATGTGTTTTCTGATGGTCTTAGGCGATCCCTGCAAAACGGTGTTTGGGTATTTTAGAGAAACAAATCCAAAGAAACTCGTGTATCAGAGAGAGTTTTATATAAAGGTTAAGTACACATCGAGAAAATATACCAACCCAGTGGTACCCAAGCCCACAAGTCCAAGATTAACCCTTATGTCTGACACCAATCCATTAAGTCCTCCTCCACCTCACAAAATACACACAATGACTGGAGGAAAGCCAAATCAGAGAACATGTAAACATCTCAGTGCTGGAAGGGGTCTGCCACGGCTGCTCCAGGGCTGCATTGGGGTAGGTCCATGCGACTTCTCCTTGGGGATGTCTTGCAGGAAGTGAACCTTGTCAGCTTAAGCAGAGAACTGGCCAAGGCCGCTGCACCCTGGTCCGACCATCACAACGCAAGAGACCTGGGAACTAGAAAGGCAAGGCTCACCGAGTCATTTATCCCTCGGCCCTTCAAACAATCCCACATGTGTTTATCGGCCAGGTAGGCACAATAAACTAATTACCTTGAGTAGTTCGACCTTCAAAGGGGTATCGACCCTCCAAGTTGAGAACCAGTGCTCTATAGGGTTTATATCAGTCTTACGTGACTGGACAGATGTGAATTGTATGTTTGGGGTCCAGCCTCTAGCGTTGCACCTGAGATAGACCCAAGGTAACAAGGACAATCACAGTTAGCCATGTGTTCAAGAGGAGCATCTCCCCACTCTCATGTCTGAATTCCTAAGGTACTCTCCTCTGGAAACAGCTCCCAGAACGGACTCACTTGATTTGATTTTTCTAAATATAAATCAACCAGTTTTTAGGGAAGAGGCTGAAAAGAATTTATTTCTACATAAGTCCAATGGTCACAAATCATAATATGCTTCATAAAGGAAAGGCAGATGAACCACTCAAGAGAGATTTAAAAACAGTTTCCCCTTGCAAATTAATGGATTGAAACCTGAGGACACAGGCTTGAATGACCCAGCAAACTATAGTGAAGAGCAGTCATTGTGAACTCCAATGAGGCTAACCCTACACTCTACCCCTGGTTTTTCCAGCTTTCCACCTGACCACTTTTTAGCACTTATTTCATGGAATATATTTGTTTTCCCTTTCCACAACTTTTTACCTTATGCTACTATTTCCTTTCTAAAGCTTTACAGCAATCCCTTTCTCGTTGTTGTTCTACTAATTCTACTACTTCTGCTTCATCTTCGTTTTCTTTTACATTAAGAGAAAATAGAATGGTTCCTACTGGAATTCCTACTAAATCTGTTGCTAAAATCCAAATTTTGTTTGAACAAAATAAACTAAAAACCACAGCAGACCATCCTATTTGTGCTCTCACTTGCACCTACTCCTGGATCCTGGGCCTGTGCTTTTTGGGCCTGAGCACACCCATTACCCTGAATTCCCTTCAGTTCAACCCCAACCCTGTGCTGCAGGGTGGTTTATATGGGAACTCACATTAACTTTCCCTCATTGTGTCTTCTTGCACAGTCATACGCAGCCGGGTCCTCCACGGTCACAGTGCTCAGGTGCAGGGAGAACTGGTTCTTGGATGTGTCTGGGTTGATGAATAGATGATCTCTGAAGGATGGTGTGTATTCGCTAAACCACTCTTACCTGTAGAAGCTCCTTCCTATCCACCCAGGGCCTCTCCCAGGGCTGCCTGATCTGCTCCCAAATAGCGCTGGTTCTGGAGCCTGAGTCCCCAGTGATGGTGCAAGTGCGCGTGAGGGTCTGTGATGCCCTCACCACCTCATGGTCTGACTTCTGCAGCTTCACTTTGGACGGGACACAAGGAGACTTACAAAACAAGTATTAAATATCCCACCTGTCATTAAAACTGCTGTGACCTACTGTATCTCCCTGCCACTGACACGATGGGAGACACAGTACCATCAAAATGAGAAAAAGAATGCAAACAGACCTTTCTGTATCAGAGTCTCCCTGGTACAGCAGGCTCTGGAATTCTGCTGGTTCCAGAGGGGAATCTTGAGGGTGGGGTGGGTGTTCATATCATTTAAATAATAAACCACACCAGGCTTTTGCTTATGAGTGTTACTGGCTGTTATCAGGGGGTCAGAGGATGACTATTAAGAGTGTGCTAATTGACAGGGCTCACAGCTCCACATGGAAGCTTCTCCAGAGCTGGTTCTTGAAGCACGTTGTATGGCAGTGATATGTAAGCAATGAGAGTGGGGTGGCCCACAGGCATACACTGAATTTATACCCTCCCAGATCCTAATATTTGCAATCATAAAATTATCCGAGTTCCAGTGTACCTTGTATTGTTTGATTTGAAAAAATGCATCCACTAGTGTGTGCATTAATTTATTCATTTGAGTTCTGAGAGCTATGAACACGCCAGACATTCTTCTGCACTGAGGGAAAATCAGTAAACCACGCAACTGAGCTAGGAAATGAATGATCTCTTCCTCAAAAACTAAACCCACTGCGAGTGCACCTGTCCTGATTCATGGGAACCTTATAAGATTGATTAAAGCTGCTCATAGAAATTCTCTGACTGTAAATAATAACAGGAAAAGACAACCTCATCTTACTTAGGAGGAATGGTTGGCTGGTTTGTGGTGAGCAACCCAATACTTATCCCATTACATCACCACATCTCTGTATATCTTTATACTAAGAAGCCCATATTAAGGGCTTTTTAAATGTCACTTTGAGAAGCCAAGTGGTGATACTTTCAATATTATTATATGAATATGAGCCCTGGACTATGAATAAGGGGGTCCATAAACAAATGTATGGCCATTCACTTACCTTTTGGAAAAGAATGTTGAAAGTACCATGGACTGGGCTATCAATATAACAAGCAGATCTCTTGTGAGGGAAACATAGCCTGGGAGTTCCTTAGAATGAAGGATGGTGAGACTTAGTTTCATGTACTTGAACATGTTATCATGACACCAGTCCATTGAGAAAGACATCATCAATGATAAAGGGGATCAGTAAAGAAGAAGGTGATGGACTGATACAGTGGCTGTAACAATGGGCTCAAACATATTTATTGTGATAATGGTGCTGAACTAGGCATTATTCAGTTCTGTTTTGCGTTGAATCACTAGATTTGAAATTGATTCTGTGGCACTTAACATCATCAAAATTAAATGAAAAGACACAATATTCTTCCAAAGTTGAATGACAGTGCTGGGGAAAGGATATATGTTTTATTTTCCGTAGCAAAAGGAAATATGTAACAGACTACACTCTTTATAATTGTTCTTATGTGGAATTTCATTTTGCCTTGGTTAAATATTGGTTGCAAAAGTCTTGTCTTCGTATTTATAGAACATTAAGCATCCAAGGTTGTTTGGGTGCAGGAACATAAAGACTCTTAGTGACCCTACATGAAAGAGAACTCTCTGAAAGGATTTTCTTTTCTGTAATAATGATGGGATAACCTTATCAGGTCTTTAACCAACTGAGTCACCATGTGGTTTTGAACTGCCAACCTTTTGGCTAGAAGTTGAGCATTTAATCATGCCCACATAGTTTTGTGGTCCAGGTTCTACTACATATAATTTACATGTATCTACTTTTACTTCCTACAGGTGAATATTTATGTGTATGTTGACTGGTCTTAAGACATTATGTAGAGTTCTTCTAGGTCAAAACTATTACTATTATTTGTTCCTTGAGTGTTTAATATGGGATTCTGTCCAATGCATTGTGTGATTTTAGTAGTAACCCTGGGCACCGTCTTCAGTGCCAGAAACACCTCCCAGAATTGTGAAAACTAAGAGTGACTCCTGTAATGGCCAAATACCCCATAAGACATATCAAGGAATTGATGCATTTGGGTTATGTTGTGGCAGTTTCATCATCTCTTGTCAACTTGGGAAGGGATGGAGTCTAGCCTGTCAATGAGATCTCAGCTTGATGACTTCATTTGTAGGTGCAAAGGAGATGAATATCTCCCTGGAAGCCAGACCCAGATAGCATATCTTCTTGTTGAGACATTCCTGTTTACAAAGCCACATGGAGCTACACTGATGCAGCTAGAGCCCTGGAACTGGAGGGGCCATGTGCAGACCCATGACAGTGCTGAGATGCTTCCATCACCATAAGAACCACAAGACTTTCCACCCACCGGCCTGTGATCTACATCATTGCATGTGTTTCATGAATCTGAAGAAGAATTTATAGACTGATATCAGACATAGGGGCTAATATTGGACTTATGGACTTGATCTAAGCTGGGACGTTTTCTTAATATACAAATACTCTTTGATATAAAGCTCTTTCTTACACACATGTGAGTTTCTCCCTGGATTTGTTTCTCTAGTATACCCAGAATAGCACATGGTGTTAGAGAAAAATATTAAATCTGTCATGGGCTGCCTGAAGGACAAGCAGGTCTGTCTTGGAGTAAACACATCTTGTTTAATTCTTGTAATCATTCAAATAAGATTGTATCTCACTTATTTAGGCATGACATTAAGGAGAACCAGAACCCAGAGAATGATCTTGTACTTGGTAAAGTAGAATGTCAATGAAAATGTGAGAGACTTTCAATGGGACTGATTGTCATAAGGCTGCAATGATGAGTCCAAAGAGAGGGATGATTGTAAGGATGGCGCACTTTCGGGCAGTATTTCATCCTGTTTGTATTAGTCTGGGTACTTTAGAGAAACAAACCCAAAGAAACTCATATGTATAAGAGAGTTTTATATAAAGGTAAGTGCACATCAAGAAAACATCCCCAACCGGTGCTGCCCAGGCCCACAAGTCCAACATTAGCCCATACGTTCAACACCAATCCACAAAGTCCATTTCCATCTCAAAAATACATGTATTGACACCGACTGCAGGAGGAAAGCTGAGTCAATTAATGTGTAAGCATCTCAGCTCTGGCAGAGGTCTCAACATGGCTGCTCCAGTATCTAGGGTGCATTGGGGTGGGTTCATGTGGCTTCTTCTCAGGGATGTCTTGAAGGAAGTAACCCTTGCCATCTGAAGCAGGGAACTGGCTAAGGCAGCTGCACCTTGGTCCAACCATCATAAAAAAAGAGACCCGAGAACTAGAAAGATGAGGCTCACCGAGCCATTTAGCACTCTGCCCTTCAATTAACACCACGTGTTTATCCGCTACATTGCACAGTAAACTAACCACCTCACTGTTGTTCATGTGATCACTGTGAACTTAAGCCAACTTAAAGATCCCTAACAAAATATTATGCAGGTTATTGTAAGTTAAAATTATTACATAAACATATATTTGTGAGTATTCACTGGAATGAAAATATTGGACATGCAGCTGATGGATTGGAGAAAATTTGAGGCTCACATAAGAATTTTATACTGCATTAATATTTTTATAAGGAGTTTTGGTGGCATAGTGGTTATGCATTGTGCTAAGATTTGCATTCACCAGTTTGCAACTACTAGCCACTCCATGGAAGAAAGACAGGGGATTCTACATCAGTAAAAATCAGAAACTCACTATAAATTGGCATTGAAATAATGGCAGTGGGTTTGGGTTTGGTTTTCTTTTAATATTTTTAACTTGACAACAAATGGCACTAGTTAGTATCCTGAATTGTAAACTGAGATCTGAGTACATATTGTTGTGAAGTCTGCCTTTGGGTAGATGGTAAATAAAGGCCATCCCTATAAAAAGAAGTATGGTCAGATGCCTGGAGATTCCCTAGAATCACACTCTGCACAATGGTCCCTAGAGAGGTGCTGACAAGGCGAGGGAACCACAGCTTCTGAGAGGAAAGCATCACTGACCTAAGTCTCTTGCATCTGCTTAAACCATGACCTGATGTACTAAGGTTTGTGTCTGGGCTCACACTGACTTCCCATCACTGTGTCTCTAGCACAGTAATACACGGCTGTGTCTTCAGGATTCACAGAGCTCAGTTTTAAATAAACTTGGCTCTTGGAGGTGGCCCAGGTGATGCTGACTTGGGCCTGGAGAGCTGGATTATAGTCTGTGCTCCCATCACCCCGTATATCACCAACTCACTCCAGTCCTTTTCCTGGGGCCTGGCAGATCCAGTACACACCATAGCTGGTTAAAGAGAATCCAGAGACAGTACAGGTGAGAGACAGGGTCTGTGAGGGCTTCACCAGTCCAAGACCTGACTCATAATTGCACCTTGGCCAGGATACCTGGGTATAAAGACAAACACAGTGAGTCGTGTGCTCAAATGCTGTAATCTCAGACTTCATGTACGAATCTCTGAAGCACTCACCTCCCAGAGTTGCCACCAGAAACAAGAAAAGCCATACACAATTCATGTTCATGTGGCTGAGATTCATGATAAAGGAATGCTCTCCAGGGTGAGAAGGCATATGACTTTAAGTACATGTATGCTGTGGTTTCATCTGAATGCATATTAGGTATTTGCATGTGGGAGGTGCGGTTGTATGTAAAAAGGTGGAAAGGGCAGAATGGTGGTGTCCAAGTGTGTAATCTAAAAAGACTTTCCCCCAGCTTTGTCTTCCCTAAAAATATGCCAAACATTAGAGGCTATTTGCCAGCGTATTGTGGGAGGTAATTGTTTCCATGGAGAGCCAGAGAAGTGGTCAAACCTGCTCAGTGACATCCAAAGTTAGGCTGCCATTCTGAATCTGAGATCCGTCCATCTTGGCACAGGTATACCCCAATCCCTCCCCTTCCTATTGCCTGTATACCCCTAGATTTTCATCCTCTCATTACTGTATTACCTATAGTATGACCCCTCCCTGTGATGTGTGTCTTTACCTGAAATTAGGGGGCTTGCACACCCTCAAATGTATATAAATCTTGGTTAGAAATAAAGAATCTCTCTCCCGTGGTGCTCTCCTCTGCGGTCCTCGCTTCCGTGTCCCCTCTCCCCTTGTTCTCCTTCCCCTCACTCTCCTGCCCTCAGGTCTCCCATCTCTATGGGAATCACCAAGCGGGGCTACGGTGAGCATGCTAACATGAAATTTGTCTGATTCCATCATTTTACTCTTTCTTCTATCGCCTGTATTTCTCTATGAGTTTACTATAATCTTTAATTATTATCACTGTACAATTGTGCCTACCAGACCTGGGATGATTTGTGAGGCGCTGGCTACCCTGACAGCCATGGGAGAATACAGTCTTCTCCCTGAGGTCTTCACTCTAGCAATCATACAAACATCTGTGCAGATTTCATGTTTAATGTAGCTTTATGTCATTTCCATCAAAATACCCAGATGTTCTATTGAAATTAAAGACAATCTCTATCCTCACGATATTTAGGTAACATGACCAGGCCTACCTGAATCTTTCCATACATCTGAACACATAGGGAAACAAAAGTATGTCATCCATAAAGCTCCTTGGCCCTATGATATTTCAGAATATTTAGAAAGGAGTAAAAATACTTTAACCCTATCTTCTAGATTTAGAGTTGGAATAAAAGGTTTCCTAACAATATGGTTATTGTGTGGTTAAAAGAAACCACAGAAATAAGAAAAAGTGCATTTATCCTCTCATGAGTTAGTATCGAGGGTGGGCATTGGGCTCAGTGTATTTTGAGAGGCGCCTGCTAACAGCGAGAGGCGTTTCCTGGACTTACACTGTCTTCCACATCTGTGGGTACCTCAGCAACATTCTTTTCTGGTACTGAGCTTTCAGACTCTTGGTCAGGAGTATTACCTGGAGTTGTCTCTGCAGGTTTCCTGCCATGGGCAGTAGAGCTACCATAGTGGTCAGCACAGCAGTTCTAGCTGACCAGGCACTGCAGTCCTTACCCAGACTCCTGTCTTCACTTCTATCTTCTCTTGGTCCAGAGCAGGTGGGTCCTTAGCATCCATGCAAGTCTGCTTTCTCCCTGAGACTGGTTTTCTGTCTGGACTCACACTGACTCTCACTCACCGTGAAAAGCTTGGGCCATAGAGAATGATACAAGTTGCGAACACTCTGAATTGGTTGCAGTGAAATGAAGTGAGATCGATTCATGTAGATATTTATATAGATATTGTTATGAGATATATGCCACAATAAAATATCAATCAAGAAAGACATTTGCCTGCAAGACAATCAAAGTATTAAACAGAGGTTAGGGTTCATTCTGTCCACAGAAATAGGAACCATACTTAAAGCAGATTTCTATTCAAAGTAATTCAAGCAAGAGAGTTATAGAGTTATTTATTCCATGTTAAGGAAGAAATTGTCAAGTGAGAATTCTTTTTATGGGTTTCTGTGATGCGTTTGGGAGGGAATTTTGCAGCTGTTGGTTATTGTTGAACACAATAATAATCTAATGCCATTTGTGTTAGTCTGGGTACATTAGATAAATGATCCACAGAAACTCATATGTATAAGAGAGTTTTATATAAAGGTTAAGTGAACATCAAGAAAACATCCTAACTAAGTGGTACCCAAGCCCACAACTCCAACATTAGCCCATATGCCCAACACCAATCCACAAAGTCTTCTTCCATCTCACAAAACATGCACAATGAGGCCGATGGCAGGAAGAAAGCCAAGTAAGAGAATGTGTAAGCATCTCAGCACAGGCAGGGTCACCCCTCAGCTGTTCTAGCACTCAGGGCTTCATGGGGGTAGGTCCATGCAGCTTCTCTTAAGGGATGTTCTTGCAGGAAGTGAGCCTTGCCAGATGAAGCAGGGAACTGTCTAAGGCAGCTGCACCCTTGTCTGACCATCAGAAAACAAGTGACCCTAGAACTAGAAAGGCGAGGCTCACCAAGCCATTTATCCCTCGGCCCTTCAATTGACCCCATAAGTGTTTATCGGCCAGGTTGGCACAATAAACTATGTACCTCTCCATTGAATTATGTATGAGAAGAATGTTGAAAATATTATTTTGTAGCACATATATGATAAAAATAACTTAGAATATGACATAGTTTTCATTTTTTACTCACAATTAGAAACTGATGGAGAGTGTTGCTGGTACAACATTTCAAAAGACTAGCTAAAATATTCAATCAGAAAAGATACTATGATATAAGCCAGAAATTTGAATTTATAAAAATGTTAGCAATGGAATAAATATTCTTTATTTAATATTTTATTTATTGTCTCACTTTTCCTCCAAAACTGTTTTATTGGGAGCAAATGCAGTTGTCATATCCATCCGTAGTTCAAGTGCATCAAGCAGTATTATACAACTGCTACCCCAATTAGCTTGAAAACATCATCTTCCTTTCTCAACTAGTGGCACCATCTCCCTTTATTCCACCACCACCACCACTCCACTGTAGTCCCAGAAACCCCTATTCTACTTGCTGTCTCTTTATGTTAATCAATTCTGGCTTTCATCTACCATCAAAAAGAAAAACATATCGCTGAAATTCAAGAATGCTATCCCCCAATGACAAAATACATGAGATAAACTCCAAT
Source organism: Tenrec ecaudatus (assembly GCF_050624435.1). Lineage (NCBI taxonomy): Eukaryota > Metazoa > Chordata > Mammalia > Afrosoricida > Tenrecidae > Tenrec > Tenrec ecaudatus. Next base: position 498,702 of record NW_027459493.1, read on the forward strand.
AAGAATTTAAATTGAGGAAGCAGGCAGTCCAAGTGCAGTCAGCAGCCCTTCCTCGGAATCCATAACAGACCTAGGTGTGCTTCGGATGTGTCAGTCTGGCTACTGGAATGTGAGGATCTTGTCAGTTGACTGCCTTTCTCAGGATATTCTGGATCCAAAAGCACTCTTTAGTAGCTGGTGTCCTGCAACACGCCCTGTGGCTCATGCTGAACACGCAAACTGCTTGTCATATGCATGATATTGAATACAGCAAGAAACAACAAAAAACACCTACTCCCTGCCTTCAAGGAGATTTCAGCTCACAGCACAGCCTTATTTCTCTATGTTTGCTGTTCTTCAACTGCAGCACAAAGGAGGGATGCTTGCAAACCTCCCTCCCTGCACTGGCCACAGAGTGAAACCACTGGCTGTGAGGACTGCTGCCTACTCTGATGGTGAGCCGGCTCTGTCTCTTCTCTGTGAGCAAACTACTGTTGCACACAGAGCCTGTGTGTGAGCTGAGCTTTTGTCAGTGACTTCCGACACTGGTTTAACAGAAATCAACAGTTATATGTGTGCAGTACACAAGAAGGGGAGTAATTCAACTTGAAGGGAGAATAAGGTTATTTTTATAAAAGAACCTTGTAAATTGAAGCACAATCAGGAAAAATATATTTAAAAGGAAAACCATTAACATGTTAATAAAGATTTTAAAAATAATATAAAAGATGTCACAGAAAAGGATGATATAATTAAAATGAGAATACGATATATGAAGTTTTGTGGAGACCAGGATGATGGAAAAAATAGAACAATTTTTAAAAATAGAACAATTCCTGATAATAATATGAAGTATGATTAAACACAATGCAGAATACACAGAAAACAAATTAATGGACATAAATAAACAAAACAAGATGCAAATTCAGAAATTCGATAACTATAAGCCATTGGCACCGTTGAATCCCGAATCACAGTGATTCTAGGACAGAGTAGAACTGCTCCGTAGGGTGTCAGACACTGTTAATCTTTTGGAGGAGCAAACAGCCTCATCTTTCTCGCTTGGAGGAGCTGGTGATTTCAAACTACTGACATTGAACTTTGCATCCCAATGTAAAATAGATAAAAAGATGGCAAAATGAAAACCTGTGCCAGGGGAGGCTAAGAGTTAAGTGAGAAAGCCCTAATTCCAACAGGAAATCCTCCCTGTCATCCATCTGTGCCTGTCTAAGGCTGGGTTCTATGCGCCCCCTGCTGCCCAGTGTCTTCCCTGCAGGGGAGGTTTGTGTCTGGGCTCACACTGACTCACCCTCACTGTGCTCCTTGCACAGTAATATGTAGCCGTGTCCTCAGCGGTCACAGAACTCAGCTGCCGGGAGAACTGATTCTTCGATGTGTCTCTGGTGATGGAGAGTCGGCTTTGGAAGGACGGGTTATAACCTGTATTACCACCATAATCTATGCACCCCATCCACTGCAGCCCCTTCCCCGAGGTCTGGCAGATCCAGCTCCAACAGTAACCACTGCTTGTTATGGAGAAACCAGAGACAATGCAGGTGAGGGACAGCTTCTGGGAGGGCTTCACCAGTCCTGGACCCGACTCCTGAAGCTGCACCTGGGACAGGACCCCTGCAAATTAAAAAAATATATATATTCCATGTCAGTCACTTGAAGTCATAACTATCTCCATAGACCCAGGTCGGATATCTGAATCTCTCACCTTGGGGAACTGTCACCAGGCACAGCAGAACACACAGCAATAGCATCTTTAGACCACAGCTCTGTTTCCCAAGAGACCCACAGCCCTGTCTGAAGAGAACTGATAGTTTTCCCACCCCAAGGGTGAAATTGTACCCTAGTGCCTGAAAGATAATTTGCATATGAGGGAGTCCTGTCCTTATAAACAGAAAGTGATAGAGGCCAGGCCCCCCTTTATCTTCTGAGCCCATGGTACGGTAACTGTTTGAACTCATATGTTAAGCAGGGACCCTCAGTTCTTGCTTCAGCCCCATTAACACTTTGGCAGAGTTGGGGGGTTGGGTGTTTCCAGTTTGTTAGGAGGATACACATCCACACCCAACGTACATGGTTCTATCTCAACCATGTCACCCATGCACTCCCTCTGCAAAGGGCCAAATCACTGGTGCCTCAGCCATTGTTATCTGAGTCTTTGCCGCTGGAGTTTCAGCCACAGGTGAGGGCCCTTTGGCGTGGACCGCCTCTCTCCTCTCTGGCTCCTCCCCGAGCCCCGCCCCAAGCCGGCCAGGCCCCGCCCACCCCCTCACCAGGCGCCTGTGCTGGCATCTCAGCAGAAATGGGCGGGGAAAGAGCTGCCTTGAGAGGAAGTGAAGGCAGACCCCTACCCCTCTCTGACCCCGCCAGCTCCTCCCACCCCGGGTCACGCCCAGACAGGGCCGGAAGTGGCGGTGTCTTATTCTGAACTGCAACTCACTGCAAGGATTCCACTGTCGGTGCTCTGCTTGCGGTGCCAGAGAAGCGCCCACAGCCTGAGCACCCTGTTGCCGGCGCTCCCAGGTGGGAGGCTCTGGGCTCCGGGACATGTATGTGGGCGGAGGCTATTTTAGTCCAGCTGACTAGGGTGCAAGCGCCCTTTCTCTCCCCCAGGAACCCTGCCAGTGCTTCTCTTGGTGAGAGGTGGGCGGGTGTCCCTAAGGCCAGTCCTATTTCCCCGCTTTCGGATTGGGTGGGGTTCATGGTGGGAGTCCCTGTTGGAGAAAGGGGATCACGGCTGGGGTTTTGGGGTCCGGGTTCCCAGATTTGTTGCTTTGTGAGTTTCCTAACCCCCCTCCTTTGTTTCCTTCCACACAGCGATGCCTGCTCCCCGAGACTCCTTGCACCTCCTCAGCTCAAAGGTGAGCCCCGGGGTCTTGTTCTGCTGACCTCCCTCTGGACCCGATCAGAGTCCGTTCTAGGCACAAGATTTCTTGCCGAGTTCGTGACAGAAACGTCTTCCCTGGCTTTAAAATATTGGTCGCGGCCCTTTTTTTTCTTAACCCCTTGTTTAGAATTCTCTATATATATTACTATGGTTTTTTAAACCATTCCCATTTCCTTTCCTTGGTATTCTTTATTGGTTCTGTTGGGTTCAGTTTGTGAAGCACAGAAGGAGTGGATATCTGGAGATGAAATAACATGCGATGGTTTGTAAGGATGTCTGGGTGGGGTCGGGGTGGGTGGCTGGCGGAGTTGGGGACTAAGAATGAAGGATTGAGGGGACTGAACACTAGATCTGAAAGTGACTAATAAGCCTTTTTAAAGGCGATTTAATCATGGTGGGAAAATAGACAATATGAAATCGATTGTGGTAATGATTTTGCAGTGCTTAAGATGGCTGAACTATGGAATTGTGGGAATTTGTGGGATATGTGGATTCAGTGCCCCAAAAAGTGTTAAAGAAAAAAAGAAAGTTCTCCACCATAAAAGCAATCTAACTAAACTATGCACAGAAGAATCAAAAAAACAAACTGAAACAAAGAAAAAAAAAAGTAATGCTAAAGTACTTGACTTCCATTTTGGGGATGAAAATGGAAGTGACCCTGAAATGGGCCCTTGGTTTATGAACGTTGTGAGGCTGAAGGACAATTTACTTTACCAGAGTGCAGCGAGAGCTGGCCAGCCTGCCTGCAGGGAAACAGCAGGCGCACAGTTGCCAGGATGTCCCAGGCTTTGATGGTGGAGCAGTTTGGAATGTGCCAGTTGAGATGCCTGGTAGGCGATGAGCCCACAGTTGTCGATCAACGAGTGCACGATGTCCATGGCCCTGAATGAGATGCTGAAGTCCAAGGGGACTTACTGGAGCACCTTGTGCACATACACAAGAGTAAGTCTCTGCTGCTGCACTGGCATTTCTTACAGTGCTCCCTCTGAGCCTTAGCTAGAGTCTCCATGGACTTCTCAGGGTCAAGTGGGTTGTTTGACTGGGACAGTACACCTGGCAAAGGTAATGTAGGTGTCTTAAGGTGAGCTGAGGGAGGACAGAAACCTCCCCTGGAGCAGAAGGGCTAAAGCTTGCTGGATCTTGATTTTCAGGAATATAGACTGTGAAAGCAGGACCTCCAGATTCCTCTGACCTTTTGGGTTTTCAGCAGGAAAAGTTCAGCTGGAAAAGTTACCACAGGGATAACTGGCTTGTGGTGGCCAAGTGTTCATAGTGATGTCACTTTTTAATCCTTCAATGTTGGAATGATTTGATCTGATCTCCCCTGTAAGATGGGGGTGGAGAGAGAAGGGCTGGGTTAGAGGAGAGAGGAGGGAGGACAGAGGAGCGGAAGGAGGAGAGAGAGAGAGATTGGAGCAGCTTCCACACACCCTGATGGCCCCTAATCTGGATTCCCAGGCTGCCCCCTGCCCGACAAGGTGGGTATACCAGCCACTGAGTGGGGACTTAATTGTTTTTCTAGACACTACGTAGGTGGTCGACTGGTAGATCCTATTAGGAAAACACGTTGGAGATGCTCACATTGTGCACTGTGTGTCAGCATGCCAGTTGGATCCCTGGCCCACTGTCGGCGCTATCCAACCCTGGGGTCCCCAGGCTCTCCCTCCTGTTCTCACAAACTTTTAAATAGTTGAGTTGGATTCCATTTTAGTTTCTTAGATCTTATCATTGTTTCAAAATGTTCACAAAATGTCTATTTTCAATTCTATCATTTTACTTACGTGATTTTTGTGTGTACATATGTGCATGTGTGTGTACCATGCACACGTTTTTGTAGTATCCTTTTGGATCACCACTAAGGAGGTCGACCAGTAGTCTTGTTCGGAAATATGTGTGCTACCTGCCAAGTGCGTATATAAATCCGCTATTCCTGTTTGTGCCCATTTTAGCCCTGCAGCCGGGCTGGCCAGCTCACTATTGGCTAGCAAACAGCATCACCTCCTCCTCCTCTTGTGTTTTAGGAGGGTATTGGTGTGTTGGAAAGATGGTCAGCATCTTAATATATAAGAGTTAATAGTTTGGGAGTTGGAGATTAGCAGTTAATCACTAGGGATTTAAGTACCAAATTATTTTTGAGTGTTGAAATGTAGCCTACAACTTTTTTACATTTACTAGCTATAGCATTTATCACCTATTTGGCATCTTTTTATATGAAATCATCAATTTATGATGAAGAAGGAATTTTCATTTGTTTCTGGAAGTTTTTCTTCCTTTTATTAATTCTTTTTTCTGATTAATCTAGCTAGTACAATTTTTAATATGAGTGGTGGAAATGGACACGTATGTTTATGCTGATTCTGAGGTAGTGTGAATTTTTTCCTCTTCTACATGTGAAATTTGCAGTTTTTTTCATGAATGTGTATTAGCATATTGGATTTGACCTATTTCATGTTAGATTTGTAGTTGTTTTTAACGTGAAAAGCTTTTGACTTTGTTTAGTATGTATTCTGTGTCTATTTAGATAATTGACTTTCCCCCCCATCAGTAGACATATTTGAGTGTTTATTTTCTTGTGTTAATTCAGTTCTGGGGTGAATTAGAATTAATCATGATACATACTTATTTTAATATATTATCTGTCTCAGTTTCCTGCTTTTAATGTAACTTTTTCATTCAGATCCCTTATCAACACTGGTCTACAGTTTTCTTAAAGTATCATTATCTGACATTGGTCTCAGGTTACTTCTGGTCTCATAGATGGTGTTACTAAGTACTCTCTCAAAACTATTGTTATGTTGGAACCCAATAAGTTGAACTTAAATAACAAAACAGTAAAAAAAGTGTTTATTCATCTTTTGTGAATACTCTGCCAAAATTTTTAGTTTTCATGTATCATACAGTTAGGCTGGAAGTTTCTCATGACACTTTATTTTGATTCAATTGATTATAGACCTTCTAAACATACTGAAATCCAGTGAGTTAACTATTGTCAGTCTCTTGCTCTGCTAGATCTCTGATCTTCCAGCTGAACCCTCAGTGTACAGGACTACATGATTCACAGTTTCCTTGAAAGACAAATAGCTACTCAAAACTTAGTGACTTTGGTGTATGTGCTTGGCTGGGGAGCCAATGGGGAGAAGCTACCATCTGTGGGATTATGACTGAACGCCTCTAAGTCAGAATCCCGCCCAGGAGGAACGATACGGCAGCGCCGCGGAGCCTCGGTTGGCCTCGGATAGCTGGTGCTCCGCCGTCCCCGCCGGCAGGCGGGCCACGAGCGCATCCGCCTCGGCGGGCCACGCGCTTGCCCCCGCTGTGCTTCGGAACCGGGGTCTGGTGCAGAGTGCCCCACGTCCCGGGAAACGGGTCGCGGCCGGAAAGGCGGCCGCCCCCTCGCCCGTCACGCACCGCACGTTCGTGGGGAGCCTGGTGCTAAACCATTCGTAGACGACCTGCTTCTGGGTCGGGGTTTTGTACATAGCAGAGCAGCTCCTTCGCTGCGATCTATTGAAAGTCAGCCCTCCACACAAGGGTTTGTAAAAAAAAAAAAAACTTAGTGACTGTGCTGCCCTTAGACTAGAGCTCATGTTTGTGAAAATACTCTGCCATCTGGCATGCTGTGAGGCCCTTAGAGAACTGCCTTCAGCTCACCAAAAGAATGGATTAATGAGGGGTAGGAATGCCTCAGTGATTTCGTTGTCACCTTGTTTGTTCCAATTTTATTAACTGAAGCAACCTCTTCCCTTTTTTAATGAGAGAAATAATACCTTATTTAAACACACACTAATGTCTTTGTGTTTGTGCTGGATGCATATTTGTGGATTCTGAGACTGTTATGTCAGCTGTCATTGAGTCAATTCGATTTCACAGGGACCCATTGCACAACAACAAAGGACTGCACTCTCCTGTGCCATCCTCACAATTGAGGATGAATGTATGTTTTTAAAAATTTAATTAATTTATTTATTTTAACTCATTTTATTAGGGGCTTATACAGCTTGTATTACAATCCATGCATACATCCATTGTGTTAAGCACATTTGTACATATGTTGCTATCAATTGTTTTTAAAAAATTTTCTTTATACTTGAGCCCTTGGTATCAGCTCCTCGTTTTTTTCCTCCCTCATGAAGCCATGATAATTTATGTTTTTATTGCTTTTTCGTGTCTTATATTGACCGATGTCTCCCTTCCACCCCTTTTCTGTTGTCCATTCCTGAGAAGGAGTTATATGTAGATCATTGTGTTTATTTCCCCCTTCACCCCCCACCTACTACTTACCCCCCTGGTATTGCTACTCTGATTATCGGTCCTGCTGGGTTTTATCTGCCCTTGATTCCCTGTGTTTCTAGCTCTTATCGGTAACCATGTGCTTTCTCTAGTCTAGCCAGAATTGTATGGTAGGTTTGGGTTCATGATAGTGGGGCGGGGGGGGGGGGAGGGAGCACTAAAGATGTAGAGAAAAGTTGTATGTTTCATTGGTGCTATACTGCACCCTAACTGGCTCTTCTCATCCTTTCACCTTTTCTGATAGGTTGGTTTATTGTGTCAACTTGGGCAATAGGAACATGGTATTAATAATGTTGCAGTTTGATTGGAGGGCAAATAGATAAATGGCTAGGCAAATCCTGCCTCTCTCTCTCTCTCTCTCTCTCTCTCTCTCTCTCTCTCTCTCTCTCTCTCTCTCTTGCTCCCTTCTGATCAGATCAGGGTGTGCCTGCTAGTTCTCTGCCCCAACTTGTGAGCTACACTAACAGTGGGACTGCCAACCTGTGGATCATGTCGCTAGAACTTGAGATTCCTTCGAGAAGTGGTTCATCATGTTGCTGGTTTATACATCACTTGAGCTTGGGACTGTTGGATCCTATTGTCTTGCTGACTGTTGATGACCTGACCTTCTGTTTGCTTCCTGTGTCCACACTGCCTGCATTGCCCTACATAAGACTCACCTGTCTGCTTCCTTGACCTTGGACCCAGGGGCTCTCATGAGTTGAAGGATTTCCAGTATATTAAATGTTTCATGGAAGTGAGATGAACTGAGCACTTTGTACAGCTGTGTGGACTAATTAGCTGCTATATTCTTTTGTGCTTTATATGTCTATCCATTATATATAATACATAATAATATATAATGATTATATATATTATATAGAATGATTTTATATATCATGATTATACATAATATATATAATAGATGTATACAGCACATAAATATATATACATATATATGTATATATATTTACAAGTGTCCTGGTTTAGTTTATAAAATACCCTTCTGTAAGGGGGTGTCCACTTGCCTACAGATGGACTGTATGTCTCATTCCATACTCCCCCTCTTTCACATTGATAGGATTTTTTGTTTTGTGTCTCTGATGCCTGATCCCTGATCCTATTGATACCTCATGATCACACGGGTGTGTGTGCTTCTTCCATGTGGAGTTTGTTGCTTCTCAGCTAGATGACCTTTAGGACCCCAGATGCTATTATTTTCATAGGCAGACAGCATCAACTTTCTGCACCATTTTGTCTTAATTGATTGTGTCAGGAAGCTGAGCATCACAGAATGCCAGGTTATTAGAGCAAAGTCTCCTTTCATTGAGGGAGTACTGGAATAGAGGTCCAATGTCCGTCTGCTAACTTAATACTTAACATTTAAATGTATGTACATAGATTTATTTCCATTTCATCATATATATTTAAATATGCAAATGACTGTATTTAGAAATTTATAAATGCCCTTTGTCTCCTAGTACTTTCCTCTATTTCCTTTTACTTTCCTCTTGTCCCACTATCATGTTTGGCATTCATCAGTTTTCAGTAATTCCTCTCATTACTTTGCCCTTGATCACGCCCTACCAGGCATCCTAGACTATCTTCGACATCGATTTTAGGATTTTAGATTACTTGTGTCCTTGACCCCAGGTTAACAACCACTTCCTTTCCCCCGCTTCCCCGTCTCCTGTATCCCCCCCAGAACCATCAGCTCCATTGTTTTCTCCTCTGGTGTGTTTATCTTGCCTATCTTATCTAGATAGACATGCAAAGACAATAGTAAGCACAAACACAAGACAGAGCAAAACAAACAAAAAACAACTATTGGAGAAAAAGAGAAAAGACTAGAAATCGTCCCAGGTTTGTTTTTTGACCATTAAGAGTATTTTACTATCGGTTGAGTTTGATGTGGTACCATGCCTTGGCCACACACTCTATTTTTTTATTTCCCGGGCACTTCATTGCTTTGCTCCCCTTGCTGCTCTGTTGCATGCCCTTAGCATTTTGCCCCAGTGTGGTGGAGTCAGATCGAGCACATTTCCCACACTGTGCCACTAGTGTTGTCCCTCATAGTGCTATGGGTCATTGAAGGATGTTGTGTCTTGTGGTGTGGCTGGGCCTATGGTCCTCTCTGTGCATTGGCCAATTTGAGCAGGAATATCATGCTTGGGGTTTGGTGGGCCGTGATGTGAGGGTGAACAAATTGTCGCAATCACTTTGTTAATCCATTTAGTAGAGGGATTCATGTTTTTCACTGCCCTTCGTCTTTTGCAAACAGAATATCCTTTTCAAGGAATGATGTTTTCTGATAATATGTCCAAAGTATATAATATGAACTCTCACCATCCTTACCTCTAAGTAGCACTCTGTCATTACTTCTTCCAAGAAAGACTTGTTTGTCCTTTGCCTGTCCATGGTAAGTGAGATATTCTTGACCAGAACCACAATTCTAATGCATTCATTGTTCCTCAGCCTTCCTTTGTCCATCTTTGAAATGCACATGAAATCAATTGACAATAGCATGTTTTGGTCAGGTGAACCGAGTCCTCGAAGTAATATCTTTTCCTTTCAATACTCTAAAGAGGCATAGTTCAGCAGATTTAGCTAATGCAGTGTAACTATTGATCTCTTGACTATTATTTTCAGTATTCAGGGTTTTTGTTTGGTCTTTTTTCCATAAGCTAACCAATTTTCTGGAAGGAGTTAAAATTTACTCAAGCTTTAGATTAAGAATTTTGATAAATGAGAGGCTGTCAGAGCCAGCCGACTAGTCAAACAGTCCTGAAAGGGAGTGATGATTAAGGAAAAAGGAGAGACAAAAAGTATTGGGAGGGCAACAGGGAATACTGAAGCCTAGAGTTTATTTTACATATTTTTTTATCCATGCAGATACAACCGGGGTTAATTATCTCATTGTTAAGCAACTACATTTGATACATTTGCATACTTCCTTGTTCTTGTTTTTAAGTGTCTATTCTAAACATAAAGTCGCAGAAGAAATCAGCACACAATGATACATAGGTCATGAGAATTCTGTCCTTTCAAGGCTGAGTCTTAATGGCCTTCAACATCTCCCCCTTTTCTATTTACTGAAGGTGTCTTTACTCAAAATGTCGGCAACTGACTGTGCCTGTCTTAGGTTGTGGAGTCCTCAAATCACCCTTACCTGTCATCAGTCACAGTCCTGTTGGTGACTATGACCCGTCTTAGTTTGGGAAACTCAGACTCCATCTTACGCATCTCTGACTAACCAGCCTCTGTCTTACACCCCTGTTTGGGGAGGGGGCAAAGTGCACAGGTGTACTTCATGAAGCTTTGTTCTTAAGTCCAATAATTCAACCATAACCCTGTGCAGTATCATAGGGAGTATGCATGAGATCAACAATACACTCCCACGCTGACTAGAGACATAAGCATGTGAGGTAGGCCTCTGAGATTTCCTAATGAAGGGAAAGCAACTCAAAAGTGCTGGAGCCAATCCTCAGCAAGTTTAGCGGCATCAAAATCAAGAGACTTAGCATATTTCATGGCTAATATTTTTTGATGGAGTTGTAATAAATCTAAAGACTCATTAGTATTGTGCTATATACCTTGAAGATGGTTCTTCACTTTAATCCAGCTATACTGACTGTTATTGTACTATTTAGGTGTAACACAGATCCATGTACGTACAGCATGGCACTGTAGACTAGACCTGGCCTTAAGCCCTTGCACCTCATCTCCTAAATACATGACCATGTCATAAAGACCATTTACTTTTTGTTCTAACTTCCTGTCTATATTTTCTTGAGTTCCCAACACAGTAGTCACATTTTTGGATAATTCATTTACACAGTGGGCAGTTTGTATGATTTGTGAAAATACAATTGCTGCAGTAGTAGCAGTAGCACCTAAACTTAGTATATCTAAAATACTTGCTATAAGCAAACCTACAAAGCACATGGGTCTGGTTAATGCTTTTCAATCTCTTCTAATACCTGTAACCCTCTTTCTGAACACCAAGCCCCAGTAATATTCACTGGTAGCATAACAAAAGAAGATTGATACAAAATGGCGATGATAATATCTTCAGGGGACCAGGTAATAAAAGTAGACAAATTACAATTATTACAAGACATGTTAAACTTAGAATCATCATGATCTATAGTAATATTCCCTGCCAAAAGTACATAAGGCGATAGTACGCAGGCAGTAACGTTTCCCTGCGGTCTGGAGGAAGGGCCCATAAGCTTCGTGTCCACTAAAGCAGCCCCTATTTTCCACCATTGAATTTGTGGAAAACCCTAGTCTGTCCACCAAAGTCCTGCAGACAGCCCCCTTTCCCATTCAGCAGTGTTTTTTTTTTAGTATTGTCCTGGTTGCGAGACCAAGCTATGATATATAATTCCTTTGAGATATTATACCTGATGGGCTTGTCCGTGAGACACAATCTCTACAATACGCTTTTATTCTTTTGAGTCTCTAGTCCACAAGGGGAAAAAGACTGCGGAGTGGGTGAGATTACATTTCCTTCACTTTGTACAGGGAGGGCATGAGTCATTAACTCACACCTTGATTTCCGGACCTTCCCAGACAGGAGGATGTAAGAAGGGTAAATCAGTAACAGAAGCCTATACTGCTCACTGAGCAATGTCCTCAGAAACACACCGAGGCAAATTACCATCCGCATGGTTTGCAAACCGCACCAACTCTTCAGGCAGCCACCGTGCTCCATCAGCATCCTGCGTAAAAACACAAACATGCCCTCGTCCCCATATTAATACTGGTTCGGGGCCAAGCCTTGAGGCAAAACAAGCCAATGAGATCTCTTCATAGGCTCTTTGAAGTTGGTGGAAGGGACGCTAAAGGCAAATCTTTTACAATCATTTGGATCCAAGAGCATGGTATAAAAACAATCTTTTAAATCTAAAATGATCTCATATGTATTGGCTGGAATAGCAGAGGGGGAAGGGAGCCCAGCCTGCAGGGCTCCCATAAGTTCCATAGTATTATTAACCCTCCTTTACTGTTTTTCCTTACAAAGCAGCTGCTGTCGCAAGCCCCTGAGTAAAGAAAGGTCCAATGTCCGAGCATAGTCTGATATATTCGGACATGTTGCCCTTTTTTCTAAAAGGTCTCAGCACTGCCTGGCATTTTCAAAAGCCAATTGTTTCCATTCTGTGAGGGCAAGTACCGCGATGGAAAGTGTATCTAATAAAGATTGAGTAAAAGGGTACTCCGGACATATTGGTCACAAGCAACCTTGAATTCTTTTAGCTGTTTGAAAGGAATAGGAGTATGATCTCTCATCAGATTACCCTGGGCATCCTGTCACTCAGTTACAGGGAACTGCATACTGAACTCCCCTATATCCTCTCCTTGTTTTGCTGCATGTGCGGCAGCACTAAGCATAGATCCTTTCCTGGAGCCCCAGTCACAACCAGTGCTGCAACTGGCAAGTCTTCTAGAAAAGGATTCCTTTCACTGAATGCACTCTGAAGCCTCTGAATACCTTGGCCCCAGTAAGTTTTGGCACCCATTCATGGGACTCTATCTCAGAGTGCTTTTCTATTAACTTGACTTGCATTTCCCTCATCTTTGCTGCTAATGATGCATAAGCTTCCTCCCAGCCTACCACCTTTGTTTAATCTGGGCAGGACTTCTGAGTATCTTGCACCAGGTTTTGATTCTCAGGTTGAAGTGCCTCGGAGGCAGCGAAAATACCCAAATCCTCATCATGATAATGTGCCACCTTGTCCTCCAAGGGCTCCACATCGCCTGGGTCAAGGGGTTCCTCATCCTTGCTTTCAAAGCCCTCCAGTTAACTTTTCAGTGACTTCAGTGGTTGAGGAAGAGGCAGAGGCACAGAAGGAAGTTTACTTTCACTTTTGTTTGAGCATGCAAATTGGTGTTCAGGCTGGAGTCCCTCATGCCTATGGTACAGGCTATCCCTAACTAAATCCCATAAGCTAAACGTGTCTATGGGAACCTTCTATGTCCATTAGTGGTATAGTGATCTTTTAACCATTTCCCTACTTTTTGCCAAGTTTCAATATTTACAGTCCCTTCCTCAGGAAACCAAGGACATACCTTAACCACAAAATCTAAAAACTTCTCTATTCTTTGGTAGCTTACTTTTGCTCCTCTAGCTTTTAACATATCTTGAAAAATATTTACAAAAATCTGTTTGCTATTTCCTTGCCCCATTTTTCTCCCAATAGCTACTCACGTCACCACCAATCTCTTTGTGTACACCTTTGTAATCCACGGTGTCCTTCACTTTGTCCCCCGTTTTCAGTGTCCCTGGTTTGGGCGCCACTCTTGTCCAAGCCAGCCAATGAGTTGAACAGTCCTGAAAGAGGGAGTGAGACAGAATTTATTGGGAGGGCAATAGTGAATACTGAAGCCTCGCGTTTATTTTTCATACTCCTTTTAACCATGCAGAAACAACCTGGGGTTAATTATCTCATTGTTAAGCAAGCATATTTGATACACATAGCAACTCTTGTGACCTATTTTCCCAGAGCTTGCACACGTTCTTGTTCTTAACAGTCTGTTCTAAATGTAAACTCACAGAAGAAATCAGCAAACAGTGACACATAGGTCTTGAGACTTCTCAGCCGTTTCAAGGCTGAGTCTTTATGGCCTTCAACAAGGGTCCTAGAATCCAACCTTGTTCTTCAACCTGCCTGCCCCAGAGCTCTGAAATTGGAACCTGGACTTATAACATAGGGGAATGGTGAGCCTTATATTCCACATATGCATGATGAGTGGGTAGGAGAAATTTTATGAAATGTGTATTTCTCTAGTAGGCTGATTTGCAGATTAGTTTTATAGGGGCACTAACCTACACCTCTGTCAGATAACTGCCACTTCACACCTCCTTGCCTGAGAAACTCACTGGTGCTTGCAAAAGGCCAATGGTAATGATATCCAAGTAGCCACTCAGGCTAATGCCTCCCCACTTGATCGCAGAACAGCCTCTTCCCTCCACACTCATTTTGTCTTCCTACCCCTTCAGCCTCCTGGTGGAGCATGTTTTACAAGCTCATGCCCACACACTAGCTATCCACCCTCTTCCTAGAAGCCCAAGTCTATGGATGGGACATCCTAGAATACAAGTGAATAAGTCCTTTCCAACAGTTTGTGTTGTTTGTCATCAGTTGAACATATTTTAGAGAGCTTGAAACTCATGATCTGGGCAAAGATGACGGAAGATAAGTTATCTCTTTCCTTGATCCATCTCATTTACCTTCAAGCTTCTGCCGTCACCTTGGCTCTTGGCATTACCCATTTACCTACAACTAGGCATTCTTTGAGTATAGCATGCATCCTTTTACAAAGGCTTTATCATTGCCATCTGTAAACACAAGAGCTGCAGAGAGGAGAAAATAAGCATCCCCCTTGGCCTGTTTCCTTGTTAAGGCTGTCTCTGCATTGACCAGCTCACCTCTAGGATTTGCTGTTCATGTCCCTTTGTCTCTTATTGTCCACTTCAAAAAGAAGTTTCACTGATTAGCACACTCTGCTGTGCATATTACTATGGGCCTCTAATGGATTCCCCCAGCCTAAGTCATTTCTTAACACTCAGTAGATTATTCAAGGAGATGCGAGCTCATAAAGTTTGATGAAGAGCCCAGATGAGTTGGAGTGAACACACACCAGCAGGAAACTCACAAAATGACATTTGTATTCTAACAGTCATATTAACATACACATGCATATTGTGAACAAATTAGCACATCTACTATTGGGGAAATAGATCTTTGTGTCTATATTTATAGGTCAAGTATTAAGGTGGCGGAAGGACCTTGGGCCTCTACTCAAACACTCCCTCTATGCATGAATACCTTCTTTTATTAAATTGGAACTCTATGATGCTCACTCTCCCGACACAACAGCTGGAGCCAAAATGGGTGAACAAGTAAATGTGGTGAAGAAAGCTGATGGTGCCCGGCTATCAAAAGAGATAGTGACTGGGGTCTTAAAGGCTTGAAGATAAACAAGCGGCCATCTAGCTCAGAAGCAACAAAGTCCACATGGAAGAACACACCAGCCTGTGTGAACGAGTGGTCCCAAAGGGATCAGTTACCAGGCATCAAAGAACAAAAAAATCATATCATTGACTGCACACCTCCATGATAGGATCGCTGAAGACAAATGGGTGCACAAGCAAATGTGGTGAAGAAAGCTGATGGTGCCCGGCTATCAAAAGAGATAGTGACTGGGGTCTTAAAGGCTTGAAGATAAACAAGCGGCCATCTAGCTCAGAAGCAACAAAGTCCACATGGAAGAACACACCAGCCTGTGTGATCGAGTGGTCCCAAAGGGATCAGTTACCAGGCATCAAAGAACAAAAAATCATATCATTGACAGCACACCTCCATGATAGGATCGCTGAAGACAAATGGGTGCACAAGCAAATGTGGTGAAGAAAGCTGATGGTGCCCGGCTATCAAAAGAGATAGTGTCTGGGGTCTTAAAGGCTTGAAGGTGAACAAGCGGCCATCTCGCTCAGAAACAAATAAGCCCACATGGAAGAAGCACACCGGCCAGTGCGATCACGAGGTGCCCAAGGGACCAGATATAAGGCATCATGCAAAAAAAAAAAAAAAAGATATAAGTGTGTGTATGTATGTGTATTTATGTGTATATGTATATATGTATGTGTATATATATATTATATTAAATGAAGGGGGAAGTGCAGAGTGGAGACCCAAGGCCCAAGTGTCGGCCAATGGAGATCCCCTCATAGAGGGGCTTAGGAGAGGAGATGGGTTAATTAGGGTGTGAGGTAGTATCGATGAAGAACACAGCTTTCCCCCAGATCCTGGGTGCTTCCTCCCCACAACTACCATGATCCGAATTCTACCTTGCAGGGCTGGATAGGACAGAGGCTGTGCACTGGTACATATGAGGGTTGGAGATACAGGGAATCCAGGGTGGATGATACCTCCAGGACCAAGGGCGTGAGGGACGATGCTGGGAGAGTGGAGGGTGAGTGGGTTGGAAAGGGGGAACTGATTACAAGGAGCCACATGTGACCTCTTCCCTGGGAGAGGGACAGCAGAGAAGGGGGGAAGGGAGACCCCGAATAGGGCAAGATATGACAAAATAACGAGGTATAAACTACCAAGGGCATATGAGAGGGGGGAAAAGGGAGGGAGGGGGGGAAAAAAAGAGGACCTGATGCAAGGGGCTTAAGTGAAGAGCAAATGCCTTGAGAATGATTGGGACAGGGAATGTATGGGTGTGCTTTATACAATTGATGTATGTATATGTATGGATTGTGGTAAGAGTTGTTGGAGTCCCTAATAAAATGTAAAAGAAGAAAAGAGGAGAAAAAAATGATTAGGGCAAAGACTGTACAGATGTGCTTTATACAATTGATGTATGTATATGTATGAACTGTGAAAAGAATTGTATCAGCCCCAATAAATTGTTAAAAAAAAAAAAAGAATGTGGAGGTCTGTGGTAGGGACATTTTCTCTGCAGGTAGAGGAAATAGGTACCTAATTTAACTAATCCTTCTTAGGCTCCTCTACATTTCTCCCCTGAGGGCCCCTTTTATCTGTGGGCTTTCAGTGACCCCTGATCCCAGCCATATCCCTGTATTGGTGTTTGTGTCTGGGTTCCCACAACCTTTCCCTCTGTGTGTCCGACTCAGAAATACACGATCGTAACTACAGCAGTCACACTGCTAATTGAGGGAAAATCAGTTCCTGGTCATGTCTCTAGAAAAGGATATTCTGCTCTCAATAATATGTGGAGGCATAGCCACCCACAGAACTTGAAGGGAACCTGTGGGTGCCCTGTGCAGAATAGGACGTGTATAGCCCATGCACAAGGGGACATAGGGCACAAAGGGAGGTGAGTTCTGTGGAGGTACCTTGAGACTAAGCACAACTACCGAATTAAACCGAATTAAACAAACAGCCTTTGGAGAAAAAAAAAAACGGACTCCAAAATCAGTCTGTGGTGGACAAGGGCAGACAGGAGCTGTGAATTAATAAAATGAATGAACTCAGAGAAGAAAGTCTCCGATTGGATGAATGGAGACAGGCGACTTGATATAGGATTGGGCTACTGGTGATAAGTTCTTGTAATATGTTGTCTGGAAAAATATATATACGCACAAGCTAATAAAGTGAGATTCTTTGCACAGCAGGGACTGTTGTCCCAGGGAAGGAGGGAATACAGGAGGGGTATTGAATGCAAGGCATAAAGAGCTTGATGAAGCAGATGATGTGAACAGAATTCATCCTAGATGTAGGAATTACCAATTATATGGGAAATGTGGCGCGATTCAAGGGGAAAACGAAACAGAAACTAAGTTCAAAATCATCCTATCGTCACAGGGAGATTGGGTGAGTGTTTGAGAAAGACGTGAGGAGATGCACTGATTCCCTGAGGGATACCGAGAAGGAGAAGAATCCCCAGACACAACAGGAAGCCAGTGGTGAAGCTCCATCTGCACCTGCTCCTCGGTCTGAGACCTGTGCTCTGGGTCCTGAGGGCCCCTGCAGCCTAACCTCTTCCACTAGAGTACATTCGTGTCTTGGTTAACTCTGACTTCCCCTAACTGTATGCGTTGGTCTGGGTAGATTAGAGAAACAAATCCATAGACACATGCATATTGTGTATAAGAGATTTAATATAAAGGGCAATTGTACATTAAGAAAGCATCTCAACCCCAGTTAGGTCCAAGCCCATACGTCCATAATTTGCACATATGTCGGATACCAATGTATAAATTCCTCTTCAGACTTATGAAGTACATGCAATGATCCAGAATGCAAGATGATCACAGGAAAGTGGGCAGAAAGTCTTTGGATCGAGTGGCATTGTAAGTTTCTCAGTGCTGACGGGGACTCTACATGGATTCTCCAGCACCCAGGGCTTCATGAGGTAGATCCACATGGCTTCTACTCAGGGATGTCTCACAGGGGGTCACCCTTGTCAGTAGGGTGTCTCCCAGGGATTAGAAAGAGTGTCTTCCCCTCAAAGATGGAATATGGGATTTCCCAGAATTCTCAGGAGATCGAGATGCCCACACATAGGCATCATTGGCTATGATCCAATTGACAGACTCCAACCCTTCCCTCTTTATCCTCTCAAGTCCCAAATTTACACCAGATTATATAACTACCACACTGTTGAGTCTTTTGCACAGAATTACAGAGCTATGTCCTCGAATTTCAGATTGTCCATTTGAAGTTATAGTATATTCTTACTATTGTCTCTGGAGATGGTAAATTGGCCCTTCAGAGAATCTATGTGGCTTTTCCTACCAACACTATTAATGTACGAAACCCACTTCCGCCCATTCTCTGGGCCTAGGCAGACCCTCTGTGTATTATACACACAGACAGTGAATGCAGAGACAGCAGGGGAGAGTCTCAGAGAAGCCTCAGGCTGCCTAAAGTCTCCCTCAGATTCCATAGCTCCACCTCACACTGGACACCTGCAAACACACAGACATCCTGATGATGAAAATCATAACATATTCACTGCCTCTCACTCACGCCCCCTCATACACACTTTATCTGCATCAAAGCACCATTTGAAATTCCAAAAAGGAAAATTGAGCTCAATACAGATTCCATGGTGACTTGATGTGTTCAGTCCTGAATGTTGGCACCTGGGAATTCCAGAGTTGGAGCACCTCTCCAAGAACTTCAGAGTTGGGACTTGGATGGTTTTCATCAGCAGGGGAGATGTCTATTTGCATACCTTTTGCCTATATAGTCATAAGTAATGTTGAATGACTTCTAAGAGAGTCACTCCAAGAGTAGCTAAGGATGTTCTAGATATCTTGGAGAGCTCTGCGTGTGGAGTTCATTATGCGATGGGCTGCTAAATACAAGGTCAATCATTTTAAATCTCCAATGGCTGTGCAGGGGAAAGAATGCTCTCCACACCCATGAAGGTTTACAGACGCAGAAGCCTAGAAGGGCAGTCCTATTCTATCCTATAGGGTTGTTATGAGAAAGAATTGACTTAATGGAAATGTCAACCTACAGTTAGAGACACTTCCTTGAAATGTGCCCACCTCCTCCCCACCCCTTTATGTGCTGCTTATTCTTTTCTTGATGCAGTTAAATATTCCCCGTAGAAATATATATTTAATCTGACACAAGCTTCCCTTGTCTAATTCTGTTTTAAATTATCTTTTGGAAAGGAAATTCATATGCTAAAAGTAAAACCCTCATCATCACCTTCTAGACCTTCCCTAATTGTCCACTAGAGCTGAATATGACAGTGGCTCCTGAGTTTTGCTCCTTCCCTGCAGGTTTGTCTTGCCTTAATCAAGCTTGCCTTCCCTTCACAAATCTTTTGCACACCAAGAATTTTAAGGTATCAAGTTACACTTAGATGTTCTTTAAATGCTGAAGATCTCTACATCTCCCAGAGAAGCCAATGCTGTTCGTGAATTTGCATAACACATCAGGAGGTTTCCAGGGCATCTTCCTAAAACTAGAGGAAGTCTCCCATGGTTAAGGAGTTGATTTTGATCTCCAAATCTAGGTATTATGCTTTACAATACTAACACTTTCTTTTTTATTAAATACTTTTATTGGGGGCTCTTATGGCTCATATCACCATCCATGCATTGGTCCATTGTCAAGCTCATTTGTACATATGCTGCCATCATCATGTTGGAAGTGTTTGCTTTCTACCTGAGCCCTTGATATCAGCTCCTCATTTCCCCCCTCCCTCTCCCACTCTTCTTCCTTCATGAACCTTGATAAATTATAAATTTTTATTTTACATTTTCCACTGTCTCCCTTCACCCATTTTTCCATTGTTTGTCCCACTGGGAGGGAGTTATATGTCAGTCCTTGTGATTGATGCCCCCTTTCTACTCCCATCTTCCCATTATCCTCTTGGTATCTCTATTCTCATTATTGGCCCTGAGGGTTTTATCTGTCCTGGATTCCTTTTGTTGTGAGATCTTATCTGTAGAAGTGTACGTGCTCTGGTCTAGTCAGATTTGTAAGGTAGAATTGAGGTCATGATAGTGGGGGGAGAAGCATTACAGAACTAGAGGAAAGTTGTCTGTTTCATTGGTGCTGTAGTGCACTCTGACTGACTCTTCTCCTTCTTGTGACCCATATGTAAGGGGATTTCCAATTGTCTATAGATGGGCTTTGGGTCTCCACTGCACACACTTCTTCATTCACATGGATATGATTTAAAAATTTTTTTTTGTTCTGGGTCTTTGATGCCTGATACATGATCACATGGACACTTCATGATCACACAGACTGGTGTGCTTCTTCCATTTTTGCTTCTCAACTACATGTCTGTTTGTTTATCTTCAAGCCAGTAAGACCAGAGCCACTATATCTTTTGATAGCAATGAACCATCAGCTTTCTTCACCACATTTGCTTATGCACCCAATTTGTCGACCGCCATCGTGTTGGGAAAGTGAGCATCACAGAATGCAGGGTTTTAGAACAAAGTGTTCTTACATTTGGGGAGTACTTGAGTTGAGGCCCAGTTTCCATCTTCAACCTTAATACCTAACATATCTATTTCCCTGCCATTACATATAAATATATTTACATAGGTATATGCCTATATTTAGACCTCTGTAAATGCCCTTTGCTTTCTAATTTTTCCTCCATTTCCTTTTACTTTCCTCTTGTCCCACTAACATGTTCAGTCTTAATTTGAGTTTCAGTAATTCCTCGCTCTGACTTTGCCCTCGATTAATCCCCACTAGGCATCCTATGCTTTCTCTCCAACGATTTTAGTTCATTTGTTGTTAACTTGTCCTTGGGTTGGTTGATCCCCTCACCCCCACCTTCTATTCTCCCACCTCTCCTTCTCCCATGTCCCCCCGGGACCACTGGTCCTGTTTTTCCTTCTCTGAATTGTTTATCCAGTCTTCTATCTAGATCGACATGCAGAGACATTAATAAGAACAAAAACAAGGCAAAGCCAAATAAAACAACAGAGGAAGACAAAACCAACCGAACAAACAGAAATAACAACAAAAAGATAGCCAGTGACAAAACAAGAAATGCATATAAATCGTTGCAGGCTGGTTTTTGACTTCTAGGAATGCTTTCAAGTCGAGTCTGAAGGGGTGCTGTGCCACACTGTCCCCAACATCTAATTTTGGCATTCCCCGGGGACTTCATTGGTTTGCTTCCCTTGCTGTTGCATGCCCTTAGTATTTTGCCCCAATGTGATGGGGTCTGATCAGACACAAGTCCCACCCTGAGTCTCCAGTGTTGTCCCCCATAGTGATATGGTTCAGTTAGGGACATCATGTCTTGTGGTGTGACTGGCCCTATGATCCTCACTGTGCCTTATCTGCTATGAGCAGTAATATCGTCCTTGGGGATTAGTGGGTCAGGATGTGTTCTTCTCACACTCCTACCCTCTTCGCTTCTCCCGTGTGCTCTAATCACAGATGCACATGTCCCCAAGCTTCATCTTCAGTTCTGTTCTCTGAAGTGCCTTCTTTAGGTAGGGGAGGGGAAGGGAAGGGGGAGAGTCCATATAGTTGGGATTGGGGCAAGCACCATTATATGATTTCTAATGACTATGAGACATTTTGATGCTTTATTAAGAATCTCAAAATGTCAGTTTCTCCAAGTTTCAAAAATACATGCAACTGTCAATTATTTCAGAAATGGTAAAATCAGGTTTGCTTTTGTTTTCTCTTCACAGGAGATATTTGAGCTGGGATTCACACACATATAGTTTCAACCTACAGTAACTGGTAAAAAAGAATTAGGATGGAGAGTAACTGATTGTGTTGAGAGAAGCACATGGAGGTCAGATTTTAGCAGCCTAGAGAGATTATCGGTCCTTCTGGGATTGATTTCAACTTGTCCCAAGTGTGATTTCTTTCTCCCCTGTCTTCTCAGGAAGAACAAGGAATTTTAATTTTTAGGATCTTCCCTTCAGGAAAATAAGAGACATGAGAACTGTAGTTGCTGAAGTGTCCTTGAAGAGGTACTCCACGTGGGTGAACTGGGAAACTCCAGACACAAGAGGAAACAAACTTGGCATCCCCTGCACCTGCTCCTGTGGCAAAGATGGTGTCCCATGTACCCTGAGCTCCCTCTGCTGCCCAGTTAGTGTTGTGATGCTTGAGATGTTTGACCATTTAGCCTTCACTGTGTCTCCTGGTAAGTTTCCTACATTTACATGTCATTGTCCTCAGGTTTCAGATTGTTCAGTTAAAGTACACCCAGCTGGTTGAGCTACTGTGGTTTCAATGTATCAATATGTGAAAACTGAGTTGTTGCTAAGACTCTCATCACAAGACTTCTTTGCCACCTAACACAGGTTGTGTTTCCCAGAACCTGATAGATCTAGAAACTTGATATCTGCAGACCTGAAAGTTAGACATAGCACTTTAAGACATTGCACATAGCTTTCCCAACTCCTGACTGGTCTGTAGCAGCTCTACCTGAGCAATCACACCTAGGAATAAAGGGGGGGGATATAATTTAAAACCATTCTAAGATGAAAATCATTGTTTTTGACATGAAGGTGCTTACAGGGTAGGACATTCATGTCACCAGGAAGAATCCAGAAGGGTGTTACCTCCACAGGCATCTATGATCAACATGGTAAGGATGAAGACCTAAGAAGTCTGACTTTCATTTGTGACTTGGAGCTCTGTTACCATATTTTACTCTAGGTGATTCACGTGTGCTGTGCATGTGGAAGCAGAAGGAGGATGGTTCTGAGTAGGAGCAGCTGAGTAATGGCCTCTAGAGGGAATTTTTCTGACCTTTGTTCTGTGAGGTCAATCTCTACCCTTCATCATTTGCACTCACTATGGACAAACAATTTCTTCCTGAAAACCATGTGTAGATTTGTAGAAATGCAGACAGTTGGCCTGAGGTGTGAGCCATAACGAAGGGAATTCCTGGGGATACTATTTTTCTTGGAATGTTCCACTTCCTCTCTGGGCAGCCCAGTTCTACCCTTAGTACAAGGGTACCCCATGAGATGTGCAGGCTGTAGGGTTAAAGTGGAAGGTAAAATGATGAACATTTCTGAGAATCCGCTTCTCTTCAAAACAAAACAAATCACTTTTATTGGCACTTTTCAAGTTATCGTATAATTCAATACCTCAATCATATCAAGAAGAGTTGTACAATCTCTACCACAGTCAATTATGGAACAATTTTCCCCTCCATAATCATTATTCATGTAATATATTTCACATACTTGCAAAAATGTATGTAACAAAACTTTCACCAGTTCAACAACTTCTGCATGTGTAATTCAGTGCCACTGAGTATTCTTTTCATGTTGTACAACCATTATTTTAATCACCCTGCATATTTTTCCACCACCATTAAAATTAATTCACTATCCCCTAAGCAAAAACTCTTCCTCCTTCACACATGGTAACCATAGATCAAGTCCCCCCCCCTTTCTTTTGTAATGTTCCTGATATAACATTCAGATTTCCATACTTAAAACACTTCTAGAAAAGAGTTGTATATCCATTGTCAAATAAGCTTAATGCTCACTCGTGCCTCACAGATCCACTAATTACTCCCTAATTCCCCTCCCCCTTCCATATAAACCATTGCCTCAGTTATTGTCTCCATGCATCCACTTCTTTTTTGCTTCCAAACAGGGAGACAATAACAAAAACAATTAAAAACCCAAAAAAGAAACATAAAGAAAAATAATAATAACATAAAGATACAAATTTAAGTAGAGTATAAAACAGAGAAGGCACCTACTTCTCTTTTCCTGTCCTCCTCTTCATCTGCCTCCTTGGTTGCTGTGGTAGTTGCATAATCTGTTGTCAATTTGAGACTTAAGAATGAAGGGGTGGAGTTTAGTCTGTCAGTGCGGGTGCAGTTTGATGACCTCATTTGGAGGCATTGAGGAGATAAATAGTTCCCTGGAGGCGGGACACAAGCTCATGCCCTGTGAGACATTCCTGTGAACAAGACACATGAAGCGACACTAGAGCCCTGGAGCTGAAGGAGCCACGTGGAGACCCTTGACAGCATTGAGATGTTTCCGCCTCCACTGGATCCAAAAGAATTTCCACTCACTGGCATGTGGTCTTCCTGCATTCGACATCATTGTATATGTTGTGTGAGTCTGAAAAGAATTTATAGTCTGGTATTGGATATATGGGCTAATTTCAGACTTAGTGACTTCAACTGGACTGGGCAGGTATGCTTTCTTAATGTACAATTGCTCTTTGATATAAAGTTCTCTCTTGTACACATATGAATGTCTATGAATTTTTTCCCTAGTCAACCCAGAGTAACACAGTTGTGGAGTTTCACATGTTCACTTTCCAGGCACTAGGTAGAGGTGCCCATGGTTTATGACAAGATTTAGCTAGATCCATCCTCTAGGTGATCATATTCTGGGTACAAGATCTTAACATGGCTCTGTTCAATACTTACCTTCATTGAAAAATGAATGAAGATAAGGGCATTACAGCAAAGTGGGGTGAAAAAAAGCAGATGGTGCCAGGCTATCAATTATCTGGGGTCTAAAAGGCTTGTCTTCAAAGAAGCAGCCATCTAAGTCAGGTGTCAAGGAAGTCCACAATGAAGAAGCACACCAGCATGTGGGATCCAAAGATAGTGACAATTAAATTCAAATGTAATGAAGGAAAAAGTCCCAGAGCTCAAATGAAGAACATCCATCTTGTCGAAGGGTAGGTGAACAGTGAGAACTCAAAATCCATCTGAAGAATATCTAGTCATATTAAACCTCTGGTACATCCCCTTGAAAAGGTTTACCATCAGACAGAGATGATTGTGAACTTGATCACAGTGGATCAGACCATGGCATAATATGACAATTGGTCAGTTGACCTACCTCTCGATCCAACCTGTACTTGCTCTAAGGTAAAGTATTTCCCACTTGTTCCATAACAGTATTTTTTTTGCTGAACTTTAAAATATTGATGGTACTCTTTCCTTTCTCATTCTTTATTTTCATTTTTATCTTTATATTATTATTATTTTCTTCTTGCAGCTTTATTTTAGTTTTGGTTTTGGTTGTTTCTATTGGGTTTCCAAAGTTGTAATGCACAGACACGGATCCCTAGAGACAATAACTGATGCAATGGTCTATAGGGCCCTAGGGGAGTAGAGGAGTAGCATGGGTGAGGAAATTTTGGGAGCAAACAATGAATGTGGGAGGGGGAAAGAACATAAGAATTCATTATGATATATATGCATATATACATATATATTTTACAACACTTTAAACATTAAGTCAGTGAATATTTTTTTAACATTTTATTTTATTTTTTCAATCTTTTTATTGGGGCTCATAAGGCTCTTATCACAATCTGTACATACATCAATTGAGCAAAGCACCCTTATACATTCATTGCACTCGTCATTCTCATAATTCACCTTCCACTTGGGTTCCTGGAATCAGCTCGGTTTCCCTTTTTTGCCCCTGTCCCCCTCCCTCCCCGATGCCACCCCTGGTCCCTGGATAGTTTATAAATAATTATTATATCTTATCTTACACTCTCCGGCGTCTTCCCCTTACCCACCTCCCCATTGCCCATCTCCAAGTGAGGAGGTTACACATAGGTCTCTGAGATCGGTTCTCCCTTTCTACACCCCCTTCCCTCCTGGTGTCGCCACTCCCACCACTGGTGTTGAGGGGTTCGTCTGTCCTAGATTCCCTGTGTTTCCAGATCCCTACTGCACCGCTGTACATCCTCTGGTATAACCAGGTCCGCTAGGTAAAATTGGGGTCATGATAATTGGGAGGGGAGGAAGCATTCAGGAACTAGAGGAAGGTTTTTAGTTTCATTGTTGCTACACTGAACCCTGAGTGACTCATCTCCTACCCACTACCCCTCTGGAAGGGATGGGATGTCCAGCTGTCTACAGTTGGGCATTGGGTCCCCATCATTTACTCCCCCTCTTTCACGGTGATATGATTCTCACCACCACCCCACCTTTGTTGTTGGAGACCTGGTCTCCTCTGCCCTTCATGATCACCTATATGTTGGTGTGCTGCTTCCGTGTGAGCTTGGTTGCTTTTGAGCTAGATGGCCGCTTGTTTGCTTTCAAGCCTTTAAGTCCCCAGACGCTATGTCTCTCAGTAGCCGGGCACCATCAGCCTTCTTCACCACACTTGCTTATGCACACTTTCATCTTCAGTGATTATGTGAGGAAGGTGATCACACAATGATTGTTTTTGTTCCTTGGTGTCTGCTACATGGTCCATTCAACACCTTGTATTCGCTTAGGCCGTGTGCTTCTTCTCTTTGGGCTTTGTTGCTTCTGAGCTAGATGGCCGCTAATTTGCCTTCAAGCCTTTAAGACCCCAGACGCTATATATTTTTGATAGCCGGGAACCATCAGCTTGTCTGCTAGCTTAAGGTGGGTCTCTTGCAGGAAGCAGATTGATGGGTTATGTTTTCTAATCCAGTTCTCCAGCCTCTTACTTTTAATGTACGAATTGAGCCCATTGGTATTCAGAGTGATTATTACTATCTCTGGCTTCATAGTTTCCATACTCTGTTTTGTGTTTTGGGTCTTTACCTATCTCCCTTCATATCAGTGTGCTGCGTTTGAGTGGAGGGTTTCTATCATGTCCTCTTTTCCATCTGAGACCCTGTTGTCCTGGTACTTGTTGCTGGCATGTTGACTTCTAGATGGAGATGGGATATATGGTGGCCTCCCGATGGTTCTAGTTGGAGCTTGATCTTCTGGCCATAGTGAGTCCGCCAGTATCTTCTGCAGGGTCGGGTGACTTGAAGCATATTTTTGAGTTCTTCCTTGTCCTGGAAGACCCTTACCCTCTATCTTAATGGATAACTTGGCAGGGTATAGGATTCTGGGTGAGGCATTTTTATCTTTCAGTTTTTGGAAGATGTTGCTCCATTCTCTCCTCCTTCATGGTTTCTGCTGATAAGTCTGAGCATATTCTTACCTGCGCTCCTTTGTATGTGACTGTCTTCCTTTCTCTTGCTGCTCATAAATTTTCTCTTTTTCCTCTAAGTTGGATATTTTTACTATTATATGTCTTGGCGTGTTGCTCTTGGTGTTTACCTTAGCCGGCGTCCTCTCTGCTTCCTGTATGAAAGTCTGATTCTCCTTTGCTAGGTTGGGAAAATCTTCTTCCAGAAATTCCTTTGCTATCTTTGCTGTCCATTTTTGTGTTATGTTGTGTTCCGGTAGACCGATTATTCGAACATTATTCCTCTTCATAGCATCTGTCATTGATCTCAGGCTGTCTTCTGTTTCGTTAATTTTCCCATCTGATTGTTTTTCTTGCTTGCTTCGTTCGGTTTGAGTGTCCTCAGTTCACTGATACGGTTCTCAGCCTCCTCAAGCCTAGATGTAGCTTCTGTGACCTTTTGTGTGGCCTCTGCTACCTCCTCTGTTATTTTCTGCAGTTCCCTTTGGTGGGTAGAATTCATCCCCTCTATTGTGGACTTCATCCCCTCTATTGTGTATTTCATCCCTTCTATTGTTGCATCCTTATTCTGGGTTGCTTCTCTTAGCTCCTGTATTACTGCAAGCAGAGTTCTGAAGATTTCCTTTTGTGGCTGATCCATATCTGTTTCTTCTATGAGTGACATTAGGTCTGTTTAAGTGCCTCGTTTCTCTTATTTCTTTGTTGGGAGTGATGTGGTCTGTTGATTTTTTTTTGATTCTTTCATAGGCCCCATGCTTCTGTGAGACCGGGGTAACCTTATCTATGTTATTGTTAAGGATTCTTTCAGGCAATTGCCTATGACCTACTGTAAGGGTGGGTCAGACTGCTGTGTAGACCGAGTTCCCTGTCGGGTTGGTAACCAGCAGTGCAGAGATGTATCAGCAGCTGGAATGGGGGCTGGAGCCTCAGTGAGTGTCCTCAGGCTGCTTTGACCAGGTGTGACAGGGTACCCTTAGCAACCCCCTTTATGGGGAGTGGAGGTTAGTAATAAAAAAGATTTAAAAGGTTAACGATTTAAAAATAGTTTTTAACAAAATATTGGGAAGGAGGAAGAAAAAAATTGGACAGAGAGGGAGGAGAATCTGTAATAGAAGAGGGACAAGCTGTGATACTAGTAGAGGTGGAAGGAGAAGAAAAAAAGAGAGAGAAGGAGAATCTATAGAAAAGGGGCAGAAGAGAAATAAAAGCATTAATGAAAAAGTAGGAAGGAAGGAGAGAGAGAATACAGCACAGAAAGAGTTAGAGGCGGTGGCTGGGCACCATCTAACTCTCCTGGTCTCCAGGACAAGGATGGAGGGCTGTGGTGTTGGTGGTCCGTTAGTCCTGTGGACTGCTTTGTTTCAGTTTTTTATTTTCTTCACTCGTCAACTCCAGATGGGGAGAGAGGGGATCCTAGTTGCTAGAGGTGGCTTTGCAATGGAGACAAACATTTTATACTAAAGTGGGATTCTTACGTGACATTTGCGTGACTGCAGCAGCCCCTGCTCATCTTCCTCCATGCTCACCCTAGCTGACCACCTTCCTGCCTCAGAGGATGGGGCACTCCCTCTGCCCGTCCACCCTCAGGTCCTCACTTTCAGTCCCACAGGATCCTGTGGTATCAATCCCCCACCCACCCTATCAGCCCCACCTCCAGCCTACACAAGGATTAAAACCCTCGCTCCACTCAGATTCTCTGTAGCTAGTGTCACCTCCCCTGTGTTCCTCAGAGTGTGCTCTGCACCCATGAGATTATTGATTGGTTTCCACCCATAGTGACCCTCTGTGTCCCACAGGGCTTGCTCTGGGGGCAGCTCTCAGAGGGGGAAACCAGGAGGAGAGGGTAGAGAGCAGTTGGGCAGAAGAAGCTGTGAAGGACCCCACAGAGCCAGACTGCCCATGGAGGACAGGACCCTGCGGCTGTTTCCCCGAAGGTGTGCCCCTCAGGGCAGATCAATGCTCTGGAGACCCCACCGCAGGTGGAGGCCCCCCGACCCCTCCTCAGTCCCGCCCTCCACACCCTCACCTACATTTGGAGCTGGGTGAGCTTCTCCTCATGGGCCGCCAGCTGCCTTTCCAAGTCCTGGTGTCAGGTATGTGGCCCTCTAAGGGGCGGATCCCTGCTCACCCCACAGTCAGGGTCTAGCAGGAGGTCCTCTCAGGAGGCCAGCCAGACCTCGGCCTGACCCAGCATTCCCCGCAGCTCCTCCTGGTCCTGGCTCACCTGGCAGTGCTCCTGATGAAGGGCCCAGGCCATCCGGAGCTCCTGCAGCTGCCTGTGCAGCTCCCGGAAACACTGTGACCTGGGGGGCAGAGGGCTGTTGGGAGGGGCGCAGGGTGTCGCCTGGGTGGGGCAGGGCTGGGTTACCATGGAGCAGGGAGAAGCAAGAAAGGGAGCTCTGGCCACGCACCACCCAGGCCCTAGCCCTCAGCGCGCACATCTCTGGGGCCATGACGTGGCTGGTGTCCAGCAGCTGCTACCCCGCCGGCCGCACTGCCTGGGCTCTCAGGCAGAGCTCCTGCCCCAGTGTCTCCTTGGCCCTAACTGGCCATTCTGAGGATATAGACTAGCGCCTGCTTCTCTTGAGCCCGAGTACTGGGTGGGGGACAGGGCATGGGAACGGGTCTCAGGGCCAGAGGGAAGAACAGGGAGGAGGCAGGGAAGAGCTGGGTGCCCCCACCCGCATGGAACAGAGCGAGCCCGCATCCAGGTGGGGTGGCACATACAGCAGTTCCTGGCAGTGCCTGAGGAAGGCGTGGCCATGGGCTACCCACTCCAGGTGCTGGCCCTGCTCCCAGGCCTTCATGTCCAGGTGGCCCAGGCCTCCTGCACCTCAGCCAGCTGCCCGGCCCGGACCTCCAGGACCGCAGGGTGTACCTGGATGGCCTCCATCCGCATCTGAACCACCACCTCGTCCACAGCCACCAGCTCCCTCTGCAGCTGGCAGAGAGCAGGCTGAATGCTCCTCCACCCAGGACTCTGCAGGCCATCCTGGCTGTACCCCAGCCTAGGTCAAGCCCAGGCCCGTCAACCCCCATCCCAGAGGGGGCATTGGCAGGCTGCAGTCCTGCCTGGGGTCAGCTGGGGGTGAGGGCTCCTCACCCATCTATTGCCTACAAAGAGGGGTTCTTCCGGGGGGGAGGGACTGGGGCCCTCCCCTGCAGGAGGCGGTGCTGGCGCTGCAGGACCTCCACAGACGCTAGGTCGTGGCCAAGGACAGAACCCTCCACCAGGACCACCTTCTGCATGTGGCCCCACAGCTCGAGCGCCGCCTTGTGGATGTCGAGGGCACAGCGGGAAGGAGGGCCAGCAACTTTCTCCCTTAGAACAGGGCCACCTCCTTTTGAGCAAAGACTGTGGCTTGGGGATTTGTGGGGCTTTAACACGGAGGGAAATAGGACGAAGACACTATTCCCTAACTTATAACAGGGAGAATCTGGAAAGCTGGTATTCCATGGTAGGAAAGCCTCTACTTTGGTAAGTTAGAGGTAAAGTCCAAGTACATTATCCTGCTTTAAAAATCATTCCCACGGATTCTCCGTTAACAGCTAGGCTGCCTTAATGTGAGCACATGGCTGATTGTATCTCTGTGTAGAAGCAGATATGATCCTTTTGCCCTCTCTTCCCACCGTGACACTCAACCCCACTTTGAGCTTCCCCCAATTCAGGTATTAGCTTTCCTCACCTTGGTGAGCTCAAGTACAGGGACCTTACGATAGATACCGCCCACCTTGTGACCATGTCACTGCTGAAGAGGTGTGTCTCCAGGCTCCCTATACATGTCCCAAGATAGCAAAGGTTCCACTTCTCCCAGTTCCACGTGGTCCATCAAGAGGAGCTGAAGTGAGCATGCCTAATAAAACATGTCTGACTCTGTATTGTATTCTCTCGCCCCTGTCTTTCCTGTCCTCTGTGACTTTACCGTGACCTTTACCTATTATCATCGCTGTACATTCGCGCCTTCTGGCACTTCGGTGGTTAGAAGATGGATGGTTTCCTCTGATCACAGCAGGTTCCTGATGAGGCCCGGGGGCCACAGGCAGGGCCCGAGGGAGGAAAGGGTCTTGACACGCATGTTGGGAGGAAGGCAAAAAGATGGGGAGCCCTGAGCACATGAGGACGGCGGCTCAGGGAGCGAGTGGGCTGCCTGTCAGGGGGTCTGCCTGTAGCACCTCCAACAGTCAGTGAGGAGAGGGCTGGCCCCGGGGCCACCCAGCCCCAGGATTTTGGTTGCAGGACCTGTCAGGTGCTCAGTGCACTGAGACACCAGATCCCGAGAAAGGAAGGTGTGGGGAGGGGTGGCAGGGAGCTCTAAGAGTGGCTGTCAGCAAGAAGACCAGCAGGGCCTGTGCCCCCAACGAAACTGCGGCCCGTGCTCAGGGAGCATTGGGAGATCCCACTTCGTGGTCCTGCCTCAAGGAGTGACCTGCGCTGAACGACTCCAAACTGGGGGCAGGAAGGAGCGTGGTTGGACGGGGAAGGCTGATTGATGCTGGAAGCTGGAGTCAGCCATGCCCCTTCATACACACATGCACACATGAGAATACACACAGAAGTATGCATGCACACACCCACATGCCCACCCCTACACATGAGCACGCACACACATCTGGGGTAGGCCCCTGTGTCCCGAGCCCCTTGGCTGTCACTGGCCTGTCCCTCTGGGCACCTAACTCTGTGCGTGCTTTCATTGCCTTGTCCAGCCTCACCCATGTGGCCTCAACGCAGCTCCTGTGGACTTGACTCAGGGCCATGGAGCTGGGGGAGGCGAGTTCCAGGGCACCTGCCAGCTCCCTCAGGGCCTGCACCCTGGCAGCCCCACACTCTGCCTTTTCTCCCGGAAGACCTTGAACTTCTCTTCCAGCATCTGCCAAAGGTGGGGCTGGAGAGGGTCAATGTGGATGGGGTTCAGGCAGCTCCTAAAACTCACGAATGGGCCAGCTGCTCCCAACAGCTCCCACATCCCTCAGCCCTGGTTCTAGAACTCTGCAGGGCAACTCCTGCCCCCTCAGCCCACCCAGCATCTACCCTACCCTCCGTTCCTCCATCCACGTTCCCGGCACACACACACACACACACACACACACACTCATACACTTGCAGAATCTCTGGAGGGCTTCTTAATTCATGTCTTTTTTGACACACACACACACACTCATACACTTGCAGAATCTCTTGAGAGCTTCTTACTTTATGTCCTTTACACTCACATCCACATACATCCTTGAAAATCTCTCAAAGGCTACTGATTTGGTTTCTTTTTACACAAACACACACACAATCTTGCAGAATCTCTGGAGGGCTTCTGACTTCGTGTCCTTATTACACACACACACACGCACACACACACACTCACCCTCAGACCCTTGCAGTATCTCTAGAGGGCTTATGACTTCTTGTTCTTTTAACACAAACACACACACACACACACCATAGCAGAATCTATAGAGGGCTTCTGACTTCGTCCCCTTTTTACACACGCACACACACACACACACACACACACACACAGAACCTTTCTGAATCTCTGGAGGGTGTCTGACTTAATATCCTTTTTACAAACACACAAACACTCTTGCAGAAACTCTAGAGTGCTTCTGACTTCGTGTCCTTTTTACACACACACACACACACACTCACACACCCTTGCAGAATCTCTATAGTGCTTCTGATTTTGTGTCCTTTTTTACACACACACACACACACACACAGACACTCACACACATTCATACACTTGCAAAATCTCTTGAGAGCTTCTGACTTTATGTCCTTTACACTCACACCCACATACATCCTTGCAAATCTCTCAAAGGCTACTGATTTGGTTTCATTTTTACACAAACACACACAGAATCTTGAAGAATCTCTGGAGGGATTCTGACCTCGTGTCCTTTGTACACACACACGCACACACACCCTTGCAGAATATCTGCTGGTCTTCTGACTTCGTGTCCTTTTTACACACTCGCACACCCACATGCACACATGCACGCACCCTTGCAGAATCTCTGGAGGGCTTTTTACTTCTCCTTTTTACACATACACATACACACCATTGCAGAATCTCTAGAAGGCTTCTGATTTACTGTCCTTTTTACACACACACACACACAATCACGCACCCTTGCTGAATCTCTGGAGGGCTTCTGAATTCATGTCTTTTTTGACACACACACAAACACACACACTCATACACTTGCAGAATCTCTTGAGAGCTTCTGACTTTATGTCCTTTACACTCACACCCACATACATCCTTGAAAATCTCTCAAAGGCTACAGATTTGGTTTCTTTTTACACAAACACACACACAATCTTGCAGAATCTCTGGAGGGCTTCTGACTTCTTGTCCTTTTTACACACACACACACGCACACACACACACACTCACACACACTCATCCTCAGACCTTTGCAGTATCTCTAGAGGGCTTATGACTTCTTGTTCTTTTAACACAAACACACACACACACACCACGGCAGAATCTCTAGAGGGCTTCTGATTTCGTGCCCTTTTTACACACACACGCACACACACACACTAACACACACTCACCCTCAGACCCTTGCAGTATCTCTAGAGGGCTTATGACTTCTTGTTCTTTTAACACAAACACACACACACACACACACACACACACACCACGGCAGAATCTCTAGAGTGCTTCTGATTTCATGCCCTTTTTACACACACACGCACACACACACACTCCCCCTCAGACCCTTGCAGTATCTCTAGAGGGCTTATTACTTCTTGCTCTTTTAACACAAACACACACACACACCACGGCAGAATCTCTAGAGGGCTTCTGACTTCGTGCCCTTTTTACACACACACACACACACAACACACACACACCCTTTCTGAATACCTGGAGGGTGTCTGACTTAATGTCATTTTTACAAACAGAAACAAACAAACTCTTACAGAAACTCTAGAGAGCTTTTGACTTTTTCTCTTTTTTACACACACACACACACACACACACACTCACACACCCTTGCAGAATCTCTAGAATGCTTCTGATCTCGTGTCCTTTTTATAGATACACACACACACTCACACTCTCTCAGAATATCTGGAGGGCTTCTGACCTCGTGTCCTTTGTACACACACATGCACACACACCCTTGCAGAATATCTGCAGGTCTTCTGAATTTGTGTCATTTCTACACACTCACACACACACATGCACACATACACGCACCCTTACAGAATCTCTGGAGGGCTTCTGACTTCTCCTTTTTACACATACACATACACACCATTGCAGAATCTCTAGAAGGCTTCTGATTTACTGTCCTTTTTACACACACACACACAAACTATCACACACCCTTGCTGAATCTCTGGAGGGCTTCTGAATACATTTCCTTTTTTGACACACACACACAAACACTCACACCTTTGAAAAATCTCTGGAGGGCTTCTTATTCGTGCCCTTTTGAAACACACTCATACACTTGCAGAATCCCTTGAGAGCTTCTGACTTCGTGTCCTTTACACTCACACGCACACACATCCTTGCAAATCTCTAGAAGGCTACTGATTTGGTTTCCTTTTTACACAAACACACACACAATCTTGCAGAATCTCAGGAGGGCTTCTGACTTCGTGTCCTTTTTACACACACACAAACACACGCACACACACACTCACACTCAGACCCTTGCAGAATCTCTAGAGGGCTTCTAACTTCGTGTCCTTTTTACACAAACACACACACACACACGGCAGAATTTCTAGGGGGCTTATGACTTCGTGTACTTTTTACACACACACACAAACACACACACACATACACACTTTCAGAATCTCTGGAGGGTTTCTGACTTAATGTCCTTTTTACAAACGCAAACACACACGCACTTCCAGAATCTGTATAAGGCTTCTAGTTTCGTGTCCTTTTTACACACACAAACATACACGCACCCTTGCAGAATCTCTGTAGGGCGTCTGATTTCATGTCCTTTTTACACTCACATACACACAAAAACACTTGCAAAATCTCTGGAGGGCTTCTGACTGTAGGTTTTACTTACACACACACACACACACACACACACACACACACTCATGCCCCTACAGAATCTCTGGAGGGCTTCTGACTTCGTGTCCTTTTTAGGACACACACACACACACACCCTTCCAGAATCACTAGAGGGCTTCTGATTTTGTTTCATTTTTACACACACAGACACATACACGCACCCTTGGAGAATCTCTGGAGGGCTGCTGACTTCGTTCTTTTTACACACACACACACACACACACACACCTTTGCAGAATCTCTTGAGTGCTTCTGACTTCGTGTCCTTTACACACACAACCACACACAACCTTGCATAATCTCTAGAGGGCTTCTGACATCGTGTCATTTTTATACACACACACATACTCACACTCATACCCTTGCAGAATCTCTGGAGGGCTTCTGAATTCGTGTCTTTTTTAGTCACACACACACAAACACTCACACCCGTTCCTAATCTCTGGAGGGCTTCTGACTTTGTGTCCTTTACACTCACACCCACACACAGCCTTCAAGAATCTCTAGAGAGCTTCTGATATCGTGTCCTTTTTAAACACACACACACACACACACATACTCACACTCATACCCTTGCAGAATTTTAGGAGAGCTTCTGACTTCTCCTTTTTACAGACACACACACATACACACCGTTGCTGAAACTGTAGAAGGCTTCTGAATTGGTTTCCTTTTTATACAAACACAAAACATTCTTGCAGAATCGCTGGAGGGCTTCTGACTTCGTGTCTTTTTACAAACACACACACACACTCACACTCAGACCCTTGCAGAACCTCTAGAGGGCTTCTGACTTCTTGTTCTTTTTACACAAACACACACACACACCATGGCAGAATCTCTAGAGCGCTTCTGACTTCGTGCCCTTTTCACACACACACACACACACACACACACACACACACACACAAACCCTTTCTGAATCTCTGGAGGGTGTCTGACTTAATGTCATTTTTACAAACACAAACACACACACACTCTTGCAAAAACTGTAAGGGGCTTCTGACTTCGGGTCCTTTTTACACACACACACACCCACACACACACTCACACACCCTTGCAGAATGTCTAGAGTGCTTCTGACTTCGGGTCCTTTTTACACACACACACACACACACACTCACACTCATACACTTTGAGAAACATCTGGAACAGTCTGTTCTGGAGACTCAGATCCTGAGACTGTGGTGTGGGGGCACCAAGCTCACGTGGCTGAGGATGTTTCGGTGCAGGGTGGAGCCATGCACCCCAGAGCTCTCTGTATTCCACAGGCGGATGGTGCTGTCAGAAGAGCAGGTGATAAAGGAGCTCGGGGGCAGGCAGGCCTGTTGACTGTCCTTCACCTCAGGGTAGACCTGGAGGAGCACAAGGACCAGAGGGACCTGGGTCAGACCTTGGCTGCCCACAGAGCCCTAGGCCTAGGGAGCCCCCAGCCCTGGCGAGCCCTAGGCTTAGGGTTCCCCCCTGGGAGGGGGGAGCCCTAGGCCTAGGGAGCCCCCAGCCCTGGCGAGCCCTAGGCTTAGGGTTCCCCCCTGGGAGGGGGGAGCCCTAGGCCTAGGGAGCCG
This sequence comes from Tenrec ecaudatus, assembly GCF_050624435.1. Taxonomy (NCBI): domain Eukaryota; kingdom Metazoa; phylum Chordata; class Mammalia; order Afrosoricida; family Tenrecidae; genus Tenrec; species Tenrec ecaudatus. The sequence goes on from NW_027459493.1 coordinate 535,356, forward strand.
CCAGCCCTGGCGAGCCCTAGGCTTAGGGTTCCCCCCTGGGAGGGGGGAGCCCTAGGCCTAGGGAGCCCCCAGCCCTGGCGAGCCCTAGGCTTAGGGTTCCCCCCTGGGAGGGGGGAGCCCTAGGCCTAGGGAGCCCCCAGCCCTGGCGAGCCCTAGGCTTAGGGTTCCCCCCTGGGAGGGGGGAGCCCTAGGCCTAGGGAGCCCCCAGCCCTGGCGAGCCCTAGGCTTAGGGTTCCCCCCTGGGAGGGGGGAGCCCTAGGCCTAGGGAGACCCCGGGAGGGGAGCCCTAGGCTTAGGGTTCCCCCCTGGGAGGGGGGAGCCCTAGGCCTAGGGAGCCCCCAGCCCTGGGGAGCCCTAGGCTTAGGGTTCCCCCCTGGGAGGGGGAGCCCTAGGCCTAGGGAGCCCCCAGCCCTGGGGAGCCCTAGGCTTAGGGTTCCCCCCTGGGAGGGGGGAGCCCTAGGCCTAGGGAGCCCCCAGCCCTGGGGAGCCCTAGGCTTAGGGTTCCCCCCTGGGAGGGGGGAGCCCTAGGCCTAGGGAGCCCCCAGCCCTGGGGAGCCCTAGGCTTAGGGTTCCCCCCTGGGAGGGGGGAGCCCTAGGCCTAGGGAGCCCCCAGCCCTGGGGAGCCCTAGGCTTAGGGTTCCCCCCTGGGAGGGGGGAGGCCTAGGCCTAGGGAGCCCCCAGCCCTGGGGAGCCCTAGGCTTAGGGTTCCCCCCTGGGAGGGGGGAGCCCTAGGCCTAGGGAGCCCCCAGCCCTGGGGAGCCCTAGGCTTAGGGTTCCCCCCTGGGAGGGGGGAGCCCTAGGCCTAGGGAGCCCCCAGCCCTGGGGAGCCCTAGGCTTAGGGTTCCCCCCTGGGAGGGGGGAGCCCTAGGCCTAGGGAGCCCCCAGCCCTGGGGAGCCCTAGGCTTAGGGTTCCCCCCTGGGAGGGGGGAGCCCTAGGCCTAGGGAGCCCCCAGCCCTGGCGAGCCCTAGGCTTAGGGTTTCCCCCTGGGAGGGGGGAGCCCTAGGCCTAGGGAGCCCCCAGCCCTGGCGAGCCCTAGGCTTAGGGTTCCCCCCTGGGAGGGGGGAGCCCTAGGCCTAGGGAGCCCCCAGCCCTGGCGAGCCCTAGGCTTAGGGTTCCCCCCTGGGAGGGGGGAGCCCTAGGCCTAGGGAGCCCCCAGCCCTGGCGAGCCCTAGGCTTAGGGTTCCCCCCTGGGAGGGGGGAGCCCTAGGCCTAGGGAGCCCCCAGCCCTGGCGAGCCCTAGGCTTAGGGTTCCCCCCTGGGAGGGGGGAGCCCTAGGCCTAGGGAGCCCCCAGCCCTGGCGAGCCCTAGGCTTAGGGTTCCCCCCTGGGAGGGGGGAGCCCTAGGCCTAGGGAGCCCCCAGCCCTGGCGAGCCCTAGGCTTAGGGTTCCCCCCTGGGAGGGGGGAGCCCTAGGCCTAGGGAGCCCCCAGCCCTGGCGAGCCCTAGGCTTAGGGTTCCCCCCTGGGAGGGGGGAGCCCTAGGCCTAGGGAGCCCCCAGCCCTGGCGAGCCCTAGGCTTAGGGTTCCCCCCTGGGAGGGGGGAGCCCTAGGCCTAGGGAGCCCCCAGCCCTGGCGAGCCCTAGGCTTAGGGTTCCCCCCTGGGAGGGGGGAGCCCTAGGCCTAGGGAGCCCCCAGCCCTGGCGAGCCCTAGGCTTAGGGTTCCCCCTGGGAGGGGGGAGCCCTAGGCCTAGGGAGCCCCCAGCCCTGGCGAGCCCTAGGCTTAGGGTTCCCCCCTGGGAGGGGGGAGCCCTAGGCCTAGGGAGCCCCCAGCCCTGGCGAGCCCTAGGCTTAGGGTTCCCCCCTGGGAGGGGGGAGCCCTAGGCCTAGGGAGCCCCCAGCCCTGGCGAGCCCTAGGCTTAGGGTTCCCCCCTGGGAGGGGGGAGCCCTAGGCCTAGGGAGCCCCCAGCCCTGGCGAGCCCTAGGCTTAGGGTTCCCCCCTGGGAGGGGGGAGCCCTAGGCCTAGGGAGCCCCCAGCCCTGGCGAGCCCTAGGCTTAGGGTTCCCCCCTGGGAGGGGGGAGCCCTAGGCCTAGGGAGCCCCCAGCCCTGGCGAGCCCTAGGCTTAGGGTTCCCCCCTGGGAGGGGGGAGCCCTAGGCCTAGGGAGCCCCCAGCCCTGGGGAGCCCTAGGCTTAGGGTTCCCCCCTGGGAGGGGGGAGCCCTAGGCCTAGGGAGCCCCCAGCCCTGGGGAGCCCTAGGCTTAGGGTTCCCCCCTGCCAGGGGGGAGCCCTAGGCCTAGGGAGCCCCCAGCCCTGGGGAGCCCTAGGCTTAGGGTTCCCCCCTGCCAGGGGGGAGCCCTAGGCCTAGGGAGCCCCCAGCCCTGGGGAGCCCTAGGCTTAGGGTTCCCCCCTGCCAGGGGGGAGCCCTAGGCCTAGGGAGCCCCCAGCCCTGGGGAGCCCTAGGCTTAGGGTTCCCCCCTGCCAGGGGGGAGCCCTAGGCCTAGGGAGCCCCAGCCCTGGGGAGCCCTAGGCTGAGGGTTCCCCCTGGGAGGGGGGAGCCCTAGGCCTAGGGAGCCCCAGCCCTGGGGAGCCCTAGGCTTAGGGTTCCCCCCTGGGAGGGGGGAGCCCTAGGCCTAGGGAGCCCCCGGGAGGGGAGCCCTAGGCTTAGGGTTCCCCCCTGGGAGGGGGGAGACCTAGGCCTAGGGAGCCCCAGCCCTGGGGAGCCCTAGGCTTAGGGTTGCCCCCTGGGAGGGGGGAGCCCTAGGCCTAGGGAGCCCCAGCCCTGGGGAGCCCTAGGCTTAGGGTTCCCACCTGGGAGGGGGGAGCCCTAGGCCTAGGGAGCCCCAGCCCTGGGGAGCCCTAGGCTTAGGGTTCCCCCCTGGGAGGGGGAGCCCTAGGCCTAGGGAGCCCCAGCCCTGGGGAGCCCTAGGCTTAGGGTTCCCCCCTGGGAGTGGGGAGCCCTAGGCCTAGGGAGCCCCAGCCCTGGGGAGCCCTAGGCTTAGGGTTCCCCCCTGGGAGGGGGGAGCCCTAGGCCTAGGGAGCCCCAGCCCTGGGGAGCCCTAGGCTTAGGGTTCCCCCCTGGGAGGGGGGAGCCCTAGGCCTAGGGAGCCCCAGCCCTGGGGAGCCCTAGGCTTAGGGTTCCCCCCTGGGAGGGGGGAGCCCTAGGCCTAGGGAGCCCCAGCCCTGGGGAGCCCTAGGCTTAGGGTTCCCCCCTGGGAGGGGGGAGCCCTAGGCCTAGGGAGCCCCAGCCCTGGGGAGCCCTAGGCTTAGGGTTCCCCCCTGGGAGGGGGGAGCCCTAGGCATAGGGAGCCCCCGGGAGGGGAGCCCTAGGCTGAGGGTTCCCCCTGGGAGGGGGGAGCCCTAGGCCTAGGGAGCCCCCGGGAGGGGAGCCCTAGGCTGAGGGTTCCCCCTGGGAGGGGGGAGCCCTAGACCTAGGGAGCCCCAGCCCTGGGGAGCCCTAGGCTGAGGGTTCCCCCTGGGAGGGGGGAGCCCTAGGCCTAGGGAGCCCCAGCCCTGGGGAGCCCTAGGCTTAGGGTTCACCCCTGGGAGGGGGGAGCCCTAGGCCTAGGGAGGCCCCGGGAGGGGAGCCCTAGGCTTAGGGTTCCACCCTGGGAGGGGGGAGCCTTAGGCCTAGGGAGCCCCAGCCCTGGGGAGCCCTAGGCTTAGGGTTCCCCCCTGGGAGGGGGGAGCGCTAGGCCTAGGGAGCCCCAGCCCTGGGGAGCCCTAGGCTTAGGGTTCCCCCCTGGGAGAGGGGAGCCCTAGGCCTAGGGAGCCCCAGCCCTGGGGAGCCCTAGGCTTAGGGTTCCCCCCTGGGAGGGGGGAGCCCTAGGCCTAGGGAGCCCCAGCCCTGGGGAGCCCTAGGCTTAGGGTTCCCCCCTGGGAGGGGGGAGCCCTAGGCCTAGGGAGACCCCGGGAGGGGAGCCCTAGGCTTAGGGTTCCCCCCTGGGAGGGGGGAGCCCTAGGCCTAGGGAGCCCCCAGCCCTGGGGAGCCCTAGGCTTAGGGTTCCCCCCTGGGAGGGGGGAGCCCTAGGCCTAGGGAGCCCCCAGCCCTGGCGAGCCCTAGGCTTAGGGTTCCCCCCTGGGAGGGGGGAGCCCTAGGCCTAGGGAGCCCCCAGCCCTGGCGAGCCCTAGGCTTAGGGTTCCCCCCTGGGAGGGGGGAGCCCTAGGCCTAGGGAGCCCCCAGCCCTGGCGAGCCCTAGGCTTAGGGTTCCCCCCTGGGAGGGGGGAGCCCTAGGCCTAGGGAGCCCCCAGCCCTGGCGAGCCCTAGGCTTAGGGTTCCCCCCTGGGAGGGGGGAGCCCTAGGCGTAGGGAGCCCCCAGCCCTGGCGAGCCCTAGGCTTAAGGTTCCCCCCTGGGAGGGGGGAGCCCTAGGCGTAGGGAGCCCCCAGCCCTGGCGAGCCCTAGGCTTAGGGTTCCCCCCTGGGAGGGGGGAGCCCTAGGCGTAGGGAGCCCCCAGCCCTGGCGAGCCCTAGGCTTAGGGTTCCCCCCTGGGAGGGGGGAGCCCTAGGCGTAGGGAGCCCCCAGCCCTGGCGAGCCCTAGGCTTAGGGTTCCCCCCTGGGAGGGGGGAGCCCTAGGCCTAGGGAGCCCCCAGCCCTGGCGAGCCCTAGGCTTAGGGTTCCCCCCTGGGAGGGGGGAGCCCTAGGCCTAGGGAGCCCCCAGCCCTGGCGAGCCCTAGGCTTAGGGTTCCCCCCTGGGAGGGGGGAGCCCTAGGCCTAGGGAGCCCCCAGCCCTGGCGAGCCCTAGGCTTAGGGTTCCCCCCTGGGAGGGGGGAGCCCTAGGCCTAGGGAGACCCCAGCCCTGGGGAGCCCTAGGCTTAGGGTTCCCCCCTGGGAGGGGGGAGCCCTAGGCCTAGGGAGCCCCCAGCCCTGGGGAGCCCTAGGCTTAGGGTTCCCCCCTGGGAGGGGGGAGCCCTAGGCCTAGGGAGCCCCCAGCCCTGGGGAGCCCTAGGCTTAGGGTTCCCCCCTGGGAGGGGGGAGCCCTAGGCCTAGGGAGCCCCCAGCCCTGGGGAGCCCTAGGCTTAGGGTTCCCCCCTGGGAGGGGGGAGCCCTAGGCCTAGGGAGCCCCCAGCCCTGGGGAGCCCTAGGCTTAGCGTTCCCCCCTGGGAGGGGGGAGCCCTAGGCCTAGGGAGCCCCCAGCCCTGGGGAGCCCTAGGCTTAGGGTTCCCCCCTGGGAGGGGGGAGCCCTAGGCCTGGGGAGCCCCCAGCCCTGGGGAGCCCTAGGCTTAGGGTTCCCCCCTGGGAGGGGGGAGCCCTAGGCCTGGGGAGCCCCCAGCCCTGGGGAGCCCTAGGCTTAGGGTTCCCCCCTGGGAGGGGGGAGCCCTAGGCCTGGGGCGCCCCCAGCCCTGGGGAGCCCTAGGCTTAGGGTTCCCCCCTGGGAGGGGGGAGCCCTAGGCCTGGGGCGCCCCCAGCCCTGGGGAGCCCTAGGCTTAGGGTTCCCCCCTGGGAGGGGGGAGCCCTAGGCCTGGGGAGCCCCCAGCCCTGGGGAGCCCTAGGCTTAGGGTTCCCCCCTGGGAGGGGGGAGCCCTAGGCCTGGGGAGCCCCCAGCCCTGGGGAGCCCTAGGCTTAGGGTTCCCCCCTGGGAGGGGGGAGCCCTAGGCCTGGGGAGCCCCCAGCCCTGGGGAGCCCTAGGCTTAGGGTTCCCCCCTGGGAGGGGGGAGCCCTAGGCCTGGGGAGCCCCCAGCCCTGGGGAGCCCTAGGCTTAGGGTTCCCCCCTGGGAGGGGGGAGCCCTAGGCCTGGGGAGCCCCCAGCCCTGGGGAGCCCTAGGCTTAGGGTTCCCCCCTGGGAGGGGGGAGCCCTAGGCCTGGGGAGCCCCCAGCCCTGGGGAGCCCTAGGCTTAGGGTTCCCCCCTGGGAGGGGGGAGCCCTAGGCCTGGGGAGCCCCCAGCCCTGGGGAGCCCTAGGCTTAGGGTTCCCCCCTGGGAGGGGGGAGCCCTAGGCCTGGGGAGCCCCCAGCCCTGGGGAGCCCTAGGCTTAGGGTTCCCCCCTGGGAGGGGGGAGCCCTAGGCCTGGGGAGCCCCCAGCCCTGGGGAGCCCTAGGCTTAGGGTTCCCCCCTGGGAGGGGGGAGCCCTAGGCCTGGGGAGCCCCCAGCCCTGGGGAGCCCTAGGCTTAGGGTTCCCCCCTGGGAGGGGGGAGCCCTAGGCCTGGGGAGCCCCCAGCCCTGGGGAGCCCTAGGCTTAGGGTTCCCCCCTGGGAGGGGGGAGCCCTAGGCCTGGGGAGCCCCCAGCCCTGGGGAGCCCTAGGCTTAGGGTTCCCCCCTGGGAGGGGGGAGCCCTAGGCCTGGGGAGCCCCCAGCCCTGGGGAGCCCTAGGCTTAGGGTTCCCCCCTGGGAGGGGGGAGCCCTAGGCCTGGGGAGCCCCCAGCCCTGGGGAGCCCTAGGCTTAGGGTTCCCCCCTGGGAGGGGGGAGCCCTAGGCCTGGGGAGCCCCCAGCCCTGGGGAGCCCTAGGCTTAGGGTTCCCCCCTGGGAGGGGGGAGCCCTAGGCCTGGGGAGCCCCCAGCCCTGGGGAGCCCTAGGCTTAGGGTTCCCCCCTGGGAGGGGGGAGCCCTAGGCCTGGGGAGCCCCCAGCCCTGGGGAGCCCTAGGCTTAGGGTTGCCCCCTGGGAGGGGGGAGCCCTAGGCCTGGGGAGCCCCCAGCCCTGGGGAGCCCTAGGCTTAGGGTTGCCCCCTGGGAGGGGGGAGCCCTAGGCCCGGGGAGCCCCCAGCCCTGGGGAGCCCTAGGCTTAGGGTTGCCCCCTGGGAGGGGGGAGCCCTAGGCCCGGGGAGCCCCCAGCCCTGGGGAGCCCTAGGCTTAGGGTTGCCCCCTGGGAGGGGGGAGCCCTAGGCCCGGGGAGCCCCCAGCCCTGGGGAGCCCTAGGCTTAGGGTTGCCCCCTGGGAGGGGGGAGCCCTAGGCCCGGGGAGCCCCCAGCCCTGGGGAGCCCTAGGCTTAGGGTTGCCCCCTGGGAGGGGGGAACCCTAGGCCCGGGGAGCCCCCAGCCCTGGGGAGCCCTAGGCTTAGGGTTGCCCCCTGGGAGGGGGGAGCCCTAGGCCCGGGGAGCCCCCAGCCCTGGGGAGCCCTAGGCTTAGGGTTGCCCCCTGGGAGGGGGGAGCCCTAGGCCCGGGGAGCCCCCAGCCCTGGGGAGCCCTAGGCTTAGGGTTGCCCCCTGGGAGGGGGGAGCCCTAGGCCCGGGGAGCCCCCAGCCCTGGGGAGCCCTAGGCTTAGGGTTGCCCCCTGGGAGGGGGGAGCCCTAGGCCCGGGGAGCCCCCAGCCCTGGGGAGCCCTAGGCTTAGGGTTGCCCCCTGGGAGGGGGGAGCCCTAGGCCCGGGGAGCCCCCAGCCCTGGGGAGCCCTAGGCTTAGGGTTGCCCCCTGGGAGGGGGGAGCCCTAGGCCCGGGGAGCCCCCAGCCCTGGGGAGCCCTAGGCTTAGGGTTGCCCCCTGGGAGGGGGGAGCCCTAGGCCCGGGGAGCCCCCAGCCCTGGGGAGCCCTAGGCTTAGGGTTGCCCCCTGGGAGGGGGGAGCCCTAGGCCCGGGGAGCCCCCAGCCCTGGGGAGCCCTAGGCTTAGGGTTGCCCCCTGGGAGGGGGGAGCCCTAGGCCCGGGGAGCCCCCAGCCCTGGGGAGCCCTAGGCTTAGGGTTGCCCCCTGGGAGGGGGGAGCCCTAGGCCCGGGGAGCCCCCAGCCCTGGGGAGCCCTAGGCTTAGGGTTGCCCCCTGGGAGGGGGGAGCCCTAGGCCCGGGGAGCCCCCAGCCCTGGGGAGCCCTAGGCTTAGGGTTGCCCCCTGGGAGGGGGGAGCCCTAGGCCCGGGGAGCCCCCAGCCCTGGGGAGCCCTAGGCTTAGGGTTGCCCCCTGGGAGGGGGGAGCCCTAGGCCCGGGGAGCCCCCAGCCCTGGGGAGCCCTAGGCTTAGGGTTGCCCCCTGGGAGGGGGGAGCCCTAGGCCCGGGGAGCCCCCAGCCCTGGGGAGCCCTAGGCTTAGGGTTGCCCCCTGGGAGGGGGGAGCCCTAGGCCCGGGGAGCCCCCAGCCCTGGGGAGCCCTAGGCTTAGGGTTGCCCCCTGGGAGGGGGGAGCCCTAGGCCCGGGGAGCCCCCAGCCCTGGGGAGCCCTAGGCTTAGGGTTGCCCCCTGGGAGGGGGGAGCCCTAGGCCCGGGGAGCCCCCAGCCCTGGGGAGCCCTAGGCTTAGGGCTGCCCCCTGGGAGGGGGGAGCCCTAGGCCCGGGGAGCCCCCAGCCCTGGGGAGCCCTAGGCTTAGGGCTCCCCCCTGGGAGGGGGGAGCCCTAGGCCCGGGGAGCCCCCAGCCCTGGGGAGCCCTAGGCTTAGGGCTCCCCCCTGGGAGGGGGGAGCCCTAGGCCCGGGGAGCCCCCAGCCCTGGGGAGCCCTAGGCTTAGGGCTCCCCCCTGGGAGGGGGGAGCCCTAGGCCCGGGGAGCCCCCAGCCCTGGGGAGCCCTAGGCTTAGGGCTCCCCCCTGGGAGGGGGGAGCCCTAGGCCCGGGGAGCCCCCAGCCCTGGGGAGCCCTAGGCTTAGGGCTCCCCCCTGGGAGGGGGGAGCCCTAGGCCCGGGGAGCCCCCAGCCCTGGGGAGCCCTAGGCTTAGGGCTCCCCCCTGGGAGGGGGGAGCCCTAGGCCCGGGGAGCCCCCAGCCCTGGGGAGCCCTAGGCTTAGGGTTCCCCCCTGGGAGGGGGGAGCCCTAGGCCCGGGGAGCCCCCAGCCCTGGGGAGCCCTAGGCTTAGGGTTCCCCCCTGGGAGGGGGGAGCCCTAGGCCCGGGGAGCCCCCAGCCCTGGGGAGCCCTAGGCTTAGGGTTCCCCCCTGGGAGGGGGGAGCCCTAGGCCCGGGGAGCCCCCAGCCCTGGGGAGCCCTAGGCTTAGGGTTCCCCCCTGGGAGGGGGGAGCCCTAGGCCCGGGGAGCCCCCAGCCCTGGGGAGCCCTAGGCTTAGGGTTCCCCCCTGGGAGGGGGGAGCCCTAGGCCCGGGGAGCCCCCAGCCCTGGGGAGCCCTAGGCTTAGGGTTCCCCCCTGGGAGGGGGGAGCCCTAGGCCCGGGGAGCCCCCAGCCCTGGGGAGCCCTAGGCTTAGGGTTCCCCCCTGGGAGGGGGGAGCCCTAGGCCCGGGGAGCCCCCAGCCCTGGGGAGCCCTAGGCTTAGGGTTCCCCCCTGGGAGGGGGGAGCCCTAGGCCCGGGGAGCCCCCAGCCCTGGGGAGCCCTAGGCTTAGGGTTCCCCCCTGGGAGGGGGGAGCCCTAGGCCCGGGGAGCCCCCAGCCCTGGGGAGCCCTAGGCTTAGGGTTCCCCCCTGGGAGGGGGGAGCCCTAGGCCCGGGGAGCCCCCAGCCCTGGGGAGCCCTAGGCTTAGGGTTCCCCCCTGGGAGGGGGGAGCCCTAGGCCCAGGGAGCCCCCAGCCCTGGGGAGCCCTAGGCTTAGGGTTCCCCCCTGGGAGGGGGGAGCCCTAGGCCCAGGGAGCCCCCAGCCCTGGGGAGCCCTAGGCTTAGGGTTCCCCCCTGGGAGGGGGGAGCCCTAGGCCCAGGGAGCCCCCAGCCCTGGGGAGCCCTAGGCTTAGGGTTCCCCCCTGGGAGGGGGGAGCCCTAGGCCCAGGGAGCCCCCAGCCCTGGGGAGCCCTAGGCTTAGGGTTCCCCCCTGGGAGGGGGGAGCCCTAGGCCCAGGGAGCCCCCAGCCCTGGGGAGCCCTAGGCTTAGGGTTGCCCCCTGGGAGGGGGGAGCCCTAGGCCCAGGGAGCCCCCAGCCCTGGGGAGCCCTAGGCTTAGGGTTCCCCCCTGGGAGGGGGGAGCCCTAGGCCCAGGGAGCCCCCAGCCCTGGGGAGCCCTAGGCTTAGGGTTCCCCCCTGGGAGGGGGGAGCCCTAGGCCCAGGGAGCCCCCAGCCCTGGGGAGCCCTAGGCTTAGGGTTCACCCCTGGGAGGGGGAGCCCTAGGCCTAGGGAGCCCCAGCCCTGGGGAGCCCTAGGCTTAGGGTTCACCCCTGGGAGGGGGGAGCCCTAGGCCTAGGGAGCCCCAGCCCTGGGGAGCCCTAGGCTTAGGGTTCACCCCTGGGAGGGGGGAGCCCTAGGCCTAGGGAGCCCCCGGGAGGGGAGCCCTAGGCTTAGGGTTCCACCCTGGGAGTGGGGAGCCTTAGGCCTAGGGAGCCCCAGCCCTGGGGAGCCCTAGGCTTAGGGTTCCCCCCTGGGAGGGGGGAGCCCTAGGCCTAGGGAGCCCCAGCCCTGGGGAGCCCTAGGCTTAGGGTTCCCCCCTGGGAGGGGGGAGCCCTAGGCCCAGGGAGCCCCCAGCCCTGGGGAGCCCTAGGCTTAGGGTTCCCCCCTGGGAGGGGGGAGCCCTAGGTGCAGGGAGCCCCCAGCCCTGGCGAGCCCTAGGTTTAGGGTTCCCCCCTGGGAGGGGGGAGCCCTAGGCCCAGGGAGCCCCCAGCCCTGGCGAGCCCTAGGCTTAGGGTTCCCCCCTGGGAGGGGGGAGCCCTAGGCCCAGGGAGCCCCCAGCCCTGGCGAGCCCTAGGCTTAGGGTTCCCCCCTGGGAGGGGGGAGCCCTAGGCCCAGGGAGCCCCCAGCCCTGGCGAGCCCTAGGCTTAAGGTTCCTCCCTGGGAGGGGGGAGCCCTAGGCCCAGGGAGCCCCCAGCCCTGGGGAGCCCTAGGCTTAGGGTTCCCCCCTGGGAGGGGGGAGCCCTAGGCCCAGGGAGCCCCCAGCCCTGGGGAGCCCTAGGCTTAGGGTTCCCCCCTGGGAGGGTGGAGCCCTAGGCCCAGGGAGCCCCCAGCCCTGGGGAGCCCTAGGCTTAGGGTTCCCCCCTGGGAGGGTGGAGCCCTAGGCCCAGGGAGCCCCCAGCCCTGGGGAGCCCTAGGCTTAGGGTTCCCCCCTGGGAGGGGGGAGCCCTAGGCCCAGGGAGCCCCCAGCCCTGGGGAGCCCTAGGCTTAGGGTGCCCCCCTGTGAGGGGGGAGTCCTAGGCCTAGGGTTCCCCCCTGGGAGGGGGGAGCCCTAGGCCTAGGGAGCCCCCGGGAGGGGAGCCCTAGGCCTAGGGTTCCCCCCTGGGAGGGGGGAGCCCTAGGCCTAGGGAGCCCCCGGGAGGGGAGCCCTAGGCTTAGGGCTCCCCCCTGGGAGCGGGGAGCCCTAGGCCTAGGGAGCCCCCGGGAGGGGAGCCCTAGGCTTAGGGTTCCCCCCTGGGAGGTGGGAGCCCTAGGCCTAGGGAGCCCCCGGGAGGGGAGCCCTAGGCTTAGGGTTCCCCCCTGGGAGGGGGGAGACCTAGGCCTAGGGAGCCCCAGCCCTGGGGAGCCCTAGGCTTAGCGTTGCCCCCTGGGAGGGGGGAGCCCTAGGCCTAGGGAGCCCCAGCCCTGGGGAGCCCTAGGCTTAGGGTTCCCCCCTGGGAGGGGGAGCCCTAGGCCTAGGGAGCCCCAGCCCTGGGGAGCCCTAGGCTTAGGGTTCCCCCCTGGGAGGGGGGAGCCCTAGGCCTAGGGAGCCCCAGCCCTGGGGAGCCCTAGGCTTAGGGTTCCCCCCTGGGAGGGGGAGCCCTAGGCCTAGGGAGCCCCAGCCCTGGGGAGCCCTAGGCTTAGGGTTCCCCCCTGGGAGGGGGGAGCCCTAGGCCTAGGGAGCCCCAGCCCTGGGGAGCCCTAGGCTTAGGGTTCCCCCCTGGGAGGGGGGAGCCCTAGGCCTAGGGAGCCCCCGGGAGGGGAGCCCTAGGCTTAGGGTTCCACCCTGGGAGGGGGGAGCCTTAGGCCTAGGGAGCCCCAGCCCTGGGGAGCCCTAGGCTTAGGGTTCCCCCCTGGGAGGGGGGAGCCCTAGGCCTAGGGAGCCCCAGCCCTGGGGAGCCCTAGGCTTAGGGTTCCCCCCTGGGAGGGGGGAGCCCTAGGCCCAGGGAGCCCCCAGCCCTGGGGAGCCCTAGGCTTAGGGTTCCCCCCTGGGAGGGGGGAGCCCTAGGCCCAGGGAGCCCCCAGCCCTGGCGAGCCCTAGGTTTAGGGTTCCCCCCTGGGAGGGGGGAGCCCTAGGCCCAGGGAGCCCCCAGCCCTGGCGAGCCCTAGGCTTAGGGTTCCCCCCTGGGAGGGGGGAGCCCTAGGCCCAGGGAGCCCCCAGCCCTGGCGAGCCCTAGGCTTAGGGTTCCCCCCTGGGAGGGGGGAGCCCTAGGCCCAGCGAGCCCCCAGCCCTGGCGAGCCCTAGGCTTAGGGTTCCCCCCTGGGAGGGGGGAGCCCTAGGCCCAGGGAGCCCCCAGCCCTGGGGAGCCCTAGGCTTAGGGTTCCCCCCTGGGAGGGGGGAGCCCTAGGCCCAGGGAGCCCCCAGCCCTGGGGAGCCCTAGGCTTAGGGTTCCCCCCTGGGAGGGGGGAGCCCTAGGACCAGGGAGCCCCCAGCCCTGGGGAGCCCTAGGCTTAGGGTTCCCCCCTGGGAGGGGGGAGCCCTAGGCCCAGGGAGCCCCCAGCCCTGGGGAGCCCTAGGCTTAGGGTTCCCCCCTGGGAGGGGGGAGCCCTAGGCCCAGGGAGCCCCCAGCCCTGGGGAGCCCTAGGCTTAGGGTTCCCCCCTGGGAGGGGGGAGTCCTAGGCCTAGGGTTCCCCCCTGGGAGGGGGGAGCCCTAGGCCTAGGGAGCCCCCGGGAGGGGAGCCCTAGGCCTAGGGTTCCCCCCTGGGAGGGGGGAGCCCTAGGCCTAGGGAGCCCGAGGGAGGGGAGCCCTAGGCTTAGGGTTCCCCCCTGGGAGGTGGGAGCCCTAGGCCTAGGGAGCCCCCAGAGGGGAGCCCTAGGCTTAGGGTTCCCCCCTGGGAGGGGGGAGACCTAGGCCTAGGGAGCCCCAGCCCTGGGGAGCCCTAGGCTTAGGGTTGCCCCCTGGGAGGGGGGAGCCCTAGGCCTAGGGAGCCCCCAGCCCTGGCGAGCCCTAGGCTTAGGGTTCCCCCCTGGGAGGGGGGAGCCCTAGGCCTAGGGAGCCCCCAGCCCTGGCGAGCCCTAGGCTTAGGGTTCCCCCCTGGGAGGGGGGAGCCCTAGGCCTAGGGAGCCCCCAGCCCTGGCGAGCCCTAGGCTTAGGGTTCCCCCCTGGGAGGGGGGAGCCCTAGGCCTAGGGAGCCCCCAGCCCTGGCGAGCCCTAGGCTTAGGGTTCCCCCCTGGGAGGGGGGAGCCCTAGGCCTAGGGAGCCCCCAGCCCTGGCGAGCCCTAGGCTTAGGGTTCCCCCCTGGGAGGGGGGAGCCCTAGGCCTAGGGAGCCCCCAGCCCTGGGGAGCCCTAGGCTTAGGGTTCCCCCCTGGGAGGGGGGAGCCCTAGGCCTAGGGAGCCCCCAGCCCTGGGGAGCCCTAGGCTTAGGGTTCCCCCCTGGGAGGGGGGCGCCCTAGGCCTAGGGAGCCCCCAGCCCTGGGGAGCCCTAGGCTTAGGGTTCCCCCCTGGGAGGGGGGAGCCCTAGGCCCGGGGAGCCCCCAGCCCTGGGGAGCTCTAGGCTTAGGGTTCCCCCCTGGGAGGGGGGAGCCCTAGGCCCGGGGAGCCCCCAGCCCTGGGGAGCCCTAGGCTTAGGGTTCCCCCCTGGGAGGGGGGAGCCCTAGGCCCGGGGAGCCCCCAGCCCTGGGGAGCCCTAGGCTTAGGGTTCCCCCCTGGGAGGGGGGAGCCCTAGGCCCGGGGAGCCCCCAGCCCTGGGGAGCCCTAGGCTTAGGGTTCCCCCCTGGGAGGGGGGAGCCCTAGGCCCGGGGAGCCCCCAGCCCTGGGGAGCCCTAGGCTTAGGGTTCCCCCCTGGGAGGGGGGAGCCCTAGGCCCAGGGAGCCCCCAGCCCTGGGGAGCCCTAGGCTTAGGGTTCCCCCCTGGGAGGGGGGAGCCCTAGGCCCAGGGAGCCCCCAGCCCTGGGGAGCCCTAGGCTTAGGGTTCCCCCCTGGGAGGGGGGAGCCCTAGGCCCAGGGAGCCCCCAGCCCTGGGGAGCCCTAGGCTTAGGGTTCCCCCCTGGGAGGGGGGAGCCCTAGGCCCAGGGAGCCCCCAGCCCTGGGGAGCCCTAGGCTTAGGGTTCCCCCCTGGGAGGGGGGAGCCCTAGGCCCAGGGAGCCCCCAGCCCTGGGGAGCCCTAGGCTTAGGGTTCCCCCCTGGGAGGGGGGAGCCCTAGGCCCAGGGAGCCCCCAGCCCTGGGGAGCCCTAGGCTTAGGGTTCCCCCCTGGGAGGGGGGAGCCCTAGGCCCAGGGAGCCCCCAGCCCTGGGGAGCCCTAGGCTTAGGGTTCCCCCCTGGGAGGGGGGAGCCCTAGGCCCAGGGAGCCCCCAGCCCTGGGGAGCCCTAGGCTTAGGGTTCCCCCCTGGGAGGGGGGAGCCCTAGGCCCAGGGAGCCCCCAGCCCTGGGGAGCCCTAGGCTTAGGGTTCCCCCCTGGGAGGGGGGAGCCCTAGGCCCAGGGAGCCCCCAGCCCTGGGGAGCCCTAGGCTTAGGGTTCACCCCTGGGAGGGGGAGCCCTAGGCCTAGGGAGCCCCAGCCCTGGGGAGCCCTAGGCTTAGGGTTCACCCCTGGGAGGGGGGAGCCCTAGGCCTAGGGAGCCCCAGCCCTGGGTAGCCCTAGGCTTAGGGTTCACCCCTGGGAGGGGGGAGCCCTAGGCCTAGGGAGCCCCCGGGAGGGGAGCCCTAGGCTTAGGGTTCCACCCTGGGAGTGGGGAGCCTTAGGCCTAGGGAGCCCCAGCCCTGGGGAGCCCTAGGCTTAGGGTTCCCCCCTGGGAGGGGGGAGCCCTAGGCCTAGGGAGCCCCAGCCCTGGGGAGCCCTAGGCTTAGGGTTCCCCCCTGGGAGGGGGGAGCCCTAGGCCCAGGGAGCCCCCAGCCCTGGGGAGCCCTAGGCTTAGGGTTCCCCCCTGGGAGGGGGGAGCCCTAGGTGCAGGGAGCCCCCAGCCCTGGCGAGCCCTAGGTTTAGGGTTCCCCCCTGGGAGGGGGGAGCCCTAGGCCCAGGGAGCCCCCAGCCCTGGCGAGCCCTAGGCTTAGGGTTCCCCCCTGGGAGGGGGGAGCCCTAGGCCCAGGGAGCCCCCAGCCCTGGCGAGCCCTAGGCTTAGGGTTCCCCCCTGGGAGGGGGGAGCCCTAGGCCCAGGGAGCCCCCAGCCCTGGCGAGCCCTAGGCTTAAGGTTCCTCCCTGGGAGGGGGGAGCCCTAGGCCCAGGGAGCCCCCAGCCCTGGGGAGCCCTAGGCTTAGGGTTCCCCCCTGGGAGGGGGGAGCCCTAGGCCCAGGGAGCCCCCAGCCCTGGGGAGCCCTAGGCTTAGGGTTCCCCCCTGGGAGGGTGGAGCCCTAGGCCCAGGGAGCCCCCAGCCCTGGGGAGCCCTAGGCTTAGGGTTCCCCCCTGGGAGGGTGGAGCCCTAGGCCCAGGGAGCCCCCAGCCCTGGGGAGCCCTAGGCTTAGGGTTCCCCCCTGGGAGGGGGGAGCCCTAGGCCCAGGGAGCCCCCAGCCCTGGGGAGCCCTAGGCTTAGGGTGCCCCCCTGTGAGGGGGGAGTCCTAGGCCTAGGGTTCCCCCCTGGGAGGGGGGAGCCCTAGGCCTAGGGAGCCCCCGGGAGGGGAGCCCTAGGCCTAGGGTTCCCCCCTGGGAGGGGGGAGCCCTAGGCCTAGGGAGCCCCCGGGAGGGGAGCCCTAGGCTTAGGGCTCCCCCCTGGGAGCGGGGAGCCCTAGGCCTAGGGAGCCCCCGGGAGGGGAGCCCTAGGCTTAGGGTTCCCCCCTGGGAGGTGGGAGCCCTAGGCCTAGGGAGCCCCCGGGAGGGGAGCCCTAGGCTTAGGGTTCCCCCCTGGGAGGGGGGAGACCTAGGCCTAGGGAGCCCCAGCCCTGGGGAGCCCTAGGCTTAGCGTTGCCCCCTGGGAGGGGGGAGCCCTAGGCCTAGGGAGCCCCAGCCCTGGGGAGCCCTAGGCTTAGGGTTCCCCCCTGGGAGGGGGAGCCCTAGGCCTAGGGAGCCCCAGCCCTGGGGAGCCCTAGGCTTAGGGTTCCCCCCTGGGAGGGGGGAGCCCTAGGCCTAGGGAGCCCCAGCCCTGGGGAGCCCTAGGCTTAGGGTTCCCCCCTGGGAGGGGGAGCCCTAGGCCTAGGGAGCCCCAGCCCTGGGGAGCCCTAGGCTTAGGGTTCCCCCCTGGGAGGGGGGAGCCCTAGGCCTAGGGAGCCCCAGCCCTGGGGAGCCCTAGGCTTAGGGTTCCCCCCTGGGAGGGGGGAGCCCTAGGCCTAGGGAGCCCCCGGGAGGGGAGCCCTAGGCTTAGGGTTCCACCCTGGGAGGGGGGAGCCTTAGGCCTAGGGAGCCCCAGCCCTGGGGAGCCCTAGGCTTAGGGTTCCCCCCTGGGAGGGGGGAGCCCTAGGCCTAGGGAGCCCCAGCCCTGGGGAGCCCTAGGCTTAGGGTTCCCCCCTGGGAGGGGGGAGCCCTAGGCCCAGGGAGCCCCCAGCCCTGGGGAGCCCTAGGCTTAGGGTTCCCCCCTGGGAGGGGGGAGCCCTAGGCCCAGGGAGCCCCCAGCCCTGGCGAGCCCTAGGTTTAGGGTTCCCCCCTGGGAGGGGGGAGCCCTAGGCCCAGGGAGCCCCCAGCCCTGGCGAGCCCTAGGCTTAGGGTTCCCCCCTGGGAGGGGGGAGCCCTAGGCCCAGGGAGCCCCCAGCCCTGGCGAGCCCTAGGCTTAGGGTTCCCCCCTGGGAGGGGGGAGCCCTAGGCCCAGCGAGCCCCCAGCCCTGGCGAGCCCTAGGCTTAGGGTTCCCCCCTGGGAGGGGGGAGCCCTAGGCCCAGGGAGCCCCCAGCCCTGGGGAGCCCTAGGCTTAGGGTTCCCCCCTGGGAGGGGGGAGCCCTAGGCCCAGGGAGCCCCCAGCCCTGGGGAGCCCTAGGCTTAGGGTTCCCCCCTGGGAGGGGGGAGCCCTAGGACCAGGGAGCCCCCAGCCCTGGGGAGCCCTAGGCTTAGGGTTCCCCCCTGGGAGGGGGGAGCCCTAGGCCCAGGGAGCCCCCAGCCCTGGGGAGCCCTAGGCTTAGGGTTCCCCCCTGGGAGGGGGGAGCCCTAGGCCCAGGGAGCCCCCAGCCCTGGGGAGCCCTAGGCTTAGGGTTCCCCCCTGGGAGGGGGGAGTCCTAGGCCTAGGGTTCCCCCCTGGGAGGGGGGAGCCCTAGGCCTAGGGAGCCCCCGGGAGGGGAGCCCTAGGCCTAGGGTTCCCCCCTGGGAGGGGGGAGCCCTAGGCCTAGGGAGCCCGAGGGAGGGGAGCCCTAGGCTTAGGGTTCCCCCCTGGGAGGTGGGAGCCCTAGGCCTAGGGAGCCCCCAGAGGGGAGCCCTAGGCTTAGGGTTCCCCCCTGGGAGGGGGGAGACCTAGGCCTAGGGAGCCCCAGCCCTGGGGAGCCCTAGGCTTAGGGTTGCCCCCTGGGAGGGGGGAGCCCTAGGCCTAGGGAGCCCCCAGCCCTGGCGAGCCCTAGGCTTAGGGTTCCCCCCTGGGAGGGGGGAGCCCTAGGCCTAGGGAGCCCCCAGCCCTGGCGAGCCCTAGGCTTAGGGTTCCCCCCTGGGAGGGGGGAGCCCTAGGCCTAGGGAGCCCCCAGCCCTGGCGAGCCCTAGGCTTAGGGTTCCCCCCTGGGAGGGGGGAGCCCTAGGCCTAGGGAGCCCCCAGCCCTGGCGAGCCCTAGGCTTAGGGTTCCCCCCTGGGAGGGGGGAGCCCTAGGCCTAGGGAGCCCCCAGCCCTGGCGAGCCCTAGGCTTAGGGTTCCCCCCTGGGAGGGGGGAGCCCTAGGCCTAGGGAGCCCCCAGCCCTGGGGAGCCCTAGGCTTAGGGTTCCCCCCTGGGAGGGGGGAGCCCTAGGCCTAGGGAGCCCCCAGCCCTGGGGAGCCCTAGGCTTAGGGTTCCCCCCTGGGAGGGGGGCGCCCTAGGCCTAGGGAGCCCCCAGCCCTGGGGAGCCCTAGGCTTAGGGTTCCCCCCTGGGAGGGGGGCGCCCTAGGCCTAGGGAGCCCCCAGCCCTGGGGAGCCCTAGGCTTAGGGTTCCCCCCTGGGAGGGGGGCGCCCTAGGCCCAGGGAGACCCCAGCCCTGGGGAGCCCTAGGCTTAGGGTTCCCCCCTGGGAGGGGGGCGCCCTAGGCCCAGGGAGCCCCCAGCCCTGGGGAGCCCTAGGCTTAGGGTTCCCCCCTGGGAGGGGGGCGCCCTAGGCCCAGGGAGCCCCCAGCCCTGGGGAGCCCTAGGCTTAGGGTTCCCCCCTGGGAGGGGGGCGCCCTAGGCCCAGGGAGCCCCCAGCCCTGGGGAGCCCTAGGCTTAGGGTTCCCCCCTGGGAGGGGGGCGCCCTAGGCCCAGGGAGCCCCCAGCCCTGGGGAGCCCTAGGCTTAGGGTTCCCCCCTGGGAGGGGGGAGCCCTAGGCCCAGGGAGCCCCCAGCCCTGGGGAGCCCTAGGCTTAGGGTTCCCCCCTGGGAGGGGGGAGCCCTAGGCCCAGGGAGCCCCCAGCCCTGGGGAGCCCTAGGCTTAGGGTTCCCCCCTGGGAGGGGGGAGCCCTAGGCCCAGGGAGCCCCCAGCCCTGGGGAGCCCTAGGCTTAGGGTTCCCCCCTGGGAGGGGGGAGCCCTAGGCCCAGGGAGCCCCCAGCCCTGGGGAGCCCTAGGCTTAGGGTTCCCCCCTGGGAGGGGGGAGCCCTAGGCCCAGGGAGCCCCCAGCCCTGGGGAGCCCTAGGCTTAGGGTTCCCCCCTGGGAGGGGGGAGCCCTAGGCCCAGGGAGCCCCCAGCCCTGGCGAGCCCTAGGTTTAGGGTTCCCCCCTGGGAGGGGGGAGCCCTAGGCCCAGGGAGCCCCCAGCCCTGGCGAGCCCTAGGCTTAGGGTTCCCCCCTGGGAGGGGGGAGCCCTAGGCCCAGGGAGCCCCCAGCCCTGGCGAGCCCTAGGCTTAGGGTTCCCCCCTGGGAGGGGGGAGCCCTAGGCCCAGCGAGCCCCCAGCCCTGGCGAGCCCTAGGCTTAGGGTTCCCCCCTGGGAGGGGGGAGCCCTAGGCCCAGGGAGCCCCCAGCCCTGGGGAGCCCTAGGCTTAGGGTTCCCCCCTGGGAGGGGGGAGCCCTAGGCCCAGGGAGCCCCCAGCCCTGGGGAGCCCTAGGCTTAGGGTTCCCCCCTGGGAGGGGGGAGCCCTAGGACCAGGGAGCCCCCAGCCCTGGGGAGCCCTAGGCTTAGGGTTCCCCCCTGGGAGGGGGGAGCCCTAGGCCCAGGGAGCCCCCAGCCCTGGGGAGCCCTAGGCTTAGGGTTCCCCCCTGGGAGGGGGGAGCCCTAGGCCCAGGGAGCCCCCAGCCCTGGGGAGCCCTAGGCTTAGGGTTCCCCCCTGGGAGGGGGGAGTCCTAGGCCTAGGGTTCCCCCCTGGGAGGGGGGAGCCCTAGGCCTAGGGAGCCCCCGGGAGGGGAGCCCTAGGCCTAGGGTTCCCCCCTGGGAGGGGGGAGCCCTAGGCCTAGGGAGCCCGAGGGAGGGGAGCCCTAGGCTTAGGGTTCCCCCCTGGGAGGTGGGAGCCCTAGGCCTAGGGAGCCCCCAGAGGGGAGCCCTAGGCTTAGGGTTCCCCCCTGGGAGGGGGGAGACCTAGGCCTAGGGAGCCCCAGCCCTGGGGAGCCCTAGGCTTAGGGTTGCCCCCTGGGAGGGGGGAGCCCTAGGCCTAGGGAGCCCCCAGCCCTGGCGAGCCCTAGGCTTAGGGTTCCCCCCTGGGAGGGGGGAGCCCTAGGCCTAGGGAGCCCCCAGCCCTGGCGAGCCCTAGGCTTAGGGTTCCCCCCTGGGAGGGGGGAGCCCTAGGCCTAGGGAGCCCCCAGCCCTGGGGAGCCCTAGGCTTAGGGTTCCCCCCTGGGAGGGGGGAGCCCTAGGCCTAGGGAGCCCCCAGCCCTGGCGAGCCCTAGGCTTAGGGTTCCCCCCTGGGAGGGGGGAGCCCTAGGCCTAGGGAGCCCCCAGCCCTGGGGAGCCCTAGGCTTAGGGTTCCCCCCTGGGAGGGGGGAGCCCTAGGCCTAGGGAGCCCCCAGCCCTGGGGAGCCCTAGGCTTAGGGTTCCCCCCTGGGAGGGGGGAGCCCTAGGCCTAGGGAGCCCCCAGCCCTGGGGAGCCCTAGGCTTAGGGTTCCCCCCTGGGAGGGGGGCGCCCTAGGCCTAGGGAGCCCCCAGCCCTGGGGAGCCCTAGGCTTAGGGTTCCCCCCTGGGAGGGGGGCGCCCTAGGCCTAGGGAGCCCCCAGCCCTGGGGAGCCCTAGGCTTAGGGTTCCCCCCTGGGAGGGGGGCGCCCTAGGCCCAGGGAGACCCCAGCCCTGGGGAGCCCTAGGCTTAGGGTTCCCCCCTGGGAGGGGGGCGCCCTAGGCCCAGGGAGCCCCCAGCCCTGGGGAGCCCTAGGCTTAGGGTTCCCCCCTGGGAGGGGGGCGCCCTAGGCCCAGGGAGCCCCCAGCCCTGGGGAGCCCTAGGCTTAGGGTTCCCCCCTGGGAGGGGGGCGCCCTAGGCCCAGGGAGCCCCCAGCCCTGGGGAGCCCTAGGCTTAGGGTTCCCCCCTGGGAGGGGGGAGCCCTAGGCCCAGGGAGCCCCCAGCCCTGGGGAGCCCTAGGCTTAGGGTTCCCCCCTGGGAGGGGGGAGCCCTAGGCCCAGGGAGCCCCCAGCCCTGGGGAGCCCTAGGCTTAGGGTTCCCCCCTGGGAGGGGGGAGCCCTAGGCCCAGGGAGCCCCCAGCCCTGGGGAGCCCTAGGCTTAGGGTTCCCCCCTGGGAGGGGGGAGCCCTAGGCCCAGGGAGCCCCCAGCCCTGGGGAGCCCTAGGCTTAGGGTTCCCCCCTGGGAGGGGGGAGCCCTAGGCCCAGGGAGCCCCCAGCCCTGGGGAGCCCTAGGCTTAGGGTTCCCCCCTGGGAGGGGGGAGCCCTAGGCCCAGGGAGCCCCCAGCCCTGGGGAGCCCTAGGCTTAGGGTTCCCCCCTGGGAGGGGGGAGCCCTAGGCCCAGGGAGCCCCCAGCCCTGGGGAGCCCTAGGCTTAGGGTTCCCCCCTGGGAGGGGGGAGCCCTAGGCCCAGGGAGCCCCCAGCCCTGGGGAGCCCTAGGCTTAGGGTTCCCCCCTGGGAGGGGGGAGCCCTAGGCCCAGGGAGCCCCCAGCCCTGGGGAGCCCTAGGCTTAGGGTTCCCCCCTGGGAGGGGGGAGCCCTAGGCCCAGGGAGCCCCCAGCCCTGGGGAGCCCTAGGCTTAGGGTTCCCCCCTGGGAGGGGGGAGCCCTAGGCCCAGGGAGCCCCCAGCCCTGGGGAGCCCTAGGCTTAGGGTTCCCCCCTGGGAGGGGGGAGCCCTAGGCCCAGGGAGCCCCCAGCCCTGGGGAGCCCTAGGCTTAGGGTTCCCCCCTGGGAGGGGGGAGCCCTAGGCCCAGGGAGCCCCCAGCCCTGGGGAGCCCTAGGCTTAGGGTTCCCCCCTGGGAGGGGGGAGCCCTAGGCCCAGGGAGCCCCCAGCCCTGGGGAGCCCTAGGCTTAGGGTTCCCCCCTGGGAGGGGGGAGCCCTAGGCCCAGGGAGCCCCCAGCCCTGGGGAGCCCTAGGCTTAGGGTTCCCCCCTGGGAGGGGGGAGCCCTAGGCCCAGGGAGCCCCCAGCCCTGGGGAGCCCTAGGCTTAGGGTTCACCACTGGGAGGGGGAGCCCTAGGCCTAGGGAGCCCCAGCCCTGGGGAGCCCTAGGCTTAGGGTTCACCCCTGGGAGGGGGGAGCCCTAGGCCTAGGGAGCCCCAGCCCTGGGGAGCCCTAGGCTTAGGGTTCACCCCTGGGAGGGGGGAGCCCTAGGCCTAGGGAGCCCCCGGGAGGGGAGCCCTAGGCTTAGGGTTCCACCCTGGGAGTGGGGAGCCTTAGGCCTAGGGAGCCCCAGCCCTGGGGAGCCCTAGGCTTAGGGTTCCCCCCTGGGAGGGGGGAGCCCTAGGCCTAGGGAGCCCCAGCCCTGGGGAGCCCTAGGCTTAGGGTTCCCCCCTGGGAGGGGGGAGCCCTAGGCCCAGGGAGCCCCCAGCCCTGGGGAGCCCTAGGCTTAGGGTTCCCCCCTGGGAGGGGGGAGCCCTAGGTGCAGGGAGCCCCCAGCCCTGGCGAGCCCTAGGTTTAGGGTTCCCCCCTGGGAGGGGGGAGCCCTAGGCCCAGGGAGCCCCCAGCCCTGGCGAGCCCTAGGCTTAGGGTTCCCCCCTGGGAGGGGGGAGCCCTAGGCCCAGGGAGCCCCCAGCCCTGGCGAGCCCTAGGCTTAGGGTTCCCCCCTGGGAGGGGGGAGCCCTAGGCCCAGGGAGCCCCCAGCCCTGGCGAGCCCTAGGCTTAAGGTTCCTCCCTGGGAGGGGGGAGCCCTAGGCCCAGGGAGCCCCCAGCCCTGGGGAGCCCTAGGCTTAGGGTTCCCCCCTGGGAGGGGGGAGCCCTAGGCCCAGGGAGCCCCCAGCCCTGGGGAGCCCTAGGCTTAGGGTTCCCCCCTGGGAGGGTGGAGCCCTAGGCCCAGGGAGCCCCCAGCCCTGGGGAGCCCTAGGCTTAGGGTTCCCCCCTGGGAGGGTGGAGCCCTAGGCCCAGGGAGCCCCCAGCCCTGGGGAGCCCTAGGCTTAGGGTTCCCCCCTGGGAGGGGGGAGCCCTAGGCCCAGGGAGCCCCCAGCCCTGGGGAGCCCTAGGCTTAGGGTGCCCCCCTGTGAGGGGGGAGTCCTAGGCCTAGGGTTCCCCCCTGGGAGGGGGGAGCCCTTGGCCTAGGGAGCCCCCGGGAGGGGAGCCCTAGGCCTAGGGTTCCCCCCTGGGAGGGGGGAGCCCTAGGCCTAGGGAGCCCCCGGGAGGGGAGCCCTAGGCTTAGGGCTCCCCCCTGGGAGCGGGGAGCCCTAGGCCTAGGGAGCCCCCGGGAGGGGAGCCCTAGGCTTAGGGTTCCCCCCTGGGAGGTGGGAGCCCTAGGCCTAGGGAGCCCCCGGGAGGGGAGCCCTAGGCTTAGGGTTCCCCCCTGGGAGGGGGGAGACCTAGGCCTAGGGAGCCCCAGCCCTGGGGAGCCCTAGGCTTAGCGTTGCCCCCTGGGAGGGGGGAGCCCTAGGCCTAGGGAGCCCCAGCCCTGGGGAGCCCTAGGCTTAGGGTTCCCCCCTGGGAGGGGGAGCCCTAGGCCTAGGGAGCCCCAGCCCTGGGGAGCCCTAGGCTTAGGGTTCCCCCCTGGGAGGGGGGAGCCCTAGGCCTAGGGAGCCCCAGCCCTGGGGAGCCCTAGGCTTAGGGTTCCCCCCTGGGAGGGGGAGCCCTAGGCCTAGGGAGCCCCAGCCCTGGGGAGCCCTAGGCTTAGGGTTCCCCCCTGGGAGGGGGGAGCCCTAGGCCTAGGGAGCCCCAGCCCTGGGGAGCCCTAGGCTTAGGGTTCCCCCCTGGGAGGGGGGAGCCCTAGGCCTAGGGAGCCCCCGGGAGGGGAGCCCTAGGCTTAGGGTTCCACCCTGGGAGGGGGGAGCCTTAGGCCTAGGGAGCCCCAGCCCTGGGGAGCCCTAGGCTTAGGGTTCCCCCCTGGGAGGGGGGAGCCCTAGGCCTAGGGAGCCCCAGCCCTGGGGAGCCCTAGGCTTAGGGTTCCCCCCTGGGAGGGGGGAGCCCTAGGCCCAGGGAGCCCCCAGCCCTGGGGAGCCCTAGGCTTAGGGTTCCCCCCTGGGAGGGGGGAGCCCTAGGCCCAGGGAGCCCCCAGCCCTGGCGAGCCCTAGGTTTAGGGTTCCCCCCTGGGAGGGGGGAGCCCTAGGCCCAGGGAGCCCCCAGCCCTGGCGAGCCCTAGGCTTAGGGTTCCCCCCTGGGAGGGGGGAGCCCTAGGCCCAGGGAGCCCCCAGCCCTGGCGAGCCCTAGGCTTAGGGTTCCCCCCTGGGAGGGGGGAGCCCTAGGCCCAGCGAGCCCCCAGCCCTGGCGAGCCCTAGGCTTAGGGTTCCCCCCTGGGAGGGGGGAGCCCTAGGCCCAGGGAGCCCCCAGCCCTGGGGAGCCCTAGGCTTAGGGTTCCCCCCTGGGAGGGGGGAGCCCTAGGCCCAGGGAGCCCCCAGCCCTGGGGAGCCCTAGGCTTAGGGTTCCCCCCTGGGAGGGGGGAGCCCTAGGACCAGGGAGCCCCCAGCCCTGGGGAGCCCTAGGCTTAGGGTTCCCCCCTGGGAGGGGGGAGCCCTAGACCCAGGGAGCCCCCAGCCCTGGGGAGCCCTAGGCTTAGGGTTCCCCCCTGGGAGGGGGGAGCCCTAGGCCCAGGGAGCCCCCAGCCCTGGGGAGCCCTAGGCTTAGGGTTCCCCCCTGGGAGGGGGGAGTCCTAGGCCTAGGGTTCCCCCCTGGGAGGGGGGAGCCCTAGGCCTAGGGAGCCCCCGGGAGGGGAGCCCTAGGCCTAGGGTTCCCCCCTGGGAGGGGGGAGCCCTAGGCCTAGGGAGCCCGAGGGAGGGGAGCCCTAGGCTTAGGGTTCCCCCCTGGGAGGTGGGAGCCCTAGGCCTAGGGAGCCCCCAGAGGGGAGCCCTAGGCTTAGGGTTCCCCCCTGGGAGGGGGGAGACCTAGGCCTAGGGAGCCCCAGCCCTGGGGAGCCCTAGGCTTAGGGTTGCCCCCTGGGAGGGGGGAGCCCTAGGCCTAGGGAGCCCCCAGCCCTGGCGAGCCCTAGGCTTAGGGTTCCCCCCTGGGAGGGGGGAGCCCTAGGCCTAGGGAGCCCCCAGCCCTGGCGAGCCCTAGGCTTAGGGTTCCCCCCTGGGAGGGGGGAGCCCTAGGCCTAGGGAGCCCCCAGCCCTGGGGAGCCCTAGGCTTAGGGTTCCCCCCTGGGAGGGGGGAGCCCTAGGCCTAGGGAGCCCCCAGCCCTGGCGAGCCCTAGGCTTAGGGTTCCCCCCTGGGAGGGGGGAGCCCTAGGCCTAGGGAGCCCCCAGCCCTGGGGAGCCCTAGGCTTAGGGTTCCCCCCTGGGAGGGGGGAGCCCTAGGCCTAGGGAGCCCCCAGCCCTGGGGAGCCCTAGGCTTAGGGTTCCCCCCTGGGAGGGGGGAGCCCTAGGCCTAGGGAGCCCCCAGCCCTGGGGAGCCCTAGGCTTAGGGTTCCCCCCTGGGAGGGGGGCGCCCTAGGCCTAGGGAGCCCCCAGCCCTGGGGAGCCCTAGGCTTAGGGTTCCCCCCTGGGAGGGGGGCGCCCTAGGCCTAGGGAGCCCCCAGCCCTGGGGAGCCCTAGGCTTAGGGTTCCCCCCTGGGAGGGGGGCGCCCTAGGCCCAGGGAGACCCCAGCCCTGGGGAGCCCTAGGCTTAGGGTTCCCCCCTGGGAGGGGGGCGCCCTAGGCCCAGGGAGCCCCCAGCCCTGGGGAGCCCTAGGCTTAGGGTTCCCCCCTGGGAGGGGGGCGCCCTAGGCCCAGGGAGCCCCCAGCCCTGGGGAGCCCTAGGCTTAGGGTTCCCCCCTGGGAGGGGGGCGCCCTAGGCCCAGGGAGCCCCCAGCCCTGGGGAGCCCTAGGCTTAGGGTTCCCCCCTGGGAGGGGGGAGCCCTAGGCCCAGGGAGCCCCCAGCCCTGGGGAGCCCTAGGCTTAGGGTTCCCCCCTGGGAGGGGGGAGCCCTAGGCCCAGGGAGCCCCCAGCCCTGGCGAGCCCTAGGCTTAGGGTTCCCCCCTGGGAGGGGGGAGCCCTAGGCCCAGGGAGCCCCCAGCCCTGGCGAGCCCTAGGCTTAGGGTTCCCCCCTGGGAGGGGGGAGCCCTAGGCCCAGCGAGCCCCCAGCCCTGGGGAGCCCTAGGCTTAGGGTTCCCCCCTGGGAGGGGGGAGCCCTAGGCCCAGGGAGCCCCCAGCCCTGGGGAGCCCTAGGCTTAGGGTTCCCCCCTGGGAGGGGGGAGCCCTAGGCCCAGGGAGCCCCCAGCCCTGGGGAGCCCTAGGCTTAGGGTTCCCCCCTGGGAGGGGGGAGCCCTAGGCCCAGGGAGCCCCCAGCCCTGGGGAGCCCTAGGCTTAGGGTTCCCCCCTGGGAGGGGGGAGCCCTAGGCCCAGGGAGCCCCCAGCCCTGGGGAGCCCTAGGCTTAGGGTTCCCCCCTGGGAGGGGGGAGCCCTAGGACCAGGGAGCCCCCAGCCCTGGGGAGCCCTAGGCTTAGGGTTCCCCCCTGGGAGGGGGGAGCCCTAGGCCCAGGGAGCCCCCAGCCCTGGGGAGCCCTAGGCTTAGGGTTCCCCCCTGGGAGGGGGGAGCCCTAGGCCCAGGGAGCCCCCAGCCCTGGGGAGCCCTAGGCTTAGGGTTCCCCCCTGGGAGGGGGGAGTCCTAGGCCTAGGGTTCCCCCCTGGGAGGGGGGAGCCCTAGGCCTAGGGAGCCCCCGGGAGGGGAGCCCTAGGCCTAGGGTTCCCCCCTGGGAGGGGGGAGCCCTAGGCCTAGGGAGCCCGAGGGAGGGGAGCCCTAGGCTTAGGGTTCCCCCCTGGGAGGTGGGAGCCCTAGGCCTAGGGAGCCCCCAGAGGGGAGCCCTAGGCTTAGGGTTCCCCCCTGGGAGGGGGGAGACCTAGGCCTAGGGAGCCCCAGCCCTGGGGAGCCCTAGGCTTAGGGTTGCCCCCTGGGAGGGGGGAGCCCTAGGCCTAGGGAGCCCCCAGCCCTGGCGAGCCCTAGGCTTAGGGTTCCCCCCTGGGAGGGGGGAGCCCTAGGCCTAGGGAGCCCCCAGCCCTGGCGAGCCCTAGGCTTAGGGTTCCCCCCTGGGAGGGGGGAGCCCTAGGCCTAGGGAGCCCCCAGCCCTGGGGAGCCCTAGGCTTAGGGTTCCCCCCTGGGAGGGGGGAGCCCTAGGCCTAGGGAGCCCCCAGCCCTGGCGAGCCCTAGGCTTAGGGTTCCCCCCTGGGAGGGGGGAGCCCTAGGCCTAGGGAGCCCCCAGCCCTGGGGAGCCCTAGGCTTAGGGTTCCCCCCTGGGAGGGGGGAGCCCTAGGCCTAGGGAGCCCCCAGCCCTGGGGAGCCCTAGGCTTAGGGTTCCCCCCTGGGAGGGGGGAGCCCTAGGCCTAGGGAGCCCCCAGCCCTGGGGAGCCCTAGGCTTAGGGTTCCCCCCTGGGAGGGGGGCGCCCTAGGCCTAGGGAGCCCCCAGCCCTGGGGAGCCCTAGGCTTAGGGTTCCCCCCTGGGAGGGGGGCGCCCTAGGCCTAGGGAGCCCCCAGCCCTGGGGAGCCCTAGGCTTAGGGTTCCCCCCTGGGAGGGGGGCGCCCTAGGCCCAGGGAGACCCCAGCCCTGGGGAGCCCTAGGCTTAGGGTTCCCCCCTGGGAGGGGGGCGCCCTAGGCCCAGGGAGCCCCCAGCCCTGGGGAGCCCTAGGCTTAGGGTTCCCCCCTGGGAGGGGGGCGCCCTAGGCCCAGGGAGCCCCCAGCCCTGGGGAGCCCTAGGCTTAGGGTTCCCCCCTGGGAGGGGGGCGCCCTAGGCCCAGGGAGCCCCCAGCCCTGGGGAGCCCTAGGCTTAGGGTTCCCCCCTGGGAGGGGGGAGCCCTAGGCCCAGGGAGCCCCCAGCCCTGGGGAGCCCTAGGCTTAGGGTTCCCCCCTGGGAGGGGGTAGCCCTAGGCCCAGGGAGCCCCCAGCCCTGGGGAGCCCTAGGCTTAGGGTTCCCCCCTGGGAGGGGGGAGCCCTAGGCCCAGGGAGCCCCCAGCCCTGGGGAGCCCTAGGCTTAGGGTTCCCCCCTGGGAGGGGGGAGCCCTAGGCCCAGGGAGCCCCCAGCCCTGGGGAGCCCTAGGCTTAGGGTTCCCCCCTGGGAGGGGGGAGCCCTAGGCCCAGGGAGCCCCCAGCCCTGGGGAGCCCTAGGCTTAGGGTTCCCCCCTGGGAGGGGGGAGCCCTAGGCCCAGGGAGCCCCCAGCCCTGGGGAGCCCTAGGCTTAGGGTTCCCCCCTGGGAGGGGGGAGCCCTAGGCCCAGGGAGCCCCCAGCCCTGGGGAGCCCTAGGCTTAGGGTTCCCCCCTGGGAGGGGGGAGCCCTAGGCCCAGGGAGCCCCCAGCCCTGGGGAGCCCTAGGCTTAGGGTTCCCCCCTGGGAGGGGGGAGCCCTAGGCCCAGGGAGCCCCCAGCCCTGGGGAGCCCTAGGCTTAGGGTTCCCCCCTGGGAGGGGGGAGCCCTAGGCCCAGGGAGCCCCCAGCCCTGGGGAGCCCTAGGCTTAGGGTTCCCCCCTGGGAGGGGGGAGCCCTAGGCCCAGGGAGCCCCCAGCCCTGGGGAGCCCTAGGCTTAGGGTTCCCCCCTGGGAGGGGGGAGCCCTAGGCCCAGGGAGCCCCCAGCCCTGGGGAGCCCTAGGCTTAGGGTTCCCCCCCGGGAGGGGGGAGCCCTAGGCCCAGGGAGCCCCCAGCCCTGGGGAGCCCTAGGCTTAGGGTTCCCCCCGGGAGGGGGGAGCCCTAGGCCCAGGGAGCCCCCAGCCCTGGGGAGCCCTAGGCTTAGGGTTCCCCCCCGGGAGGGGGGAGCCCTAGGCCCAGGGAGCCCCCAGCCCTGGGGAGCCCTAGGTTTAGGGTTCCCCCCCGGGAGGGGGGAGCCCTAGGCCCAGGGAGCCCCCAGCCCTGGGGAGCCCTAGGCTTAGGGTTCCCCCCCGGGAGGGGGGAGCCCTAGGCCCAGGGAGCCCCCAGCCCTGGGGAGCCCTAGGCTTAGGGTTCCCCCCCGGGAGGGGGGAGCCCTAGGCCCAGGGAGCCCCCAGCCCTGGGGAGCCCTAGGCTTAGGGTTCCCCCCCGGGAGGGGGGAGCCCTAGGCCCAGGGAGCCCCCAGCCCTGGGGAGCCCTAGGCTTAGGGTTCCCCCCTGGGAGGGGGGAGCCCTAGGCCCAGGGAGCCCCCAGCCCTGGGGAGCCCTAGGCTTAGGGTTCCCCCCTGGGAGGGGGGAGCCCTAGGCCCAGGGAGCCCCCAGCCCTGAGGAGCCCTAGGCTTAGGGTTCCCCCCTGGGAGGGGGGAGCCCTAGGCCCAGGGAGCCCCCAGCCCTGGGGAGCCCTAGGCTTAGGGTTCCCCCCTGGGAGGGGGGAGCCCTAGGCCTTGGGAGCCCCCAGCCCTGGGGAGCCCTAGGCTTAGGGTTCCCCCCTGGGAGGGGGGAGCCCTAGGCCTAGGGAGCCCCAGCCCTGGGGAGCCCTAGGCTTAGGGTTCCCCCCTGGGAGGGGGGCGCCCTAGGCCTAGGGAGCCCCCAGCCCTGGGGAGCCCTAGGCTTAGGGTTCCCCCCTGGGAGGGGGGAGCCCTAGGCCTAGGGAGCCCCCAGCCCTGGGGAGCCCTAGGCTTAGGGTTCCCCCCTGGGAGGGGGGAGCCCTGGGCCTAGGGAGCCCCCAGCCCTGGGGAGCCCTAGGCTTAGGGTTCCCCCCTGGGAGGGGGGAGCCCTGGGCCTAGGGAGCCCCCAGCCCTGGGGAGCCCTAGGCTTAGGGTTCCCCCCTGGGAGGGGGGAGCCCTAGGCCTAGGGAGCCCCCAGCCCTGGGGAGCCCTAGGCTTAGGGTTCCCCCCTGGGAGGGGGGAGCCCTAGGCCTAGGGAGCCCCCAGCCCTGGGGAGCCCTAGGCTTAGGGTTCCCCCCTGGGAGGGGGGAGCCCTAGGCCTAGGGAGCCCCCAGCCCTGGGGAGCCCTAGGCTTAGGGTTCCCCCCTGGGAGGGGGGAGCCCTAGGCCTAGGGAGCCCCCAGCCCTGGGGAGCCCTAGGCTTAGGGTTCCCCCCTGGGAGGGGGGAGCCCTAGGCCTAGGGAGCCCCCAGCCCTGGGGAGCCCTAGGCTTAGGGTTCCCCCCTGGGAGGGGGGAGCCCTAGGCCTAGGGAGCCCCCAGCCCTGGGGAGCCCTAGGCTTAGGGTTCCCCCCTGGGAGGGGGGAGCCCTAGGCCTAGGGAGCCCCCAGCCCTGGGGAGCCCTAGGCTTAGGGTCCCCCCCTGGGAGGGGGGAGCCCTAGGCCTAGGGAGCCCCCAGCCCTGGGGAGCCCTAGGCTTAGGGTCCCCCCCTGGGAGGGGGGAGCCCTAGGCCTAGGGAGCCCCCAGCCCTGGGGAGCCCTAGGCTTAGGGTCCCCCCCTGGGAGGGGGGAGCCCTAGGCCTAGGGAGCCCCCAGCCCTGGGGAGCCCTAGGCTTAGGGTCCCCCCCTGGGAGGGGGGAGCCCTAGGCCTAGGGAGCCCCCAGCCCTGGGGAGCCCTAGGCTTAGGGTCCCCCCCTGGGAGGGGGGAGCCCTAGGCCTAGGGAGCCCCCAGCCCTGGGGAGCCCTAGGCTTAGGGTCCCCCCCTGGGAGGGGGGAGCCCTAGGCCTAGGGAGCCCCCAGCCCTGGGGAGCCCTAGGCTTAGGGTCCCCCCCTGGGAGGGGGGAGCCCTAGGCCTAGGGAGCCCCCAGCCCTGGGGAGCCCTAGGCTTAGGGTCCCCCCCTGGGAGGGGGGAGCCCTAGGCCTAGGGAGCCCCCAGCCCTGGGGAGCCCTAGACTTAGGGTCCCCCCCTGGGAGGGGGGAGCCCTAGGCTTAGGGTCCCCCCCTGGGAGGGGGGAGCCCTAGGCCTAGGGAGCCCCCAGCCCTGGGGAGCCCTAGGCTTAGGGTCCACCCCTGGGAGGGGGGAGCCCTAGGCCTAGGGAGCCCCCAGCCCTGGGGAGCCCTAGGCTTAGGGTCCCCCCCTGGGAGGGGGGAGCCCTAGGCCTAGGGAGCGCCCAGCCCTGGGGAGCCCTAGGCTTAGGGTCCCCCCCTGGGAGGGGGGAGCCCTAGGCCTAGGGAGCCCCCAGCCCTGGGGAGCCCTAGGCTTAGGGTCCCCCCCTGGGAGGGGGGAGCCCTAGGCCTAGGGAGCCCCCAGCCCTGGGGAGCCCTAGGCTTAGGGTCCCCCCCTGGGAGGGGGGAGCCCTAGGCCTAGGGAGCCGCCAGCCCTGAGGAGCCCTAGGCTTAGGGTCCCCCCCTGGGAGGGGGGAGCCCTAGGCCTAGGGAGCCCCAGCCCTGGGGAGACCTAGGCTTAGGGTTCCCCCCAGGAAGGGGGGACCCCTAGGCCTAGGGAGTCCCAGGGAGGGGAGCCCTAGGCTTAGGGTTCCCCCCTGGGAGGGGGGAGCCCTAGGCCTAGGGAGCCCCAGCCCTGGTGAGCCCTAGGCTTAGGGTTCCCCCCTGGGAGGGGGGAGCCCTAGGCCCAGGGAGCCCCAGCCCTGGGGAGCCCTAGGCTTAGGGTTCCCCCCTGGGAGGGGGGAGCCCTAGGCCTAGGGTTCCCCCCGGGGAGGGGGGAGCCCTAGGCCTAGGGAGCCCCCGGGAGGGGAGCCCTAGGCCTAGGGTTCCCCCCTGGGAGGGGGGAGCCCTAGGCCTAGGGAGCCCCCGGGAGGGGAGCCCTAGGCTTAGGGTTCCCCCCTGGGAGGGGGCAGCCCTAGGCCTAGGGAGCCCCCGGGAGGGGAGCCCTAGGCTTAAGGTTCCCCCCTGGGAGCGGGGAGCCCTAGGCCTTATGAGCCCCCGGGAGGGGAGCCCTAGGCTTAGGGTTCCCCCCTGGGAGGGGGGAGCCCTAGGCCTAGGGAGCCCCCGGGAGGGGAGCCCTAGACTTAGGGTTCCCCCCTGGGAGGGGGAGCCCTAGGGCTAGGGAGCCCCAGCCCTGGGGAGCCCTAGGCTTAGGGTTACCCCCTGGGAGGGGGGAGCCCTAGGCCTAGGGAGCCCCAGCCCTGGGGAGCCCTAGGCTTAGGGTTGCCCCCTGGGAGGGGGGAGCCCTAGGCCTAGGGAGCCCCAGCCCTGGGGAGCCCTAGGCTTAGGGTTCCCCCCTGGGAGGGGGGAGCCCTAGGCCTAGGGAGCCCCAGCCCTGGGGAGCCCTAGGCTTAGGGTTCCCCCCTGGGAGGGGGGAGCCCTAGGCCTAGGGAGCCCCAGCCCTGGGGAGCCTTAGGCTTAGGGTTCCCCCCTGGGAGGGGGGAGCCCTAGAACTAGGGAGCCCCAGCCCTGGGGAACCCTTGGCTTAGGGTTCCCCCCTGGGAGGGGGAGCCCTAGGCCTAGGGAGCCCCAGCCCTGGGGAGCCCTAGGCTTAGGGTTCCCCCCTGGGAGGGGGGAGCCCTAGGCCTAGGGAGCCCCAGCCCTGGGGAGCCCTAGGCTTAGGGTTCCCCCCTGGGAGGGGGGAGCCCTAGGCCTAGGGAGCCCCAGCCCTGGGGAGCCCTAGGCTTAGGGTTCCCCCCTGGGAGGGGGGAGCCCTAGGCCTAGGGAGCCCCAGCCCTGGGGAGCCCTAGGCTTAGGGTTTCCCCCTGGGAGGGGGGAGCCCTAGGCCTAGGGAGCCCCAGGGAGGGGAGCCCTAGGCTTAGGGTTCCCCCCTGGGAGGGGGGAGCCTTAGGCCTAGGGAGCCCCAGCCCTGGGGAGCCCTAGGCTTAGGGTTCCCCCCAGGAAGGGGGGAGCCCTAGGCCTAGGGAGTCCCAGGGAGGGGAGCCCTAGGCTTAGGGTTGCCCCCTGGGAGGGGGGAGCCCTAGGCCTAGGGAGCCCCAGCCCTGGGGAGCCCTAGGCTTAGGGTTCCCCCCTGGGAGGGGGGAGCCCTAGGCCCAGGGAGCCCCAGCCCTGGGTAGCCCTAGGCTTAGGGTTCCCCCCTGGGAGGGGGGAGCCCTAGGCCTAGGGTTCCCCCCGGGGAGGGGGGAGCCATAGGCCTAGGGAGCCCCCGGGAGGGGAGCCCTAGGCCTAGGGTTCCCCCCTGGGAGGGGGGAGCCCTAGGCCTAGGGAGCCCCCGGGAGGGGAGCCCTAGGCTTAGGGTTCCCCCCTGGGAGGGGGCAGCCCTAGGCCTAGGGAGCCCCCGGGAGGGGAGCCCTAGGCTTAAGGTTCCCCCCTGGGAGCGGGGAGCCCTAGGCCTTATGAGCCCCCGGGAGGGAGCCCTAGGCTTAGGGTTCCCCCCTGGGAGGGGGGATCCCTAGGCCTAGGGAGCCCCCGGGAGGGGAGCCCTAGACTTAGGGTTCCCCCCTGGGAGGGGGGAGCCCTAGGGCTAGGGAGCCCCAGCCCTGGGGAGCCCTAGGCTTAGGGTTCCCCCCTGGGAGGGGGGAGCCCTAGGCCTAGGGAGCCCCAGCCCTGGGGAGCCCTAGGCTTAGGGTTGCCCCCTGGGAGGGGGGAGCCCTAGGCCTAGGGAGCCCCAGCCCTGGGGAGCCCTAGGCTTAGGGTTCCCCCCTGGGAGGGGGGAGCCCTAGGCCTAGGGAGCCCCAGCCCTGGGGAGCCCTAGGCTTAGGGTTCCCCCCTGGGAGGGGGGAGCCCTAGGCCTAGGGAGCCCCAGCCCTGGGGAGCCCTAGGCTTAGGGTTCCCCCCTGGGAGGGGGGAGCCCTAGGACTAGGGAGCCCCAGCCCTGGGGAGCCCTTGGCTTAGGGTTCCCCCTGGGAGGGGGAGCCCTAGGCCTAGGGAGCCCCAGCCCTGGGGAGCCCTAGGCTTAGGGTTCCCCCCTGGGAGGGGGGAGCCCTAGGCCTAGGGAGCCCCAGCCCTGGGGAGCCCTAGGCTTTAGGTTCCCCCCTGGGAGGGGGAGCCCTAGGCCTAGGGAGCCCCAGCCCTGGGGAGCCCTAGGCTTAGGGTTCCCCCCTGTGAGGGGGGAGCCCTAGGCCTAGGGAGCCCCAGCCCTGGGGAACCCTAGGCTTAGGGTTTCCCCCTGGGAGGGGGGAGCCCTAGGCCTAGGGAGCCCCAGGGAGGGGAGCCCTAGGCTTAGGGTTCCCCCCTGGGAGGGGGGAGCCTTAGGCCTAGGGAGCCCCAGCCCTGGGGAGCCCTAGGCTTAGGGTTCCCCCCTGGGAGGGGGGAGCCCTAGGCCTAGGGAGCCCCAGCCCTGGGGAGCCCTAAGCTTAGGGTTCCCCCCTGGGAGGGGGGAGCCCTAGGCCTAGGGAGCCCCAGCCCTGGGGAGCCCTAGGCTTAGGGTTCCCCCTGGGAGGGGGGAGCCCTAGGCCTAGGGAGCCCCAGCCCTGGTGAGCCCTAGGCTTAGGGTTCCCCCCTGGGAGGGGGGAGCCCTAGGCCTAGGGAGCCCCCGGGAGGGGAGCCCTAGGCTTAGGGTTCCCCCCTGGGAGGGGGAGCCCTAGGCCTAGGGAGCCCCAGCCCTGGGGAGCCCTAGGCTTAGGGTTCCCCCTGGGAGGGGGGAGCCCTAGGCCTAGGGAGCCCCCAGCCCTGGGAAGCCCTAGGCTTAGGGTTCCCCCTGGGAGGGGGGAGCCCTAGGCCTAGGGAGCCCCCAGCCCTGGGGAGCCCTAGGCTTAGGGTTCCCCCCTGGGAGGGGGGAGCCCTAGGCCTAGGGAGCCCCCAGCCCTGGGGAGCCCTAGGCTTAGGGTTCCCCCCTGGGAGGGGGGAGCCCTAGGCCTAGGGAGCCCCCAGCCCTGGGGAGCCCTTGGCTTAGGGTTCCCCCCTGGGAGGGGGGAGCCCTAGGCCTAGGGAGCCCCCAGCCCTGGGGAGCCCTAGGCTTAGGGTTCCCCCCTGGGAGGGGGGAGCCCTAGGCCTAGGGAGCCCCCAGCCCTGGGGAGCCCTAGGCTTAGGGTTCCCCCCTGGGAGGGGGGAGCCCTAGGCCTAGGGAGCCCCCAGCCCTGGGGAGCCCTAGGCTTAGGGTTCCCCCCTGGGAGGGGGGAGCCTAGGCCTAGGGAGCCCCCAGCCCTGGGGAGCCCTAGGCTTAGGGTTCCCCCCTGGGAGGGGGAGCCCTAGGCCTAGGGAGCCCCCAGCCCTGGGGAGCCCTAGGCTTAGGGTTCCCCCCTGGGAGGGGGGAGCCCTAGGCCTAGGGAGCCCCCAGCCCTGGGGAGCCCTAGGCTTAGGGTTCCCCCCTGGGAGGGGGGAGCCCTAGGCCTAGGGAGCCCCCAGCCCTAGGCCTAGGGAGCCCCCAGCCCTGGGGAGCCCTAGGCTTAGGGTTCCCCCCTGGGAGGGGGGCGCCCTCGGCCTAGGGAGCCCCCAGCCCTGGGGCGCCCTAGGCTTAGGGTTCCCCCCTGGGAGGGGGGCGCCCTCGGCCTAGGGAGCCCCCAGCCCTGGGGCGCCCTAGGCTTAGGGTTCGCCCCTGGGAGGGGGGCGCCCTCGGCCTAGGGAGCCCCCAGCCCTGGGGAGACCTAGGCTTAGGGTTCCCCCCTGGGAGGGGGGAGCCCTCGGCCTAGGGAGCCCCCAGCCCTGGGGAGACCTAGGCTTAGGGTTCCCCCCTGGGAGGGGGGAGCCCTCGGCCTAGGGAGCCCCCAGCCCTGGGGAGCCCTAGGCTTAGGGTTCCCCCCTGGGAGGGGGGAGCCCTCGGCCTAGGGAGCCCCCAGCCCTGGGGAGCCCTAGGCTTAGGGTTCCCCCCTGGGAGGGGGGAGCCCTCGGCCTAGGGAGCCCCCAGCCCTGGGGAGCCCTAGGCTTAGGGTTCCCCCCTGGGAGGGGGGAGCCCTAGGCCTAGGGAGCCCCCAGCCCTGGGGAGCCCTAGGCTTAGGGTTCCCCCCTGGGAGGGGGGAGCCCTAGGCCTAGGGAGCCCCCGGGAGGGGAGCCCTAGGCTTAGGGTTCCCCCCTGGGAGGGGGGAGCCCTAGGCCTAGGGAGCCCCCAGCCCTGGGGAGCCCTAGGCTTAGGGTTCCCCCCTGGGAGGGGGGAGCCCTAGGCCTAGGGAGCCCCCAGCCCTGGGGAGCCCTAGGCTTAGGGTTCCCCCCTGGGAGGGGGGAGCCCTAGGCCTAGGGAGCCCCCAGCCCTGGGGAGCCCTAGGCTTTGGGTTCCCCCCTGGGAGGGGGGAGCCCTAGGCCTAGGGAGCCCCCAGCCCTGGGGAGCCCTAGGCTTTGGGTTCCCCCCTGGGAGGGGGGAGCCCGAGGCCTAGGGAGCCCGCAGCCCTGGGGAGCCCTAGGCTTTGGGTTCCCCCCTGGGAGGGGGGAGCCCGAGGCCTAGGGAGCCCCCAGCCCTGGGGAGCCCTAGGCTTTGGGTTCCCCCCTGGGAGGGGGGAGCCCGAGGCCTAGGGAGCCCCCAGCCCTGGGGAGCCCTAGGCTTAGGGTTCCCCCCTGGGAGGGGGGAGCCCGAGGCCTAGGGAGCCCCCAGCCCTGGGGAGCCCTAGGCTTAGGGTTCCCCCCTGGGAGGGGGGAGCCCTAGGCCTAGGGAGCCCCCAGCCCTGGGGAGCCCTAGGCTTAGGGTTCCCCCCTGGGAGGGGGGAGCCCTAGGCCTAGGGAGCCCCCAGCCCTGGGGAGCGCTAGGCTTAGGGTTCCCCCCTGGGAGCCCTAGGCCTAGGGAGCCCCCAGCCCTGGGGAGCCCTAGGCTTAGGGTTCCCCCCTGGGAGGGGGGAGCCCTAGGCCTAGGGAGCCCCCAGCCCTGGGGAGCCCTAGGCTTAGGGTTCCCCCCTGGGAGGGGGGAGCCCTAGGCCTAGGGAGCCCCCAGCCCTGGGGAGCCCTAGGCTTAGGGTTCCCCCCTGGGAGGGGGGAGCCCTAGGCCTAGGGAGCCCCCAGCCCTGGGGAGCCCTAGGCTTAGGGTTCCCCCCTGGGAGGGGGGAGCCCTAGGCCTAGGGAGCCCCCAGCCCTGGGGAGCCCTAGGCTTAGGGTTCCCCCCTGGGAGGGGGGAGCCCTAGGCCTAGGGAGCCCCCAGCCCTGGGGAGCCCTAGGCTTAGGGTTCCCCCCTGGGAGGGGGGAGCCCTAGGCCTAGGGAGCCCCCAGCCCTGGGGAGCCCTAGGCTTAGGGTTCCCCCCTGGGAGGGGGGAGCCCTAGGCCTAGGGAGCCCCCAGCCCTGGGGAGCCCTAGGCTTAGGGTTCCCCCCTGGGAGGGGGGAGCCCTAGGCCTAGGGAGCCCCCAGCCCTGGGGAGCCCTAGGCTTAGGGTTCCCCCCTGGGAGGGGGGAGCCCTAGGCCTAGGGAGCCCCCAGCCCTGGGGAGCCCTAGGCTTAGGGTTCCCCCCTGGGAGGGGGGAGCCCTAGGCCTAGGGAGCCCCCAGCCCTGGGGAGCCCTAGGCTTAGGGTTCCCCCCTGGGAGGGGGGAGCCCTAGGCCTAGGGAGCCCCCAGCCCTGGGGAGCCCTAGGCTTAGGGTTCCCCCCTGGGAGGGGGGAGCCCTAGGCCTAGGGAGCCCCCAGCCCTGGGGAGCCCTAGGCTTAGGGTTCCCCCCTGGGAGGGGGGAGCCCTAGGCCTAGGGAGCCCCCAGCCCTGGGGAGCCCTAGGCTTAGGGTTCCCCCCTGGGAGGGGGGAGCCCTAGGCCTAGGGAGCCCCCAGCCCTGGGGAGCCCTAGGCTTAGGGTTCCCCCCTGGGAGGGGGGAGCCCTAGGCCTAGGGAGCCCCCAGCCCTGGGGAGCCCTAGGCTTAGGGTTCCCCCCTGGGAGGGGGGAGCCCTAGGCCTAGGGAGCCCCCAGCCCTGGGGAGCCCTAGGCTTAGGGTTCCCCCCTGGGAGGGGGGAGCCCTAGGCCTAGGGAGCCCCCAGCCCTGGGGAGCCCTAGGCTTAGGGTTCCCCCCTGGGAGGGGGGAGCCCTAGGCCTAGGGAGCCCCCAGCCCTGGGGAGCCCTAGGCTTAGGGTTCCCCCCTGGGAGGGGGGAGCCCTAGGCCTAGGGAGCCCCCAGCCCTGGGGAGCCCTAGGCTTAGGGTTCCCCCCTGGGAGGGGGGAGCCCTAGGCCTAGGGAGCCCCCAGCCCTGGGGAGCCCTAGGCTTAGGGTTCCCCCCTGGGAGGGGGGAGCCCTAGGCCTAGGGAGCCCCCAGCCCTGGGGAGCCCTAGGCTTAGGGTTCCCCCCTGGGAGGGGGGAGCCCTAGGCCTAGGGAGCCCCCAGCCCTGGGGAGCCCTAGGCTTAGGGTTCCCCCCTGGGAGGGGGGAGCCCTAGGCCTAGGGAGCCCCCAGCCCTGGGGAGCCCTAGGCTTAGGGTTCCCCCCTGGGAGGGGGGAGCCCTAGGCCTAGGGAGCCCCCAGCCCTGGGGAGCCCTAGGCTTAGGGTTCCCCCCTGGGAGGGGGGAGCCCTAGGCCTAGGGAGCCCCCAGCCCTGGGGAGCCCTAGGCTTAGGGTTGCCCCCTGGGAGGGGGGAGCCCTAGGCCTAGGGAGCCCCCAGCCCTGGGGAGCCCTAGGCTTAGGGTTCCCCCCTGGGAGGGGGGAGCCCTAGGCCTAGGGAGCCCCCAGCCCTGGGGAGCCCTAGGCTTAGGGTTCCCCCCTGGGAGGGGGGAGCCCTAGGCCTAGGGAGCCCCCAACCCTGGGGAGCCCTAGGCTTAGGGTTCCCCCCTGGGAGGGGGGAGCCCTAGGCCTACGGAGCCCCCAGCCCTGGGGAGCCCTAGGCTTAGGGTTCCCCCCTGGGAGGGGGGAGCCCTAGGCCTAGGGAGCCCCCAGCCCTGGGGAGCCCTAGGCTTAGGGTCCCCCCCTGGGAGGGGGGAGCCCTAGGCCTAGGGAGCCCACAGCCCTGGGGAGCCCTAGGCTTAGGGTCCCCCCCTGGGAGGGGGGAGCCCTAGGCCTAGGGAGCCCCCAGCCCTGGGGAGCCCTAGGCTTAGGGTCCCCCCCTGGGAGGGGGGAGCCCTAGGCCTAGTGAGCCCCAGCCCTGGGGGCCCTAGGCTTAGGGTTCCCCCCAGGAAGGGGGGAGCCCTAGGCCTAGGGAGTCCCAGGGAGGGGAGCCCTAGGCTTAGGGTTCCCCCCTGGGAGGGGGGAGCCCTAGGCCTAGGGAGCCCCAGCCCTGGGGAGCCCTAGGCTTAGGGTTCCCCCTGGGAGGGGGGAGCCCTAGGCCTAGGGAGCCCCCGGGAGGGGAGCCCTAGGCTTAGGGTTCCCCCCTGGGAGGGGGGAGCCCTAGGCCTAGGGAGCCCCCAGCCCTGGGGAGCCCTAGGCTTAGGGTTCCCCCCTGGGAGGGGGGAGCCCTAGGCCTAGGGAGCCCCCAGCCCTGGGGAGCCCTAGGCTTAGGGTTCCCCCCTGGGAGGGGGGAGCCCTAGGCCTAGGGAGCCCCCAGCCCTGGGGAGCCCTAGGCTTAGGGTTCCCCCCTGGGAGGGGGGAGCCCTAGGCCTAGGGAGCCCCCAGCCCTGGGGAGCCCTAGGCTTAGGGTTCCCCCCTGGGAGGGGGGAGCCCTAGGCCTAGGGAGCCCCCAGCCCTGGGGAGCCCTAGGCTTAGGGTTCCCCCCTGGGAGGGGGGAGCCCTAGGCCTAGGGAGCCCCCAGCCCTGGGGAGCCCTAGGCTTAGGGTTCCCCCCTGGGAGGGGGGAGCCCTAGGCCTAGGGAGCCCCCAGCCCTGGGGAGCCCTAGGCTTAGGGTTCCCCCCTGGGAGGGGGGAGCCCTAGGCCTAGGGAGCCCCCAGCCCTGGGGAGCCCTAGGCTTAGGGTTCCCCCCTGGGAGGGGGGAGCCCTAGGCCTAGGGAGCCCCCAGCCCTGGGGAGCCCTAGGCTTAGGGTTCCCCCCTGGGAGGGGGGAGCCCTAGGCCTAGGGAGCCCCAGCCCTGGGGAGCACTAGGCTTAGGGTTCCCCCCTGGGAGGGGGGAGCCCTAGGCCTAGGGAGCCCCCGGGAGGGGAGCCCTAGGCTTAGGGTTCCCCCCTGGGAGGGGGGAGCCCTAGGCCTAGGGAGCCCCAGCCCTGGGGAGCCCTAGGCTTAGGGTCCACCCCTGGGAGGGGGGAGCCCTAGGCCTAGGGAGCCCCCAGCCCTGGGGAGCCCTAGGCTTAGGGTCCCCCCCTGGGAGGGGGGAGCCCTAGGCCTAGGGAGCCCCCAGCCCTGGGGAGCCCTAGGCTTAGGGTCCCCCCCTGGGAGGGGGGAGCCCTAGGCCTAGGGAGCCCCCAGCCCTGGGGAGCCCTAGGCTTAGGGTCCCCCCCTGGGAGGGGGGAGCCCTAGGCCTAGGGAGCCCCCAGCCCTGGGGAGCCCTAGGCTTAGGGTCCCCCCCTGGGAGGGGGGAGCCCTAGGCCTAGGGAGCCCCCAGCCCTGGGGAGCCCTAGGCTTAGGGTCCCCCCCTGGGAGGGGGGAGCCCTAGGCCTAGGGAGCCCCCAGCCCTGGGGAGCCCTAGGCTTAGGGTCCCCCCCTGGGAGGGGGGAGCCCTAGGCCTAGGGAGCCCCCAGCCCTGGGGAGCCCTAGGCTTAGGTTCCCCCCCTGGGAGGGGGGAGCCCTAGGCCTAGGGAGCCCCCAGCCCTGGGGAGCCCTAGGCTTAGGGTCCCCCCCTGGGAGGGGGGTGCCCTAGGCCTAGGGAGCCCCCAGCCCTGGGGAGCCCTAGGCTTAGGGTCCCCCCCTGGGAGGGGGGAGCCCTAGGCCTAGGGAGCCCCCAGCCCTGGGGAGCCCTAGGCTTAGGGTCCCCCCCTGGGAGGGGGGAGCCCTAGGCCTAGGGAGCCCCCAGCCCTGGGGAGCCCTAGGCTTAGGGTCCCCCCCTGGGAGGGGGGAACCTAGGCCTAGGGAGCCCCCAGCCCTGGGGAGCCCAAGGCTTAGGGTCCCCCCCTGGGAGGGGGGAGCCCTAGGCCTAGGGAGCCCCCTGCCCTGGGGAGCCCTAGGCTTAGGGTCCCCCCCTGGGAGGGGGGAGCCCTAGGCCTAGGGAGCCCCCAGCCCTGGGGAGCCCTAGGCTTAGGGTCCCCCCCTGGGAGGGGGGAGCCCTAGGCCTAGGGAGCCCCCAGCCCTGGGGAGCCCTAGGCTTAGGGTCCCCCCCTGGGAGGGGGGAGCCCTAGGCCTAGGGAGCCCCCAGCCCTGGGGAGCCCTAGGCTTAGGGTCCCCCCCTGGGAGGGGGGAGCCCTAGGCCTAGGGAGCCCCCAGCCCTGGGGAGCCCTAGGCTTAGGGTCCCCCCCTGGGAGGGGGGAGCCCTAGGCCTAGGGAGCCCCCAGCCCTGGGGAGCCCTAGGCTTAGGGTCCCCCCCTGGGAGGGGGGAGCCCTAGGCCTAGGGAGCCCCCAGCCCTGGGGAGCCCTAGGCTTAGGGTCCCCCCCTGGGAGGGGGGAGCCCTAGGCCTAGGGAGCCCCCAGCCCTGGGGAGCCCTAGGCTTAGGGTCCCCCCCTGGGAGGGGGGAGCCCTAGGCCTAGGGAGCCCCCAGCCCTGGGGAGCCCTAGGCTTAGGGTCCCCCCCTGGGAGGGGGGAGCCCTAGGCCTAGGGAGCCCCCAGCCCTGGGGAGCCCTAGGCTTAGGGTCCCCCCCTGGGAGGGGGGAGCCCTAGGCCTAGGGAGCCCCCAGCCCTGGGGAGCCCTAGGCTTAGGTTCCCCCCCTGGGAGGGGGGAGCCCTAGGCCTAGGGAGCCCCCAGCCCTGGGGAGCCCTAGGCTTAGGGTCCCCCCCTGGGAGGGGGGTGCCCTAGGCCTAGGGAGCCCCCAGCCCTGGGGAGCCCTAGGCTTAGGGTCCCCCCCTGGGAGGGGGGAGCCCTAGGCCTAGGGAGCCCCCAGCCCTGGGGAGCCCTAGGCTTAGGGTCCCCCCCTGGGAGGGGGGAGCCCTAGGCCTAGGGAGCCCCCAGCCCTGGGGAGCCCTAGGCTTAGGGTCCCCCCCTGGGAGGGGGGAGCCCTAGGCCTAGGGAGCCCCCAGCCCTGGGGAGCCCTAGGCTTAGGGTCCCCCCCTGGGAGGGGGGAGCCCTAGGCCTAGGGAGCCCCCAGCCCTGGGGAGCCCAAGGCTTAGGGTCCCCCCCTGGGAGGGGGGAGCCCTAGGCCTAGGGAGCCCCCTGCCCTGGGGAGCCCAAGGCTTAGGGTCCCCCCCTGGGAGGGGGGAGCCCTAGGCCTAGGGAGCCCCCAGCCCTGGGGAGCCCTAGGCTTAGGGTCCCCCCCTGGGAGGGGGGAGCCCTAGGCCTAGGGAGCCCCCAGCCCTGGGGAGCCCTAGGCTTAGGGTCCCCCCCTGGGAGGGGGGAGCCCTAGGCCTAGGGAGCCCCCAGCCCTGGGGAGCCCTAGGCTTAGGGTCCCCCCCTGGGAGGGGGGAGCCCTAGGCCTAGGGAGCCCCCAGCCCTGGGGAGCCCTAGGCTTAGGGTCCCCCCCTGGGAGGGGGGAGCCCTAGGCCTAGGGAGCCCCCAGCCCTGGGGAGCCCTAGGCTTAGGGTCCCCCCCTGGGAGGGGGGAGCCCTAGGCCTAGGGAGCCCCCAGCCCTGGGGAGCCCTAGGCTTAGGGTCCCCCCCTGGGAGGGGGGAGCCCTAGGCCTAGGGAGCCCCCAGCCCTGGGGAGCCCTAGGCTTAGGGTCCCCCCCTGGGAGGGGGGAGCCCTAGGCCTAGGGAGCCCCCAGCCCTGGGGAGCCCTAGGCTTAGGGTCCCCCCCTGGGAGGGGGGAGCCCTAGGCCTAGGGAGCCCCCAGCCCTGGGGAGCCCTAGGCTTAGGGTCCCCCCCTGGGAGGGGGGAGCCCTAGGCCTAGGGAGCCCCCAGCCCTGGGGAGCCCTAGGCTTAGGGTCCCCCCCTGGGAGGGGGGAGCCCTAGGCCTAGGGAGCCCCCAGCCCTGGGGAGCCCTAGGCTTAGGGTCCCCCCCTGGGAGGGGGGAGCCCTAGGCCTAGGGAGCCCCCAGCCCTGGGGAGCCCTAGGCTTAGGGTCCCCCCCTGGGAGGGGGGAGCCCTAGGCCTAGGGAGCCCCCAGCCCTGGGGAGCCCTAGGCTTAGGGTCCCCCCCTGGGAGGGGGGAGCCCTAGGCCTAGGGAGCCCCCAGCCCTGGGGAGCCCTAGGCTTAGGGTCCCCCCCTGGGAGGGGGGAGCCCTAGGCCTAGGGAGCCCCCAGCCCTGGGGAGCCCTAGGCTTAGGGTCCCCCCTGGGAGGGGGGAGCCCTAGGCCTAGGGAGCCCCCAGCCCTGGGGAGCCCTAGGCTTAGGGTCCCCCCCTGGGAGGGGGGAGCCCTAGGCCTAGGGAGCCCCCAGCCCTGGGGAGCCCTAGGCTTAGGGTCCCCCCCTGGGAGGGGGGAGCCCTAGGCCTAGGGAGCCCCCAGCCCTGGGGAGCCCTAGGCTTAGGGTCCCCCCCTGGGAGGGGGGAGCCCTAGGCCTAGGGAGCCCCCAGCCCTGGGGAGCCCTAGGCTTAGGGTCCCCCCCTGGGAGGGGGGAGCCCTAGGCCTAGGGAGCCCCCAGCCCTGGGGAGCCCTAGGCTTAGGGTCCCCCCCTGGGAGGGGGGAGCCCTAGGCCTAGGGAGCCCCCAGCCCTGGGGAGCCCTAGGCTTAGGGTCCCCCCCTGGGAGGGGGGAGCCCTAGGCCTAGGGAGCCCCCAGCCCTGGGGAGCCCTAGGCTTAGGGTCCCCCCCTGGGAGGGGGGAGCCCTAGGCCTAGGGAGCCCCCAGCCCTGGGGAGCCCTAGGCTTAGGGTCCCCCCCTGGGAGGGGGGAGCCCTAGGCCTAGGGAGCCCCCAGCCCTGGGGAGCCCTAGGCTTAGGGTCCCCCCCTGGGAGGGGGGAGCCCTAGGCCTAGGGAGCCCCCAGCCCTGGGGAGCCCTAGGCTTAGGGTCCCCCCCTGGGAGGGGGGAGCCCTAGGCCTAGGGAGCCCCCAGCCCTGGGGAGCCCTAGGCTTAGGGTCCCCCCCTGGGAGGGGGGAGCCCTAGGCCTAGGGAGCCCCCAGCCCTGGGGAGCCCTAGGCTTAGGGTCCCCCCCTGGGAGGGGGGAGCCCTAGGCCTAGGGAGCCCCCAGCCCTGGGGAGCCCTAGGCTTAGGGTCCCCCCCTGGGAGGGGGGAGCCCTAGGCCTAGGGAGCCCCCAGCCCTGGGGAGCCCTAGGCTTAGGGTCCCCCCCTGGGAGGGGGGAGCCCTAGGCCTAGGGAGCCCCCAGCCCTGGGGAGCCCTAGGCTTAGGGTCCCCCCCTGGGAGGGGGGAGCCCTAGGCCTAGGGAGCCCCCAGCCCTGGGGAGCCCTAGGCTTAGGGTCCCCCCCTGGGAGGGGGGAGCCCTAGGCCTAGGGAGCCCCCAGCCCTGGGGAGCCCTAGGCTTAGGGTCCCCCCCTGGGAGGGGGGAGCCCTAGGCCTAGGGAGCCCCCAGCCCTGGGGAGCCCTAGGCTTAGGGTCCCCCCCTGGGAGGGGGGAGCCCTAGGCCTAGGGAGCCCCCAGCCCTGGGGAGCCCTAGGCTTAGGGTCCCCCCCTGGGAGGGGGGAGCCCTAGGCCTAGGGAGCCCCAGCCCTGGGGAGCCCTAGGCTTAGGGTTCCCCCCAGGAAGGGGGGAGCCATAGGCCTAGGGAGTCCCAGGGAGGGGAGCCCTAGGCTTAGGGTTCCCCCCTGGGAGGGGGGAGCCCTAGGCCTAGGGAGCCGCAGCCCTGGGGAGCCCTAGGCTTAGGGTTCCCCCCTGGGAGGGGGGAGCCCTAGGCCTAGGGAGCCACCGGGAGGGGAGCCCTAGGCTTAGGGTTCCCCCCGGGGAGGGGGGAGCCCTAGGCCTAGGGAGCCCCCGGGAGGGGAGACCTAGGCTTAGGGTTCCGCCCTGGGAGGGGGGAGCCCTAGGCCTAGGGAGCCCCCGGGAGGGGAGACCTAGGCTTAGGGCTCCACCCTGGGAGGGGGGAGCCCTAGGCCTAGGGAGCCCCCAGCCCTGGGGAGCCCTAGGCTTAGGGTTCCCCCCTGGGAGGGGGGAGCCCTAGGCCTAGGGAGCCCCCAGCCCTGGGGAGCCCTAGGCTTAGGGTTCCCCCCTGGGAGGGGGGAGCCCTAGGCCTAGGGAGCCCCCAGCCCTGGGGAGCCCTAGGCTTAGGGTTCCCCCCTGGGAGGGGGGAGCCCTAGGCCTAGGGAGCCCCCAGCCTTGGGGAGCCCTAGGCTAAGGGTTCCCCCCTGGGAGGGGGGAGCCCTAGGCCTAGGGAGCCCCCGGGAGGGGAGCCCTAGGCTTAGGGTTCCCCCCTGGGAGAGGGGAGCCCTAGGCCTAGGGAGCCCCCGGGAGGGGAGCCCTAGGCTTAGGGTTCCCCCCTGGGAGAGGGGAGCCCTAGGCCTAGGGAGCCCCCGGGAGGGGAGCCCTAGGCTAAGGGTTCCCCCCTGGGAGGGGGGAGCCCTAGGCCTAGGGAGCCCCCAGCCCTAGGGAGCCCTAGGCTTAGGGTCCCCCCCTGGGAGGGGGGAGCCCTAGGCCTAGGGAGCCCCCAGCCCTGGGGAGCCCTAGGCTTAGGGTCCCCCCCTGGGAGGGGGAGCCCTAGGCCTAGGGAGCCCCCAGCCCTGGGGAGCCCTAGGCTTAGGGTCCCCCCTGGGAGGGGGGAGCCCTAGGCCTAGGGAGCCCCCAGCCCTGGGGAGCCCTAGGCTTAGGGTCCCCCCCTGGGAGGGGGGAGCCCTAGGCCTAGGGAGCCCCCAGCCCTGGGGAGCCCTAGGCTTAGGGTCCCCCCCTGGGAGGGGGGAGCCCTAGGCCTATGGAGCCCCCAGCCCTG
Source organism: Tenrec ecaudatus (assembly GCF_050624435.1). Lineage (NCBI taxonomy): Eukaryota > Metazoa > Chordata > Mammalia > Afrosoricida > Tenrecidae > Tenrec > Tenrec ecaudatus. Next base: position 579,836 of record NW_027459493.1, read on the forward strand.
GGGAACCCTAGGCTTAGGGTCCCCCCCTGGGAGGGGGGAGCCCTAGGCCTAGGGAGCCCCCCAGCCCTGGGGAGCCCTAGGCTTAGGGTCCCCCCCTGGGAGGGGGGAGCCCTAGGCCTAGGGAGCCCCAGCCCTGGGGAGCCCTAGGCTTAGGGTTTCCCCCAGGAAGGGGGGAGCCCTAGGCCTAGGGAGTCCCAGGGAGGGGAGCCCTAGGCTTAGGGTTCCCCCCTGGGAGGGGGGAGCCCTAGGCCTAGGGAGCCCCAGCCCTGGGGAGCCCTAGGCTTAGGGTTCCCCCCTGGGAGGGGGGAGCCCTAGGCCTAGGGAGGCCCAGGGAGGGGAGCCCTAGGCTTAGGGTTCCCCCCTGGGAGGGGGGAGCCCTAAGCCTAGGGAGCCCCCGGGAGGGGAGACCTAGCCTTAGGGTTCCCCCCTGGGAGGGGGGAGCCCTAGGCCTAGGGAGCCCCCGGGAGGGGAGACCTAGGCTTAGGGTTCCCCCCTGGGAGGGGGGAGCCCTAGGCCTAGGGAGCCCCAGCCCTGGGGAGACCTAGGCTTAGGGCTCCCCCCTGGGAGGGGGGAGCCCTAGGCCTAGGGAGCCCCCGGGAGGGGAGCCCTAGGCTTAGGGTTCCCCCCTGGGAGGGGGGAGCCCTAGGCCTAGGGAGCCCCCAGCCCTGGGGAGCCCTAGGCTTAGGGTTCCCCCCTGGGAGGGGGGAGCCCTAGGCCTAGGGAGCCCCCAGCCCTGGGGAGCCCTAGGCTTAGGGTTCCCCCCTGGGAGGGGGGAGCCCTAGGCCTAGGGAGCCCCCAGCCCTGGGGAGCCCTAGGCTTAGGGTTCCCCCCTGGGAGGGGGGAGCCCTAGGCCTAGGGAGCCCCCAGCCCTGGGGAGCCCTAGGCTTAGGGTTCCCCCCTGGGAGGGGGGAGCCCTAGGCCTAGGGAGCCCCCAGCCCTGGGGAGCCCTAGGCTTAGGGTTCCCCCCTGGGAGGGGGGAGCCCTAGGCCTAGGGAGCCCCCAGCCCTGGGGAGCCCTAGGCTTAGGGTTCCCCCCTGGGAGGGGGGAGGCCTAGGCCTAGGGAGCCCCCAGCCCTGGGGAGCCCTAGGCTTAGGGTTCCCCCCTGGAAGGGGGGAGCCCTAGGCCTAGGGAGCCCCCAGCCCTGGGGAGCCCTAGGCTTAGGGTTCCCCCCTGGGAGGGGGGAGCCCTAGGCCTAGGGAGCCCCCAGCCCTGGGGAGCCCTAGGCTTAGGGTTCCCCCCTGGGAGGGGGGAGCCCTAGGCCAAGGGAGCCCCCAGCCCTGGGGAGCCCTAGGCTTAGGGTTCCCCCCTGGGAGGGGGGAGCCCTAGGCCTAGGGAGGCCCCAGCCCTGGGGAGCCCTAGGCTTAGGGTTCCCCCCTGGGAGGGGGGAGCCCTAGGCCTAGGGAGCCCCCAGCCCTGGGGAGCCCTAGGCTTAGGGTTCCCCCCTGGGAGGGGGGAGCCCTAGGCCTAGGGAGCCCCCGGGAGGGGAGCCCTAGGCTTAGGGTTCCCCCCTGGGAGGGGGGAGCCCTAGGCCTAGGGAGCCCCAGCCCTGGGGAGCCCTAGGCTTAGGGTTCCCCCCTGGGCGGGGGGAGCCCTAGACCTAGGGAGCCCCCGGGAGGGGAGCCCTAGGCTTAGGGTTCCCCCCTGGGAGAGGGGAGCCCTAGGCCTAGGGAGCCCCCGGGAGGTGAGCCCTAGGCTTAGGGTTCCCCCCTGGGAGAGGGGAGCCCTAGGCCTAGGGAGCCCCCGGGAGGGGAGCCCTAGGCTTAGGGTTCCCCCCTGGGAGGGGGGAGCCCTAGGCCTAGGGAGCCCCAGCCCTGGGGAGTCCTAGGCTTAGGGTTCCCCCCTGGGAGGGGGGAGCCCTTGGCCTAGGGAGCCCCCGGGAGGGGAGCCCTAGGCTTAGGGTTCCCCCCTGGGAGGGGGGAGCCCTAGGCCTAGGGAGCCCCCAGACTTGGGGAGCCCTAGGCTTAGGGTTCCCCCCTGGGAGGGGGGAGCCCTAGGCCTAGGGAGCCCCCGGGAGGGGAGCCCTAGGCTTAGGGTTCCCCCCTGGGAGGGGGGAGCCCTAGGCCTTGGGAGCCCCCGGGAGGGGAGCCCTAGGCTTAGGGTTCCCCCCTGGGAGGGGGGAGCCCTAGGCCTAGGGAGCCCCCAGCCCTGGGGAGCCCTAGGCTTAGGGTTCCCCGCTGGGAGGGGGGAGCCCTAGGCCTAGGGAGCCCCCAGCCCTGGGGAGCCCTAGGCTTAGGTTTCCCCGCTGGGAGGGGGGAGCCCTAGGCCTAGGGAGCCCCCAGCCCTGGGGAGCCCTAGGCTTAGGTTTCCCCGCTGGGAGGGGGGAGCCCTAGGCCTAGGGAGCCCCCAGCCCTGGGGAGCCCTAGGCTTAGGTTTCCCCGCTGGGAGGGGGGAGCCCTAGGCCTAGGGAGCCCCCAGCCCTGGGGAGCCCTAGGCTTAGGGTTCCCCGCTGGGAGGGGGGAGCCCTAGGCCTAGGGAGCCCCCAGCCCTGGGGAGCCCTAGGCTTGGTTCCCCGCTGGGAGGGGGGAGCCCTAGGCCTAGGGAGCCCCCAGCCCTGGGGAGCCCTAGGCTTAGGGTTCCCCGCTGGGAGGGGGGAGCCCTAGGCCTAGAGAGCCCCCAGCCCTGGGGAGCCCTACGCATAGGGTTCCCCGCTCGGAGGGGGGAGCCCTAGGCCTAGGGAGCCCCCAGCCCTGGGGAGCCCTATGCTTAGGGTTCCCCGCTGGGAGGGGGGAGCCCTAGGCCTAGGGAGCCCCCAGCCCTGGGGAGCCCTAGGCTTAGGGTTCCCCGCTGGGAGGGGGGAGCCCTAGGCCTAGGGAGCCCCCAGCCCTGGGGAGCCCTAGGCTTAGGGTTCCCCGCTGGGAGGGGGGAGCCCTAGGCCTAGGGAGCCCCCAGCCCTGGGGAGCCCTAGGCTTAGGGTTCCCCGCTGGGAGGGGGGAGCCCTAGGCCTAGGGAGCCCCCAGCCCTGGGGAGCCCTAGGCTTAGGGTTCCCCGCTGGGAGGGGGGAGCCCTAGGCCTAGGGAGCCCCCAGCCCTGGGGAGCCCTAGGCTTAGGGTTCCCCGCTGGGAGGGGGGAGCCCTAGGCCTAGGGAGCCCCCAGCCCTGGGGAGCCCTAGGCTTAGGGTTCCCTGCTGGGAGGGGGGAGCCCTAGGCCTAGGGAGCCCCCAGCCCTGGGGAGCCCTAGGCTTAGGGTTCCCCGCTGGGAGGGGGGAGCCCTAGGCCTAGGGAGCCCCCAGCCCTGGGGAGCCCTAGGCTTAGGGTTCCCCGCTGGGAGGGGGGAGCCCTAGGCCTAGGGAGCCCCAGCCCTGGGGAGCCCTAGGCTTAGGGTTCCCCCCTGGGAGGGGGGAGCCCTAGGCCTAGGGAGCCCCCGGGAGGGGAGCCCTAGGCTTAGGGTTCCCCCCTGGGAGAGGGGAGCCCTAGGCCTAGGGAGCCCCCAGGAGGGGAGCCCTAGGCTTAGGGTTCCCCCCTGGGAGAGGGGAGCCCTAGGCCTAGGGAGCCCCCGGGAGGGGAGCCCTAGGCTTAGGGTTCCCCCCTGGGAGGGGGGAGCCCTAGGCCTAGGGAGCCCCCAGCCCTGGGGAGCCCTAGGCTTAGGGTCCCCCCCTGGGAGGGGGGAGCCCTAGGCCTAGGGAGCCCCCAGCCCTGGGGAGCCCTAGGCTTAGGGTCCCCCCCTGGGAGGGGGGAGCCCTAGGCCTAGGGAGCCCCCAGCCCTGGGGAGCCCTAGGCTTAGGGTCCCCCCCTGGGAGGGGGGAGCCCTAGGCCTAGGGAGCCCCCAGCCCTGGGGAGCCCTAGGCTTAGGGTCCCCCGCTGGGAGGGGGGAGCCCTAGGCCTAGGGAGCCCCCAGCCCTGGGGAGTCCTAGGCTTAGGGTTCCCCCCTGGGAGGGGGGAGCCCTTGGCCTAGGGAGCCCCCGGGAGGGGAGCCCTAGGCTTAGGGTTCCCCCCTGGGAGGGGGGAGCCCTAGGCCTAGGGAGCCCCCGGGAGGGGAGCCCTAGGCTTAGGGTTCCCCCCTGGGAGCGGGGAGCCCTAGGCCTAGGGAGCCCCCAGCCCTGGGGAGCCCTAGGCTTAGGGTTCCCCGCTGGGAGGGGGGAGCCCTAGGCCTAGGGAGCCCCCAGCCCTGGGGAGCCCTAGGCTTAGGTTTCCCCGCTGGGAGGGGGGAGCCCTAGGCCTAGAGAGCCCCCAGCCCTGGGGAGCCCTAGGCTTAGGTTTCCCCGCTGGGAGGGGGGAGCCCTAGGCCTAGGGAGCCCCCAGCCCTGGGGAGCCCTAGGCTTAGGTTTCCCCGCTGGGAGGGGGGAGCCCTAGGCCTAGGGAGCCCCCAGCCCTGGGGAGCCCTAGGCTTAGGGTCCCCCCCTGGGAGGGGGGAGCCCTAGGCCTAGGGAGCCCCCAGCCCTGGGGAGCCCTAGGCTTAGGGTTCCCCGCTGGGAGGGGGGAGCCCTAGGCCTAGGGAGCCCCCAGCCCTGGGGAGCCCTAGGCTTAGGGTTCCCCGCTGGGAGGGGGGAGCCCTAGGCCTAGAGAGCCCCCAGCCCTGGGGAGCCCTACGCATAGGGTTCCCCGCTGGGAGGGGGGAGCCCTAGGCCTAGGGAGCCCCCAGCCCTGGGGAGCCCTATGCTTAGGGTTCCCCGCTGGGAGGGGGGAGCCCTAGGCCTAGGGAGCCCCCAGCCCTGGGGAGCCCTAGGCTTAGGGTTCCCCGCTGGGAGGGGGGAGCCCTAGGCCTAGGGAGCCCCCAGCCCTGGGGAGCCCTAGGCTTAGGGTTCCCCGCTGGGAGGGGGGAGCCCTAGGCCTAGGGAGCCCCCAGCCCTGGGGAGCCCTAGGCTTAGGGTTCCCCGCTGGGAGGGGGGAGCCCTAGGCCTAGGGAGCCCCCAGCCCTGGGGAGCCCTAGGCTTAGGGTTCCCCGCTGGGAGGGGGGAGCCCTAGGCCTAGGGAGCCCCCAGCCCTGGGGAGCCCTAGGCTTAGGGTTCCCCGCTGGGAGGGGGGAGCCCTAGGCCTAGGGAGCCCCCAGCCCTGGGGAGCCCTAGGCTTAGGGTTCCCCGCTGGGAGGGGGGAGCCCTAGGCCTAGGGAGCCCCCAGCCCTGGGGAGCCCTAGGCTTAGGGTTCCCCGCTGGGAGGGGGGAGCCCTAGGCCTAGGGAGCCCCCAGCCCTGGGGAGCCCTAGGCTTAGGGTTCCCCGCTGGGAGGGGGGAGCCCTAGGCCTAGGGAGCCCCAGCCCTGGGGAGCCCTAGGCTTAGGGTTCCCCCCTGGGAGGGGGGAGCCCTAGGCCTAGGGAGCCCCCGGGAGGGGAGCCCTAGGCTTAGGGTTCCCCCCTGGGAGAGGGGAGCCCTAGGCCTAGGGAGCCCCCAGGAGGGGAGCCCTAGGCTTAGGGTTCCCCCCTGGGAGAGGGGAGCCCTAGGCCTAGGGAGCCCCCGGGAGGGGAGCCCTAGGCTTAGGGTTCCCCCCTGGGAGGGGGTAGCCCTAGGCCTAGGGAGCCCCCAGCCCTGGGGAGCCCTAGGCTTAGGGTCCCCCCCTGGGAGGGGGGAGCCCTAGGCCTAGGGAGCCCCCAGCCCTGGGGAGCCCTAGGCTTAGGGTCCCCCCCTGGGAGGGGGGAGCCCTAGGCCTAGGGAGCCCCCAGCCCTGGGGAGCCCTAGGCTTAGGGTCCCCCCCTGGGAGGGGGGAGCCCTAGGCCTAGGGAGCCCCCAGCCCTGGGGAGCCCTTGGCTTAGGGTCCCCCGCTGGGAGGGGGGAGCCCTAGGCCTAGGGAGCCCCCAGCCCTGGGGAGCCCTAGGCTTAGGGTCCCCCGCTGGGAAGGGGGAGCCCTAGGCCTAGGGAGCCCCCAGCCCTGGGGAGCCCTAGGCTTAGGGTTCCCCGCTGGGAGGGGGGAGCCCTAGGCCTAGGGAGCCCCCAGCCCTGGGGAGCCCTAGGCTTAGGGTTCCCCGCTGGGAGGGGGGAGCCCTAGGCCTAGGGAGCCCCCAGCCCTGGGGAGCCCTAGGCTTAGGGTTCCCCGCTGGGAGGGGGGAGCCCTAGGCCTAGGGAGCCCCCAGCCCTGGGGAGCCCTAGGCTTAGGGTTCCCCGCTGGGAGGGGGGAGCCCTAGGCCTAGGGAGCCCCCAGCCCTGGGGAGCCCTAGGCTTAGGGTTCCCCGCTGGGAGGGGGGAGCCCTAGGCCTAGGGAGCCCCCAGCCCTGGGGAGCCCTAGGCTTAGGGTTCCCCGCTGGGAGGGGGGAGCCCTAGGCCTAGGGAGCCCCCAGCCCTGGGGAGCCCTAGGCTTAGGGTTCCCCGCTGGGAGGGGGGAGCCCTAGGCCTAGGGAGCCCCCAGCCCTGGGGAGCCCTAGGCTTAGGGTTCCCCGCTGGGAGGGGGGAGCCCTAGGCCTAGGGAGCCCCCAGCCCTGGGGAGCCCTAGGCTTAGGGTTCCCCGCTGGTAGGGGGGAGCCCTAGGCCTAGGGAGCCCCAGCCCTGGGGAGCCCTAGGCTTAGGGTTCCCCCCTGGGAGGGGGGAGCACTAGGCCTAGGGAGCCCCCGGGAGGGGAGCCCTAGGCTTAGGGTTCCCCCCTGGGAGAGGGGAGCCCTAGGCCTAGGGAGCCCCCAGGAGGGGAGCCCTAGGCTTAGGGTTCCCCCCTGGGAGAGGGGAGCCCTAGGCCTAGGGAGCCCCCAGGAGGGGAGCCCTAGGCTTAGGGTTCCCCCCTGGGAGAGGGGAGCCCTAGGCCTAGGGAGCCCCCGGGAGGGGAGCCCTAGGCTTAGGGTTCCCCCCTGGGAGGGGGGAGCCCTAGGCCTAGGGAGCCCCCGGGAGGGGAGCCCTAGGCTTAGGGTTCCCCCCTGGGAGGGGGGAGCCCTAGGCCTAGGGAGCCCCAGCCCTGGGGAGCCCTAGGCTTAGGGTTCCCCCCTGGGAGGGGGGAGCCCTAGGCCTAGGGAGCCCCCGGGAGGGGAGCACTAGGCTTAGGGTTCCCCCCTGGGAGAGGGGAGCCCTAGGCCTAGGGAGCCCCCGGGAGGGGAGCCCTAAGCTTAGGGTTCCCCCCTGGGAGAGGGGAGCCCTAGGCCTAGGGAGCCCCCGGGAGGGGAGCCCTAGGCTTAGGGTTCCCCCCTGGGAGGGGGGAGCCCTAGGCCTAGGGAGCCCCAGCCCTGGGGAGTCCTAGGCTTAGGGTTCCCCCCTGGGAGGGGGGAGCCCTTGGCCTAGGGAGCCCCCGGGAGGGGAGCCCTAGGCTTAGGGTTCCCCCCTGGGAGGGGGGAGCCCTAGGCCTAGGGAGCCCCCAGCCCTGGGGAGCCCTAGGCTTAGGGTTCCCCCCTGGGAGAGGGGAGCCCTAGGCCTAGGGAGCCCCCGGGAGGGGAGCCCTAGGCTTAGGGTTCCCCCCTGGGAGGGGGGAGCCCTAGGCCTAGGGAGCCCCCGGGAGGGGAGCCCTAGGCTTAGGGTTCCCCCCTGGGAGGGGGGAGCCCTAGGCCTAGGGAGCCCCCGGGAGGGGAGCCCTAGGCTTAGGGTTCCCCCCTGGGAGGGGGCAGCCCTAGGCCTAGGGAGCCCCCAGCCCTGGGGAGCCCTAGGCTTAGGGTTCCCCGCTGGGAGGGGGGAGCCCTAGGCCTAGGGAGCCCCCAGCCCTGGGGAGCCCTAGGCTTAGGGTTCCCCGCTGGGAGGGGGGAGCCCTAGGCCTAGGGAGCCCCCAGCCCTGGGGAGCCCTAGGCTTAGGGTTCCCCGCTGGGAGGGGGGAGCCCTAGGCCTAGGGAGCCCCCAGCCCTGGGGAGCCCTAGGCTTAGGGTTCCCCGCTGGGAGGGGGGAGCCCTAGGCCTAGGGAGCCCCCAGCCCTGGGGAGCCCTAGGCTTAGGGTTCCCCGCTGGGAGGGGGGAGCCCTAGGCCTAGGGAGCCCCCAGCCCTGGGGAGCCCTAGGCTTAGGGTTCCCCGCTGGGAGGGGGGAGCCCTAGGCCTAGGGAGCCCCCAGCCCTGGGGAGCCCTAGGCTTAGGGTTCCCCGCTGGGAGGGGGGAGCCCTAGGCCTAGGGAGCCCCCAGCCCTGGGGAGCCCTAGGCTTAGGGTTCCCCGCTGGGTGGGGGGAGCCCTAGGCCTAGGGAGCCCCCAGCCCTGGGGAGCCCTAGGCTTAGGGTTCCCCGCTGAGAGGGGGGAGCCCTAGGCCTAGGGAGCCCCCAGCCCTGGGGAGCCCTAGGCTTAGGGTTCCCCGCTGGGAGGGGGGAGCCCTAGGCCTAGGGAGCCCCCAGCCCTGGGGAGCCCTAGGCTTAGGGTTCCCCGCTGGGAGGGGGGAGCCCTAGGCCTAGGGAGCCCCCAGCCCTGGGGAGCCCTAGGCTTAGGGTTCCCCGCTGGGAGGGGGGAGCCCTAGGCCTAGGGAGCCCCCAGCCCTGGGGAGCCCTAGGCTTAGGGTTCCCCGCTGGGAGGGGGGAGCCCTAGGCCTAGGGAGCCCCCAGCCCTGGGGAGCCCTAGGCTTAGGGTTCCCCGCTGGGAGGGGGGAGCCCTAGGCCTAGGGAGCCCCCAGCCCTGGGGAGCTCTAGGCTTAGGGTTCCCCCCTGGGAGGGGGGAGCCCTAGGCCTAGGGAGCCCCCAGCCCTGGGGAGCCCTAGGCTTAGGGTTCCCCCCTGGGAGGGGGGAGCCCTAGGCCTAGGGAGCCCCCAGCCCTGGGGAGCCCTAGGCTTAGGGTTCCCCCCTGGGAGGGGGGAGCCCTAGGCCTAGGGAGCCCCCAGCCCTGGGGAGCCCTAGGCTTAGGGTTCCCCCCTGGGAGGGGGGAGCCCTAGGCCTAGGGAGCCCCCAGCCCTGGGGAGCCCTAGGCTTAGGGTTCCCCCCTGGGAGGGGGGAGCCCTAGGCCTAGGGAGCCCCCAGCCCTGGGGAGCCCTAGGCTTAGGGTTCCCCCCTGGGAGGGGGAGCCCTAGGCCTAGGGAGCCCCCGGGATGGGAGCCCTAGGCTTAGGGTTCCCCCCTGGCAGGGGGGAGCCCTAGGCCTAGGGAGCCCCAGCCCTGGGGAGCCCTAGGCTTAGGGTTCCCCCCTGGGAGGGGGGAGCCCTAGGCCTAGGGAGCCCCCGGGAGGGGAGCCCTAGGCTTAGGGTTCCCCCCTGGGAGGGGGGAGCCCTAGGCCTAGGGAGCCCCAGCTCTGTGGAGCCCTAGGCTTAGGGTTCCCCCCTGGGAGGGGGGAGCCCTAGGCCTAGGGAGCCCCCGGGAGGGGAGCCCTAGGCTTAGGGTTCCCCCCTGGGAGGGGGGAGCCCTAGGCCTAGGGAGCCCCCAGCCCTGGGGAGCCCTAGGCTTAGGGTTTCCCCCTGGGAGGGGGGAGCCCTAGGCCTAGGGAGCCCCCAGCCCTGGGGAGCCCTAGGCTTAGGGTTCCCCCCTGGGAGGGGGGAGCCCTAGGCCTAGGGAGCTCCCAGCCCTGGGGAGCCCTAGGCTTAGGGTTCCCCCCTGGGAGGGGGGAGCCCTAGGCCTAGGGAGCCCCCAGCCCTGGGGAGCCCTAGGCTTAGGGTTCCCCCCTGGGAGAGGGGAGCCCTAGGCCTAGGGAGCCCCCAGCCCTGGGGAGCCCTAGGCTTAGGGTTCCCCCCTGGGAGGGGTGAGCCCTAGGCCTAGGTAGCCCCAGCCCTGGGGAGCCCTAGGCTTAGGGTTCCCCCCTGGGAGGGGGGAGCCCTAGGCCTAGGGAGCCCCCGGGAGGGGAGCCCTAGGCTTAGGGTTCCCCCCTGGGAGGGGGGAGCCCTAGGCCTAGGGAGCCCCCAGCCCTGGGGAGCCCTAGGCTTAGGGTCCCCCCCTGGGAGGGGGGAGCCCTAGGCCTAGGGAGCCCCCAGCCCTGGGGAGCCCTAGGCTTAGGGTCCCCCCCTGGGAGGGGGGAGCCCTAGGCCTAGGGAGCCCCCAGCCCTGGGGAGCCCTAGGCTTAGGGTCCCCCCCTGGGAGGGGGGAGCCCTAGGCCTAGGGAGCCCCCAGCCCTGGGGAGCCCTAGGCTTAGGGTTCCCCCCTGGGAGTGGGAAGCCCTAGGCCTAGGGAGCCCCCAGCCCTAGGCCTAGGGAGCCCCCAGCCCTGGGGAGCCCTAGGCTTAGGGTTCCCCCCTGGGAGGGGGGCGCCCTCGGCCTAGGGAGCCCCCAGCCCTGGGGCGCCCTAGGCTTAGGGTTCCCCCCTGGGAGGGGGGCGCCCTCGGCATAGGGAGCCCCCAGCCCTGGGGCGCCCTAGGCTTAGGGTTCGCCCCTGGGAGGGGGGCGCCCTCGGCCTAGGGAGGCCCAGCCCTGGGGCGCCCTAGGCTTAGGGTTCGCCCCTGGGAGGGGGGCGCCCTCGGCCTAGGGAGCCCCCAGCCCTGGGGAGACCTAGGCTTAGGGTTCCCCCCTGGGAGGGGGGCGCCCTCGGCCTAGGGAGCCCCCAGCCCTGGGGAGACCTAGGCTTAGGGTTCCCCCCTGGGAGGGGGGAGCCCTCGGCCTAGGGAGCCCCCAGCCCTGGGGAGACCTAGGCTTAGGGTTCCCCCCTGGGAGGGGGGAGCCCTCGGCCTAGAGAGCCCCCAGCCCTGGGGAGCCCTAGGCTTAGGGTTCCCCCCTGGGAGGGGGAAGCCCTAGGCCTAGGGAGCCCCCAGCCCTGGGGAGCCCTAGGCTTAGGGTCCCCCCCTGGGAGGGGGGAGCCCTAGGCCTAGTGAGCCCCAGCCCTGGGGAGCCCTAGGCTTAGGGTTCCCCCCAGGAAGGGGGGAGCCCTAGGCCTAGGGAGTCCCAGGGAGGGGAGCCCTAGGCTTAGGGTTCCCCCCTGGGAGGCGGGAGCCCTAGGCCTAGGGAGCCCCAGCCCTGGGGAGCCCTAGGCTTAGGGTTCCCCCCTGGGAGGGGGGAGCCCTAGGCCTAGGGAGCCCCCGGGAGGGGAGCCCTAGGCTTAGGGTTCCCCCCTGGGAGGGGGGAGCCCTAGGCCTAGGGAGCCCCCGGGAGGGGAGACCTAGGCTTAGGGTTCCGCCCTGGGAGGGGGGAGCCCTAGGCCTAGGGAGCCCCCAGCCCTGGGGAGCCCTAGGCTTAGGGTTCCCCCCTGGGAGGGGGGAGCCCTAGGCCTAGGGAGCCCCCAGCCCCGGGGAGCCCTAGGCTTAGGGTTCCCCCCTGGGAGGGGGGAGCCCTAGGCCTAGGGAGCCCCCAGCCCTGGGGAGCCCTAGGCTTAGGGTTCCCCCCTGGGAGGGGGGAGCCCTAGGCCTAGGGAGCCCCCAGCCCTGGGGAGCCCTAGGCTTAGGGTTCCCCCCTGGGAGGGGGGAGCCCTAGGCCTAGGGAGCCCCCAGCCCTGGGGAGCCCTAGGCTTAGGGTTCCCCCCTGGGAGGGGGGAGCCCTAGGCCTAGGGAGCCCCAAGCCCTGGGGAGCCCTAGGCTTAGGGTTCCCCCCTGGGAGGGGGGAGCTCTAGGCCTAGGGAGCCCCCAGCCCTGGGGAGCCCTAGGCTTAGGGTTCCCCCCTGGGAGGGGGGAGCCCTAGGCCTAGGGAGCCCCCAGCCCTGGGGAGCCCTAGGTTTAGGGTTCCCCCCTGGGAGGGGGGAGCCCTAGGCCTAGGGAGCCCCCAGCCCTGGGGAGCCCTAGGCTTAGGGTTCCCCCCTGGGAGGGGGGAGCCCTAGGCCTAGGGAGCCCCCAGCCCTGGGGAGCCCTAGGCTTAGGGTTCCCCCCTGGGAGGGGGAAGCCCTAGGCTTAGGGAGCCCCCAGCCCTGGGGAGCCCTAGGCTTAGGGTTCCCCCCTGGGAGGGGGGAGCCCTAGGCCTAGGGAGCCCCCAGCCCTGGGGAGCCCTAGGCTTAGGGTTCCCCCCTGGGAGGGGGGAGCCCTAGGCCTAGGGAGCCCCCAGCCCTGGGGAGCCCTAGGCTTAGGGTTCCCCCCTGGGAGGGGGGAGCCCTAGGCCTAGGGAGCCCCCAGCCCTGGGGAGCCCTAGGCTTAGGGTTCCCCCCTGGGAGGGGGGAGGCCTAGGCCTAGGGAGCCCCCAGCCCTGGGGAGCCCTAGGCTTAGGGTTCCCCCCTGGGAGGGGGGAGCCCTAGGCCTAGGGAGCCCCCAGCCCTGGGGAGCCCTAGGCTTAGGGTTCCCCCCTGGGAGGGGGGAGCCCTAGGCCTAGGGAGCCCCCGGGAGGGGAGCCCTAGGCTTAGGGTTCCCCCCTGGGAGGGGGGAGCCCTAGGCCTAGGGAGCCCCCAGCCCTGGGGAGCCCTAGGCTTAGGGTCCCCCCCTGGGAGGGGGGAGCCCTAGACCTAGGGAGCCCCCAGCCCTGGGGAGCCCTAGGCTTAGGGTCCCCCCCTGGGAGGGGGGAGCCCTAGGCCTAGGGAGCCCCCAGCCCTGGGGAGCCCTAGGCTTAGGGTCCCCCCCTGGGAGGGGGGAGCCCTAGGCCTAGGGAGCCCCCAGCCCTGGGGAGCCCTAGGCTTAGGGTCCCCCCCTGGGAGGGGGGAGCCCTAGGCCTAGGGAGCCCCCAGCCCTGGGGAGCCCTAGGCTTAGGGTCCCCCCCTGGGAGGGGGGAGCCCTAGGCCTAGGGAGCCCCCAGCCCTGGGGAGCCCGAGGCTTTGGGTCCCCCCCTGGGAGGGGGGAGCCCTAGGCCTAGGGAGCCCCCAGCCCTGGGGAGCCCTAGGCTTTGGGTCCCCCCCTGGGAGGCGGGAGCCCTAGGCCTAGGGAGCCCCCAGCCCTGGGGAGCCCTAGGCTTTGGGTCCCCCCCTGGGAGGGGGGAGCCCTAGGCCTAGGGAGCCCCCAGCCCTGGGGAGCCCTAGGCTTTGGGTCCCCCCCTGGGAGGGGGGAGCCCTAGGCCTAGGGAGCCCCCAGCCCTGGGGAGCCCTAGGCTTTGGGTCCCCCCCTGGGAGGGGGGAGCCCTAGGCCTAGGGAGCCCCCAGCCCTAGGGAGCCCTAGGCTTTGGGTCCCCCCCTGGGAGGGGGGAGACCTAGGCCTAGGGAGCCCCCAGCCCTGGGGAGCCCTAGGCTGTGGGTCCCCCCCTGGGAGGGGGGAGCCCTAGGCCTAGGGAGCCCCCAGCCCTGGGGAGCCCTAGGCTTTGGGTCCCCCCCTGGGAGGGGGGAGCCCTAGGCCTAGGGAGCCCCCAGCCCTGGGGAGCCCTAGGCTTTGGGTCCCCCCCTGGGAGGGGGGAGCCCTAGGCCTAGGGAGCCCCCAGCCCTGGGGAGCCCTAGGCTTAGGGTCCCCCCCTGGGAGGGGGGAGCCCTAGGCCTAGGGAGCCCCCAGCCCTGGGGAGCCCTAGGCTTAGGGTGCCCCCCTGGGAGGGGGGAGCCCTAGGCCTAGGGAGCCCCCAGCCCTGGGGAGCCCTAGGCTTAGGGTGCCCCCCTGGGAGGGGGGAGCCCTAGGCCTAGGGAGCCCCCAGCCCTGGGGAGCCCTAGGCTTAGGGTGCCCCCCTGGGAGGGGGGAGCCCTAGGCCTAGGGAGCCCCCAGCCCTGGGGAGCCCTAGGCTTAGGGTCCCCCCCTGGGAGGGGGGAGCCCTAGGCCTAGGGAGCCCCCAGCCCTGGGGAGCCCTAGGCTTAGGGTCCCCCCCTGGGAGGGGGGAGCCCTAGGCCTAGGGAGCCCCCAGCCCTGGGGAGCCCTAGGCTTAGGGTACCCCCCTGGGAGGGGGGAGCCCTAGGCCTAGGGAGCCCCCAGCCCTGGGGAGCCCTAGGCTTAGGGTCCCCCCCTGGGAGGGGGGAGCCCTAGGCCTAGGGAGCCCCCAGCCCTGGGGAGCCCTAGGCTTAGGGTCCCCCCCTGGGAGGGGGGAGCCCTAGGCCTAGGGAGCCCCCAGCCCTGGGGAGCCCTAGGCTTAGGGTCGCCCCCTGGGAGGGGGGAGCCCTAGGCCTAGGGAGCCCCCAGCCCTGGGGAGCCCTAGGCTTAGGGTCCCCCCCTGGGAGGGGGGAGCCCTAGGCCTACGGAGCCCCCAGCCCTGGGGAGCCCTAGGCTTAGGGTTCCCCCCTGGGAGGGGGGAGCCCTAGGCCTAGGGAGCCCCCAGCCCTGGGGAGCCCTAGGCTTAGGGTCCCCCCCTGGGAGGGGGGAGCCCTAGGCCTAGGGAGCCACCAGCCCTGGGGAGCCCTAGGCTTAGGGTCCCCCCCTGGGAGGGGGGAGCCCTAGGCCTAGGGAGCCCCCAGCCCTGGGGAGCCCTAGGCTTAGGGTCCCCCCCTGGGAGGGGGGAGCCCTAGGCCTAGTGAGCCCCAGCCCTGGGGAGCCCTAGGCTTAGGGTTCCCCCCAGGAAGGGGGGAGCCCTAGGCCTAGGGAATCCCAGGGAGGGGAGCCCTAGGCTTAGGGTTCCCCCCTGGGAGGCGGGAGCCCTAGGCCTAGGGAGCCCCAGCCCTGGGGAGCCCTAGGCTTAGGGTTCCCCCCTGGGAGGGGGGAGCCCTAGGCCTAGGGAGCCCCCGGGAGGGGAGCCCTAGGCTTAGGGTTCCCCCCTGGGAGGGGGGAGCCCTAGGCCTAGGGAGCCCCCGGGAGGGGAGACCTAGGCTTAGGGTTCCGCCCTGGGAGGGGGGAGCCCTAGGCCTAGGGAGCCCCCAGCCCTGGGGAGCCCTAGGCTTAGGGTTCCCCCCTGGGAAGGGGGAGCCCTAGGCCTAGGGAGCCCCCAGCCCTGGGGAGCCCTAGGCTTAGGGTTCCCCCCTGGGAGGGGGGAGCCCTAGGCCTAGGGAGCCCCCAGCCCTGGGGAGCCCTAGGCTTAGGGTTCCCCCCTGGGAGGGGGGAGCCCTAGGCCTAGGGAGCCCCCAGCCCTGGGGAGCCCTAGGCTTAGGGTTCCCCCCTGGGAGGGGGGAGCCCTAGGCCTAGGGAGCCCCCAGCCCTGGGGAGCCCTAGGCTTAAAGTTCCCCCCTGGGAGGGGGGAGCCCTAGGCCTAGGGAGCCCCCAGCCCTGGGGAGCCCTAGGCTTAGGGTTCCCCCCTGGGAGGGGGGAGCCCTAGTCCTAGGGAGCCCCCAGCCCTGGGGAGCCCTAGGTTTAGGGTTCCCCCCTGGGAGGGGGGAGCCCTAGGCCTAGGGAGCCCCCAGCCCTGGGGAGCCCTAGGCTTAGGGTTCCCCCCTGGGAGGGGGGAGCCCTAGGCCTAGGGAGCCCCCAGCCCTGGGGAGCCCTAGGCTTAGGGTTCCCCCCTGGGAGGGGGAAGCCCTAGGCCTAGGGAGCCCCCAGACCTGGGGAGCCCTAGGCTTAGGGTTCCCCCCTGGGATGGGGGAGCCCTAGGCCTAGGGAGCCCCCAGCCCTGGGGAGCCCTAGGCTTAGGGTTCCCCCCTGGGAGGGGGGAGCCCTAGGCCTAGGGAGCCCCCAGCCCTGGGGAGCCCTAGGCTTAGGGTTCCCCCCTGGGAGGGGGGAGCCCTAGGCCTAGGGAGCCCCCAGCCCTGGGGAGCCCTAGGCTTAGGGTTCCCCCCTGGGAGGGGGGAGCCCTAGGCCTAGGGAACCCCCAGCCCTGGGGAGCCCTAGGCTTAGGGTTCCCCCCTGGGAGGGGGGAGCCCTAGGCCTAGGGAGCCCCCGGGAGGGGAGCCCTAGGCTTAGGGTTCCCCCCTGGGAGGGGGGAGCCCTAGGCCTAGGGAGCCCCCAGCCCTGGGGAGCCCTAGGCTTAGGGTCCCCCCCTGGGAGGGGGGAGCCCTAGGCCTAGGGAGCCCCCAGCCCTGGGGAGCCCTAGGCTTAGGGTCCCCCCCTGGGAGGGGGGAGCCCTAGGCCTAGGGAGCCCCCAGCCCTGGGGAGCCCTAGGCTTAGGGTCCCCCCCTGGGAGGGGGGAGCCCTAGGCCTAGGGAGCCCCCAGCCCTGGGGAGCCCTAGGCTTAGGGTCCCCCCCTGGGAGGGGGGAGCCCTAGGCCTAGGGAGCCCCCAGCCCTGGGGAGCCCTAGGCTTAGGGTCCCCCCCTGGGAGGGGGGAGCCCTAGGCCTAGGGAGCCCCCAGCCCTGGGGAGCCCTAGGCTTTGGGTCCCCCCCTGGGAGGGGGGAGCCCTAGGCCTAGGGAGCCCCCAGCCCTGGGGAGCCCTAGGCTTTGGGTCCCCCCCTGGGAGGCGGGAGCCCTAGGCCTAGGGAGCCCCCAGCCCTGGGGAGCCCTAGGCTTTGGGTCCCCCCCTGGGAGGGGGGAGCCCTAGGCCTAGGGAGCCCCCAGCCCTGGGGAGCCCTAGGCTTAGGGTTCCCCCCTGGGAGGGGGGAGCCCTAGGCCTAGGGAGCCCCCGGGAGGGGAGCCCTAGGCTTAGGGTTCCCCCCTGGGAGGGGGGAGCCCTAGGCCTAGGGAGCCCCCAGCCCTGGGGAGCCCTAGGCTTAGGGTCCCCCCCTGGGAGGGGGGAGCCCTAGGCCTAGGGAGCCCCCAGCCCTGGGGAGCCCTAGGCTTAGGGTCCCCCCCTGGGAGGGGGGATCCCTAGGCCTAGGGAGCCCCCAGCCCTGGGGAGCCCTAGGCTTAGGGTCCCCCCCTGGGAGGGGGGAGCCCTAGGCCTAGGGAGCCCCCAGCCCTGGGGAGCCCTAGGCTTAGGGTCCCCCCCTGGGAGGGGGGAGCCCTAGGCCTAGGGAGCCCCCAGCCCTGGGGAGCCCTAGGCTTAGGGTCCCCCCCTGGGAGGGGGGAGCCCTAGGCCTAGGGAGCCCCCAGCCCTGGGGAGCCCTAGGCTTTGGGTCCCCCCCTGGGAGGGGGGAGCCCTAGGCCTAGGGAGCCCCCAGCCCTGGGGAGCCCTAGGCTTTGGGTCCCCCCCTGGGAGGCGGGAGCCCTAGGCCTAGGGAGCCCCCAGCCCTGGGGAGCCCTAGGCTTTGGGTCCCCCCCTGGGAGGGGGGAGCCCTAGGCCTAGGGAGCCCCCAGCCCTGGGGAGCCCTAGGCTTTGGGTCCCCCCTGGGAGGGGGGAGCCCTAGGCCTAGGGAGCCCCCAGCCCTGGGGAGCCCTAGGCTTTGGGTCCCCCCCTGTGAGGGGGGAGCCCTAGGCCTAGGGAGCCCCCAGCCCTAGGGAGCCCTAGGCTTTGGGTCCCCCCCTGGGAGGGGGGAGCCCTAGGCCTAGGGAGCCCCCAGCCCTGGGGAGCCCTAGGCTGTGGGTCCCCCCCTGGGAGGGGGGAGCCCTAGGCCTAGGGAGCCCCCAGCCCTGGGGAGCCCTAGGCTTTGGGTCCCCCCCTGGGAGGGGGGAGCCCTAGGCCTAGGGAGCCCCCAGCCCTGGGGAGCCCTAGGCTTTGGGTCCCCCCCTGGGAGGGGGGAGCCCTAGGCCTAGGGAGCCCCCAGCCCTGGGGAGCCCTAGGCTTAGGGTCCCCCCCTGGGAGGGGGGAGCCCTAGGCCTAGGGAGCCCCCAGCCCTGGGGAGCCCTAGGCTTAGGGTGCCCCCCTGGGAGGGGGGAGCCCTAGGCCTAGGGAGCCCCCAGCCCTGGGGAGCCCTAGGCTTAGGGTGCCCCCCTGGGAGGGGGGAGCCCTAGGCCTAGGGAGCCCCCAGCCCTGGGGAGCCCTAGGCTTAGGGTCCCCCCCTGGGAGGGGGGAGCCCTAGGCCTAGGGAGCCCCCAGCCCTGGGGAGCCCTAGGCTTAGGGTCCCCCCCTGGGAGGGGGGAGCCCTAGGCCTAGGGAGCCCCCAGCCCTGGGGAGCCCTAGGCTTAGGGTCCCCCCCTGGGAGGGGGGAGCCCTAGGCCTAGGGAGCCCCCAGCCCTGGGGAGCCCTAGGCTTAGGGTCCCCCCCTGGGAGGGGGGAGCCCTAGGCCTAGGGAGCCCCCAGCCCTGGGGAGCCCTAGGCTTAGGGTCCCCCCCTGGGAGGGGGGAGCCCTAGGCCTAGGGAGCCCCCAGCCCTGGGGAACCCTAGGCTTAGGGTCGCCCCCTGGGAGGGGGGAGCCCTAGGCCTAGGGAGCCCCCAGCCCTGGGGAGCCCTAGGCTTAGGGTCCCCCCCTGGGAGGGGGGAGCCCTAGGCCTAGGGAGCCCCCAGCCCTGGGGAGCCCTAGGCTTAGGGTCCCCCCCTGGGAGGGGGGAGCCCTAGGCCTAGGGAGCCCCCAGCCCTGGGGAGCCCTAGGCTTAGGGTCCCCCCCTGGGAGGGGGGAGCCCTAGGCCTAGGGAGCCCCCAGCCCTGGGGAGCCCTAGGCTTAGGGTTCCCCCCTGGGAGGGGGGAGCCCTAGGCCTAGGGAGCCCCCAGCCCTGGGGAGCCCTAGGCTTAGGGTCCCCCCCTGGGAGGGGGGAGCCCTAGGCCTAGGGAGCCCCCAGCCCTGGGGAGCCCTAGAGCCCTAGGCTTAGGGTCTCCCCCTGGGAGGGGGGCGCCCTAGGCCTAGGGAGCCCCCAGCCCTGGGGAGCCCTAGGCTTAGGGTCCCCCCCTGGGAGGGGGGAGCCCTAGGCCTAGGGAGCCCCCAGCCCTGGGGAGCCCTAGGCTTAGGGTCCCCCCCTGGGAGGGGGGAGCCCTAGGCCTAGGGAGCCCCAGCCCTGGGGAGCCCTAGGCTTAGGGTTCCCCCCTGGGAGGGGGGTGCCCTAGGCCTAGGGAGCCGCAGCCCTGGGGAGCCCTAGGCTTAGGGTTCCCCCCTGGGAGGGGGGAGCCCTAGGCCTAGGGAGCCCCCGGGAGGGGAGCCCTAGGCTTAGGGTTCCCCCCCGGGGAGGGGGGAGCCCTAGGCCTAGGGAGCCCCCGGGAGGGGAGACCTAGGCTTAGGGTTCCGCCCTGGGAGGGGGGAGCCCTAGGCCTAGGGAGCCCCAGCCCTGGGGAGCCCTAGGCTTAGGGTTCCCCCCTGGGAGGGGGGAGCCCTAGGCCTAGGGAGCCCCCGGGAGGGGAGCCCTAGGCTTAGGGTTCCCCCCTGGGAGAGGGGAGCCCTAGGCCTAGGGAGCCCCCGGAAGGGGAGCCCTAGGCTTAGGGTTCCCCCCTGGGAGAGGGGAGCCCTAGGCCTAGGGAGCCCCGGGGAGGGGAGCCCTAAGCTTAGGGTTCCCCCCTGGGAGAGGGGAGCCCTAGGCCTAGGGAGCCCCCGGGAGGGGAGCCCTAGGCTTAGGGTTCCCCCTGGGAGGGGGAGCCCTAGGCCTAGGGAGCCCCCAGCCCTGGGGAGCCCTAGGCTTAGGGTCCCCCCCTGGGAGGGGGGAGCCCTAGGCCTAGGGAGCCCCCAGCCCTGGGGAGCCCTAGGCTTAGGGTCCCCCCTGGGAGGGGGAGCCCTAGGCCTAGGGAGCCCCCAGCCCTGGGGAGCCCTAGGCTTAGGGTCCCCCCCTGGGAGGGGGGAGCCCTAGGCCTAGGGAGCCCCCAGCCCTGGGGAGCCCTAGGCTTAGGGTCCCCCCCTGGGAGGGGGGAGCCCTAGGCCTAGGGAGCCCCCAGCCCTGGGGAGCCCTAGGCTTAGGGTCCCCCCCTGGGAGGGGGGAGCCCTAGGCCTAGGGAGCCCCCAGCCCTGGGGAGCCCTAGGCTTAGGGTCCCCCCCTGGGAGGGGGGAGCCCTAGGCCTAGGGAGCCCCCAGCCCTGGGGAGCCCTAGGCTTAGGGTCCCCCCCTGGGAGGGGGGAGCCCTAGGCCTAGGGAGCCCCCAGCCCTGGGAGCCCTAGGCTTAGGGTCCCCCCCTGGGAGGGGGGAGCCCTAGGCCTAGGGAGCCCCCAGCCCTGGGGAGCCCTAGGCTTAGGGTCCCCCCCTGGGAGGGGGGAGCCCTAGGCCTAGGGAGCCCCAGCCCTGGGGAGCCCTAGGCTTAGGGTTTCCCCCAGGAAGAGGGGAGCCCTAGGCCTAGGGAGTCCCAGGGAGGGGAGCCCTAGGCTTAGGGTTCCCCCCTGGGAGGGGGGAGCCCTAGGCCTAGGGAGCCCCCGGGAGGGGAGCCCTAGGCTTAGGGTTCCCCCCTGGGAGGGGGGAGCCCTAGGCCTAGGGAGCCCCCGGGAGGGGAGACCTAGGCTTAGGGTTCCCCCCTGGGAGGGGGGAGCCCTAGGCCTAGGGAGCCCCAGCCCTGGGGAGACCTAGGCTTAGGGCTCCCCCCTGGGAGGGGGGAGCCCTAGGCCTAGGGAGCCCCCGGGAGGGGAGCCCTAGGCTTAGGGTTCCCCCCTGGGAGGGGGGAGCCCTAGGCCTAGGGAGCCCCCAGCCCTGGGGAGCCCTAGGCTTAGGGTTCCCCCCTGGGAGGGGGGAGCCCTAGGCCTAGGGAGCCCCCAGCCCTGGGGAGCCCTAGGCTTAGGGTTCCCCCCTGGGAGGGGGGAGCCCTAGGCCTAGGGAGCCCCCAGCCCTGGGGAGCCCTAGGCTTAGGGTTCCCCCCTGGGAGGGGGGAGTCCTAGGCCTAGGGTGCCCCCAGCCCTGGGGAGCCCTAGGCTTAGGGTTCCCCCCTGGGAGGGGGGAGGCCTAGGCCTATGGAGCACCCAGCCCTGGGGAGCCCTAGGCTTAGGGTTCCCCCCTGGGAGGGGGGAGCCCTAGGCCTAGGGAGCCCCCAGCCCTGGGGAGCCCTAGGCTTAGGGTTCCCCCCTGGGAGGGGGGAGCCCTAGGCCTAGGGAGCCCCCAGCCCTGGGGAGCCCTAGGCTTAGGGTTCCCTCCTGGGAGGGGGGAGCCCTAGGCCAAGGGAGCCCCCAGCCCTGGGGAGCCCTAGGCTTAGGGTTCCCCCCTGGGAGGGGGGAGCCCTAGGCCTAGGGAGGCCCCAGCCCTGGGGAGCCCTAGGCTTAGGGTTCCCCCCTGGGAGGGGGGAGCCCTAGGCCTAGGGAGCCCCCAGCCCTGGGAGCCCTAGGCTTAGGGTTCCCCCCTGGGAGGGGGGAGCCCTAGGCCTAGGGAGCCTCCGGGAGGGGAGCCCTAGGCTTAGGGTTCCCCCCTGGGAGGGGGGAGCCCTAGGCCTAGGGAGCCCCCGGGAGGGAAGCCCTAGGCTTAGGGTTCCCCCCTGGGAGAGGGGAGCCCTAGGCCTAGGGAGCCCCCGGGAGGGGAGCCCTAGGCTTAGGGTTCCCCCCTGGGAGAGGGGAGCCCTAGGCCTAGGGAGCCCCCGGGAGGGGAGCCCTAGGCTTAGGGTTCCCCCCTGGGAGGGGGGAGCCCTAGGCCTAGGGAGCCCCAGCCCTGGGGAGTCCTAGGCTTAGGGTTCCTCCCTGGAAGGGGGGAGCCCTAGGCCTAGGGAGCCCCCGGGAGGGGAGCCCTAGGCTTAGGGTACCCCCCTGGGAGGGGGGAGCCCTAGGCCTAGGGAGCCCCAAGACTTGGGGAGCCCTAGGCTTAGGGTTCCCCCCTGGGAGGGGGGAGCCCTAGGCCTAGGGAGCCCCCGGGAGGGGAGCCCTAGGCTTAGGGTTCCCCCCTGGGAGGGGGGAGCCCTAGGCCTAGGGAGCCCCCGGGAGGGGAGCCCTAGGCTTAGGGTTCCCCCCTGGGAGGGGGGAGCCCTAGGCCTAGGGAGCCCCCGGGAGGGGAGCCCTAGGCTTAGGGTTCCCCCCTGGGAGAGGGGAGCCCTAGGCCTAGGGAGCCCCCGGAAGGGGAGCCCTAGGCTTAGGTTTCCCCCCTGGGAGAGGGGAGCCCTAGGCCTAGGGAGCCCCCGGGAGGGGAGCCCTAAGCTTAGGGTTCCCCCCTGGGAGAGGGGAGCCCTAGGCCTAGGGAGCCCCCGGGAGGGGAGCCCTAGGCTTAGGGTTCCCCCCTGGGAGGGGGGAGCCCTAGGCCTAGGGAGCCCC
This sequence comes from Tenrec ecaudatus, assembly GCF_050624435.1. Lineage (NCBI taxonomy): Eukaryota > Metazoa > Chordata > Mammalia > Afrosoricida > Tenrecidae > Tenrec > Tenrec ecaudatus. The sequence goes on from NW_027459493.1 coordinate 601,115, forward strand.
CAGCCCTGGGGAGCCCTAGGCTTAGGGTCCCCCCCTGGGAGGGGGGAGCCCTAGGCCTAGGGAGCCCCCAGCCCTGGGGAGCCCTAGGCTTAGGGTCCCCCCCTGGGAGGGGGAGCCCTAGGCCTAGGGAGCCCCCAGCCCTGGGGAGCCCTAGGCTTAGGGTCCCCCCTGGGAGGGGGGAGCCCTAGGCCTAGGGAGCCCCCAGCCCTGGGGAGCCCTAGGCTTAGGGTCCCCCCCTGGGAGGGGGGAGCCCTAGGCCTAGGGAGCCCCCAGCCCTGGGGAGCCCTAGGCTTAGGGTCCCCCCCTGGGAGGGGGGAGCCCTAGGCCTAGGGAGCCCCCAGCCCTAGGGAGCCCTAGGCTTAGGGTCCCCCCCTGGGAGGGGGGAGCCCTAGGCCTAGGGAGCCCCCAGCCCTGGGGAGCCCTAGGCTTAGGGTCCCCCCCTGGGAGGGGGGAGCCCTAGGCCTAGGGAGCCCCAGCCCTGGGGAGCCCTAGGCTTAGGGTTTCCCCCAGGAAGAGGGGAGCCCTAGGCCTAGGGAGTCCCAGGGCGGGGAGCCCTAGGCTTAGGGTTCCCCCCTGGGAGGGGGGAGCCCTAGGCCTAGGGAGCCCCCGGGAGGGGAGCCCTAGGCTTAGGGTTCCCCCCTGGGAGGGGGGAGCCCTAGGCCTAGGGAGCCCCCGGGAGGGGAGACCTAGGCTTAGGGTTCCCCCCTGGGAGGGGGGAGCCCTAGGCCTAGGGAGCCCCAGCCCTGGGGAGACCTAGGCTTAGGGCTCCCCCCTGGGAGGGGGGAGCCCTAGGCCTAGGGAGCCCCCGGGAGGGGAGCCCTAGGCTTAGGGTTCCCCCCTGGGAGGGGGGAGCCCTAGGCCTAGGGAGCCCCCAGCCCTGGGGAGCCCTAGGCTTAGGGTTCCCCCCTGGGAGGGGGGAGCCCTAGGCCTAGGGAGCCCCCAGCCCTGGGGAGCCCTAGGCTTAGGGTTCCCCCCTGGGAGGGGGGAGCCCTAGGCCTAGGGAGCCCCCAGCCCTGGGGAGCCCTAGGCTTAGGGTTCCCCCCTGGGAGGGGGGAGCCCTAGGCCTAGGGAGCCCCCAGCCCTGGGGAGCCCTAGGCTTAGGGTTCCCCCCTGGGAGGGGTGAGCCCTAGGCCTAGGGTGCCCCCAGCCCTGGGGAGCCCTAGGCTTAGGGTTCCCCCCTGGGAGGGGGGAGGCCTAGGCCTATGGAGCACCCAGCCCTGGGGAGCCCTAGGCTTAGGGTTCCCCCCTGGGAGGGGGGAGCCCTAGGCCTAGGGAGCCCCCAGCCCTGGGGAGCCCTAGGCTTAGGGTTCCCCCCTGGGAGGGGGGAGCCCTAGGCCTAGGGAGCCCCCAGCCCTGGGGAGCCCTAGGCTTAGGGTTCCCCCCTGGGAGGGGGGAGCCCTAGGCCAAGGGAGCCCCCAGCCCTGGGGAGCCCTAGGCTTAGGGTTCCCCCCTGGGAGGGGGGAGCCCTAGGCCTAGGGAGGCCCCAGCCCTGGGGAGCCCTAGGCTTAGGGTTCCCCCCTGGGAGGGGGGAGCCCTAGGCCTAGGGAGCCCCCAGCCCTGGGGAGCCCTAGGCTTAGGGTTCCCCCCTGGGAGGGGGGAGCCCTAGGCCTAGGGAGCCCCCGGGAGGGGAGCCCTAGGCTTAGGGTTCCCCCCTGGGAGGGGGGAGCCCTAGGCCTAGGGAGCCCCCGGGAGGGAAGCCCTAGGCTTAGGGTTCCCCCCTGGGAGAGGGGAGCCCTAGGCCTAGGGAGCCCCCGGGAGGGGAGCCCTAGGCTTAGGGTTCCCCCCTGGGAGAGGGGAGCCCTAGGCCTAGGGAGCCCCCGGGAGGGGAGCCCTAGGCTTAGGGTTCCCCCCTGGGAGGGGGGAGCCCTAGGCCTAGGGAGCCCCAGCCCTGGGGAGTCCTAGGCTTAGGGTTCCCCCCTGGGAGGGGGGAGCCCTAGGCCTAGGGAGCCCCCGGGAGGGGAGCCCTAGGCTTAGGGTACCCCCCTGGGAGGGGGGAGCCCTAGGCCTAGGGAGCCCCCAGACTTGGGGAGCCCTAGGCTTAGGGTTCCCCCCTGGGAGGGGGGAGCCCTAGGCCTAGGGAGCCCCAGCCCTGGGGAGCCCTAGGCTTAGGGTTCCCCCCTGGGAGGGGGGAGCCCTAGGCCTAGGGAGCCCCCGGGAGGGGAGCCCTAGGCTTAGGGTTCCCCCTGGGAGGGGGGAGCCCTAGGCCTAGGGAGCCCCCGGGAGGGGAGCCCTAGGCTTAGGGTTCCCCCCTGGGAGGGGGGAGCCCTAGGCCTAGGGAGCCCCCAGCCCTGGGGAGCCCTAGGCTTAGGGTTCCCCGCTGGGAGGGGGGAGCCCTAGGCCTAGGGAGCCCCCAGCCCTGGGGAGCCCTAGGCTTAGGTTTCCCCGCTGGGAGGGGGGAGCCCTAGGCCTAGGGAGCCCCCAGCCCTGGGGAGCCCTAGGCTTAGGGTTCCCCGCTGGGAGTGGGGAGCCCTAGGCCTAGGGAGCCCCCAGCCCTGGGGAGCCCTAGGCTTAGGGTTCCCCGCTGGGAGGGGGGAGCCCTAGGCCTAGGGAACCCCCAGCCCTGGGGAGCCCTAGGCTTAGGGTTCCCCGCTGGGAGGGGGGAGCCCTAGGCCTAGGGAGCCCCCAGCCCTGGGGAGCCCTAGGCTTAGGGTTCCCCGCTGGGAGGGGGGAGCCCTAGGCCTAGGGAGCCCCCAGCCCTGGGGAGCCTTAGGCTTAGGGTTCCCCGCTGGGAGGGGGGAGCCCTAGGCCTAGGGAGCCCCCAGCCCTGGGGAGCCCTAGGCTTAGGGTTCCCCGCTGGGAGGGGGGAGCCCTAGGCCTAGGGAGCCCCCAGCCCTGGGGAGCCTTAGGCTTAGGGTTCCCCGCTGGGAGGGGGGAGCCCTAGGCCTAGGGAGCCCCCAGCCCTGGGGAGCCTTAGGCTTAGGGTTCCCCGCTGGGAGGGGGGAGCCCTAGGCCTAGGGAGCCCCCAGCCCTGGGGAGCCCTAGGCTTAGGGTTCCCCGCTGGGAGGGGGGAGCCCTAGGCCTAGGGATCCCCCAGCCCTGGGGAGCCCTAGGCTTAGGGTTCCCCGCTGGGAGGGGGGAGCCCTAGGCCTAGGGAGCCCCCAGCCCTGGGGAGCCCTAGGCTTAGGGTTCCCCGCTGGGAGGGGGGAGCCCTAGGCCTAGGGAGCCCCCAGCCCTGGGGAGCCCTAGGCTTAGGGTTCCCCGCTGGGAGGGGGGAGCCCTAGGCCTAGGGAGCCCCCAGCCCTGGGGAGCCCTAGGCTTAGGGTTCCCCGCTGGGAGGGGGGAGCCCTAGGCCTAGGGAGCCCCCAGCCCTGGGGAGCCCTAGGCTTAGGGTCCCCCCCTGGGAGGGGGGAGCCCTAGGCCTAGGGAGCCCCCAGCCCTGGGGAGCCCTAGACTTAGGGTCCCCCCCTGGGAGGGGTGAGCCCTAGGCCTAGGGAGCCCCCAGCCCTGGGGAGCCCTAGGCTTAGGGTCCCCCCCTGGGAGGGGGGAGCCCTAGGCCTAGGGAGCCCCCAGCCCTGGGGAGCCCTAGGCTTAGGGTCCCCCCCTGGGAGGGGGGAGCCCTAGGCCTAGGGAGCCCCCAGCCCTGGGGAGCCCTAGGTTTAGGGTCCCCCCCTGGGAGGGGGGAGCCCTAGACCTAGGGAGCCCCCAGCCCTGGGGAGCCCTAGGCTTAGGGTCCCCCCCTGGGAGGGGGGAGCCCTAGGCCTAGGGAGCCCCCAGCCCTGGGGAGCCCTAGGCTTAGGGTCCCCCCTGGGAGGGGGGAGCCCTAGGCCTAGGGAGCCCCAGCCCTGGGGAGCCCTAGGCTTAGGGTTTCCCCCAGGAAGGGGGGAGCCCTAGGCCTAGGGAGTCCCAGGGAGGGGAGCCCTAGGCTTAGGGTTCCCCCCTGGGAGGGGGGAGCCCTAGGCCTAGGGAGCCCCCGGGAGGGGAGCCCTAGGCTTAGGGTTCCCCCCTGGGAGGGGGGTGCCCTAGGCCTAGGGAGCCCCCGGGAGGGGAGACCTAGGCTTAGGGTTCCCCCCTGGGAGGGGGGAGCCCTAGGCCTAGGGAGCCCCAGCCCTGGGGAGACCTAGGCTTAGGGCTCCCCCCTGGGAGGGGGGAGCCCTAGGCCTAGGGAGCCCCCGGGAGGGGAGCCCTAGGCTTAGGATTCCCCCCTGGGAGGGGGGAGCCCTAGGCCTAGGGAGCCCCCAGCCCTGGGGAGCCCTAGGCTTAGGGTTCCCCCCTGGGAGGGGGGAGCCCTAGGCCTAGGGAGCCCCCAGCCCTGGGGAGCCCTAGGCTTAGGGTTCCCCCCTGGGAGGGGGGAGCCCTAGGCCTAGGGAGCCCCCAGCCCTGGGGAGCCCTAGGCTTAGGGTTCCCCCCTGGGAGGGGGGAGCCCTAGGCCTAGGGAGCCCCCAGCCCTGGGGAGCCCTAGGCTTAGGGTTCCCCCCTGGGAGGGGGGAGGCCTAGGCCTAGGGAGCCCCCAGCCCTGGGGAGCCCTAGGCTTAGGGTTCCCCCCTGGGAGGGGGGAGGCCTAGGCCTAGGGAGCCCCCAGCCCTGGGGAGCCCTAGGCTTAGGGTTCCCCCCTGGGAGGGGGGAGCCCTAGGCCTAGGGAGCCCCCAGCCCTGGGGAGCCCTAGGCTTAGGGTTCCCCCCTGGGAGGGGGGAGCCCTAGGCCTAGGGAGCCCCCAGCCCTGGGGAGCCCTAGGCTTAGGGTCCCCCCCTGGGAGGGGGGAGCCCTAGGCCTAGGGAGCCCCCAGCCCTGGGGAGCCCTAGGCTTAGGGTGTCCCCCTGGGAGGGGGGAGCCCTAGGCCTAGGGAGCCCCAGCCCTGGGGAGCCCTAGGCTTAGGGTTTCCCCCAGGAAGGGGGGAGCCCTAGGCCTAGGGAGTCCCAGGGAGGGGAGCCCTAGGCTTAGGGTTCCCCCCTGGGAGGGGGGAGCCCTAGGCCTAGGGAGCCCCCGGGAGGGGAGCCCTAGGCTTAGGGTTCCCCCCTGGGAGGGGGGAGCCCTAGGCCTAGGGAGGCCCCGGGAGGGGAGACCTAGGCTTAGGGTTCCCCCCTGGGAGGGGGGAGCCCTAGGCCTAGGGAGCCCCAGCCCTGGGGAGACCTAGGCTTAGGGCTCCCCCCTGGGAGGGGGGAGCCCTAGGCCTAGGGAGCCCCCGGGAGGGGAGCCCTAGGCTTAGGGTTCCTACCTGGGATGGGGGAGCCCTAGGCCTAGGGAGCCCCCAGCCCTGGGGAGCCCTAGGCTTAGGGTTCCCCCCTGGGAGGGGGGAGCCCTAGGCCTAGGGAGCCCCCAGCCCTGGGGAGCCCTAGGCTTAGGGTTCCCCCCTGGGAGGGGGGAGCCCTAGGCCTAGGGAGCCCCCAGCCCTGGGGAGCCCTAGGCTTAGGGTTCCCCCCTGGGAGGGGGGAGCCCTAGGCCTAGGGAGCCCCCAGCCCTGGGGAGCCCTAGGCTTAGGGTTCCCCCCTGGGAGGGGGGAGCCCTAGGCCTAGGGTGCCCCCAGCCCTGGGGAGCCCTAGGCTTAGGGTTCCCCCCTGGGAGGGGGGAGGCCTAGGCCTAGGGAGCCCCCAGCCCTGGGGAGCCCTAGGCTTAGGGTTCCCCCCTGGGAGGGGGGAGCCCTAGGCCTAGGGAGCCCCCAGCCCTGGGGAGCCCTAGGCTTAGGGTTCCCCCCTGGGAGGGGGGAGCCCTAGGCCTAGGGAGCCCCCAGCCCTGGGGAGCCCTAGGCTTAGGGTTCCCCCCTGGGAGGGGGGAGCCCTAGGCCAAGGGAGCCCCCAGCCCTGGGGAGCCCTAGGCTTAGGGTTTCCCCCTGGGAGGGGGGAGCCCTAGGCCTAGGGAGGCCCCAGCCCTGGGGAGCCCTAGGCTTAGGGTTCCCCCCTGGGAGGGGGGACCCCTAGGCCTAGGGAGCCCCCAGCCCTGGGGAGCCCTAGGCTTAGGGTTCCCCCCTGGGAGGGGGGAGCCCTAGGCCAAGGGAGCCCCCGGGAGGGGAGCCCTAGGCTTAGGGTTGCCCCCTGGGAGGGGGGAGCCCTAGGCCTAGGGAGCCCCCGGGAGGGAAGCCCTAGGCTTAGGGTTCCCCCCTGGGAGAGGGGAGCCCTAGGCCTAGGGAGCCCCCGGGAGGGGAGCCCTAGGCTTAGGGTTCCCCCTGGGAGAGGGGAGCCCTAGGCCTAGGGAGCCCCCGGGAGGGGAGCCCTAGGCTTAGGGTTCCCCCCTGGGAGGGGGGAGCCCTAGGCCTAGGGAGCCCCAGCCCTGGGGAGTCCTAGGCTTAGGGTTCCCCCCTGGGAGGGGGGAGCCCTAGGCCTAGGGAGCCCCCGGGAGGGGAGCCCTAGGCTTAGGGTTCCCCCCTGGGAGGGGGGAGCCCTAGGCCTAGGGAGCCCCCAGACTTGGGGAGCCCTTGGCTTAGGTTTCCCCCCTGGGAGGGGGGAGCCCTAGGCCTAGGGAGCCCCCAGACTTGGGGAGCCCTTGGCTTAGGTTTCCCCCCTGGGAGGGGGGAGCCCTAGGCCTAGGGAGCCCCCAGCCCTGGGGAGCCCTAGGCTTAGGGTTCCCCGCTGGGAGGGGGGAGCCCTAGGCCTAGGGAGCCCCCAGCCCTGGGGAGCCCTAGGCTTAGGGTTCCCCGCTGGGAGGGGGGAGCCCTAGGCCTAGGGAGCCCCCAGCCCTGGGGAGCCCTAGGCTTAGGGTTCCCCGCTGGGAGGGGGGAGCCCTAGGCCTAGGGAGCCCCCAGCCCTGGGGAGCCCTAGGCTTAGGGTTCCCCGCTGGGAGGGGGGAGCCCTAGGCCTAGGGAGCCCCCAGCCCTGGGGAGCCCTAGGCTTAGGGTTCCCCGCTGGGAGGGGGGAGCCCTAGGCCTAGGGAGCCCCCAGCCCTGGGGAGCCCTAGGCTTAGGGTTCCCCGCTGGGAGGGGGGAGCCCTAGGCCTAGGGAGCCCCCAGCCCTGGGGAGCCCTAGGCTTAGGGTTCCCCCCTGGGAGGGGGGAGCCCTAGGCCTAGGGAGCCCCCAGCCCTGGGGAGCCCTAGGCTTAGGGTTCCCCGCTGGGAGGGGGGAGCCCTAGGCCTAGGGAGCCCCCAGCCCTGGGGAGCCCTAGGCTTAGGGTTCCCCGCTGGGAGGGGGGAGCCCTAGGCCTAGGGAGCCCCCAGCCCTGGGGAGCCCTAGGCTTAGGGTTCCCCGCTGGGAGGGGGGAGCCCTAGGCCTAGGGAGCCCCCAGCCCTGGGGAGCCCTAGGCTTAGGGTTCCCCGCTGGGAGGGGGGAGCCCTAGGCCTAGGGAGCCCCCAGCCCTGGGGAGCCCTAGGCTTAGGGTTCCCCGCTGGGAGGGGGGAGCCCTAGGCCTAGGGAGCCCCCAGCCCTGGGGAGCCCTAGGCTTAGGGTCCCCCGCTGGGAGGGGGGAGCCCTAGGCCTAGGGAGCCCCCAGCCCTGGGGAGCCCTAGGCTTAGGGTCCCCCCCTGGGAGGGGGGAGCCCTAGGCCTAGGGAGCCCCCAGCCCTGGGGAGCCCTAGGCTTAGGGTCCCCCCCTGGGAGGGGGGAGCCCTAGGCCTAGGGAGCCCCCAGCCCTGGGGAGCCCTAGGCTTAGGGTCCCCCCCTGGGAGGGGGGAGCCCTAGGCCTAGGGAGCCTCCGGGAGGGGAGCCCTAGGCTTAGGGTTCCCCCCTGGGAGGGGGGAGCCCTAGGCCTAGGGAGCCCCCGGGAGGGGAGACCTAGGCTTAGGGTTCCCCCCTGGGAGGGGGGAGCCTTAGGCCTAGGGAGCCCCCAGCCCTGGGGAGCCCTAGGCTTAGGGCTCCCCCCTGGGAGGGGGGAGCCCTAGGCCTAGGGAGCCCCCGGGAGGGGAGCCCTAGGCTTAGGGTTCCCCCCTGGGAGGGGGGAGCCCTAGGCCTAGGGAGCCCCCAGCCCTGGGGAGCCCTAGGCTTAGGGTTCCCCCCTGGGAGGGGGGAGCCCTAGGCCTAGGGAGCCCCCAGCCCTGGGGAGCCCTAGGCTTAGGGTTTCCCCCTGGGAGGGGGGAGCCCTAGGCCTAGGGAGCCCCCAGCCCTGGGGAGCCCTAGGCTTAGGGTTTCCCCCTGGGAGGGGGGAGCCCTAAGCCTAGGGAGCCCCCAGCCCTGGGGAGCCCTAGGCTTAGGGTTCCCCCCTGGGATGGGGGAGCCCTAGGCCTAGGGAGCCCCCAGCCCTGGGGAGCCCTAGGCTTAGGGTTCCCCCCTGGGAGGGGGGAGCCCTAGGCCTAAGGAGCCCCCAGCCCTGGGGAGCCCTAGGCTTAGGGTTCCCCCCTGGGAGGGGGGAGGCCTAGGCCTAGGGAGCCCCCAGCCCTGGGGAGCCCTAGGCTTAGGGTTCCCCCCTGGGAGGGGGGAGGCCTAGGCCTAGGGAGCCCCCAGCCCTGGGGAGCCCTAGGCTTAGGGTTCCCCCCTGGGAGGGGGGAGCCCTAGGCCTAGGGAGCCCCCAGCCCTGGGGAGCCCTAGGTTTAGGGTCCCCCCCTGGGAGGGCGGAGCCCTAGGCCTAGGGAGCCCCCAGCCCTGGGGAGCCCTAGGCTTAGGGTCCCCCCTGGAGGGGGGAGCCCTAGGCCTAGGGAGCCCCAGCCCTGGGGAGCCCTAGGCTTAGGGTTTCCCCCAGGAAGGGGGGAGCCCTAGGCCTAGGGAGTCCCAGGGAGGGGAGCCCTGGGCTTAGGGTTCCCCCCTGGGAGGGGGGAGCCCTAGGCCTAGGGAGCCCCAGCCCTGGGGAGCCCTAGGCTTAGGGTTCCCCCCTGGGAGGGGGGAGCCCTAGGCCTAGGGAGCCCCCGGGAGGGGAGCCCTAGGCTTAGGGTTCCCCCCTGGGAGAGGGGAGCCCTAGGCCTAGGGAGCCCCCGGGAGGGGAGCCCTAGGCTTAGGGTTCCCCCCTGGGAGAGGGGAGCCCTAGGCCTAGGGAGCCCCCGGGAGGGGAGCCCTAGGCTTAGGGTTCCCCCCTGGGAGGGGGGAGCCCTAGGCCTAGGGAGCCCCCAGCCCTGGGGAGCCCTAGGCTTAGGGTTCCCCCCTGGGAGGGGGGTGCCCTAGGCCTAGGGAACCCCCAGCCCTGTGGAGCCCTAGGCTTAGGGTTCCCCCCTGGGAGGGGGGAGCCCTAGGCCTAGGGAGCACCCAGCCCTGGGGAGCCCTAGGCTTAGGGTTCCCCCCTGGGAGGGGGGAGCCCTAGGCCTAGGGAGCCCCCAGATCTGGGGAGCCCTAGGCTTAGGGTTCCCCCCTGGGATGGGGGAGCCCTAGGCCTAGGGAGCCCCCAGCCCTGGGGAGCCCTAGGCTTAGGGTTCCCCCCTGGGAGGGGGGAGGCCTAGGCCTAGGGAGCCCCCAGCCCTGGGGAGCCCTAGGCTTAGGGTTCCCCCCTGGGAGGGGGGAGCCCTAGGCCTAGGGAGCCCGCAGCCCTGGGGAGCCCTAGGCTTAGGGTTCCCCCCTGGGAGGGGGGAGCCCTAGGCCTAGGGAGCCCCCGGGAGGGGAGCCCTAGGCTTAGGGTTCCCCCCTGGGAGAGGGGAGCCCTAGGCCTAGGGAGCCCCCGGGAGGGGAGCCCTAGGCTTAGGGTTCCCCCCTGGGAGAGGGGAGCCCTAGGCCTAGGGAGCCCCCGGGAGGGGAGCCCTAGGCTTAGGGTTCCCCGCTGGGAGGGGGGAGCCCTAGGCCTAGGGAGCCCCAGCCCTGGGGAGTCCTAGGCTTAGGGTTCCCCCCTGGGAGGGGGGAGCCCTAGGCCTAGGGAGCCCCCGGGAGGGGAGCCCTAGGCTTAGGGTTCCCCCCTGGGAGGGGGGAGCCCTAGGCCTAGGGAGCCCCCAGCCCTGGGGAGCCCTAGGCTTAGGGTTCCCCGCTGGGAGGGGGGAGCCCTAGGCCTAGGGAGCCCCCAGCCCTGGGGAGCCCTAGGCTTAGGGTTCCCCGCTGGGAGGGCGGAGCCCTAGGCCTAGGGAGCCCCCAGCCCTGGGGAGCCCTAGGCTTAGGGTTCCCCGCTGGGAGGGGGGAGCCCTAGGCCTAGGGAGCCCCCAGCCCTGGGGAGCCCTAGGCTTAGGGTTCCCCGCTGGGAGGGGGGAGCCCTAGGCCTAGGGAGCCCCCAGCCCTGGGGAGCCCTAGGCTTAGGGTTCCCCCCTGGGAGGGGGGAGCCCTAGGCCTAGGGAGCCCCCAGCCCTGGGGAGCCCTAGGCTTAGGGTTCCCCGCTGGGAGGGGGGAGCCCTAGGCCTAGGGAGCCCCCAGCCCTGGGGAGCCCTAGGCTTAGGGTTCCCCGCTGGGAGGGGGGAGCCCTAGGCCTAGGGAGCCCCCAGCCCTGGGGAGCCCTAGGCTTAGGGTTCCCCGCTGGGAGGGGGGAGCCCTAGGCCTAGGGAGCCCCCAGCCCTGGGGAGCCCTAGGCTTAGGGTTCCCCGCTGGGAGGGGGGAGCCCTAGGCCTAGGGAGCCCCCAGCCCTGGGGAGCCCTAGGCTTAGGGTTCCCCGCTGGGAGGGGGGAGCCCTAGGCCTAGGGAGCCCCCAGCCCTGGGGAGCCCTAGGCTTAGGGTTCCCCGCTGGGAGGGGGGAGCCCTAGGCCTAGGGAGCCCCCAGCCCTGGGGAGCCCTAGGCTTAGGGTCCCCCGCTGGGAGGGGGGAGCCCTAGGCCTAGGGAGCCCCCAGCCCTGGGGAGCCCTAGGCTTAGGGTCCCCCCCTGGGAGGGGGAGCCCTAGGCCTAGGGAGCCCCCAGCCCTGGGGAGCCCTAGGCTTAGGGTCCCCCCCTGGGAGGGGGGAGCCCTAGGCCTAGGGAGCCCCCAGCCCTGGGGAGCCCTAGGCTTAGGGTCCCTCCCTGGGAGGGGGGAGCCCTAGGCCTAGGGAGCCTCCGGGAGGGGAGCCCTAGGCTTAGGGTTCCCCCCTGGGAGGGGGGAGCCCTAGGCCTAGGGAGCCCCCGGGAGGGGAGACCTAGGCTTAGGGTTCCCCCCTGGGAGGGGGGAGCCTTAGGCCTAGGGAGCCCCCAGCCCTGGGGAGCCCTAGGCTTAGGGCTCCCCCCTGGGAGGGGGGAGCCCTAGGCCTAGGGAGCCCCCGGGAGGGGAGCCCTAGGCTTAGGGTTCCCCCCTGGGAGAGGGGAGCCCTAGGCCTAGGGAGCCCCCAGCCCTGGGGAGCCCTAGGCTTAGGGTTCCCCCCTGGGAGGGGGGAGCCCTAGGCCTAGGGAGCCCCCAGCCCTGGGGAGCCCTAGGCTTAGGGTTTCCCCCTGGGAGGGGGGAGCCCTAGGCCTAGGGAGCCCCCAGCCCTGGGGAGCCCTAGGCTTAGGGTTTCCCCCTGGGAGGGGGGAGCCCTAAGCCTAGGGAGCCCCCAGCCCTGGGGAGCCCTAGGCTTAGGGTTCCCCCCTGGGATGGGGGAGCCCTAGGCCTAGGGAGCCCCCAGCCCTGGGGAGCCCTAGGCTTAGGGTTCCCCCCTGGGAGGGGGGAGCCCTAGGCCTAAGGAGCCCCCAGCCCTGGGGAGCCCTAGGCTTAGGGTTCCCCCCTGGGAGGGGGGAGGCCTAGGCCTAGGGAGCCCCCAGCCCTGGGGAGCCCTAGGCTTAGGGTTCCCCCCTGGGAGGGGGGAGGCCTAGGCCTAGGGAGCCCCCAGCCCTGGGGAGCCCTAGGCTTAGGGTTCCCCCCTGGGAGGGGGGAGCCCTAGGCCTAGGGAGCCCCCAGCCCTGGGGAGCCCTAGGCTTAGGGTCCCCCCCTGGGAGGGCGGAGCCCTAGGCCTAGGGAGCCCCCAGCCCTGGGGAGCCCTAGGCTTAGGGTCCCCCCTGGGAGGGGGGAGCCCTAGGCCTAGGGAGCCCCAGCCCTGGGGAGCCCTAGGCTTAGGGTTTCCCCCAGGAAGGGGGGAGCCCTAGGCCAAGGGAGTCCCAGGGAGGGGAGCCCTGGGCTTAGGGTTCCCCCCTGGGAGGGGGGAGCCCTAGGCCTAGGGAGCCCCAGCCCTGGGGAGCCCTAGGCTTAGGGTTCCCCCCTGGGAGGGGGGAGCCCTAGGCCTAGGGAGCCCCCGGGAGGGGAGCCCTAGGCTTAGGGTTCCCCCCTGGGAGAGGGGAGCCCTAGGCCTAGGGAGCCCCCGGGAGGGGAGCCCTAGGCTTAGGGTTCCCCCCTGGGAGAGGGGAGCCCTAGGCCTAGGGAGCCCCCGGGAGGGGAGCCCTAAGCTTAGGGTTCCCCCCTGGGAGGGGGGAGCCCTAGGCCTAGGGAACCCCCAGCCCTGGGGAGCCCTAGGCTTAGGGTTCCCCCCTGGGAGGGGGGTGCCCTAGGCCTAGGGAGCCCCCAGCCCTGGGGAGCCCTAGGCTTAGGGTTCCCCCCTGGGAGGGGGGAGCCCTAGGCCTAGGGAGCACCCAGCCCTGGGGAGCCCTAGGCTTAGGGTTCCCCCCTGGGAGGGGGGAGCCCTAGGCCTAGGGAGCCCCCAGATCTGGGGAGCCCTAGGCTTAGGGTTCCCCCCTGGGATGGGGGAGCCTTAGGCCTAGGGAGCCCCCAGCCCTGGGGAGCCCTAGGCTTAGGGTTCCCCCCTGGGAGGGGGGAGGCCTAGGCCTAGGGAGCCCCCAGCCCTGGGGAGCCCTAGGCTTAGGGTTCCCCCCTGGGAGGGGGGAGCCCTAGGCCTAGGGAGCCCGCAGCCCTGGGGAGCCCTAGGCTTAGGGTTCCCCCCTGGGAGGGGGGAGCCCTAGGCCTAGGGAGCCCCCGGGAGGGGAGCCCTAGGCTTAGGGTTCCCCCCTGGGAGAGGGGAGCCCTAGGCCTAGGGAGCCCCCGGGAGGGGAGCCCTAGGCTTAGGGTTCCCCCCTGGGAGAGGGGAGCCCTAGGCCTAGGGAGCCCCCGGGAGGGGAGCCCTAGGCTTAGGGTTCCCCCCTGGGAGGGGGGAGCCCTAGGCCTAGGGAGCCCCAGCCCTGGGGAGTCCTAGGCTTAGGGTTCCCCCCTGGGAGGGGGGAGCCCTAGGCCTAGGGAGCCCCCGGGAGGGGAGCCCTAGGCTTAGGGTTCCCCCCTGGGAGGGGGGAGCCCTAGGCCTAGGGAGCCCCCAGCCCTGGGGAGCCCTAGGCTTAGGGTTCCCCGCTGGGAGGGGGGAGCCCAAGGCCTAGGGAGCCCCCAGCCCTGGGGAGCCCTAGGCTTAGGGTTCCCCGCTGGGAGGGGGGAGCCCTAGGCCTAGGGAGCCCCCAGCCCTGGGGAGCCCTAGGCTTAGGGTTCCCCGCTGGGAGGGGGGAGCCCTAGGCCTAGGGAGCCCCCAGCCCTGGGGAGCCCTAGGCTTAGGGTTCCCCGCTGGGAGGGGGGAGCCCTAGGCCTAGGGAGCCCCCAGCCCTGGGGAGCCCTAGGCTTAGGGTTCCCCGCTGGGAGGGGGGAGCCCTAGGCCTAGGGAGCCCCCAGCCCTGGGGAGCCCTAGGCTTAGGGTTCCCCGCTGGGAGGGGGGAGCCCTAGGCCTAGGGAGCCCCCAGCCCTGGGGAGCCCTAGGCTTAGGGTTCCCCGCTGGGAGGGGGGAGCCCTAGGCCTAGGGAGCCCCCAGCCCTGGGGAGCCCTAGGCTTAGGGTTCCCCGCTGGGAGGGGGGAGCCCTAGGCCTAGGGAGCCCACAGCCCTGGGGAGCCCTAGGCTTAGGGTTCCCCGCTGGGAGGGGGGAGCCCTAGGCCTAGGGAGCCCCCAGCCCTGGGGAGCCCTAGGCTTAGGGTTCCCCGTTGGGAGGGGGGAGCCCTAGGCCTAGGGAGCCCCCAGCCCTGGGGAGCCCTAGGCTTAGGGTTCCCCGCTGGGAGGGGGGAGCCCTAGGCCTAGGGAGCCCCCAGCCCTGGGGAGCCCTAGGCTTAGGGTTCCCCGCTGGGAGGGGGGAGCCCTAGGCCTAGGGAGCCCCCAGCCCTGGGGAGCCCTAGGCTTAGGGTTCCCCGCTGGGAGGGGGCAGCCCTAGGCCTAGGGAGCCCCCAGCCCTGGGGAGCCCTAGGCTTAGGGTTCCCCCCTGGGAGTGGGGAGCCCTAGGCCTAGGGAGCCCCCAGCCCTGGGGAGCCCTAGGCTTAGGGTTCCCCCCTGGGAGGGGGGAGCCCTAGGCCTAGGGAGCCCCCAGCCCTGGGGAGCCCTAGGCTTAGGGTTCCCCCCTGGGAGGGGGGAGCCCTAGGCCTAGGGAGCCCCCAGCCCTGGGGAGCCCTAGGCTTAGGGTTCCCCCCTGGGAGGGGGGAGCCCTAGGCCTAGGGAGCCCCCAGCCCTGGGGAGCCCTAGGCTTAGGGTTCCCCCCTGGGAGGGGGGAGCCCTAGGCCTAGGGAGCCCCCAGCCCTGGGGAGCCCTAGGCTTAGGGTTCCCCCCTGGGAGGGGGGAGCCCTAGGCCTAGGGAGCCCCCAGCCCTAGGCCTAGGGAGCCCCCAGCCCTGGGGATCCCTAGGCTTAGGGTTCCCCCCTGGGAGGGGGGAGCCCTAGGCCTAGGGAGCCCCCAGCCCTGGGGAGCCCTAGGCTTAGGGTTCCCCCCTGGGAGGGGGGAGCCCTATGCCTAGGGAGCCCCCAGCCCTGGGGAGCCCTAGGCTTAGGGTTCCCCCCTGGGAGGGGGGAGCCCTAGGCCTAGGGAGCCCCCAGCCCTGGGGAGCCCTAGGCTTAGGGTTCCCCCCTGGAAGGGGGGAGCCCTAGGCCTAGGAAGCCCCCAGCCCTGGGGAGCCCTAGGCTTAGGGTTCCCCCCTGGGAGGGGGAGCCCTAGGCCTAGGGAGCCCCCGGGATGGGAGCCCTAGGCTTAGGGTTCCCCCCTGGGAGGGGGGAGCCCTAGGCCTAGGGAGCCCCCGGGATGGGAGCCCTAGGCTTAGGGTTCCCCCCTGGGAGGGGGGAGCCCTAGGCCTAGGGAGCCCCCGGGAGGGGAGCCCTAGGCTTAGGGTTCCCCCCTGGGAGGGGGGAGCCCTAGGCCTAGGGAGCCCCCGGGAGGGGAGCCCTAGGCTTTGGGTTCCCCCCTGGGAGGGGGGAGCCCTAGGCCTAGGGAGCCCCCGGGAGGGGAGTCCTAGGCTTAGGGTTCCCCCCTGGGAGGGGGGAGCCCTAGGCCTAGGGAGCCCCAGCCCTGGGGAGCCCTAGGCTTAGGGTTCCCCCCTGGGAGGGGGGAGCCCTAGGCCTAGGGAGCCCCCAGATCTGGGGAGCCCTAGGCTTAGGGTTCCCCCCTGGGATGGGGGAGCCCTAGGCCTAGGGAGCCCCCAGCCCTGGGGAGCCCTAGGCTTAGGGTTCCCCCCTGGGAGGGGGGAGCCCTAGGCCTAGGGAGCCCCCAGCCCTGGGGAGCCCTAGGCTTAGGGTTCCCCCCTGGGAGGGGGGAGGCCTAGGCCTAGGGAGCCCCCAGCCCTGGGGAGCCCTAGGCTTAGGGTTCCCCCCTGGGAGGGGGGAGGCCTAGGCCTAGGGAGCCCCCAGCCCTGGGGAGCCCTAGGCTTAGGGTTCCCCCCTGGGAGGGGGGAGCCCTAGGCCTAGGGAGCCCCCAGCCCTGGGGAGCCCTAGGCTTAGGGTTCCCCCCTGGGAGGGGGGAGCCCTAGGCCTAGGGAGGCCCCAGCCCTGGGGAGCCCTAGGCTTAGGGTTCCCCCCTGGGAGGGGGGAGCCCTAGGCCTAGGGAGCCCGCAGCCCTGGGGAGCCCTAGGCTTAGGGTTCCCCGTTGGGAGGGGGGAGCCCTAGGCCTAGGGAGCCCCCAGCCCTGGGGAGCCCTAGGCTTAGGGTTCCCCGCTGGGAGGGGGGAGCCCTAGGCCTAGGGAGCCCCCAGCCCTGGGGAGCCCTAGGCTTAGGGTTCCCCGCTGGGAGGGGGGAGCCCTAGGCCTAGGGAGCCCCCAGCCCTGGGGAGCCCTAGGCTTAGGGTTCCCCCCTGGGAGGGGGGAGCCCTAGGCCTAGGGAGCCCCCAGCCCTGGGGAGCCCTAGGCTTAGGGTTCCCCCCTGGGAGGGGGGAGCCCTAGGCCTAGGGAGGCCCCAGCCCTGGGGAGCCCTAGGCTTAGGGTTCCCCCCTGGGAGGGGGGAGCCCTAGGCCTAGGGAGCCCGCAGCCCTGGGGAGCCCTAGGCTTAGGGTTCCCCGTTGGGAGGGGGGAGCCCTAGGCCTAGGGAGCCCCCAGCCCTGGGGAGCCCTAGGCTTAGGGTTCCCCGCTGGGAGGGGGGAGCCCTAGGCCTAGGGAGACCCCAGCCCTGGGGAGCCCTAGGCTTAGGGTTCCCCGCTGGGAGGGGGGAGCCCTAGGCCTAGGGAGCCCCCAGCCCTGGGGAGCCCTAGGCTTAGGGTTCCCCGCTGGGAGGGGGCAGCCCTAGGCCTAGGGAGCCCCCAGCCCTGGGGAGCCCTAGGCTTAGGGTTCCCCCCTGGGAGGGGGGAGCCCTAGGCCTAGGGAGCCCCCAGCCCTGGGGAGCCCTAGGCTTAGGGTTCCCCCCTGGGAGGGGGGAGCCCTAGGCCTAGGGAGCCCCCAGCCCTGGGGAGCCCTAGGCTTAGGGTTCCCCCCTGGGAGGGGGGAGCCCTAGGCCTAGGGAGCCCCCAGCCCTGGGGAGCCCTAGGCTTAGGGTTCCCCCCTGGGAGGGGGGAGCCCTAGGCCTAGGGAGCCCCCAGCCCTGGGGAGCCCTAGGCTTAGGGTTCCCCCCTGGGAGGGGGGAGCCCTAGGCCTAGGGAGCCCCCAGCCCTGGGGAGCCCTAGGCTTAGGGTTCCCCCCTGGGAGGGGGGAGCCCTAGGCCTAGGGAGCCCCCAGCCCTAGGCCTAGGGAGCCCCCAGCCCTGGGGATCCCTAGGCTTAGGGTTCCCCCCTGGGAGGGGGGAGCCCTAGGCCTAGGGAGCCCCCAGCCCTGGGGAGCCCTAGGCTTAGGGTTCCCCCCTGGGAGGGGGGAGCCCTATGCCTAGGGAGCCCCCAGCCCTGGGGAGCCCTAGGCTTAGGGTTCCCCCCTGGGAGGGGGGAGCCCTAGGCCTAGGGAGCCCCCAGCCCTGGGGAGCCCTAGGCTTAGGGTTCCCCCCTGGAAGGGGGGAGCCCTAGGCCTAGGGAGCCCCCAGCCCTGGGGAGCCCTAGGCTTAGGGTTCCCCCCTGGGAGGGGGAGCCCTAGGCCTAGGGAGCCCCCGGGATGGGAGCCCTAGGCTTAGGGTTCCCCCCTGGGAGGGGGGAGCCCTAGGCCTAGGGAGCCCCCGGGATGGGAGCCCTAGGCTTAGGGTTCCCCCCTGGGAGGGGGGAGCCCTAGGCCTAGGGAGCCCCCGGGAGGGGAGCCCTAGGCTTAGGGTTCCCCCCTGGGAGGGGGGAGCCCTAGGCCTAGGGAGCCCCCGGGAGGGGAGCCCTAGGCTTTGGGTTCCCCCCTGGGAGGGGGGAGCCCTAGGCCTAGGGAGCCCCCGGGAGGGGAGTCCTAGGCTTAGGGTTCCCCCCTGGGAGGGGGGAGCCCTAGGCCTAGGGAGCCCCAGCCCTGGGGAGCCCTAGGCTTAGGGTTCCCCCCTGGGAGGGGGGAGCCCTAGGCCTAGGGAGCCCCCAGATCTGGGGAGCCCTAGGCTTAGGGTTCCCCCCTGGGATGGGGGAGCCCTAGGCCTAGGGAGCCCCCAGCCCTGGGGAGCCCTAGGCTTAGGGTTCCCCCCTGGGAGGGGGGAGCCCTAGGCCTAGGGAGCCCCCAGCCCTGGGGAGCCCTAGGCTTAGGGTTCCCCCCTGGGAGGGGGGAGGCCTAGGCCTAGGGAGCCCCCAGCCCTGGGGAGCCCTAGGCTTAGGGTTCCCCCCTGGGAGGGGGGAGGCCTAGGCCTAGGGAGCCCCCAGCCCTGGGGAGCCCTAGGCTTAGGGTTCCCCCCTGGGAGGGGGGAGCCCTAGGCCTAGGGAGCCCCCAGCCCTGGGGAGCCCTAGGCTTAGGGTTCCCCCCTGGGAGGGGGGAGCCCTAGGCCTAGGGAGGCCCCAGCCCTGGGGAGCCCTAGGCTTAGGGTTCCCCCCTGGGAGGGGGGAGCCCTAGGCCTAGGGAGCCCGCAGCCCTGGGGAGCCCTAGGCTTAGGGTTCCCCCCTGGGAGGGGGGAGCCCTAGGCCTAGGGAGCCCCCGGGAGGGGAGCCCTGGGCTTAGGGTTCCCCCCTGGGAGGGGGGAGCCCTAGGCCTAGGGAGCCCCAGCCCTGGGGAGCCCTAGGCTTAGGGTTCCCCCCTGGGAGGGGGGAGCCCTAGGCCTAGGGAGCCCCCGGGAGGGGAGCCCTAGGCTTAGGGTTCCCCCCTGGGATGGGGGAGCCCTAGGCCTAGGGAGCCCCCAGCCCTGGGGAGCCCTAGGCTTAGGGTTCCCCCCTGGGAGAGGGGAGCCCTAGGCCTAGGGAGCCCCCGGGAGGGGAGCCCTAGGCTTAGGGTTCCCCCCTGGGAGGGGGGAGCCCTAGGCCTAGGGAGCCCCAGCCCTGGGGAGTCCTAGGCTTAGGGTTCCCCCCTGGGAGGGGGGAGCCCTAGGCCTAGGGAGCCCCCGGGAGGGGAGCCCTAGGCTTAGGGTTCCCCCCTGGGAGGGGGGAGCCCTAGGCCTAGGGAGCCCCCAGCCCTGGGGAGCCCTAGGCTTAGGGTTCCCCGCTGGGAGGGGGGAGCCCTAGGCCTAGGGAGCCCCCAGCCCTGGGGAGCCCTAGGCTTAGGGTTCCCCGATGGGAGGGGGGAGCCCTAGGCCTAGGGAGCCCCCAGCCCTGGGGAGCCCTAGGCTTAGGGTTCCCCGCTGGGAGGGGGGAGCCCTAGGCCTAGGGAGCCCCCAGCCCTGGGGAGCCCTAGGCTTAGGGTTCCCCGCTGGGAGGGGGGAGCCCTAGGCCTAGGGAGACCCCAGCCCTGGGGAGCCCTAGGCTTAGGGTTCCCCGCTGGGAGGGGGGAGCCCTAGGCCTAGGGAGCCCCCAGCCCTGGGGAGCCCTAGGCTTAGGGTTCCCCGCTGGGAGGGGGGAGCCCTAGGCCTAGGGAGCCCCCAGCCCTGGGGAGCCCTAGGCTTAGGGTTCCCCGCTGGGAGGGGGGAGCCCTAGGCCTAGGGAGCCCCCAGCCCTGGGGAGCCCTAGGCTTAGGGTTCCCCGCTGGGAGGGGGGAGCCCTAGGCCTAGGGAGCCCCCAGCCCTGGGGAGCCCTAGGCTTAGGGTTCCCCGCTGGGAGGGGGGAGCTCTAGGCCTAGGGAGCCCCCAGCCCTGGGGAGCCCTAGGCTTAGGGTTCCCCGTTGGGAGGGGGGAGCCCTAGGCCTAGGGAGCCCCCAGCCCTGGGGAGCCCTAGGCTTAGGGTTACCCGCTGGGAGGGGGGAGCCCTAGGCCTAGGGAGCCCCCAGCCCTGGGGAGCCCTAGGCTTAGGGTTCCCCGCTGGGAGGGGGGAGCCCTAGGCCTAGGGAGCCCCCAGCCCTGGGGAGCCCTAGGCTTAGGGTTCCCCGCTGGGAGGGGGCAGCCCTAGGCCAAGGGAGCCCCCAGCCCTGGGGAGCCCTAGGCTTAGGGTTCCCCCCTGGGAGGGGGGAGCCCTAGGCCTAGGGAGCCCCCAGCCCTGGGGAGCCCTAGGCTTAGGGTTCCCCCCTGGGAGGGGGGAGCCCTAGGCCTAGGGAGCCCCCAGCCCTGGGGAGCCCTAGGCTTAGGGTTCCCCCCTGGGAGGGGGGAGCCCTAGGCCTAGGGAGCCCCCAGCCCTGGGGAGCCCTAGGCTTAGGGTTCCCCCCTGGGAGGGGGGAGCCCTAGGCCTAGGGAGCCCCCAGCCCTGGGGAGCCCTAGGCTTAGGGTTCCCCCCGTGGCAGGGGGGAGCCCTAGGCCTAGGGAGCCCCCAGCCCTAGGCCTAGGGAGCCCCCAGCCCTGGGGAGCCCTAGGCTTAGGGCTCCCCCCTGGGAGGGGGGAGCCCTATGCCTAGGGAGCCCCCAGCCCTGGGGAGCCCTAGGCTTAGGGTTCCCCCCTGGGAGGGGGGAGCCCTAGGCCTAGGGAGCCCCCAGCCCTGGGGAGCCCTAGGCTTAGGGTTCCCCCCTGGGAGGGGGGAGCCCTAGGCCTAGGGAGCCCCCAGCCCTGGGGAGCCCTAGGCTTAGGGTTCCCCCCTGGGAGGGGGAGCCCTAGGCCTAGGGAGCCCCCGGGATGGGAGCCCTAGGCTTAGGGTTCCCCCCTGGGAGGGGGGAGCCCTAGGCCTAGGGAGCCCCCGGGATGGGAGCCCTAGGCTTAGGGTTCCCCCCAGGGAGGGGGGAGCCCTAGGCCTAGGGAGCCCCCGGGAGGGGAGCCCTAGGCTTAGGGTTCCCCCCTGGGAGGGGGGAGCCCTAGGCCTAGGGAGCCCCCGGGAGGGGAGCCCTAGGCTTAGGGTTCCCCCCTGGGAGGGGGGAGCCCTAGGCCTAGGGAGCCCCCGGGAGGGGAGTCCTAGGCTTAGGGTTCCCCCCTGGGAGGGGGGAGCCCTAGGCCTAGGGAGCCCCAGCCCTGGGGAGCCCTAGGCTTAGGGTTCCCCCCTGGGAGGGGGGAACCCTAGGCCTAGGGAGCCCCCGGGAGGGGAGCCCTAGGCTTAGGGTTCCCCCCTGGGAGGGGGGAGCCCTAGGCCTAGGGAGCCCCCGGGAGGGGAGCCCTAGGCTTAGGGTTCCCCCCTGGGAGGGGGGAGCCCTAGGCCTAGGGAGCCCCCAGCCCTGGGGAGCCCTAGGCTTAGGGTTCCCCGCTGGGAGGGGGGAGCCCTAGGCCTAGGGAGCCCCCAGCCCTGGGGAGCCCTAGGCTTAGGTTTCCCCCCTGGGAGGGGGGAGCCCTAGGCCTAGGGAGCCCCCAGCCCTGGGGAGCCCTAGGCTTAGGGTTCCCCCCTGGGAGGGGGGAGCCCTAGGCCTAGGGAGCCCCCAGCCCTGGGGAGCCCTAGGCTTAGGGTTCCCCCCTGGGAGGGGGGAGCCCTAGGCCTAGGGAGCCCCCGGGAGGGGAGCCCTAGGCTTAGGGTTCCCCCCTGGGAGGGGGGAGCCCTAGGCCTAGGGAGCCCCAGCCCTGGGGAGCCCTAGGCTTAGGGTTCCCCCCTGGGAGGGGGGAGCCCTAGGCCTAGGGAGCCCCCGGGAGGGGAGCCCTAGGCTTAGGGTTCCCCCCTGGGAGAGGGGAGCCCTAGGCCTAGGGAGCCCCCGGGAGGGGAGCCCTAGGCTTAGGGTTCCCCCCTGGGAGGGGGGAGCCCTAGGCCTAGGGAGCCCCCGGGAGGGGAGCCCTAGGCTTAGGGTTCCCCCCTGGGAGGGGGGAGCCCTAGGCCTAGGGAGCCCCCGGGAGGGGAGCCCTAGGCTTAGGGTTCCCCCTTGGGAGGGGGGAGCCCTAGGCCTAGGGAGCCCCAGCCCTGGGGAGCCCTAGGCTTAGGGTTCCCCCCTGGGAGGGGGGAGCCCTAGGCCTAGGGAGCCCCCGGGAGGGGAGACCTAGGCTTAGGGTTCCCCCCTGGGAGGGGGGAGCCCTAGGCCTAGGGAGCCCCCAGCCCTGGGGAGCCCTAGGCTTAGGGTTCCCCACTGGGAGGGGGGAGCCCTAGGCCTAGGGAGCCCCAGCCCTGGGGAGCCCTAGGCTTAGGGTACCCCCCTGGGAGGGGGGAGCCCTAGGCCTAGGGAGCCCCCGGGAGGGGAGCCCTAGGCTTAGGGTTCCCCCCTGGGAGGGGGGAGCCCTAGGCCTAGGGAGCCCCCAGCCCTGGGGAGCCCTAGGCTTAGGGTTCCCCGCTGGGAGGGGGGAGCCCTAGGCCTAGGGAGCCCCCAGCCCTGGGGAGCCCTAGGCTTAGGGTTCCCCGCTGGGAGGGGGGAGCCCTAGGCCTAGGGAGCCCCCAGCCCTGGGGAGCCCTAGGCTTAGGGTTCCCCGCTGGGAGGGGGGAGCCCTAGGCCTAGGGAGCCCCCAGCCCTGGGGAGCCCTAGGCTTAGGGTTCCCCGCTGGGAGGGGGGAGCCCTAGGCCTAGGGAGCCCCCAGCCCTGGGGAGCCCTAGGCTTAGGGTTCCCCGCTGGGAGGGGGGAGCCCTAGGCCTAGGGAGCCCCCAGCCCTGGGGAGCCCTAGGCTTAGGGTTCCCCGCTGGGAGGGGGGAGCCCTAGGCCTAGGGAGCCCCAGCCCTGGGGAGCCCTAGGCTTAGGGTTCCCCGCTGGGAGGGGGGGCCCTAGGCCTAGGGAGCCCCCAGCCCTGGGGAGCCCTAGGCTTAGGGTTCCCCCCTGGGAGGGGGGAGCCCTAGGCCTAGGGAGCCCCCAGCCCTGGGGAGCCCTAGGCTTAGGGTTCCCCCCTGGGAGGGGGGAGCCCTAGGCCTAGGGAGCCCCCAGCCCTGGGGAGCCCTAGGCTTAGGGTTCCCCCCTGGGAGGGGGGAGCCCTAGGCCTAGGGAGCCCCCAGCCCTGGGGAGCCCTAGGCTTAGGGTTCCCCCCTGGGAGGGGGGAGTCCTAGGCCTAGGAAGCCCCCAGCCCTGGGGAGCCCTAGGCTTAGGGTTCCCCCTGGGAGGGGGGAGCCCTAAGCCTAGGGAGCCCCCAGCCCTGGGGAGCCCTAGGCTTAGGGTTCCCCCCTGGGAGGGGGGAGCCCTAGGCCTAGGGACCCCCCAGCCCTGGGGAGCCCTAGGCTTAGGGTTCCCCCCTGGGAGGGGGGAGCCCTAGGCCTAGGGAGCCCCCAGCCCTGGGGAGCCCTAGGCTTAGGGTTCCCCCCTGGGAGGGGGGAGCCCTAGGCCTAGGGAGCCCCCAGCCCTGGGGAGCCCTAGGCTTAGGGTTCCCCCCTGGGAGGGGGGAGCCCTAGGCCTAGGGAGCCCCCAGCCCTAGGCCTAGGGAGCCCCCAGCCCTGGGGAGCCCTAGGCTTAGGGTTCCCCCCTGGGAGGGGGGAGCCCTAGGCCTAGGGAGCCCCCAGCCCTGGGGAGCCCTAGGCTTAGGGTTCCCCCCTGGGAGGGGGGAGCCCTAGGCCTAGGGAGCCCCCAGCCCTGGGGAGCCCTAGGCTTAGGGTTCCCCCCTGGGAGGGGGGGCCCTAGGCCTAGGGAGCCCCCAGCCCTGGGGAGCCCTAGGCTTAGGGTTCCCTCCTGGGAGGGGGGAGCCCTAGGCCTAGGGAGCCCCCAGCCCTGGGGAGCCCTAGGCTTAGGGTTCCCCCCTGGGAGGGGGGAGCCCTAGGCCTAGGGAGCCCCCAGCCCTGGGGAGCCCTAGGCTTAGGGTTCCCCCCTGGGAGGGGGGAGCCCTAGGCCTAGGGAGCCCCCAGCCCTGGGGAGCCCTAGGCTTAGGGTTCCCCCCTGGGAGGGGGGAGCCCTAGGCCTAGGGAGCCCCCAGCCCTGGGGAGCCCTAGGCTTAGGGTTCCCCCCTGGGAGGGGGGAGCCCTAGGCCTAGGGAGCCCCCAGCCCTGGGGAGCCCTAGGCTTAGGGTTCCCCCCTGGGAGGGGGGAGCCCTAGGCCTAGGGAGCCCCCAGCCCTGGGGAGCCCTAGGCTTAGGGAGCCCCCAGCCCTAGGCCTAGGGAGCCCACAGCCCTGGGGAGCCCTAGGCTTAGGGTTCCCCCCTGGGAGGGGGGCGCCCTAGGCCTAGGGAGCCCCCAGCCCTGGGGAGCCCTAGGTTTAGGGTTCCCCCCTGGGCGGGGGGAGCCCTAGGCCTAGGGAGCCCCCAGCCCTGGGGAGACCTAGGCTTAGGGTTCCCCCCTGGGCGGGGGGAGCCCTAGGCCTAGGGAGCCCCCAGCCCTGGGGAGACCTAGGCTTAGGGTTCCCCCCTGGGCGGGGGGAGCCCTAGGCCTAGGGAGCCCCCAGCCCTGGGGAGACCTAGGCTTAGGGTTCCCCCCTGGGCGGGGGGAGCCCTAGGCCTAGGGAGCCCCCAGCCCTGGGGAGACCTAGGCTTAGGGTTCCCCCCTGGGCGGGGGGAGCCCTAGGCCTAGGGAGCCCCCAGCCCTGGGGAGACCTAGGCTTAGGGTTCCCCCCTGGGCGGGGGGAGACCTAGGCCTAGGGAGCCCCCAGCCCTGGGGAGACCTAGGCTTAGGGTTCCCCCCTGGGCGGGGGGAGACCTAGGCCTAGGGAGCCCCCAGCCCTGGGGAGACCTAGGCTTAGGGTTCCCCCCTGGGCGGGGGGAGACCTAGGCCTAGGGAGCCCCCAGCCCTGGGGAGACCTAGGCTTAGGGTTCCCCCCTGGGCGGGGGGAGACCTAGGTCTAGGGAGCCCCCAGCCCTGGGGAGACCTAGGCTTAGGGTTCCCCCCTGGGCGGGGGGAGACCTAGGCCTAGGGAGCCCCCAGCCCTGGGGAGCCCTAGGCTTAGGGTTCCCCCCTGGGAGGGGGGAGCCCTAGGCCTAGGGAGCCCCAGCCCTGGGGAGCCCTAGGCTTAGGGTTCCCCCCTGGGAGGGGGGAGCCCTAGGCCTAGGGAGCCCCCGGGAGGGGAGCCCTAGGCTTAGGGTTCCCCCCTGGGAGGGGGGAGCCCTAGGCCTAGGGAGCCCCCAGCCCTGGGGAGCCCTAGGCTTAGGGTTCCCCGCTGGGAGGGGGGAGCCCTAGGCCTAGGGAGCCCCCAGCCCTGGGGAGCCCTAGGCTTAGGGTTCCCCGCTGGGAGGGGGGAGCCCTAGGCCTAGGGAGCCCCCAGCCCTGGGGAGCCCTAGGCTTAGGGTTCCCCGCTGGGAGGGGGGAGCCCTAGGCCTAGGGAGCCCCCAGCCCTGGGGAGCCCTAGGCTTAGGGTTCCCCGCTGGGAGGGGGGAGCCCTAGGCCTAGGGAGCCCCCAGCCCTGGGGAGCCCTAGGCTTAGGGTTTCCCGCTGGGAGGGGGGAGCCCTAGGCCTAGGGAGCCCCCAGCCCTGGGGAGCCCTAGGCTTAGGGTTCCCCGCTGGGAGGGGGGAGCCCTAGGCCTAGGGAGCCCCCAGCCCTGGGGAGCCCTAGGCTTAGGGTTCCCCGCTGGGAGGGGGGAGCCCTAGGCCTAGGGAGCCCCCAGCCCTGGGGAGCCCTAGGCTTAGGGTTCCCCGCTGGGAGGGGGGAGCCCTAGGCCTAGGGAGCCCCCAGCCCTGGGGAGCCCTAGGCTTAGGGTTCCCCGCTGGGAGGGGGGAGCCCTAGGCCTAGGGAGCCCCCAGCCCTGGGGAGCCCTAGGCTTAGGGTTCCCCGCTGGGAGGGGGGAGCCCTAGGCCTAGGGAGCCCCCAGCCCTGGGGAGCCCTAGGCTTAGGGTTCCCCCCTGGGAGGGGGGAGCCCTAGGCCTAGGGAGCCCCCAGCCCTGGGGAGCCCTAGGCTTAGGGTTCCCCGCTGGGAGGGGGGAGCCCTAGGCCTAGGGAGCCCCCAGCCCTAGGCCTAGGGAGCCCCCAGCCCTGGGGAGCCCTAGGCTTAGGGTTCCCCCCTGGGAGGGGGGAGCCCTAGGCCTAGGGAGCCCCCAGCCCTGGGGAGCCCTAGGCTTAGGGTTCCCCCCTGGGAGGGGGGAGCCCTAGGCCTAGGGAGCCCCCAGCCCTGGGGAGCCCTAGGCTTAGGGTTCCCCCCTGGGAGGGGGGAGCCCTAGGCCTAGGGAGCCCCCAGCCCTGGGGAGCCCTAGGCTTAGGGTTCCCTCCTGGGAGGGGGGAGCCCTAGGCCTAGGGAGCCCCCAGCCCTGGGGAGCCCTAGGCTTAGGGTTCCCCCCTGGGACGGGGGAGCCCTAGGCCTAGGGAGCCCCCAGCCCTGGGGAGCCCTAGGCTTAGGGTTCCCCCCTGGGAGGGGGGAGCCCTAGGCCTAGGGAGCCCCCAGCCCT
Source organism: Tenrec ecaudatus (assembly GCF_050624435.1). Taxonomy (NCBI): domain Eukaryota; kingdom Metazoa; phylum Chordata; class Mammalia; order Afrosoricida; family Tenrecidae; genus Tenrec; species Tenrec ecaudatus. Next base: position 626,400 of record NW_027459493.1, read on the forward strand.
GGGGAGCCCTAGGCTTAGGGTTCCCCCCTGGGAGGGGGGAGCCCTAGGCCTAGGGAGCCCCCAGCCCTGGGGAGCCCTAGGCTTAGGGTTCCCCCCTGGGAGGGGGGAGCCCTAGGCCTAGGGAGCCCCCAGCCCTGGGGAGCCCTAGGCTTAGGGTTCCCCCCTGGGAGGGGGGAGCCCTAGGCCTAGGGAGCCCCCAGCCCTGGGGAGCCCTAGGCTTAGGGTTCCCCCCTGGGAGGGGGGAGCCCTAGGCCTAGGGAGCCCCCAGCCCTAGGCCTAGGGAGCCCACAGCCCTGGGGAGCCCTAGGCTTAGGGTTCCCCCCTGGGAGGGGGGCGCCCTAGGCCTAGGGAGCCCCCAGCCCTGGGGAGCCCTAGGTTTAGGGTTCCCCCCTGGGCGGGGGGAGCCCTAGGCCTAGGGAGCCCCCAGCCCTGGGGAGACCTAGGCTTAGGGTTCCCCCCTGGGCGGGGGGAGCCCTAGGCCTAGGGAGCCCCCAGCCCTGGGGAGACCTAGGCTTAGGGTTCCCCCCTGGGCGGGGGGAGCCCTAGGCCTAGGGAGCCCCCAGCCCTGGGGAGACCTAGGCTTAGGGTTCCCCCCTGGGCGGGGGGAGCCCTAGGCCTAGGGAGCCCCCAGCCCTGGGGAGACCTAGGCTTAGGGTTCCCCCCTGGGCGGGGGGAGACCTAGGCCTAGGGAGCCCCCAGGCCTGGGGAGACCTAGGCTTAGGGTTCCCCCCTGGGCGGGGGGAGACCTAGGCCTAGGGAGCCCCCAGCCCTGGGGAGACCTAGGCTTAGGGTTCCCCCCTGGGCGGGGGGAGACCTAGGCCTAGGGAGCCCCCAGCCCTGGGGAGACCTAGGCTTAGGGTTCCCCCCTGGGCGGGGGGAGACCTAGGCCTAGGGAGCCCCCAGCCCTGGGGAGACCTAGGCTTAGGGTTCCCCCCTGGGCGGGGGGAGACCTAGGCCTAGGGAGCCCCCAGCCCTGGGGAGACCTAGGCTTAGGGTTCCCCCCTGGGCGGGGGGAGACCTAGGCCGAGGGAGCCCCCAGCCCTGGGGAGACCTAGGCTTAGGGTTCCCCCCTGGGCGGGGGGAGACCTAGGCCTAGGGAGCCCCCAGCCCTGGGGAGACCTAGGCTTAGGGTTCCCCCCTGGGCGGGGGGAGACCTAGGCCTAGGGAGCCCCCAGCCCTGGGGAGCCCTAGGCTTAGGGTTCCCCGCTGGGAGGGGGGAGCCCTAGGCCTAGGGAGCCCCCAGCCCTGGGGAGCCCTAGGCTTAGGGTTCCCCGCTGGGAGGGGGGAGCCCTAGGCCTAGGGAGCCCCCAGCCCTGGGGAGCCCTAGGCTTAGGGTTCCCCGCTGGGAGGGGGGAGCCCTAGGCCTAGGGAGCCCCCAGCCCTGGGGAGCCCTAGGCTTAGGGTTCCCCGCTGGGAGGGGGGAGCCATAGGCCTAGGGAGCCCCCAGCCCTGGGGAGCCCTAGGCTTAGGGTTCCCCGCTGGGAGGGGGGAGCCCTAGGCCTAGGGAGCCCCCAGCCCTGGGGAGCCCTAGGCTTAGGGTTCCCCCCTGGGAGGGGGGAGCCCTAGGCCTAGGGAGCCCCCGGGAGGGGAGCCCTAGGCTTAGGGTTCCCCCCTGGGAGGGGGGAGCCCTAGGCCTAGGGAGCCCCCGGGAGGGGAGACCTAGGCTTAGGGTTCCCCCCTGGGAGGGGGGAGCCCTAGGCCTAGGGAGCCCCAGCCCTATGGAGACCTAGGCTTAGGGCTCCCCCCATGGAGGGGGGAGCCCTAGGCCTAGGGAGCCCCCGGGAGGGGAGCCCTAGGCTTAGGGTTCCCCCCTGGGAGGGGGGAGCCCTAGGCCTAGGGAGCCCCCAGCCCTGGGGAGCCCTAGGCTTAGGGTTCCCCCCTGGGAGGGGGGAGCCCTAGGCCTCGGGAGCCCCCAGCCCTGGGGAGCACTAGGCTTAGGGTTCCCCCCTGGGAGGGGGGAGCCCTAGGCCTAGGGAGCCCCCAGCCCTGGGGAGCCCTAGGCTTAGGGTTCCCCCCTGGGAGGGGGGAGCCCTAGGCCTAGGGAGCCCCCAGCCCTGGGGAGCCCTAGGCTTAGGGTTCCCCCCTGGGAGGGGGGAGCCCGAGGCCTAGGGAGCCCCCAGCCCTGGGGAGCCCTAGGCTTAGGGTTCCCCCCTGGGAGGGGGGAGGCCTAGGCCTAGGGAGCCCCCAGCCCTGGGGAGCCCTAGGCTTAGGGTTCCCCCCTGGGAGGGGGGAGCCCTAGGCCTAGGGAGCCCCCAGCCCTGGGGAGCCCTAGGCTTAGGGTTCCCCCCTGGGAGGGGGGAGCCCTAGGCCTAGGGAGCCCCCAGCCCTGGGGAGCCCTAGGCTTAGGGTTCCCCCCTGGGAGGGGGGAGCCCTAGGCCAAGGGAGCCCCCAGCCCTGGGGAGCCCTAGGCTTAGGGTTCCCCCCTGGGAGAGGGGAGCCCTAGGCCTAGGGAGGCCCCAGCCCTGGGGAGCCCTAGGCTTAGGGTTCCCCCCTGGGAGGGGGTAGCCCTAGGCCTAGGGAGCCCCCAGCCCTGGGGAGCCCTAGGCTTAGGGTTCCCCCCTGGGAGGGGGGAGCCCTAGGCCTAGGGAGCCCCCGGGAGGGGAGCCCTAGGCTTAGGGTTCCCCCCTGGGAGGGGGGAGCCCTAGGCCTAGGGAGCCCCCGGGAGGGGAGCCCTAGGCTTAGGGTTCCCACCTGGGAGGGGGGAGCCCTAGGCCTAGGGAGCCCCCGGGAGGGGAGCCCTAGGCTTAGGGTTCCCCCCTGGGAGAGGGGAGCCCTAGGCCTAGGGAGCCCCCGGGAGGGGAGCCCTAGGCTTAGGGTTCCCCCCTGGCAGAGGGGAGCACTAGGCCTAGGGAGCCCCCGGGAGGGGAGCCCTAGGCTTAGGGTTCCCCCCTGGCAGAGGGGAGCACTAGGCCTAGGGAGCCCCAGCCCTGGGGAGTCCTAGGCTTAGGGTTCCCCCCTGGGAGGGGGGAGCCCTAGGCCTAGGGAGCCCCAGCCCTGGGGAGTCCTAGGCTTAGGGTTCCCCCCTGGGAGGGGGGAGCCCTAGGCCTAGGGAGCCCCCGGGAGGGGAGCCCTAGGCTTAGGGTTCCCCCCTGGGAGGGGGGAGCCCTAGGCCTAGGGAGCCCCCAGCCCTGGGGAGCCCTAGGCTTAGGGTTCCCCCCTGGGAGGGGGGAGCCCTAGGCCTAGGGAGCCCCAGCCCTGGGGAGCCCTAGGCTTAGGGTTCCCCCCTGGGAGGGGGGAGCCCTAGGCCTAGGGAGCCCCCGGGAGGGGAGCCCTAGGCTTAGGGTTCCCCGCTGGGAGGCGGGAGCCCTAGGCCTAGGGAGCCCCCAGCCCTGGGGAGCCCTAGGCTTAGGGTTCCCCGCTGGGAGGGGGGAGCCCTAGGCCTAGGGAGCCCCCAGCCCTGGGGAGCCCTAGGCTTAGGGTTCCCCGCTGGGAGGGGGGAGCCCTAGGCCTAGGGAGCCCCCAGCCCTGGGGAGCCCTAGGCTTAGGGTTCCCCGCTGGGAGGGGGGAGCCCTAGGCCTAGGGAGCCCCCAGCCCTGGGGAGCCCTAGGCTTAGGGTTCCCCGATGGGAGGGGGGAGCCCTAGGCCTAGGGAGCCCCCAGCCCTGGGGAGCCCTAGGCTTAGGGTTCCCCCCTGGGAGGGGGGAGCCCTAGGCCTAGGGAGCCCCCGGGAGGGGAGCCCTAGGCTTAGGGTTCCCACCTGGGAGGGGGGAGCCCTAGGCCTAGGGAGCCCCCGGGAGGGGAGCCCTAGGCTTAGGGTTCCCCCCTGGGAGAGGGGAGCCCTAGGCCTAGGGAGCCCCCGGGAGGGGAGCCCTAGGCTTAGGGTTCCCCCCTGGCAGAGGGGAGCACTAGGCCTAGGGAGCCCCCGGGAGGGGAGCCCTAGGCTTAGGGTTCCCCCCTGGGAGGGGGGAGCCCTAGGCCTAGGGAGCCCCCAGCCCTGGGGAGCCCTAGGCTTAGGGTTCCCCCCTGGGAGGGGGGAGCCCTAGGCCTAGGGAGCCCCAGCCCTGGGGAGCCCTAGGCTTAGGGTTCCCCCCTGGGAGGGGGGAGCCCTAGGCCTAGGGAGCCCCCGGGAGGGGAGCCCTAGGCTTAGGGTTCCCCGCTGGGAGGCGGGAGCCCTAGGCCTAGGGAGCCCCCAGCCCTGGGGAGCCCTAGGCTTAGGGTTCCCCGCTGGGAGGGGGGAGCCCTAGGCCTAGGGAGCCCCCAGCCCTGGGGAGCCCTAGGCTTAGGGTTCCCCGCTGGGAGGGGGGAGCCCTAGGCCTAGGGAGCCCCCAGCCCTGGGGAGCCCTAGGCTTAGGGTTCCCCGCTGGGAGGGGGGAGCCCTAGGCCTAGGGAGCCCCCAGCCCTGGGGAGCCCTAGGCTTAGGGTTCCCCGATGGGAGGGGGGAGCCCTAGGCCTAGGGAGCCCCCAGCCCTGGGGAGCCCTAGGCTTAGGGTTCCCCGCTGGGAGGGGGGAGCCCTAGGCCTAGGGAGCCCCCAGCCCTGGGGAGCCCTAGGCTTAGGGTTCCCCGCTGGGAGGGGGGAGCCCTAGGCCTAGGGAGCCCCCAGCCCTGGGGAGCCCTAGGCTTAGGGTTCCCCGCTGGGAGGGGGGAGCCCTAGGCCTAGGGAGCCCCCAGCCCTGGGGAGCCCTAGGCTAGGGTTCCCCGCTGGGAGGGGGGAGCCCTAGGCCTAGGGAGCCCCCAGCCCTGGGGAGCCCTAGGCTTAGGGTTCCCCGCTGGGAGGGGGGAGCCCTAGGCCTAGGGAGCCCCCAGCCCTGGGGAGCCCTAGGCTTAGGGTTCCCCGCTGGGAGAGGGAAGCCCTAGGCCTAGGGAGCCCCCAGCCCTGGGGAGCCCTAGGCTTAGGGTTCCCCGCTAGGAGGGGGGAGCCCTAGGCCTAGGGAGCCCCCAGCCCTGGGGAGCCCTAGGCTTAGGGATCCCCCCTGGGAGGGGGGAGCCCTAGGCCTAGGGAGCCCCCGGGATGGGAGCCCTAGGCTTAGGGTTCCCCCCTGGGAGGGGGGAGCCCTAGGCCTAGGGAGCCCCAGCCCTGGGGAGCCCTAGGCTTAGGGTTCCCCCCTGGGAGGGGGGAGCCCTAGGCCTAGGGAGCCCCCGGGAGGGGAGCCCTAGGCTTAGGGTTCCCCCCTGGGAGGGGGGAGCCCTAGGCCTAAGGAGCCCGCGGGAGGGGAGCCCTAGGCTTAGGGTTCCCCCATGGGAGGGGGGAGCCCTAGGCCTAGGGAGCCCCAGCCCTGGGGAGCCCTAGGCTTAGGGTTCCCCCCTGGGAGGGGGGAGCCCTAGGCCTAGGGAGCCCCCGGGAGGGGAGCCCTAGGCTTAGGGTTCCCCCCTGGGAGGGGGGAGCCCTAGGCCTAGGAGCCCCCGGGAGGGGAGCCCTAGGCTTAGGGTTCCCCCCTGGGAGGGGGGAGCCCTAGGCCTAGGGAGCCCCCGGGAGGGGAGCCCTAGGCTTAGGGTTCCCCCCTGGGAGGGGGGAGCCCTAGGCCTAGGGAGCCCCCAGCCCTGGGGAGCCCTAGGCTTAGGGTTCCCCCCTGGGAGGGGGGAGCCCTAGGCCTAGGGAGCCCCCAGCCCTGGGGAGCCCTAGGCTTAGGGTTCCCCCCTTGGAGGGGGGAGCCCTAGGCCTAGGGAGCCCCCAGCCCTGGGGAGCCCTAGGCTTAGGGTTCCCCCCTGGGAGGGGGGAGCCCTAGGCCTAGGGAGCCCCCAGCCCTGGGGAGCCCTAGGCTTAGGGTTCCCCCCTGGGAGGGGCGAGCCCTAGGCCTAGGGAGCCCCCAGCCCTGGGGAGCCCTAGGCTTAGGGTTCCCCCCTGGGAGGGGGGAGCCCTAGGCCTAGGGAGCCCCCAGCCTTGGGGAGCCCTAGGCTTAGGGTTCCCCCCTGGGAGGGGGGAGCCCTAGGCCTAGGGAGCCCCCGGGAGGGGAGCCCTAGGCTTAGGGTTCCCCCCTGGGAGGGGGGAGCCCTAGGCCTAGGGAGCCCCAGCCCTGGGGAGCCCTAGGCTTAGGGTTCCTCCCTGGGAGGGGGGAGCCCTAGGCCTAGGGAGCCCCCGGGAGGGGAGCCCTAGGCTTAGGGTTCCCCCCTGGGAGGGGGGAGCCCTAGGTCTAGGGAGCCCCCAGCCCTGGGGAGCCCTAGGCTTAGGGTTCCCCCCTGGGAGGGGGGAGCCCTAGGCCTAGGGAGCCCCAGCCCTGGGGAGCCCTAGGCTTAGGGTTCCCCCCTGGGAGGGGGGAGCCCTAGGCCTAGGGAGCCCCCGGGAGGGGAGCCCTAGGCTTAGGGTTCCCCCCTGGGAGGGGGGAGCCCTAGGCCTAGGGAGCCCCCGGGAGGGGAGCCCTAGGCTTAGGGTTCCCCCCTGGGAGGGGGGAGCCCTAGGCCTAGGGAGCCCCCAGCCCTGGGGAGCCCTAGGCTTAGGGTTCCCCGCTGGGAGGGGGGAGCCCTAGGCCTAGGGAGCCCCCAGCCCTGGGGAGCCCTAGGCTTAGGGTTCCCCGCTGGGAAGGGGGAGCCCTAGGCCTAGGGAGCCCCCAGCCCTGGGGAGCCCTAGGCTTAGTGTTCCCCGCTGGGAGGGGGGAGCCCTAGGCCTAGGGAGCCCCCAGCCCTGGGGAGCCCTAGGCTTAGGGTTCCCCGCTGGGAGGGGGGAGCCCTAGGCCTAGGGAGCCCCCAGCCCTGGGGAGCCCTAGGCTTAGGGTTCCCCGCTGGGAGGGGGGAGCCCTAGGCCTAGGGAGCCCCCAGCCCTGGGGAGCCCTAGGCTTAGGGTTCCCCGCTGGGAGGGGGGAGCCCTAGGCCTAGGGAGCCCCCAGCCCTGGGGAGCCCTAGGCTTAGGGTTCCCCGCTGGGAGGGGGGAGCCCTAGGCCTAGGGAGCCCCCAGCCCTGGGGAGCCCTAGGCTTAGGGTTCCCCGCTGGGAGGGGGGAGCCCTAGGCCTAGGGAGCCCCCAGCCCTGGGGAGCCCTAGGCTTAGGGTTCCCCGCTGGGAGGGGGGAGCCCTAGGCCTAGGGAGCCCCCAGCCCTGGGGAGCCCTAGGCTTAGGGTTCCCCGCTGGGAGGGGGGAGCCCTAGGCCTAGGGAGCCCCCAGCCCTGGGGAGCCCTAGGCTTAGGGTTCCCCGCTGGGAGGGGGGAGCCCTAGGCCTAGGGAGCCCCCAGCCCTGGGGAGCCCTAAGCTTAGGGTTCCCCGCTGGGAGGGGGGAGCCCTAGGCCTAGGGAGCCCCCAGCCCTGGGGAGCCCTAGGCTTAGGGTTCCCCGCTGGGAGGGGGGAGCCCTAGGCCTAGGGAGCCCCCAGCCCTGGGGAGCCCTAGGCTTAGGGTTCCCCGCTGGGAGTGGGGAGCCCTAGGCCTAGGGAGCCCCCAGCCCTGGGGAGCCCTAGGCTTAGGGTTCCCCGCTGGGAGGGGGGAGCCCTAGGCCTAGGGAGCCCCCAGCCCTGGGGAGCCCTAGGCTTAGGGTTCCCCGCTGGGAGGGGGGGCCCTAGGCCTAGGTAGCCCCCAGCCCTGGGGAGCCCTAGGCTTAGGGTTCCCCCCTGGGAGGGGGGAGCCCTAGGCCTAGGGAGCCCCCAGCCCTGGGGAGCCCTAGGCTTAGGGTTCCCCCCTGGGAGGGGGGAGCCCTAGGCCTAGGGAGCCCCCAGCCCTGGGGAGCCCTAGGCTTAGGGTTTCCCCCTGGGAGGGGGGAGCCCTAGGCCTAGGGACCCCCCAGCCCTGGGGAGCCCTAGGCTTAGGGTTCCCCCCTGGGAGGGGGGAGCCCTAGGCCTAGGGAGCCCCCAGCCCTGGGGAGCCCTAGGCTTAGGGTTCCCCCCTGGGAGGGGGGAGCCCTAGGCCTAGGGAGCCCCCAGCCCTGGGGAGCCCTAGGCTTAGGGTTCCCCCCTGGGAGGGGGGAGCCCTAGGCCTAGGGAGCCCCCAGCCCTAGGCCTAGGGAGCCCCCAGCCCTGGGGAGCCCTAGGCTTAGGGTTCCCCCCTGGGAGGGGGGAGCCCTAGGCCTAGGGAGCCCCCAGCCCTGGGGAGCCCTAGGCTTAGGGTTCCCCCCTGGGAGGGGGGAGCCCTAGGCCTAGGGAGCCCCCAGCCCTGGGGAGCCCTAGGCTTAGGGTTCCCCCCTGGGAGGGGGGAGCCCTAGGCCTAGGGAGCCCCCAGCCCTGGGGAGCCCTAGGCTTAGGGTTCCCCCCTGGGAGGGGGGAGCCCTAGGCCTAGGGAGCCCCCAGCCCTGGGGAGCCCTAGGCTTAGGGTTCCCCCCGGGGAGGGGGGAGCCCTAGGCCTAGGGAGCCCCCAGCCCTGGGGAGCCCTAGGCTTAGGGTTCCCCCGGGGAGGGGGGAGCCCTAGGCCTAGGGAGCCCCCAGCCCTGGGGAGCCCTAGGCTTAGGGTTCCCCGCTGGGAGGGGGGAGCCCTAGGCCTAGGGAGCCCCCAGCCCTGGGGAGCCCTAGGCTTAGGGTTCCCCGCTGGGAGGGGGGGAGCCCTAGGCCTAGGGAGCCCCCAGCCCTGGGGAGCCCAAGGCTTAGGGTTCCCCGCTGGGAGGGGGGAGCCCTAGGCCTAGGGAGCCCCCAGCCCTGGGGAGCCCTAGGCTTAGGGTTCCCCGCTGGGAGGGGGAACCCTAGGCCTAGGGAGCCCCCAGCCCTGGGGAGCCCTAGGCTTAGGGTTCCCCGCTGGGAGGGGGGAGCTCTAGGCCTAGGGAGCCCCCAGCCCTGGGGAGCCCTAGGCTTAGGGTTCCCCGCTGGGAGGGGGGAGCCCTAGGCCTAGGGAGCCCCCAGCCCTGGGGAGCCCTAGGCTTAGGGTTCCCCGCTGGGAGGGGGGAGCCCTAGGCCTAGGGAGCCCTCAGCCCTGGGAAGCCCTAGGCTTAGGGTTCCCCGCTGGGACGGGGGAGCCCTAGGCCTAGGGAGCCCCCAGCCCTGGGGAGCCCTAGGCTTAGGGTTCCCCGCTGGGACGGGGGAGCCCTAGGCCTAGGAGCCCCCAGCCCTGGGGAGCCCTAGGCTTAGGGTTCCCCGCTGGGAGGGGGGAGCCCTAGGATTAGGGAGACCCCAGCCCTGGGGAGCCCTAGGCTTAGGGTTCCCCGCTGGGAGGGGGGAGCCCTAGGCCTAGGGAGCCCCCAGCCCTGGGGAGCCCTAGGCTTAGGGTTCCCCCCTGGGAGGGGGGAGCCCTAGGCCTAGGGAGCCCCCAGCCCTGGGGAGCCCTAGGCTTAGGGTTCCCCCCTGGGAGGGGGGAGCCCTAGGCCTAGGGAGCCCCAGCCCTGGGGAGCCCTAGGCTTAGGGTTCCCCCCTGGGAGGGGGGAGCCCTAGGCCTATGGAGCCCCCAGCCCTGGGGAGCCCTAGGCTTAGGGTTCCCCCCTGGGAGGGGGAGCCCTAGGCCTAGGGAGCCCCCGGGATGGGAGCCCTAGGCTTAGGGTTCCCCCCTGGGAGGGGGGAGCCCTAGGCCTAGGGAGCCCCAGCCCTGGGGAGCCCTAGGCTTAGGGTTCCCCCCTGGGAGGGGGGAGCCCTAGGCCTAGGGAGCCCCCGGGAGGGGAGCCCTAGGCTTATGGTTCCCCCCTGGGAGGGGGGAGCCCTAGGTCTAGGGAGCCCCCAGCCCTGGGGAGCCCTAGGCTTAGGGTTCCCCCCTGGGAGGGGGGAGCCCTAGGCCTAGGGAGCCCCCAGCCCTGGGGAGCCCTAGGCTTAGGGTTCCCCCCTGGGAGGGGGGAGCCCTAGGCCTAGGGAGCCCCCAGCCCTGGGGAGCCCTAGGCTTAGGGTTCCCCCCTGGGAGGGGGGAGCCCTAGGCCTAGGGAGCCCCAGCCCTGGGGAGCCCTAGGCTTAGGGTTCCCCCCTGGGAGGGGGGAGCCCTAGGCCTATGGAGCCCCCAGCCCTGGGGAGCCCTAGGCTTAGGGTTCCCCCCTGGGAGGGGGAGCCCTAGGCCTAGGGAGCCCCCGGGATGGGAGCCCTAGGCTTAGGGTTCCCCCCTGGGAGGGGGGAGCCCTAGGCCTAGGGAGCCCCAGCCCTGGGGAGCCCTAGGCTTAGGGTTCCCCCCTGGGAGGGGGGAGCCCTAGGCCTAGGGAGCCCCCAGCCCTGGGGAGCCCTAGGCTTAGGGTTCCCCCCTGGGAGGGGGGAGCCCTAGGCCTAGGGAGCCCCCAGCCCTGGGGAGCCCTAGGCTTAGGGTTCCCCCCTGGGAGGGGGGAGCCCTAGGCCTAGGGAGCCCCAGCCCTGGGGAGCCCTAGGCTTAGGGTTCCCCCCTGGGAGGGGGGAGCCCTAGGCCTATGGAGCCCCCAGCCCTGGGGAGCCCTAGGCTTAGGGTTCCCCACTGGGAGGGGGAGCCCTAGGCCTAGGGAGCCCCCGGGATGGGAGCCCTAGGCTTAGGGTTCCCCCCTGGGAGGGGGGAGCCCTAGGCCTAGGGAGCCCCAGCCCTGGGGAGCCCTAGGCTTAGGGTTCCCCCCTGGGAGGGGGGAGCCCTAGGGCTAGGGAGCCCCCGGGAGGGGAGCCCTAGGCTTATGGTTCCCCCCTGGGAGGGGGGAGCCCTAGGTCTAGGGAGCCCCCAGCCCTGGGGAGCCCTAGGCTTAGGGTTCCCCCCTGGGAGGGGGGAGCCCTAAGCCTAGGGAGCCCCAGCCCTGGGGAGCCCTAGGCTTAGGGTTCCCCCCTGGGAGGGGGGAGCCCTAGGCCTAGGGAGCCCCCGGGAGGGGAGCCCTAGGCTTAGGGTTCCCCCCTGGGAGGGGGGAGCCCTAGGCCTAGGGAGCCCCCGGGAGGGGAGCCCTAGGCTTAGGGTTCCCCCCTGGGAGGGGGGAGCCCTAGGCCTAGGGAGCCCCCAGCCCTGGGGAGCCCTAGGCTTAGGGTTCCCCGCTGGGAGGGGGGAGCCCTAGGCCTAGGGAGCCCCCAGCCCTGGGGAGCCCTAGGCTTAGGGTTCCCCGCTGGGAAGGGGGAGCCCTAGGCCTAGGGAGCCCCCAGCCCTGGGGAGCCCTAGGCTTAGGGTTCCCCGCTGGGAGGGGGGAGCCCTAGGCCTAGGGAGCCCCCAGCCCTGGGGAGCCCTAGGCTTAGGGTTCCCCGCTGGGAGGGGGGAGCCCTAGGCCTAGGGAGCCCCCAGCCCTGGGGAGCCCTAGGCTTAGGGTTCCCCGCTGGGAGGGGGGAGCCCTAGGCCTAGGGAGCCCCCAGCCCTGGGGAGCCCTAGGCTTAGGGTTCCCCGCTGGGAGGGGGGAGCCCTAGGCCTAGGGAGCCCCCAGCCCTGGGGAGCCCTAGGCTTAGGGTTCCCCGCTGGGAGGGGGGAGCCCTAGGCCTAGGGAGCCCCCAGCCCTGGGGAGCCCTAGGCTTAGGGTTCCCCGCTGGGAGGGGGGAGCCCTAGGCCTAGGGAGCCCCCAGCCCTGGGGAGCCCTAGGCTTAGGGTTCCCCGCTGGGAGGGGGGAGCCCTAGGCCTAGGGAGCCCCCAGCCCTGGGAAGCCCTAAGCTTAGGGTTCCCCGCTGGGAGGGGGGAGCCCTAGGCCTAGGGAGCCCCCAGCCCTGGGGAGCCCTAGGCTTAGGGTTCCCCGCTGGGAGGGGGGAGCCCTAGGCCTAGGGAGCCCCCAGCCCTGGGGAGCCCTAGGCTTAGGGTTCCCCGCTGGGAGGGGGGAGCCCTAGGCCTAGGGAGCCCCCAGCCCTGGGGAGCCCTAGGCTTAGGGTTCCCCGCTGGGAGGGGGGAGCCCTAGGCCTATGGAGCCCCCAGCCCTGGGTAGCCCTAGGCTTAGGGTTCCCCGCTGGGAGGGGGGGCCCTAGGCCTAGGGAGCCCCCAGCCCTGGGGAGCCCTAGGCTTAGGGTTCCCCCCTGGGAGGGGGGAACCCTAGGCCTAGGGAGCCCCCAGCCCTGGGGAGCCCTAGGCTTAGGGTTCCCCCCTGGGAGGGGGGAGCCCTAGGCCTAGGGAGCCCCCAGCCCTGGGGAGCCCTAGGCTTAGGGTTCCCCCCTGGGAGGGGGGAGCCCTAGGCCTAGGGACCCCCCAGCCCTGGGGAGCCCTAGGCTTAGGGTTCCCCCCTGGGAGGGGGGAGCCCTAGGCCTAGGGAGCCCCCAGCCCTGGGGAGCCCTAGGCTTAGGGTTCCCCCCTGGGAGGGGGGAGCCCTAGGCCTAGGGAGCCCCCAGCCCTAGGCCTAGGGAGCCCCCAGCCCTGGGGAGCCCTAGGCTTAGGGTTCCCCCCTGGGAGGGGGGAGCCCTAGGCCTAGGGAGCCCCCAGCCCTGGGGAGCCCTAGGCTTAGGGTTCCCCCCTGGGAGGGGGGAGCCCTAGGCCTAGGGAGCCCCCAGCCCTGGGGAGCCCTAGGCTTAGGGTTCCCCCCGGGGAGGGGGGAGCCCTAGGCCTAGGGAGCCCCCAGCCCTGGGGAGCCCTAGGCTTAGGGTTCCCCCCGGGGAGGGGGGAGCCCTAGGCCTAGGGAGCCCCCAGCCCTGGGGAGCCCTAGGCTTAGGGTTCCCCGCTGGGAGGGGGGAGCCCTAGGCCTAGGGAGCCCCCAGCCCTGGGGAGCCCTAGGCTTAGGGTTCCCCGCTGGGAGGGGGGAGCCCTAGGCCTAGGGAGCCCCCAGCCCTGGGGAGCCCAAGGCTTAGGGTTCCCCGCTGGGAGGGGGGAGCCCTAGGCCTAGGGAGCCCCCAGCCCTGGGGAGCCCTAGGCTTAGGGTTCCCCGCTGGGAGGGGGAACCCTAGGCCTAGGGAGCCCCCAGCCCTGGGGAGCCCTAGGCTTAGGGTTCCCCGCTGGGAGGGGGCAGCTCTAGGCCTAGGGAGCCCCCAGCCCTGGGGGGCCCTAGGCTTAGGGTTCCCCGCTGGGAGGGGGGAGCCCTAGGCCTAGGGAGCCCCCAGCCCTGGGGAGCCCTAGGCTTAGGGTTCCCCGCTGGGAGGGGGGAGCCCTAGGCCTAGGGAGCCCTCAGCCCTGGGAAGCCCTAGGCTTAGGGTTCCCCGCTGGGAGGGGGGAGCCCTAGGCCTAGGGAGCCCCCAGCCCTGGGGAGCCCTAGGCTTAGGGTTCCCCGCTGGGACGGGGGAGCCCTAGGCCTAGGAGCCCCCAGCCCTGGGGAGCCCTAGGCTTAGGGTTCCCCGCTGGGAGGGGGGAGCCCTAGGATTAGGGAGACCCCAGCCCTGGGGAGCCCTAGGCTTAGGGTTCCCCGCTGGGAGGGGGGAGCCCTAGGCCTAGGGAGCCCCCAGCCCTGGGGAGCCCTAGGCTTAGGGTTCCCCCCTGGGAGGGGGGAGCCCTAGGCCTAGGGAGCCCCCAGCCCTGGGGAGCCCTAGGCTTAGGGTTCCCCCCTGGGAGGGGGGAGCCCTAGGCCTAGGGAGCCCCCAGCCCTAGGCCTAGGGAGCCCCCAGCCCTGGGGAGCCCTAGGCTTAGGGTTCCCCCCTGGGAGGGGGGAGCCCTAGGCCTAGGGAGCCCCCAGCCCTGGGGAGCCCTAGGCTTAGGGTTCCCCCCTGGGAGGGGGGAGCCCTAGGCCTAGGGAGCCCCCAGCCCTGGGGAGCCCTAGGCTTAGGGTTCCCCCCTGGGAGGGGGGAGCCCTAGGCCTAGGGAGCCCCAGCCCTGGGGAGCCCTAGGCTTAGGGTTCCCCCCTGGGAGGGGGGAGCTCTAGGCCTATGGAGCCCCCAGCCCTGGGGAGCCCTAGGCTTAGGGTTCCCCCCTGGGAGGGGGAGCCCTAGGCCTAGGGAGCCCCCGGGATGGGAGCCCTAGGCTTAGGGTTCCCCCCTGGGAGGGGGGAGCCCTAGGCCTAGGGAGCCCCAGCCCTGGGGAGCCCTAGGCTTAGGGTTCCCCCCTGGGAGGGGGAGCCCTAGGCCTAGGGAGCCCCCGGGAGGGGAGCCCTAGGCTTAGGGTTCCTCCCTGGGAGGGCGGAGCCCTAGGCCTTGGGAGCCCCCGGGAGGGGAGCCCTAGGCTTAGGGTTCCCCCCTGGGAGGGGGGAGCCCTAGGCCTAGGGAGCCCCAGCCCTGGGGAGCCCTAGGCATAGGGTTCCCCCCTGGGAGGGGGGAGCCCTAGGCCTAGGGAGCCCCCGGGAGGGGAGCCCTAGGCTTAGGGTTCCCCCCTGGGAGGGGGGAGCCCTAGGCCTAGGGAGCCCCCAGCCCTGGGGAGCCCTAGGCTTAGGGTTCCCCCCTGGGAGGGGGGAGCCCTAGGCCTAGGGAGCCCCCAGCCCTGGGGAGCCCTAGGCTTAGGGTTCCCCCCTGGGAGGGGGGAGCCCTAGGCCTAGGGATCTCCCAGCCCTGGGGAGCCCTAGGCTTAGGGTTCCCCCCTGGGAGGGGGGAGCCCTAGGCCTAGGGAGCCCCCAGCCCTGGGGAGCCCTAGGCTTAGGGTTCCCCCCTGGGAGGGGGGAGCCCTAGGCCTAGGGAGCCCCCAGCCCTGGGGAGCCCTAGGCTTAGGGTTCCCCCCTGGGAGGGGGGAGCCCTAGGCCTAGGGAGCCCCCAGCCCTGGGGAGCCCTAGGCTTAGGGTTCCCCCCTGGGAGGGGGGAGCCCTAGGCCTAGGGAGCCCCCAGCCCTGGGGAGCCCTAGGCTTAGGGTTCCCCCCTGGGAGGGGGGAGCCCTAGGCCTAGGGAGCCCCCGGGAGGGGAGCCCTAGGCTTAGGGTTCCCCCCTGGGAGAGGGGAGCCCTAGGCCTAGGGAGCCCCCGGGAGGGGAGCCCTAGGCTTAGGGTTCCCCCCTTGGAGGGGGGAGCTCTAGGCCTAGGGAGCCCCCGGGAGGGGAGCCCTAGGCTTAGGGTTCCCCCCTGGGAGGGGGGAGCCCTAGGCCTAGGGAGCCCCCGGGAGGGGAGCCCTAGGCTTAGGGTTCCCCCCTGGGAGGGGGGAGCCCTAGGCCTAGGGAGCCCCCAGCCCTGGGGAGCCCTAGGCTTAGGGTTCCCCCCTGGGAGGGGGGAGCCCTAGGCCTAGAGAGCCCCCAGCCCTGGGGAGCCCTAGGCTTAGGGTTCCCCCCTGGGAGGGGGGAGCCCTAGGCCTAGTGAGCCCCCAGCCCTGGGGAGCCCTAGGCTTAGGGTTCCCCCCTGGGAGGGGGGAGCCCTAGGCCTAGGGAGCCCCAGCCCTGGGGAGCCCTAGGCTTAGGGTTCCCCCCTGGGAGGTGGGAGCCCTAGGCCTAGGGAGCCGCCGGGAGGGGAGCCCTAGGCTTAGGGTTCCCCCCTGGGAGGGGGGAGCCCTAGGCCTAGGGAGCCCCCAGCCCTGGGGAGCCCTAGGCTTAGGGTTCGCCGCTGGGAGGGGGGAGCCCTAGGCCTAGGGAGCCCCCAGCCCTGGGGAGCCCTAGGCTTAGGGTTCCTCGCTGGGAGGGGGGAGCCCTAGGCCTAGGGAGCCCCCAGCCCTGGGGAGCCCTAGGCTTAGGGTTCCCCGCTGGGAGGGGGGAGCCCTAGGCCTAGGGAGCCCCCAGCCCTGGGGAGCCCTAGGCTTAGGGTTCCCCGCTGGGAGGGGGGAGCCCTAGGCCTATGGAGCCCCCAGCCCTGGGGAGCCCTAGGCTTAGGGTTCCCCCCTGGGAGGGGGAGCCCTAGGCCTAGGGAGCCCCCGGGATGGGAGCCCTAGGCTTAGGGTTCCCCCCTGGGAGGGGGGAGCCCTAGGCCTAGGGAGCCCCAGCCCTGGGGAGCCCTAGGCTTAGGGTTCCCCCCTGGGAGGGGGAGCCCTAGGCCTAGGGGGCCCCCGGGAGGGGAGCCCTAGGCTTAGGGTTCCTCCCTGGGAGGGCGGAGCCCTAGGCCTTGGGAGCCCCCGGGAGGGGAGCCCTAGGCTTAGGGTTCCCCCCTGGGAGGGGGGAGCCCTAGGCCTAGGGAGCCCCAGCCCTGGGGAGCCCTAGGCATAGGGTTCCCCCCTGGGAGGGGGGAGCCCTAGGCCTAGGGAGCCCCCGGGAGGGGAGCCCTAGGCTTAGGGTTCCCCCCTGGGAGGGGGGAGCCCTAGGCCTAGGGAGCCCCCAGCCCTGGGGAGCCCTAGGCTTAGGGTTCCCCCCTGGGAGGGGGGAACCCTAGGCCTAGGGAGCCCCCAGCCCTGGGGAGCCCTAGGCTTAGGGTTCCCCCCTGGGAGGGGGGAGCCCTAGGCCTAGGGATCTCCCAGCCCTGGGGAGCCCTAGGCTTAGGGTTCCCCCCGGGGAGGGGGGAGCCCTAGGCCTAGGGAGCCCCCAGCCCTGGGGAGCCCTAGGCTTAGGGTTCCCCCCTGGGAGGGGGGAGCCCTAGGCCTAGGGAGCCCCCAGCCCTGGGGAGCCCTAGGCTTAGGGTTCCCCCCTGGGAGGGGGGAGCCCTAGGCCTAGGGAGCCCCCAGCCCTGGGGAGCCCTAGGCTTAGGGTTCCCCCCTGGGAGGGGGGAGCCCTAGGCCTAGGGAGCCCCCAGCCCTGGGGAGCCCTAGGCTTAGGGTTCCCCCCTGCGAGGGGGGAGCCCTAGGCCTAGGGAGCCCCCAGCCCTGGGGAGCCCTAGGCTTAGGGTTCCCCCCTGGGAGGGGGGAGCCCTAGGCCTAGGGAGCCCCCGGGAGGGGAGCCCTAGGCTTAGGGTTCCCCCCTGGGAGAGGGGAGCCCTAGGACTAGGGAGCCCCCGGGAGGGGAGCCCTAGGCTTAGGGTTCCCCCCTTGGAGGGGGGAGCTCTAGGCCTAGGGAGCCCCCGGGAGGGGAGCCCTAGGCTTAGGGTTCCCCCCTGGGAGGGGGGAGCCCTAGGCCTAGGGAACCCCCAGCCCTGGGGAGCCCTAGGCTTAGGGTTCGCCGCTGGGAGGGGGGAGCCCTAGGCCTAGGGAGCCCCCAGCCCTGGGGAGCCCTAGGCTTAGGGTTCCCCGCTGGGAGGGGTAGCCCTAGGCCTAGGGAGCCCCCAGCCCTGGGGAGCCCTAGGCTTAGGGTTCCCCGCTGGGAGGGGGGAGCCCTAGGCCTAGGGAGCCCCCAGCCCTGGGGAGCCCTAGGCTTAGGGTTCCCCGCTGGGAGGGGGGAGCCCTAGGCCTAGGGAGCCCCCAGCCCTGGGGAGCCCTAGGCTTAGGGTTCCCCGCTGGGAGGGGGGAGCCCTAGGCCTAGGGAGCCCCCAGCCCTGGGGAGCCCTAGGCTTAGGGTTCCCCGCTGGGAGGGGGGAGCCCTAGGCCTAGGGAGCCCCCAGCCCTGGGGAGCCCTAGGCTTAGGGTTCCCCGCTGGGAGGGGGGAGCCCTAGGCCTAGGGATCCCCCAGCCCTGGGGAGCCCTAGGCTTAGGGTTCCCCGCTGGGAGGGGGGAGCCCTAGGCCTAGGGAGCCCCCAGCCCTGGGGAGCCCTAGGCTTAGGGTTCCCCCCTGGGAGGGGGGAGCCCTAGGCCTAGGGAGCCCCCAGCCCTGGGGAGCCCTAGGCTTAGGGTTCCCCGCTGGGAGGGGGGGCCCTAGGCCTAGGGAGCCCCCAGCCCTGGGGAGCCCTAGGCTTAGGGTTCCCCCCTGGGAGGGGGGAGCCCTAGGCCTAGGGAGCCCCCAGCCCTGGGGAGCCCTAGGCTTAGGGTTCCCCCCTGGGAGGGGGGAGCCCTAGGCCTAGGGAGCCCCAGCCCTGGGGAGCCCTAGGCTTAGGGTTCCCCCCTGGGAGGGGGAGCCCTAGGCCTAGGGAGCCCCCGGGAGGGGAGCCCTAGGCTTAGGGTTCCTCCCTGGGAGGGCGGAGCCCTAGGCCTTGGGAGCCCCCGGGAGGGGAGCCCTAGGCTTAGGGTTCCCCCCTGGGAGGGGGGAGCCCTAGGCCTAGGGAGCCCCAGCCCTGGGGAGCCCTAGGCATAGGGTTCCCCCCTGGGAGGGGGGAGCCCTAGGCCTAGGGAGCCCCCGGGAGGGGAGCCCTAGGCTTAGGGTTCCCCCCTGGGAGGGGGGAGCCCTAGGCCTAGGGAGCCCCCAGCCCTGGGGAGCCCTAGGCTTAGGGTTCCCCCCTGGGAGGGGGGAGCCCTAGGCCTAGGGAGCCCCCAGCCCTGGGGAGCCCTAGGCTTAGGGTTCCCCCCTGGGAGGGGGGAGCCCTAGGCCTAGGGATCTCCCAGCCCTGGGGAGCCCTAGGCTTAGGGTTCCCCCCTGGGAGGGGGGAGCCCTAGGCCTAGGGAGCCCCCAGCCCTGGGGAGCCCTAGGCTTAGGGTTCCCCCCTGGGAGGGGGGAGCCCTAGGCCTAGGGAGCCCCCAGCCCTGGGGAGCCCTAGGCTTAGGGTTCCCCCCTGGGAGGGGGGAGCCCTAGGCCTAGGGAGCCCCCAGCCCTGGGGAGCCCTAGGCTTAGGGTTCCCCCCTGGGAGGGGGGAGCCCTAGGCCTAGGGAGCCCCCAGCCCTGGGGAGCCCTAGGCTTAGGGTTCCCCCCTGGGAGGGGGGAGCCCTAGGCCTAGGGAGCCCCCGGGAGGGGAGCCCTAGGCTTAGGGTTCCCCCCTGGGAGAGGGGAGCCCTAGGCCTAGGGAGCCCCCGGGAGGGGAGCCCTAGGCTTAGGGTTCCCCCCTTGGAGGGGGGAGCTCTAGGCCTAGGGAGCCCCCGGGAGGGGAGCCCTAGGCTTAGGGTTCCCCCCTGGGAGGGGGGAGCCCTAGGCCTAGGGAGCCCCCGGGAGGGGAGCCCTAGGCTTAGGGTTCCCCCCTGGGAGGGGGGAGCCCTAGGCCTAGGGAGCCCCCAGCCCTGGGGAGCCCTAGGCTTAGGGTTCCCCCCTGGGAGGGGGGAGCCCTAGGCCTAGAGAGCCCCCAGCCCTGGGGAGCCCTAGGCTTAGGGTTCCCCCCTGGGAGGGGGGAGCCCTAGGCCTAGTGAGCCCCCAGCCCTGGGGAGCCCTAGGCTTAGGGTTCCCCCCTGGGAGGGGGGAGCCCTAGGCCTAGGGAGCCCCAGCCCTGGGGAGCCCTAGGCTTAGGGTTCCCCCCTGGGAGGTGGGAGCCCTAGGCCTAGGGAGCCGCCGGGAGGGGAGCCCTAGGCTTAGGGTTCCCCCCTGGGAGGGGGGAGCCCTAGGCCTAGGGAGCCCCCAGCCCTGGGGAGCCCTAGGCTTAGGGTTCGCCGCTGGGAGGGGGGAGCCCTAGGCCTAGGGAGCCCCCAGCCCTGGGGAGCCCTAGGCTTAGGGTTCCTCGCTGGGAGGGGGGAGCCCTAGGCCTAGGGAGCCCCCAGCCCTGGGGAGCCCTAGGCTTAGGGTTCCCCGCTGGGAGGGGGGAGCCCTAGGCCTAGGGAGCCCCCAGCCCTGGGGAGCCCTAGGCTTAGGGTTCCCCGCTGGGAGGGGGGAGCCCTAGGCCTATGGAGCCCCCAGCCCTGGGGAGCCCTAGGCTTAGGGTTCCCCCCTGGGAGGGGGAGCCCTAGGCCTAGGGAGCCCCCGGGATGGGAGCCCTAGGCTTAGGGTTCCCCCCTGGGAGGGGGGAGCCCTAGGCCTAGGGAGCCCCAGCCCTGGGGAGCCCTAGGCTTAGGGTTCCCCCCTGGGAGGGGGAGCCCTAGGCCTAGGGAGCCCCCGGGAGGGGAGCCCTAGGCTTAGGGTTCCTCCCTGGGAGGGCGGAGCCCTAGGCCTTGGGAGCCCCCGGGAGGGGAGCCCTAGGCTTAGGGTTCCCCCCTGGGAGGGGGGAGCCCTAGGCCTAGGGAGCCCCAGCCCTGGGGAGCCCTAGGCATAGGGTTCCCCCCTGGGAGGGGGGAGCCCTAGGCCTAGGGAGCCCCCGGGAGGGGAGCCCTAGGCTTAGGGTTCCCCCCTGGGAGGGGGGAGCCCTAGGCCTAGGGAGCCCCCAGCCTGGGGAGCCCTAGGCTTAGGGTTCCCCCCTGGGAGGGGGGAACCCTAGGCCTAGGGAGCCCCCAGCCCTGGGGAGCCCTAGGCTTAGGGTTCCCCCCTGGGAGGGGGGAGCCCTAGGCCTAGGGATCTCCCAGCCCTGGGGAGCCCTAGGCTTAGGGTTCCCCCCTGGGAGGGGGGAGCCCTAGGCCTAGGGAGCCCCCAGCCCTGGGGAGCCCTAGGCTTAGGGTTCCCCCCTGGGAGGGGGAGCCCTAGGCCTAGGGAGCCCCCAGCCCTGGGGAGCCCTAGGCTTAGGGTTCCCCCCTGGGAGGGGGGAGCCCTAGGCCTAGGGAGCCCCCAGCCCTGGGGAGCCCTAGGCTTAGGGTTCCCCCCTGGGAGGGGGGAGCCCTAGGCCTAGGGAGCCCCCAGCCCTGGGGAGCCCTAGGCTTAGGGTTCCCCCCTGCGAGGGGGGAGCCCTAGGCCTAGGGAGCCCCCAGCCCTGGGGAGCCCTAGGCTTAGGGTTCCCCCCTGGGAGGGGGGAGCCCTAGGCCTAGGGAGCCCCCGGGAGGGGAGCCCTAGGCTTAGGGTTCCCCCCTGGGAGAGGGGAGCCCTAGGACTAGGGAGCCCCCGGGAGGGGAGCCCTAGGCTTAGGGTTCCCCCCTTGGAGGGGGGAGCTCTAGGCCTAGGGAGCCCCCGGGAGGGGAGCCCTAGGCTTAGGGTTCCCCCCTGGGAGGGGGGAGCCCTAGGCCTAGGGAGCCCCCAGCCCTGGGGAGCCCTAGGCTTAGGGTTCGCCGCTGGGAGGGGGGAGCCCTAGGCCTAGGGAGCCCCCAGCCCTGGGGAGCCCTAGGCTTAGGGTTCCCCGCTGGGAGGGGTAGCCCTAGGCCTAGGGAGCCCCCAGCCCTGGGGAGCCCTAGGCTTAGGGTTCCCCGCTGGGAGGGGGGAGCCCTAGGCCTAGGGAGCCCCCAGCCCTGGGGAGCCCTAGGCTTAGGGTTCCCCGCTGGGAGGGGGGAGCCCTAGGCCTAGGGAGCCCCCAGCCCTGGGGAGCCCTAGGCTTAGGGTTCCCCGCTGTGAGGGGGGAGCCCTAGGCCTAGGGAGCCCCCAGCCCTGGGGAGCCCTAGGCTTAGGGTTCCCCGCTGGGAGGGGGGAGCCCTAGGCCTAGGGAGCCCCCAGCCCTGGGGAGCCCTAGGCTTAGGGTTCCCCGCTGGGAGGGGGGAGCCCTAGGCCTAGGGATCCCCCAGCCCTGGGGAGCCCTAGGCTTAGGGTTCCCCGCTGGGAGGGGGGAGCCCTAGGCCTAGGGAGCCCCCAGCCCTGGGGAGCCCTAGGCTTAGGGTTCCCCCCTGGGAGGGGGGAGCCCTAGGCCTAGGGAGCCCCCAGCCCTGGGGAGCCCTAGGCTTAGGGTTCCCCGCTGGGAGGGGGGGCCCTAGGCCTAGGGAGCCCCCAGCCCTGGGGAGCCCTAGGCTTAGGGTTCCCCCCTGGGAGGGGGGAGCCCTAGGCCTAGGGAGCCCCCAGCCCTGGGGAGCCCTAGGCTTAGGGTTCCCCCCTGGGAGGGGGGAGCCCTAGGCCTAGGGAGCCCCCAGCCCTGGGGAGCCCTAGGCTTAGGGTTCCCCCTGGGAGGGGGGAGCCCTAGGCCTAGGGAACCCCAGCCCTGGGGAGCCCTAGGCTTAGGGTTCCCCCCTGGGAGGGGGGAGCCCTAGGCCTAGGGACCCCCCAGCCCTGGGGAGCCCTAGGCTTAGGGTTCCCCCCTGGGAGGGGGGAGCCCTAGGCCTAGGGAGCCCCCAGCCCTGGGGAGCCCTAGGCTTAGGGTTCCCCCCTGGGAGGGGGGAGCCCTAGGCCTAGGGAGCCCCCAGCCCTAGGCCTAGGGAGCCCCCAGCCCTGGGGAGCCCTAGGCTTAGGGTTCCCCCCTGGGAGGGGGGAGCCCTAGGCCTAGGGAGCCCCCAGCCCTGGGGAGCCCTAGGCTTAGGGTTCCCCCCTGGGAGGGGGGAGCCCTAGGCCTAGGGAGCCCCCAGCCCTGGGGAGCCCTAGGCTTAGGGTTCCCCCCTGGGAGGGGGGAGCCCTAGGCCTAGGGAGCCCCCAGCCCTGGGGAGCCCTAGGCTTAGGGTTCCCCCCTGGGAGGGGGGAGCCCTAGGCCTAGGGAGCCCCCAGCCCTGGGGAGCCCTAGGCTTAGGGTTCCCCCCGGGGAGGGGGGAGCCCTAGGCCTAGGGAGCCCCCAGCCCTGGGGAGCCCTAGGCTTAGGGTTCCCCCCGGGGAGGGGGGAGCCCTAGGCCTAGGGAGCCCCCAGCCCTGGGGAGCCCTAGGCTTAGGGTTCCCCGCTGGGAGGGGGGAGCCCTAGGCCTAGGGAGCCCCCAGCCCTGGGGAGCCCTAGGCTTAGGGTTCCCCGCTGGGAGGGGGGAGCCCTAGGCCTAGGGAGCCCCCAGCCCTGGGGAGCCCAAGGCTTAGGGTTCCCCGCTGGGAGGGGGGAGCCCTAGGCCTAGGGAGCCCCCAGCCCTGGGGAGCCCTAGGCTTAGGGTTCCCCGCTGGGAGGGGGAACCCTAGGCCTAGGGAGCCCCCAGCCCTGGGGAGCCCTAGGCTTAGGGTTCCCCGCTGGGAGGGGGGAGCTCTAGGCCTAGGGAGCCCCCAGCCCTGGGGAGCCCTAGGCTTAGGGTTCCCCGCTGGGAGGGGGGAGCCCTAGGCCTAGGGAGCCCCCAGCCCTGGGGAGCCCTAGGCTTAGGGTTCCCCGCTGGGAGGGGGGAGCCCTAGGCCTAGGGAGCCCTCAGCCCTGGGAAGCCCTAGGCTTAGGGTTCCCCGCTGGGACGGGGGAGCCCTAGGCCTAGGGAGCCCCCAGCCCTGGGGAGCCCTAGGCTTAGGGTTCCCCGCTGGGACGGGGGAGCCCTAGGCCTAGGAGCCCCCAGCCCTGGGGAGCCCTAGGCTTAGGGTTCCCCGCTGGGAGGGGGGAGCCCTAGGATTAGGGAGACCCCAGCCCTGGGGAGCCCTAGGCTTAGGGTTCCCCGCTGGGAGGGGGGAGCCCTAGGCCTAGGGAGCCCCCAGCCCTGGGGAGCCCTAGGCTTAGGGTTCCCCCCTGGGAGGGGGGAGCCCTAGGCCTAGGGAGCCCCCAGCCCTGGGGAGCCCTAGGCTTAGGGTTCCCCCCTGGGAGGGGGGAGCCCTAGGCCTAGGGAGCCCCAGCCCTGGGGAGCCCTAGGCTTAGGGTTCCCCCCTGGGAGGGGGGAGCCCTAGGCCTATGGAGCCCCCAGCCCTGGGGAGCCCTAGGCTTAGGGTTCCCCCCTGGGAGGGGGAGCCCTAGGCCTAGGGAGCCCCCGGGATGGGAGCCCTAGGCTTAGGGTTCCCCCCTGGGAGGGGGGAGCCCTAGGCCTAGGGAGCCCCAGCCCTGGGGAGCCCTAGGCTTAGGGTTCCCCCCTGGGAGGGGGGAGCCCTAGGCCTAGGGAGCCCCCGGGAGGGGAGCCCTAGGCTTATGGATCCCCCCTGGGAGGGGGGAGCCCTAGGTCTAGGGAGCCCCCAGCCCTGGGGAGCCCTAGGCTTAGGATTCCCCCCTGGGAGGGGGGAGCCCTAGGCCTAGGGAGCCCCCAGCCCTGGGGAGCCCTAGGCTTAGGGTTCCCCCCTGGGAGGGGGGAGCCCTAGGCCTAGGGAGCCCCCAGCCCTGGGGAGCCCTAGGCTTAGGGTTCCCCCCTGGGAGGGGGGAGCCCTAGGCCTAGGGAGCCCCAGCCCTGGGGAGCCCTAGGCTTAGGGTTCCCCCCTGGGAGGGGGGAGCCCTAGGCCTATGGAGCCCCCAGCCCTGGGGAGCCCTAGGCTTAGGGTTCCCCCCTGGGAGGGGGAGCCCTAGGCCTAGGGAGCCCCCGGGATGGGAGCCCTAGGCTTAGGGTTCCCCCCTGGGAGGGGGGAGCCCTAGGCCTAGGGAGCCCCAGCCCTGGGGAGCCCTAGGCTTAGGGTTCCCCCCTGGGAGGGGGGAGCCCTAGGCCTAGGGAGCCCCCAGCCCTGGGGAGCCCTAGGCTTAGGGTTCCCCCCTGGGAGGGGGGAGCCCTAGGCCTAGGGAGCCCCCAGCCCTGGGGAGCCCTAGGCTTAGGGTTCCCCCCTGGGAGGGGGGAGCCCTAGGCCTAGGGAGCCCCAGCCCTGGGGAGCCCTAGGCTTAGGGTTCCCCCCTGGGAGGGGGGAGCCCTAGGCCTATGGAGCCCCCAGCCCTGGGGAGCCCTAGGCTTAGGGTTCCCCACTGGGAGGGGGAGCCCTAGGCCTAGGGAGCCCCCGGGATGGGAGCCCTAGGCTTAGGGTTCCCCCCTGGGAGGGGGGAGCCCTAGGCCTAGGGAGCCCCAGCCCTGGGGAGCCCTAGGCTTAGGGTTCCCCCCTGGGAGGGGGGAGCCCTAGGCCTAGGGAGCCCCCGGGAGGGGAGCCCTAGGCTTATGGTTCCCCCCTGGGAGGGGGGAGCCCTAGGTCTAGGGAGCCCCCAGCCCTGGGGAGCCCTAGGCTTAGGGTTCCCCCCTGGGAGGGGGGAGCCCTAAGCCTAGGGAGCCCCAGCCCTGGGGAGCCCTAGGCTTAGGGTTCCCCCCTGGGAGGGGGGAGCCCTAGGCCTAGGGAGCCCCCGGGAGGGGAGCCCTAGGCTTAGGGTTCCCCCCTGGGAGGGGGGAGCCCTAGGCCTAGGGAGCCCCCGGGAGGGGAGCCCTAGGCTTAGGGTTCCCCCCTGGGAGGGGGGAGCCCTAGGCCTAGGGAGCCCCCAGCCCTGGGGAGCCCTAGGCTTAGGGTTCCCCGCTGGGAGGGGGGAGCCCTAGGCCTAGGGAGCCCCCAGCCCTGGGGAGCCCTAGGCTTAGGGTTCCCCGCTGGGAAGGGGGAGCCCTAGGCCTAGGGAGCCCCCAGCCCTGGGGAGCCCTAGGCTTAGGGTTCCCCGCTGGGAGGGGGGAGCCCTAGGCCTAGGGAGCCCCCAGCCCTGGGGAGCCCTAGGCTTAGGGTTCCCCGCTGGGAGGGGGGAGCCCTAGGCCTAGGGAGCCCCCAGCCCTGGGGAGCCCTAGGCTTAGGGTTCCCCGCTGGGAGGGGGGAGCCCTAGGCCTAGGGAGCCCCCAGCCCTGGGGAGCCCTAGGCTTAGGGTTCCCCGCTGGGAGGGGGGAGCCCTAGGCCTAGGGAGCCCCCAGCCCTGGGGAGCCCTAGGCTTAGGGTTCCCCGCTGGGAGGGGGGAGCCCTAGGCCTAGGGAGCCCCCAGCCCTGGGGAGCCCTAGGCTTAGGGTTCCCCGCTGGGAGGGGGGAGCCCTAGGCCTAGGGAGCCCCCAGCCCTGGGGAGCCCTAGGCTTAGGGTTCCCCGCTGGGAGGGGGGAGCCCTAGGCCTAGGGAGCCCCCAGCCCTGGGAAGCCCTAAGCTTAGGGTTCCCCGCTGGGAGGGGGGAGCCCTAGGCCTAGGGAGCCCCCAGCCCTGGGGAGCCCTAGGCTTAGGGTTCCCCGCTGGGAGGGGGGAGCCCTAGGCCTAGGGAGCCCCCAGCCCTGGGGAGCCCTAGGCTTAGGGTTCCCCGCTGGGAGGGGGGAGCCCTAGGCCTAGGGAGCCCCCAGCCCTGGGGAGCCCTAGGCTTAGGGTTCCCCGCTGGGAGGGGGGAGCCCTAGGCCTATGGAGCCCCCAGCCCTGGGTAGCCCTAGGCTTAGGGTTCCCCGCTGGGAGGGGGGGCCCTAGGCCTAGGGAGCCCCCAGCCCTGGGGAGCCCTAGGCTTAGGGTTCCCCCCTGGGAGGGGGGAACCCTAGGCCTAGGGAGCCCCCAGCCCTGGGGAGCCCTAGGCTTAGGGCTCCCCCCTGGGAGGGGGGAGCCCTAGGCCTAGGGAGCCCCCAGCCCTGGGGAGCCCTAGGCTTAGGGTTCCCCCCTGGGAGGGGGGAGCCCTAGGCCTAGGGACCCCCCAGCCCTGGGGAGCCCTAGGCTTAGGGTTCCCCCCTGGGAGGGGGGAGCCCTAGGCCTAGGGAGCCCCCAGCCCTGGGGAGCCCTAGGCTTAGGGTTCCCCCCTGGGAGGGGGGAGCCCTAGGCCTAGGGAGCCCCCAGCCCTAGGCCTAGGGAGCCCCCAGCCCTGGGGAGCCCTAGGCTTAGGGTTCCCCCCTGGGAGGGGGGAGCCCTAGGCCTAGGGAGCCCCCAGCCCTGGGGAGCCCTAGGCTTAGGGTTCCCCCCTGGGAGGGGGGAGCCCTAGGCCTAGGGAGCCCCCAGCCCTGGGGAGCCCTAGGCTTAGGGTTCCCCCCGGGGAGGGGGGAGCCCTAGGCCTAGGGAGCCCCCAGCCCTGGGGAGCCCTAGGCTTAGGGTTCCCCCCGGGGAGGGGGGAGCCCTAGGCCTAGGGAGCCCCCAGCCCTGGGGAGCCCTAGGCTTAGGGTTCCCCGCTGGGAGGGGGGAGCCCTAGGCCTAGGGAGCCCCCAGCCCTGGGGAGCCCTAGGCTTAGGGTTCCCCGCTGGGAGGGGGGAGCCCTAGGCCTAGGGAGCCCCCAGCCCTGGGGAGCCCAAGGCTTAGGGTTCCCCGCTGGGAGGGGGGAGCCCTAGGCCTAGGGAGCCCCCAGCCCTGGGGAGCCCTAGGCTTAGGGTTCCCCGCTGGGAGGGGGAACCCTAGGCCTAGGGAGCCCCCAGCCCTGGGGAGCCCTAGGCTTAGGGTTCCCCGCTGGGAGGGGGGAGCTCTAGGCCTAGGGAGCCCCCAGCCCTGGGGGGCCCTAGGCTTAGGGTTCCCCGCTGGGAGGGGGGAGCCCTAGGCCTAGGGAGCCCCCAGCCCTGGGGAGCCCTAGGCTTAGGGTTCCCCGCTGGGAGGGGGGAGCCCTAGGCCTAGGGAGCCCTCAGCCCTGGGAAGCCCTAGGCTTAGGGTTCCCCGCTGGGAGGGGGGAGCCCTAGGCCTAGGGAGCCCCCAGCCCTGGGGAGCCCTAGGCTTAGGGTTCCCCGCTGGGACGGGGGAGCCCTAGGCCTAGGAGCCCCCAGCCCTGGGGAGCCCTAGGCTTAGGGTTCCCCGCTGGGAGGGGGGAGCCCTAGGATTAGGGAGACCCCAGCCCTGGGGAGCCCTAGGCTTAGGGTTCCCCGCTGGGAGGGGGGAGCCCTAGGCCTAGGGAGCCCCCAGCCCTGGGGAGCCCTAGGCTTAGGGTTCCCCCCTGGGAGGGGGGAGCCCTAGGCCTAGGGAGCCCCCAGCCCTGGGGAGCCCTAGGCTTAGGGTTCCCCCCTGGGAGGGGGGAGCCCTAGGCCTAGGGAGCCCCCAGCCCTAGGCCTAGGGAGCCCCCAGCCCTGGGGAGCCCTAGGCTTAGGGTTCCCCCCTGGGAGGGGGGAGCCCTAGGCCTAGGGAGCCCCCAGCCCTGGGGAGCCCTAGGCTTAGGGTTCCCCCCTGGGAGGGGGGAGCCCTAGGCCTAGGGAGCCCCCAGCCCTGGGGAGCCCTAGGCTTAGGGTTCCCCCCTGGGAGGGGGGAGCCCTAGGCCTAGGGAGCCCCAGCCCTGGGGAGCCCTAGGCTTAGGGTTCCCCCCTGGGAGGGGGGAGCTCTAGGCCTATGGAGCCCCCAGCCCTGGGGAGCCCTAGGCTTAGGGTTCCCCCCTGGGAGGGGGAGCCCTAGGCCTAGGGAGCCCCCGGGATGGGAGCCCTAGGCTTAGGGTTCCCCCCTGGGAGGGGGGAGCCCTAGGCCTAGGGAGCCCCAGCCCTGGGGAGCCCTAGGCTTAGGGTTCCCCCCTGGGAGGGGGAGCCCTAGGCCTAGGGAGCCCCCGGGAGGGGAGCCCTAGGCTTAGGGTTCCTCCCTGGGAGGGCGGAGCCCTAGGCCTTGGGAGCCCCCGGGAGGGGAGCCCTAGGCTTAGGGTTCCCCCCTGGGAGGGGGGAGCCCTAGGCCTAGGGAGCCCCAGCCCTGGGGAGCCCTAGGCATAGGGTTCCCCCCTGGGAGGGGGGAGCCCTAGGCCTAGGGAGCCCCCGGGAGGGGAGCCCTAGGCTTAGGGTTCCCCCCTGGGAGGGGGGAGCCCTAGGCCTAGGGAGCCCCCAGCCCTGGGGAGCCCTAGGCTTAGGGTTCCCCCCTGGGAGGGGGGAGCCCTAGGCCTAGGGAGCCCCCAGCCCTGGGGAGCCCTAGGCTTAGGGTTCCCCCCTGGGAGGGGGGAGCCCTAGGCCTAGGGATCTCCCAGCCCTGGGGAGCCCTAGGCTTAGGGTTCCCCCCTGGGAGGGGGGAGCCCTAGGCCTAGGGAGCCCCCAGCCCTGGGGAGCCCTAGGCTTAGGGTTCCCCCCTGGGAGGGGGGAGCCCTAGGCCTAGGGAGCCCCCAGCCCTGGGGAGCCCTAGGCTTAGGGTTCCCCCCTGGGAGGGGGGAGCCCTAGGCCTAGGGAGCCCCCAGCCCTGGGGAGCCCTAGGCTTAGGGTTCCCCCCTGGGAGGGGGGAGCCCTAGGCCTAGGGAGCCCCCAGCCCTGGGGAGCCCTAGGCTTAGGGTTCCCCCCTGGGAGGGGGGAGCCCTAGGCCTAGGGAGCCCCCGGGAGGGGAGCCCTAGGCTTAGGGTTCCCCCCTGGGAGAGGGGAGCCCTAGGCCTAGGGAGCCCCCGGGAGGGGAGCCCTAGGCTTAGGGTTCCCCCCTTGGAGGGGGGAGCTCTAGGCCTAGGGAGCCCCCGGGAGGGGAGCCCTAGGCTTAGGGTTCCCCCCTGGGAGGGGGGAGCCCTAGGCCTAGGGAGCCCCCGGGAGGGGAGCCCTAGGCTTAGGGTTCCCCCCTGGGAGGGGGGAGCCCTAGGCCTAGGGAGCCCCCAGCCCTGGGGAGCCCTAGGCTTAGGGTTCCCCCCTGGGAGGGGGGAGCCCTAGGCCTAGAGAGCCCCCAGCCCTGGGGAGCCCTAGGCTTAGGGTTCCCCCCTGGGAGGGGGGAGCCCTAGGCCTAGTGAGCCCCCAGCCCTGGGGAGCCCTAGGCTTAGGGTTCCCCCCTGGGAGGGGGGAGCCCTAGGCCTAGGGAGCCCCAGCCCTGGGGAGCCCTAGGCTTAGGGTTCCCCCCTGGGAGGTGGGAGCCCTAGGCCTAGGGAGCCGCCGGGAGGGGAGCCCTAGGCTTAGGGTTCCCCCCTGGGAGGGGGGAGCCCTAGGCCTAGGGAGCCCCCAGCCCTGGGGAGCCCTAGGCTTAGGGTTCGCCGCTGGGAGGGGGGAGCCCTAGGCCTAGGGAGCCCCCAGCCCTGGGGAGCCCTAGGCTTAGGGTTCCTCGCTGGGAGGGGGGAGCCCTAGGCCTAGGGAGCCCCCAGCCCTGGGGAGCCCTAGGCTTAGGGTTCCCCGCTGGGAGGGGGGAGCCCTAGGCCTAGGGAGCCCCCAGCCCTGGGGAGCCCTAGGCTTAGGGTTCCCCGCTGGGAGGGGGGAGCCCTAGGCCTATGGAGCCCCCAGCCCTGGGGAGCCCTAGGCTTAGGGTTCCCCCCTGGGAGGGGGAGCCCTAGGCCTAGGGAGCCCCCGGGATGGGAGCCCTAGGCTTAGGGTTCCCCCCTGGGAGGGGGGAGCCCTAGGCCTAGGGAGCCCCAGCCCTGGGGAGCCCTAGGCTTAGGGTTCCCCCCTGGGAGGGGGAGCCCTAGGCCTAGGGGGCCCCCGGGAGGGGAGCCCTAGGCTTAGGGTTCCTCCCTGGGAGGGCGGAGCCCTAGGCCTTGGGAGCCCCCGGGAGGGGAGCCCTAGGCTTAGGGTTCCCCCCTGGGAGGGGGGAGCCCTAGGCCTAGGGAGCCCCAGCCCTGGGGAGCCCTAGGCATAGGGTTCCCCCCTGGGAGGGGGGAGCCCTAGGCCTAGGGAGCCCCCGGGAGGGGAGCCCTAGGCTTAGGGTTCCCCCCTGGGAGGGGGGAGCCCTAGGCCTAGGGAGCCCCCAGCCCTGGGGAGCCCTAGGCTTAGGGTTCCCCCCTGGGAGGGGGGAACCCTAGGCCTAGGGAGCCCCCAGCCCTGGGGAGCCCTAGGCTTAGGGTTCCCCCCTGGGAGGGGGGAGCCCTAGGCCTAGGGATCTCCCAGCCCTGGGGAGCCCTAGGCTTAGGGTTCCCCCCTGGGAGGGGGGAGCCCTAGGCCTAGGGAGCCCCCAGCCCTGGGGAGCCCTAGGCTTAGGGTTCCCCCCTGGGAGGGGGGAGCCCTAGGCCTAGGGAGCCCCCAGCCCTGGGGAGCCCTAGGCTTAGGGTTCCCCCCTGGGAGGGGGGAGCCCTAGGCCTAGGGAGCCCCCAGCCCTGGGGAGCCCTAGGCTTAGGGTTCCCCCCTGGGAGGGGGGAGCCCTAGGCCTAGGGAGCCCCCAGCCCTGGGGAGCCCTAGGCTTAGGGTTCCCCCCTGCGAGGGGGGAGCCCTAGGCCTAGGGAGCCCCCAGCCCTGGGGAGCCCTAGGCTTAGGGTTCCCCCCTGGGAGGGGGGAGCCCTAGGCCTAGGGAGCCCCCGGGAGGGGAGCCCTAGGCTTAGGGTTCCCCCCTGGGAGAGGGGAGCCCTAGGACTAGGGAGCCCCCGGGAGGGGAGCCCTAGGCTTAGGGTTCCCCCCTTGGAGGGGGGAGCTCTAGGCCTAGGGAGCCCCCGGGAGGGGAGCCCTAGGCTTAGGGTTCCCCCCTGGGAGGGGGGAGCCCTAGGCCTAGGGAACCCCCAGCCCTGGGGAGCCCTAGGCTTAGGGTTCGCCGCTGGGAGGGGGGAGCCCTAGGCCTAGGGAGCCCCCAGCCCTGGGGAGCCCTAGGCTTAGGGTTCCCCGCTGGGAGGGGTAGCCCTAGGCCTAGGGAGCCCCCAGCCCTGGGGAGCCCTAGGCTTAGGGTTCCCCGCTGGGAGGGGGGAGCCCTAGGCCTAGGGAGCCCCCAGCCCTGGGGAGCCCTAGGCTTAGGGTTCCCCGCTGGGAGGGGGGAGCCCTAGGCCTAGGGAGCCCCCAGCCCTGGGGAGCCCTAGGCTTAGGGTTCCCCGCTGGGAGGGGGGAGCCCTAGGCCTAGGGAGCCCCCAGCCCTGGGGAGCCCTAGGCTTAGGGTTCCCCGCTGGGAGGGGGGAGCCCTAGGCCTAGGGAGCCCCCAGCCCTGGGGAGCCCTAGGCTTAGGGTTCCCCGCTGGGAGGGGGGAGCCCTAGGCCTAGGGATCCCCCAGCCCTGGGGAGCCCTAGGCTTAGGGTTCCCCGCTGGGAGGGGGGAGCCCTAGGCCTAGGGAGCCCCCAGCCCTGGGGAGCCCTAGGCTTAGGGTTCCCCCCTGGGAGGGGGGAGCCCTAGGCCTAGGGAGCCCCCAGCCCTGGGGAGCCCTAGGCTTAGGGTTCCCCGCTGGGAGGGGGGGCCCTAGGCCTAGGGAGCCCCCAGCCCTGGGGAGCCCTAGGCTTAGGGTTCCCCCCTGGGAGGGGGGAGCCCTAGGCCTAGGGAGCCCCCAGCCCTGGGGAGCCCTAGGCTTAGGGTTCCCCCCTGGGAGGGGGGAGCCCTAGGCCTAGGGAGCCCCAGCCCTGGGGAGCCCTAGGCTTAGGGTTCCCCCCTGGGAGGGGGAGCCCTAGGCCTAGGGAGCCCCCGGGAGGGGAGCCCTAGGCTTAGGGTTCCTCCCTGGGAGGGCGGAGCCCTAGGCCTTGGGAGCCCCCGGGAGGGGAGCCCTAGGCTTAGGGTTCCCCCCTGGGAGGGGGGAGCCCTAGGCCTAGGGAGCCCCAGCCCTGGGGAGCCCTAGGCATAGGGTTCCCCCCTGGGAGGGGGGAGCCCTAGGCCTAGGGAGCCCCCGGGAGGGGAGCCCTAGGCTTAGGGTTCCCCCCTGGGAGGGGGGAGCCCTAGGCCTAGGGAGCCCCCAGCCCTGGGGAGCCCTAGGCTTAGGGTTCCCCCTGGGAGGGGGGAGCCCTAGGCCTAGGGAGCCCCCAGCCCTGGGGAGCCCTAGGCTTAGGGTTCCCCCCTGGGAGGGGGGAGCCCTAGGCCTAGGGATCTCCCAGCCCTGGGGAGCCCTAGGCTTAGGGTTCCCCCCTGGGAGGGGGGAGCCCTAGGCCTAGGGAGCCCCCAGCCCTGGGGAGCCCTAGGCTTAGGGTTCCCCCCTGGGAGGGGGGAGCCCTAGGCCTAGGGAGCCCCCAGCCCTGGGGAGCCCTAGGCTTAGGGTTCCCCCCTGGGAGGGGGGAGCCCTAGGCCTAGGGAGCCCCCAGCCCTGGGGAGCCCTAGGCTTAGGGTTCCCCCCTGGGAGGGGGGAGCCCTAGGCCTAGGGAGCCCCCAGCCCTGGGGAGCCCTAGGCTTAGGGTTCCCCCCTGGGAGGGGGGAGCCCTAGGCCTAGGGAGCCCCCGGGAGGGGAGCCCTAGGCTTAGGGTTCCCCCCTGGGAGAGGGGAGCCCTAGGCCTAGGGAGCCCCCGGGAGGGGAGCCCTAGGCTTAGGGTTCCCCCCTTGGAGGGGGGAGCTCTAGGCCTAGGGAGCCCCCGGGAGGGGAGCCCTAGGCTTAGGGTTCCCCCCTGGGAGGGGGGAGCCCTAGGCCTAGGGAGCCCCCGGGAGGGGAGCCCTAGGCTTTGGGTTCCCCCCTGGGAGGGGGGAGCCCTAGGCCTAGGGAGCCCCCAGCCCTGGGGAGCCCTAGGCTTAGGGTTCCCCCCTGGGAGGGGGGAGCCCTAGGCCTAGTGAGCCCCCAGCCCTGGGGAGCCCTAGGCTTAGGGTTCCCCCCTGGGAGGGGGGAGCCCTAGGCCTAGGGAGCCCCAGCCCTGGGGAGCCCTAGGCTTAGGGTTCCCCCCTGGGAGGTGGGAGCCCTAGGCCTAGGGAGCCGCCGGGAGGGGAGCCCTAGGCTTAGGGTTCCCCCCTGGGAGGGGGGAGCCCTAGGCCTAGGGAGCCCCCAGCCCTGGGGAGCCCTAGGCTTAGGGTTCGCCGCTGGGAGGGGGGAGCCCTAGGCCTAGGGAGCCCCCAGCCCTGGGGAGCCCTAGGCTTAGGGTTCCTCGCTGGGAGGGGGGAGCCCTAGGCCTAGGGAGCCCCCAGCCCTGGGGAGCCCTAGGCTTAGGGTTCCCCGCTGGGAGGGGGGAGCCCTAGGCCTAGGGAGCCCCCAGCCCTGGGGAGCCCTAGGCTTAGGGTTCCCCGCTGGGAGGGGGGAGCCCTAGGCCTATGGAGCCCCCAGCCCTGGGGAGCCCTAGGCTTAGGGTTCCCCCCTGGGAGGGGGAGCCCTAGGCCTAGGGAGCCCCCGGGATGGGAGCCCTAGGCTTAGGGTTCCCCCCTGGGAGGGGGGAGCCCTAGGCCTAGGGAGCCCCAGCCCTGGGGAGCCCTAGGCTTAGGGTTCCCCCCTGGGAGGGGGAGCCCTAGGCCTAGGGAGCCCCCGGGAGGGGAGCCCTAGGCTTAGGGTTCCTCCCTGGGAGGGCGGAGCCCTAGGCCTTGGGAGCCCCCGGGAGGGGAGCCCTAGGCTTAGGGTTCCCCCCTGGGAGGGGGGAGCCCTAGGCCTAGGGAGCCCCAGCCCTGGGGAGCCCTAGGCATAGGGTTCCCCCCTGGGAGGGGGGAGCCCTAGGCCTAGGGAGCCCCCGGGAGGGGAGCCCTAGGCTTAGGGTTCCCCCCTGGGAGGGGGGAGCCCTAGGCCTAGGGAGCCCCCAGCCCTGGGGAGCCCTAGGCTTAGGGTTCCCCCCTGGGAGGGGGGAACCCTAGGCCTAGGGAGCCCCCAGCCCTGGGGAGCCCTAGGCTTAGGGTTCCCCCCTGGGAGGGGGGAGCCCTAGGCCTAGGGATCTCCCAGCCCTGGGGAGCCCTAGGCTTAGGGTTCCCCCCTGGGAGGGGGGAGCCCTAGGCCTAGGGAGCCCCCAGCCCTGGGGAGCCCTAGGCTTAGGGTTCCCCCCTGGGAGGGGGGAGCCCTAGGCCTAGGGAGCCCCCAGCCCTGGGGAGCCCTAGGCTTAGGGTTCCCCCCTGGGAGGGGGGAGCCCTAGGCCTAGGGAGCCCCCAGCCCTGGGGAGCCCTAGGCTTAGGGTTCCCCCCTGGGAGGGGGGAGCCCTAGGCCTAGGGAGCCCCCAGCCCTGGGGAGCCCTAGGCTTAGGGTTCCCCCCTGCGAGGGGGGAGCCCTAGGCCTAGGGAGCCCCCAGCCCTGGGGAGCCCTAGGCTTAGGGTTCCCCCCTGGGAGGGGGGAGCCCTAGGCCTAGGGAGCCCCCGGGAGGGGAGCCCTAGGCTTAGGGTTCCCCCCTGGGAGAGGGGAGCCCTAGGACTAGGGAGCCCCCGGGAGGGGAGCCCTAGGCTTAGGGTTCCCCCCTTGGAGGGGGGAGCTCTAGGCCTAGGGAGGCCCCGGGAGGGGAGCCCTAGGCTTAGGGTTCCCCCCTGGGAGGGGGGAGCCCTAGGCCTAGGGAGCCCCCAGCCCTGGGGAGCCCTAGGCTTAGGGTTCGCCGCTGGGAGGGGGGAGCCCTAGGCCTAGGGAGCCCCCAGCCCTGGGGAGCCCTAGGCTTAGGGTTCCCCGCTGGGAGGGGTAGCCCTAGGCCTAGGGAGCCCCCAGCCCTGGGGAGCCCTAGGCTTAGGGTTCCCCGCTGGGAGGGGGGAGCCCTAGGCCTAGGGAGCCCCCAGCCCTGGGGAGCCCTAGGCTTAGGGTTCCCCGCTGGGAGGGGGGAGCCCTAGGCCTAGGGAGCCCCCAGCCCTGGGGAGCCCTAGGCTTAGGGTTCCCCGCTGGGAGGGGGGAGCCCTAGGCCTAGGGAGCCCCCAGCCCTGGGGAGCCCTAGGCTTAGGGTTCCCCGCTGGGAGGGGGGAGCCCTAGGCCTAGGGAGCCCCCAGCCCTGGGGAGCCCTAGGCTTAGGGTTCCCCGCTGGGAGGGGGGAGCCCTAGGCCTAGGGATCCCCCAGCCCTGGGGAGCCCTAGGCTTAGGGTTCCCCGCTGGGAGGGGGGAGCCCTAGGCCTAGGGAGCCCCCAGCCCTGGGGAGCCCTAGGCTTAGGGTTCCCCCCTGGGAGGGGGGAGCCCTAGGCCTAGGGAGCCCCCAGCCCTGGGGAGCCCTAGGCTTAGGGTTCCCCGCTGGGAGGGGGGGCCCTAGGCCTAGGGAGCCCCCAGCCCTGGGGAGCCCTAGGCTTAGGGTTCCCCCCTGGGAGGGGGGAGCCCTAGGCCTAGGGAGCCCCCAGCCCTGGGGAGCCCTAGGCTTAGGGTTCCCCCCTGGGAGGGGGGAGCCCTAGGCCTAGGGAGCCCCCAGCCCTGGGGAGCCCTAGGCTTAGGGTTCCCCCCTGGGAGGGGGGAGCCCTAGGCCTAGGGAACCCCAGCCCTGGGGAGCCCTAGGCTTAGGGTTCCCCCATGGGAGGGGGGAGCCCTAGGCCTAGGGACCCCCCAGCCCTGGGGAGCCCTAGGCTTAGGGTTCCCCCCTGGGAGGGGGGAGCCCTAGGCCTAGGGACCCCCCAGCCCTGGGGAGCCCTAGGCTTAGGGTTCCCCCCTGGGAGGGGGGAGCCCTAGGCCTAGGGAGCCCCCAGCCCTGGGGAGCCCTAGGCTTAGGGTTCCCCCCTGGGAGGGGGGAGCCCTAGGCCTAGGGAGCCCCCAGCCCTAGGCCTAGGGAGCCCCCAGCCCTGGGGAGCCCTAGGCTTAGGGTTCCCCCCTTGGAGGGGGGAGCCCTAGGCCTAGGGAGCCCCCAGCCCTGGGGAGCCCTAGGCTTAGGGTTCCCCCCTGGGAGCGGGGCGCCCTAGGCCTAGGGAGCCCCCAGCCCTGGGGAGCCCTAGGCTTAGGGTTCCCCCCTGGGATGGGGGCGCCCTAGGCCTAGGGAACCCCCAGCCCTGGGGAGCCCTAGGCTTAGGGTTCCCCCCTGGGAGGGGGGAGCCCTAGGCCTAGGGAGCCCCC
The DNA here is from genome assembly GCF_050624435.1 of Tenrec ecaudatus. Taxonomy (NCBI): domain Eukaryota; kingdom Metazoa; phylum Chordata; class Mammalia; order Afrosoricida; family Tenrecidae; genus Tenrec; species Tenrec ecaudatus. The sequence continues at coordinate 661,372 of NW_027459493.1, forward strand.
AGCCCTGGGGAGCCCTAGGCTTAGGGTTCCCCCCTGGGAGGGGGGAGCCCTAGGCCTAGGGAGCCCCCAGCCCTGGGGAGCCCTAGGGTTAGGGTTCCCCCCTGGGAGGGGGGAGCCCTAGGCCTAGGGAGCCCCCAGCCCTGGGGAGCCCTAGGCTTAGGGTTCCCCCCTGGGAGGGGGGAGCCCTAGGCCTAGGGAGCCCCCAGCCCTGGGGAGCCCTAGGCTTAGGGTTCCCCCCTGGGAGGGGGGAGCCCTAGGCCTAGGGAGCCCCCAGCCCTGGGGAGCCCTAGGCTTGGGGTCCCCCCCTGGGAGGGGGGAGCCCTAGGCCTAGGGAGCCCCAGCCCTGGGGAGACCTAGGCTTAGGGCTCCCCCCTGGGAGGGGGGAGCCCTAGGCCTAGGGAGCCCCCGGGAGGGGAGCCCTAGGCTTAGGGTTCCCCCCTGGGAGGGGGGAGCCCTAGGCTTAGGGAGCCCCCAGCCCTGGGGAGCCCTAGGCTTAGGGTTCCCCCCTGGGAGGGGGGAGCCCTAGGCCTAGGGAGCCCCCAGCCCTGGGGAGCCCTAGGCTTAGGGTTCCCCCCTGGGAGGGGGGAGCCCTAGGCCTAGGGAGCCCCCAGCCCTGGGGAGCCCTAGGCTTAGGGTTCCCCCCTGGGAGGGTGGAGCCCTAGGCCTAGGGAGCCCGCAGCCCTGGGGAGCCCTAGGCTTAGGGTTCCCCGCTGGGAGGGGGGAGCCCTAGGCCTAGGGAGCCCCCAGCCCTGGGGAGCCCTAGGCTTAGGGTTCCCCCCTGGGAGGGGGGAGCCCTAGGCCTAGGGAGCCCCCAGCCCTGTGGAGCCCTAGGCTTAGGGTTCCCCCCTGGGAGGGGGGAGCCCTAGGCCTAGGGAGCCCCCAGCCCTGGGGAGCCCTAGGCTTAGGGTTCCCCCCTGGGAGGGGGGAGCCCTAGGCCTAGGGAGCCCCCAGCCCTGGGGAGCCCTAGGCTTAGGGTTCCCCCCTGGGAGGGGGGAGCCCTAGGCCAAGGGAGCCCCCAGCCCTGGGGAGCCCTAGGCTTAGGGTTCCCCCCCGGGAGGGGGGAGCCCTAGGCCTAGGGAGGCCCCAGCCCTGGGGAGCCCTAGGCTTAGGGTTCCCACCTGGGAGGGGGGAGCCCTAGGCCTAGGGAGCCCCCAGCCCTGGGGAGCCCTAGGCTTAGGGATCCCCCCTGGGAGGGGGGAGCCCTAGGCCTAGGGAGCCCCTGGGAGGGGAGCCCTAGGCTTAGGGTTCCCCCCTGGGAGGGGGGAGCCCTAGGCCTAGGGAGCCCCAGCCCTGGGGAGCCCTAGGCTTAGGGTTCCCCCCTGGGAGGGGGGAGCCCTAGGCCTAGGGAGCCCCCGGGAGGGGAGCCCTAGGCTTAGGGTTCCCCCCTGGGAGAGGGGAGCCCTAGGCCTAGGGAGCCCCCGGGAGGGGAGCCCTAGGCTTAGGGTTCCCCCCTGGGAGAGGGGAGCCCTAGGCCTAGGGAGCCCCCGGGAGGGGAGCCCTAGGCTTAGGGTCCCCCCCTGGGAGGGGGGAGCCCTAGGCCTAGGGAGCCCCCAGCCCTGGGGAGCCCTAGGCTTAGGGTCCCCCCCTGGGAGGGGGGAGCCCTAGGCCTAGGGAGCCCCCAGCCCTGGGGAGCCCTAGGCTTAGGGTCCCCCCCTGGGAGGGGGGAGCCCTAGGCCTAGGGAGCCCCCAGCCCTGGGGAGCCCTAGGCTTATGGTCCCCCCCTGGGAGGGGGGAGCCCTAGGCCTAGGGAGCCCCCAGCCCTGGGGAGCCCTAGGCTTAGGGTCCCCCCCTGGGAGGGGGGAGCCCTAGGCCTAGGGAGCCCCCAGCCCTGGGGAGCCCTAGGCTTAGGGTCCCCCCCTGGGAGGGGGGAGCCCTAGGCCTAGGGAGCCCCCAGCCCTGGGGAGCCCTAGGCTTAGGGTCCCCCCCTGGGAGGGGGGAGCCCTAGGCCTAGGGAGCCCCCAGCCCTGGGGAGCCCTAGGCTTAGGGTCCCCCCCTGGGAGGGGGGAGCCCTAGGCCTAGGGAGCCCCCAGCCCTGGGGAGCCCTAGGCTTAGGGTCCCCCCCTGGGAGGGGGGAGCCCTAGGCCTAGGGAGCCCCAGCCCTGGGGAGCCCTAGGCTTAGGGTTCCCCCCAGGAAGGGGGGATCCCTAGGCCTAGGGAGTCCCAGGGAGGGGAGCCCTAGGCTTAGGGTTCCCACCTGGGAGGGGGGAGCCCTAGGCCTAGGGAGCCCCAGCCCTGGGGAGCCCTAGGCTTAGGGTTCCCCCCTGGGAGGGGTGAGCCCTAGGCCTAGGGAGCCCCCGGGAGGGGAGCCCTAGGCTTAGGGTTCCCCCCTGGGAGGGGGGAGCCCTAGGCCTAGGGAGCCCCCGGGAGGGGAGCCCTAGGCTTAGGGTTCCCCCCTGGGAGGGGGGAGCCCTAGGCTTAGGGAGCCCCAGCCCTGGTGAGACCTAGGCTTAGGGCTCCCCCCTGGGAGGGGGGAGCCCTAGGCTTAGGGAGCCCACGGGAGGGGAGCCCTAGGCTTAGGGTTCCCCCCAGGGAGGGGGGAGCCCTAGGCCTAGGGAGCCCCCAGCCCTGGGGAGCCCTAGGCTTAGGGTTCCCCCCTGGGAGGGGGGAGCCCTAGGCCTAGGGAGCCCCCAGCCCTGGGGAGCCCTAGGCTTAGGGTTCCCCCCTGGGAGGGGGGAGCCCTAGGCCTAGGGAGCCCCCAGCCCTGGGGAGCCCTAGGCTTAGGGTTCCCCCCTGGGAGGGGGGAGCCCTAGGCCTAGGGAGCCCCCAGCCCTGGAGAGCCCTAGGCTTAGGGTTCCCCCCTGGAGGGGGGAGCCGAGGCCTAGGGAGCCCCCAGCCCTGGGGAGCCCTAGGCTTAGGGTTCCCCCCTGGGAGGGGGGAGAACTAGGCCTAGGGAGCCCCCAGCCCTGGGGAGCCCTAGGCTTGTGGTTCCCCCCTGGGAGGGGGGAGCCCTAGGCCTAGGGAGCCCCCAGCCCTGGGGAGCCCTAGGCTTAGGGTTCCCCCCTGGGAGGGGGGAGCCCTAGGCCTAGGGAGCCCCCAGCCCTGGGGAGCCCTAGGCTTAGGGTTCCCCCCTGGGAGGGGGGAGCCCTAGGCCAAGGGAGCCCCCAGCCCTGGGGAGCCCTAGGCTTAGGGTTCCCCCCTGGGAGGGGGGAGCCCTAGGCCAAGGGAGCCCCCAGCCCTGGGGAGCCCTAGGCTTAGGGTTCCTCCCTGGGAGGGGGGAGCCCTAGGCCTAGGGAGCCCCCAGCCCTGGGGAGCCCGAGGCTTAGGGTTCCCCCCTGGGAGGGGGGAGCCCTAGGCCTAGGGAGCCCCCGGGAGGGGAGCCCTAGGCTTAGGGTTCCCCCCTGGGAGGGGGGAGCCCTAGGCCTAGGGAGCCCCAGCCCTGGGGAGCCCTAGGCTTAGGGGTCACCCCTGGGAGGGGGGAGCCCTAGGCCTAGGGAGCCCCCGGGAGGGGAGCCCTAGGCTTAGGGTTCCCCCCTGGGAGAGGGGAGCCCTAGGCCTAGGGAGCCCCCGGGAGGGGAGCCCTAGGCTTAGGGTTCCCCCCTGGGAGGGGGGAGCCCTAGGCCTAGGGAGCCCCCGGGAGGGGAGCCCTAGGCTTAGGGTTCCCCCCTGGGAGGGGGGAGCCCTAGGCCTAGGGAGCCCCCAGCCCTGGGGAGCCCTAGGCTTAGGGTTCGCCGCTGGGAGGGGGGAGCCCTAGGCCTAGGGAGCCCCCAGCCCTAGGCCTAGGGAGCCCCCAGCCCTGGGGAGCCCTAGGCATAGGGTCCCCCCCTGGGAGGGTGGAGCCCTAGGCCTAGGGAGCCCCCAGCCCTGGGGAGCCCTAGGCTTAGGGTCCCCCCCTGGGAGGGGGGAGCCCTAGGCCTAGGGAGCCCCCAGCCCTGGGGAGCCCTAGGCTTAGGGTCCCCCCCTGGGAGGGGGGAGCCCTAGGCCTAGGGAGCCCCCAGCCCTGGGGAGCCCTAGGCTTAGGGTCCCCCCCTGGGAGGGGGGAGCCCTAGGCCTAGGGAGCCCCCAGCCCTGGGGAGCCCTAGGCTTAGGGTCCCCCCCTGGGAGGGGGGAGCCCTAGGCCTAGGGAGCCCCCAGCCCTGGGGAGCCCTAGGCTTAGGGTCCCCCCCTGGGAGGGGGGAGCCCTAGGCCTAGGGAGCCCCCAGCCCTGGGGAGCCCTAGGCTTAGGGTCCCCCCCTGGGAGGGGGGAGCCCTAGGCCTAGGGAGCCCCCAGCCCTGGGGAGCCCTAGGCTTAGGGTCCCCCCCTGGGAGGGGGGAGCCCTAGGCCTAGGGAGCCCCCAGCCCTGGGGAGCCCTAGGCTTAGGGTCCCCCCCTGGGAGGGGGGAGCCCTAGGCCTAGGGAGCCCCCAGCCCTGGGGAGCCCTAGGCTTAGGGTCCCCCCCTGGGAGGGGGGAGCCCTAGGCCTAGGGAGCCCCCAGCCCTGGGGAGCCCTAGGCTTAGGGTCCCCCCCTGGGAGGGGGGAGCCCTAGGCCTAGGGAGCCCCAGCCCTGGGGAGCCCTAGGCTTAGGGTTCCCCCCAGGAAGGGGGGATCCCTAGGCCTAGGGAGTCCCAGGGAGGGGAGCCCTAGGCTTAGGGTTCCCCCCTGGGAGGGGGGAGCCCTAGGCCTAGGGATCCCCAGCCCTGGGGAGCCCTAGGCTTAGGGTTCCCCCCTGGGAGGGGTGAGCCCTAGGCCTAGGGAGCCCCCGGGAGGGGAGCCCTAGGCTTAGGGTTCCCCCCTGGGAGGGGGGAGCCCTAGGCCTAGGGAGCCCCCGGGAGGGGAGCCCTAGGCTTAGGGTTCCCCCCTGGGAGGGGGGAGCCCTAGGCTTAGGGAGCCCCAGCCCTGGTGAGACCTAGGCTTAGGGCTCCCCCCTGGGAGGGGGGAGCCCTAGGCTTAGGGAGCCCACGGGAGGGGAGCCCTAGGCTTAGGGTTCCCCCCAGGGAGGGGGGAGCCCTAGGCCTAGGGAGCCCCCAGCCCTGGGGAGCCCTAGGCTTAGGGTTCCCCCCTGGGAGGGGGGAGCCCTAGGCCTAGGGAGCCCCCAGCCCTGGGGAGCCCTAGGCTTAGGGTTCCCCCCTGGGAGGGGGGAGCCCTAGGCCTAGGGAGCCCCCAGCCTTGGGGAGCCCTAGGCTTAGGGTTCCCCCCTGGGAGGGGGGAGCCCTAGGCCTAGGGAGCCACCAGCCCTGGAGAGCCCTAGGCTTAGGGTTCCCCCCTGGAGGGGGGAGCCGAGGCCTAGGGAGCCCCCAGCCCTGGGGAGCCCTAGGCTTAGGGTTCCCCCCTGGGAGGGGGGAGAACTAGGCCTAGGGAGCCCCCAGCCCTGGGGAGCCCTAGGCTTGTGGTTCCCCCCTGGGAGGGGGGAGCCCTAGGCCTAGGGAGCCCCCAGCCCTGGGGAGCCCTAGGCTTAGGGTTCCCCCCTGGGAGGGGGGAGCCCTAGGCCTAGGGAGCCCCCAGCCCTGGGGAGCCCTAGGCTTAGGGTTCCCCCCTGGGAGGGGGGAGCCCTAGGCCAAGGGAGCCCCCAGCCCTGGGGAGCCCTAGGCTTAGGGTTCCCCCCTGGGAGGGGGGAGCCCTAGGCCAAGGGAGCCCCCAGCCCTGGGGAGCCCTAGGCTTAGGGTTCCTCCCTGGGAGGGGGGAGCCCTAGGCCTAGGGAGCCCCCAGCCCTGGGGAGCCCGAGGCTTAGGGTTCCCCCCTGGGAGGGGGGAGCCCTAGGCCTAGGGAGCCCCCGGGAGGGGAGCCCTAGGCTTAGGGTTCCCCCCTGGGAGGGGGGAGCCCTAGGCCTAGGGAGCCCCAGCCCTGGGGAGCCCTAGGCTTAGGGGTCACCCCTGGGAGGGGGGAGCCCTAGGCCTAGGGAGCCCCCGGGAGGGGAGCCCTAGGCTTAGGGTTCCCCCCTGGGAGAGGGGAGCCCTAGGCCTAGGGAGCCCCCGGGAGGGGAGCCCTAGGCTTAGGGTTCCCCCCTGGGAGAGGGGAGCCCTAGGCCTAGGGAGCCCCCGGGATGGGAGCCCTAGGCTTAGGGTTCCCCCCTGGGAGAGGGGAGCCCTAGGCCTAGGGAGCCCCCGGGAGGGGAGCCCTAGGCTTAGGGTTCCCCCCTGGGAGAGGGGAGCCCTAGGCCTAGGGAGCCCCCGGGATGGGAGCCCTAGCCTTAGGGTTCCCCCCTGGGAGGGGGGAGCCCTAGGCATAGGGAGCCCCAGCCCTGGGGAGCCCTAGGCTTAGGGTTCCCCCCTGGGAGGGGGGAGCCCTAGGCCTAGGGAGCCCTCGGGAGGGGAGCCCTAGGCTTAGGGTTCCCCCCTGGGAGGGGGGAGCCCTAGGCCTAGGGAGCCCCCAGCCCTGGGGAGCCCTAGGCTTAGGGTTCCCCCCTGGGAGGGGGGAGCCCTAGGCCTAGGGAGCCCCAGCCCTGGGGAGCCCTAGTCTTAGGGTTCCCCCCTGGGAGGGGGGAGCCCTAGGCCTAGGGAGCCCCCGGGAGGGGAGCCCTAGGCTTAGGGTTCCCCCCTGGGAGGGGGGAGCCCTAGGCCTAGGGAGCCCCCGGGAGGGGAGCCCTAGGCTTAGGGTTCCCCCCTGGGAGGGGGGAGCCCTAGGCCTAGGGAGCCCCCAGCCCTGGGGAGCCTTAGGCTTAGGGTTCCCCGCTGGGAGGGGGGAGCCCTAGGCCTAGGGAGCCCCCAGCCCTGGGGAGCCCTAGGCTTAGGTTTCCCCGCTGGGAGGGGGGAGCCCTAGGCCTAGGGAGCCCCCAACCCTGGGGAGCCCTAGGCTTAGGGTTCCCCGCTGGGAGGGGGGAGCCCTAGGCCTAGGGAGCCCCCAGCCCTGGGGAGCCCTAGGCTTAGGGTTCCCCGCTGGGAGGGGGGAGCCCTAGGCCTAGAGAGCCCCCAGCCCTGGGGAGCCCTAGGCTTAGGGTTCCCCGCTGGGAGCGGGGAGCCCTAGGCCTAGGGAGCCCCCAGCCCTGGGGAGCCCTAGGCTTAGGGTTCCCCGCTGGGAGGGGGGAGCCCTAGGCCTAGGGAGCCCCCAGCCCTGGGGAGCCCTAGGCTTAGGGTTCCCCGCTGGGAGGGGGGAGCGCTAGGCCTAGGGAGCCCCCAGCCCTGGGGAGCCCTAGGCTTAGGGTTCCCCGCTGAGAGGGGGGAGCCCTAGGCCTAGGGAGCCCCCAGCCCTGGGGAGCCCTAGGCTTAGGGTTCCCCGCTGGGAGGGGGGAGCCCTAGGCCTAGGGAGCCCCCAGCCCTGGGGAGACCTAGGCTTAGGGTTCCCCGCTGGGAGGGGGGAGCCCTAGGCCTAGGGAGCCCCCAGCCCTGGGGAGCCCTAGGCTTAGGGTTCCCCGCTGGGTGGGGGGAGCCCTAGGCCTAGGGAGCCCCCAGCCCTGGGGAGCCCTAGGCTTAGGGTTCCCCGCTGGGAGGGGGGAGCCCTAGGCCTAGGGAGCCACCAGCATTGGGGAACCCTAGGCTTAGGGTTCCCCGCTGGGAGGGGGGAGCCCTAGGCCTAGGGAGCCCCCAGCCCTGGGGAGCCCTAGGCTTAGGGTTCCCCGCTGGGAGGGGGGAGCCCTAGGCCTAGGGAGCCCCCAGCCCTGGGGAGCCCTAGGCTTAGGGTTCCCCGCTGGGAGGGAGGAGACCTAGGCCTAGGGAGCCCCCAGCCCTGGGGAGCCCTAGGCTTAGGGTTCCCCCCTGGGAGGGGGGAGCCCTAGGCCTAGGGAGCCCCCAGCCCTGGGGAGCCCTAGGCTTAGTGTTCCCCCCTGGGAGGGGGGAGCCCTAGGCCTAGGGAGCCCCCAGCCCTGGGGAGCCCTAGGCTTAGGGTTCCCCCCTGGGAGGGCGGAGCCCTAGGTCTAGGGAGCCCCCAGCCCTAGGCCTAGGGAGCCTCCAGCCCTGGGGAGCCCTAGGCTTAGGGTTCCCCCCTGGGAGGGGGGAGCCCTAGGCCTAGGGAGCCCCCATCCCTGGGGAGTCTAGGCTTAGGGTTCCCCCCTGGGAGGGGGGAGCCCTAGGCCTAGGGAGCCCCCAGCCCTGGGGAGCCCTAGGCTTAGGGTTCCCCCCTGGGAGGGGGGAGCCCTAGGCCTAGGGAGCCCCCAGCCCTGGGGAGCCCTAGGCTTAGGGTTTCCCCCTGGGAGGGGGAGCCCTAGGCCTAGGGAGCCCCCGGGATGGGAGCCCTAGGCTTAGGGTTCCCCCCTGGGAGGGGGGAGCCCTAGGCCTAGGGAGCCCCAGCCCTGGGGAGCCCTAGGCTTAGGGTTCCCCCCTGGGAGGGGGGAGCCCTAGGCCTAGGGAGCCCCCGGGAGGGGAGCCCTAGGCTTAGGGTTCCCCCCTGGGAGGGGGGAGCCCTAGGCCTAGGGAGCCCCCGGGAGGGGAGCCCTAGGCTTAGGGTTCCCCCCTGGGAGGGGGGAGCCCTAGGCCTAGGGAGCCCCAGCCCTGGGGAGCCCTAGGCTTAGGGTTCCCCCCTGGGAGGGGGGAGCCCTCGGCCTAGGGAGCCCCCAGCCCTGGGGAGCCCTAGGCTTAGGGTTCCCCCCTGGGAGGGGGGAGCCCTAGGCCTAGGGAGCCACCAGCCCTGGGGAGCCCTAGGCTTAGGGTTCCCCCCTGGGAGGGGGGAGCCCTAGGCCTAGGGAGCCCCCAGCCCTGGGGAGCCCTAGGCTTAGGGTTCCCCCCTGGGAGGGGGGAGCCCTAGGCCTAGGGAGCCCCCAGCCCTGGGGAGCCCTAGGCTTAGGGTTCCCCCCTGGGAGGGGGGAGCCCTAGGCCTAGGGAGCCCCCAGCCCTGGGGAGCCCTAGGCTTAGGATTCCCCCCTGGGAGGGGGGAGCCCTAGGCCTAGGGAGCCCCCGGGAGGGGAGCCCTAGGCTTAGGGTTCCCCCCTGGGAGAGGGGAGCCCTAGGCCTAGGGAGCCCCCAGCCCTGGGGAGCCCTAGGCTTAGGGTTCCCCCCTGGGAGGGGGGAGCCCTAGGCCTAGGGAGCCCCCAGCCCTGGGGAGCCCTAGGCTTAGGGTTCCCCCCTGGGAGGGGGGAGCCCTAGGCCTAGGCAGCCCCAGCCCTGGGGAGCCCTAGGCTTAGGGTTCCCCCCTGGGAGGGGGGAGCCCTAGGCCTAGGGAGCCTCCGGGAGGGGAGCCCTAGGCTTAGGGTTCCCCCCTGGGAGGGGGGAGCCCTAGGCCTAGGGAGCCCCCGGGAGGGGAGCCCTAGGCTTAGGGTTCCCCCCTGGGAGGGGGGAGCCCTAGGCCTAGGGAGCCCCCAGCCCTGGGGAGCCCTAGGCTTAGGGTTCCCCGCTGGGAGGGGGAGCCCTAGGCCTAGGGAGCCCCCAGCCCTGGGGAGCCCTAGGCTTAGGGTTCCCCGCTGGGAGGGGGGAGCCCTAGGCCTAGGGAGCCCCCAGCCCTGGGGAGCCCTAGGCTTAGGGTTCCCCGCTGGGAGGGGGGAGCCCTAGGCCTAGGGAGCCCCCAGCCCTGGGGAGCCCTAGGCTTAGGGTTCCCCGCTGGGAGGGGGGACCCCTAGGCCTAGGGAGCCCCCAGCCCTGGGGAGCCCTAGGCTTAGGGTTCCCCGCTGGGAGGGGGGAGCCCTAGGCCTAGGGAGCCCCCAGCCCTGGGGAGCCCTAGGCTTAGTGTTCCCCGCTGGGAGGGGGAGCCCTAGGCCTAGGGAGCCCCCAGCCCTGGGGAGCCCTAGGCTTAGGGTTCCCCGCTGGGAGGGGGGAGCCCTAGGCCTAGGGAGCCCCCAGCCCTGGGGAGCCCTAGGCTTAGGGTTCCCCGCTGGGAGGGGGGGCCCTAGGCCTAGGGAGCCCCCAGCCCGGGGGAGCCCTAGGCTTAGGGTTCCCCCCTGGGAGGGGGGAGCTCTAGGCCTAGGGAGCCCCCAGCCCTGGGGAGCCCTAGGCTTAGGGTTCCCCCCTGGGAGGGGGGAGCCCTAGGCCTAGGGAGCCCCCAGCCCTGGGGAGCCCTAGGCTTAGGGTTCCCCCTTGGGAGAGGGGAGCCCTAGGCCTAGGGAGCCCCCAGCCCTGGGGAGCCCTAGGCTTAGGGTTCCCCCCTGGGAGGGGGGAGCCCTAGGCCTAGGGAGCCCCCAGCCCTGGGGAGCCCTAGGCTTAGGGTTCCCCCCTGGGAAGGGGGAGCCCTAGGCCTAGGGACCCCCCAGCCCTGGGGAGCCCTAGGCTTAGGGTTCCCCCCTGGGAGGGGGGAGCCCTAGGCCTAGGGAGCCCCCAGCCCTGGGGAGCCCTAGGCTTAGGGTTCCCCCCTGGGAGGGGGGAGCCCTAGGCCTAGGGAGCCCCCAGCCCTGGGGAGCCCTAGGCTTAGGGTTCCCCCCTGGGAGGGGGGAGCCCTAGGCCTAGGGAGCCCCCAGCCCTAGGCCTAGGGAGCCCCCAGCCCTGGGGAGCCCTAGGCTTAGGGTTCCCCCCTGGGAGGGGGGAGCCCTAGGCCTAGGGAGCCCCCAGCCCTGGGGAGCCCTAGGCTTAGGGTTCCCCCCTGGGAGGGGGGCGCCCTAGGCCTAGGGAGCCCCCAGCCCTGGGGAGCCCTAGGCTTAGGGTTCCCCCCTGGGCGGGGGGAGCCCTAGGCCTAGGGAGCCCCCAGCCCTGGGGAGACCTAGGCTTAGGGTTCCCCCCTGGGCGGGGGGAGCCCTAGGCCTAGGGAGCCCCCAGCCCTGGGGAGACCTAGGCTTAGGGTTCCCCCCTGGGAGGGGGGAGCCCTAGGCCTAGGGAGCCCCCAGCCCTGGGGAGACCTAGGCTTAGGGTTCCCCCCTGGGAGGGGGGAGCCCTAGGCCTACGGAGCCCCCAGCCCTGGGGAGACCTAGGCTTAGGGTTCCCCGCTGGGAGGGGGGAGCCCTAGGCCTAGGGAGCCCCCAGCCCTGGGGAGCCCTAGGCTTAGGGTTCCCCGCTGGGAGGGGGGAGCCCTAGGCCTAGGGAGCCCCCAGCCCTGGGGAGCCCTAGGCTTAGGGTTCCCCGCTGGGAGGGGGGAGCCCTAGGCCTAGGGAGCCCCCAGCCCTGGGGAGCCCTAGGCTTAGGGTTCCCCGCTGGGAGGGGGGACCCCTAGGCCTAGGGAGCCCCCAGCCCTGGGGAGCCCTAGGCTTAGGGTTCCCCGCTGGGAGGGGGGAGCCCTAGGCCTAGGGAGCCCCCAGCCCTGGGGAGCCCTAGGCTTAGGGTTCCCCGCTGGGAGGGGGGACCCCTAGGCCTAGGGAGCCCCCAGCCCTGGGGAGCCCTAGGCTTAGGGTTCCCCGCTGGGAGGGGGGAGCCCTAGGCCTAGGGAGCCCCCAGCCCTGGGGAGCCCTAGGCTTAGGGTTCCCCGCTGGGAGGGGGAGCCCTAGGCCTAGGGAGCCCCCAGCCCTGGGGAGCCCTAGGCTTAGGGTTCCCCGCTGGGAGGGGGGAGCCCTAGGCCTAGGGAGCCCCCAGCCCTGGGGAGCCCTAGGCTTAGGGTTCCCCGCTGGGAGGGGGGGCCCTAGGCCTAGGGAGCCCCCAGCCCGGGGGAGCCCTAGGCTTAGGGTTCCCCCCTGGGAGGGGGGAGCTCTAGGCCTAGGGAGCCCCCAGCCCTGGGGAGCCCTAGGCTTAGGGTTCCCCCCTGGGAGGGGGGAGCCCTAGGCCTAGGGAGCCCCCAGCCCTGGGGAGCCCTAGGCTTAGGGTTCCCCCTTGGGAGAGGGGAGCCCTAGGCCTAGGGAGCCCCCAGCCCTGGGGAGCCCTAGGCTTAGGGTTCCCCCCTGGGAGGGGGGAGCCCTAGGCCTAGGGAGCCCCCAGCCCTGGGGAGCCCTAGGCTTAGGGTTCCCCCCTGGGAGGGGGGAGCCCTAGGCCTAGGGACCCCCCAGCCCTGGGGAGCCCTAGGCTTAGGGTTCCCCCCTGGGAGGGGGGAGCCCTAGGCCTAGGGAGCCCCCAGCCCTGGGGAGCCCTAGGCTTAGGGTTCCCCCCTGGGAGGGGGGAGCCCTAGGCCTAGGGAGCCCCCAGCCCTGGGGAGCCCTAGGCTTAGGGTTCCCCCCTGGGAGGGGGGAGCCCTAGGCCTAGGGAGCCCCCAGCCCTAGGCCTAGGGAGCCCCCAGCCCTGGGGAGCCCTAGGCTTAGGGTTCCCCCCTGGGAGGGGGGAGCCCTAGGCCTAGGGAGCCCCCAGCCCTGGGGAGCCCTAGGCTTAGGGTTCCCCCCTGGGAGGGGGGCGCCCTAGGCCTAGGGAGCCCCCAGCCCTGGGGAGCCCTAGGCTTAGGGTTCCCCCCTGGGCGGGGGGAGCCCTAGGCCTAGGGAGCCCCCAGCCCTGGGGAGACCTAGGCTTAGGGTTCCCCCCTGGGCGGGGGGAGCCCTAGGCCTAGGGAGCCCCCAGCCCTGGGGAGACCTAGGCTTAGGGTTCCCCCCTGGGAGGGGGGAGCCCTAGGCCTAGGGAGCCCCCAGCCCTGGGGAGACCTAGGCTTAGGGTTCCCCCCTGGGAGGGGGGAGCCCTAGGCCTACGGAGCCCCCAGCCCTGGGGAGACCTAGGCTTAGGGTTCCCCGCTGGGAGGGGGGAGCCCTAGGCCTAGGGAGCCCCCAGCCCTGGGGAGCCCTAGGCTTAGGGTTCCCCGCTGGGAGGGGGGAGCCCTAGGCCTAGGGAGCCCCCAGCCCTGGGGAGCCCTAGGCTTAGGGTTCCCCGCTGGGAGGGGGGAGCCCTAGGCCTAGGGAGCCCCCAGCCCTGGGGAGCCCTAGGCTTAGGGTTCCCCGCTGGGAGGGGGGAGCCCTAGGCCTAGGGAGCCCCCAGCCCTGGGGAGCCCTAGGCTTAGGGTTCCCCGCTGGGAGGGGGGAGCCCTAGGCCTAGGGAGCCCCCAGCCCTGGGGAGCCCTAGGCTTAGGGTTCCCCGCTGGGAGGGGGGAGCGCTAGGCCTAGGGAGCCCCCAGCCCTGGGGAGCCCTAGGCTTAGGGTTCCCCGCTGGGAGGGGGGAGCCCTAGGCCTAGGGAGCCCCCAGCCCTGGGGAGCCCTAGGCTTAGGGTTCCCCGCTGGGAGGGGGGAGCCCTAGGCCTAGGGAGCCCCCAGCCCTGGGGAGCCCTAGGCTTAGGGTTCCCCGCTGGGAGGGGGGAGCCCTAGGCCTAGGGAGCCCCCAGCCCTGGGGAGCCCTAGGCTTAGGGTTACCCGCTGGGTGGGGGGAGCCCTAGGCCTAGGGAGCCCCCAGCCCTGGGGAGCCCTAGGCTTAGGGTTCCCCGCTGGGAGGGGGGAGCCCTAGGCCTAGGGAGCCCCCAGCCCTGGGGAACCCTAGGCTTAGGGTTCCCCGCTGGGAGGGGGGAGCCCTAGGCCTAGGGAGCCCCCAGCCCTGGGGAGCCCTAGGCTTAGGGTTCCCCGCTGGGAGGGGGGAGCCCTAGGCCTAGGGAGCCCCCAACCCTGGGGAGCCCTAGGCTTAGGGTTCCCCGCTGGGAGGGAGGAGACCTAGGCCTAGGGAGCCCCCAGCCCTGGGGAGCCCTAGGCTTAGGGTTCCCCCCTGGGAGGGGGGAGCCCTAGGCCTAGGGAGCCCCCAGCCCTGGGGAGCCCTAGGCTTAGTGTTCCCCCCTGGGAGGGGGGAGCCCTAGGCCTAGGGAGCCCCCAGCCCTGGGGAGCCCTAGGCTTAGGGTTCCCCCCTGGGAGGGCGGAGCCCTAGGTCTAGGGAGCCCCCAGCCCTAGGCCTAGGGAGCCTCCAGCCCTGGGGAGCCCTAGGCTTAGGGTTCCCCCCTGGGAGGGGGGAGCCCTAGGCCTAGGGAGCCCCCAGCCCTGGGGAGCCCTAGGCTTAGGGTTCCCCCCGGGGAGGGGGGAGCCCTAGGCCTAGGGAGCCCCCAGCCCTGGGGAGCCCTAGGCTTAGGGTTCGCCCCTGGGAGGGGGGAGCCCTAGGCCTAGGGAGCCCCCAGCCCTGGGGAGCCCTAGGCTTAGGGTTCCCCCCTGGGAGGGGGAGCCCTAGGCCTAGGGAGCCCCCGGGATGGGAGCCCTAGGCTTAGGGTTCCCCCCTGGGAGGGGGGAGCCCTAGGCCTAGGGAGCCCCAGCCCTGGGGAGCCCTAGGCTTAGGGTTCCACCCTGGGAGGGGGGAGCCCTAGGCCTAGGGAGCCCCCAGCCCTGGGGAGCCCTAGGCTTAGGGTTCCCCCCTGGGAGGGGGGAGCCCTAGGCCTAGGGAGCCCCCGGGAGGGGAGCCCTAGGCTTAGGGTTCCCCCCTGGGAGGGGGGAGCCCTAGGCCTAGGGAGCCCCAGCCCTGGGGAGCCCTAGGCTTAGGGTTCCCCGCTGGGAGGGGGGAGCCCTAGGCCTAGGGCGCCCCCGGGAGGGGAGCCCTAGGCTTAGGGTTCCCCCCTGGGAGGGGGGAGCCCTAGGCCTAGGGAGCCCCCAGCCCTGGGGAGCCCTGGGCTTAGGGTTCCCCCCTGGGAGGGGGGAGCCCTAGGCCTAGGGAGCCCACAGCCCTGGGGAGCCCTAGGCTTAGGGTTCCCCCCTGGGAGGGGGGAGCCCTAGGCCTAGGGAGCCCCCAGCCCTGGGGAGCCCTAGGCTTAGGGTTCCCCCCTGGGAGGGGGGAGCCCTAGGCCTAGGGAGCCCCCAGCCCTGGGGAGCCCTAGGCTTAGGTTTCCCCCCTGGGAGGGGGGAGCCCTAGGCCTAGGGAGCCCCCATCCCTGGGGAGCCCTAGGCTTAGGGTTCCCCCCTGGGAGGGGGGAGCCCTAGGCCTAGGGAGCCCCCAGCCCTGGGGAGCCCTAGGCTTAGGATTCCCCCCTGGGAGGGGGGAGCCCTAGGCCTAGGGAGCCCCCGGGAGGGGAGCCCTAGGATTAGGGTTCCCCCCTGGGAGAGGGGAGCCCTAGGCCTAGGGAGCCCCCAGCCCTGGGGAGCCCTAGGCTTAGGGTTCCCCCCTGGGAGGGGGGAGCCCTAGGCCTAGGGAGCCCCCAGCCCTGGGGAGCCCTAGGCTTAGGGTTCCCCCCTGGGAGGGGGGAGCCCTAGGCCTAGGGAGCCCCAGCCCTGGGGAGCCCTAGGCTTAGGGTTCCCCCCTGGGAGGGGGGAGCCCTAGGCCTAGGGAGCCTCCGGGAGGGGAGCCCTAGGCTTAGGGTTCCCCCCTGGGAGGGGGGAGCCCTAGGCCTAGGGAGCCCCCGGGAGGGGAGCCCTAGGCTTAGGGTTCCCCCCTGGGAGGGGGGAGCCCTAGGCCTAGGGAGCCCCCAGCCCTGGGGAGCCCTAGGCTTAGGGTTCCCCGCTGGGAGGGGGAGCCCTAGGCCTAGGGAGCCCCAGCCCTGGGGAGCCCTAGGCTTAGGGTTCCCCGCTGGGAGGGGGGAGCCCTAGGCCTAGGGAGCCCCCAGCCCTGGGGAGCCCTAGGCTTAGGGTTCCCCGCTGGGAGGGGGGAGCCCTAGGCCTAGGGAGCCCCCAGCCCTGGGGAGCCCTAGGCTTAGGGTTCCCCGCTGGGAGGGGGGAGCCCTAGGCCTAGGGAGCCCCCAGCCCTGGGGAGCCCTAGGCTTAGGGTTCCCCGATGGGAGGGGGGAGCCCTAGGCCTAGGGAGCCCCCAGCCCTGGGGAGCCCTAGGCTTAGGGTTCCCCGCTGGGAGGGGGGACCCCTAGGCCTAGGGAGCCCCCAGCCCTGGGGAGCCCTAGGCTTAGGGTTCCCCGCTGGGAGGGGGGAGCCCTAGGCCTAGGGAGCCCCCAGCCCTGGGGAGCCCTAGGCTTAGGGTTCCCCGCTGGGAGGGGGGAGCCCTAGGCCTAGGGAGCCCCCAGCCCTGGGGAGCCCTAGGCTTAGGGTTCCCCGCTGGGAGGGGGGAGCCCTAGGCCTAGGGAGCCCCCAGCCCTGGGGAGCCCTAGGCTTAGGGTTCCCCGCTGGGAGGGGGGGCCCTAGGCCTAGGGAGCCCCCAGCCCGGGGGAGCCCTAGGCTTAGGGTTCCCCCCTGGGAGGGGGGAGCCCTAGGCCTAGGGAGCCCCCAGCCCTGGGGAGCCCTAGGCTTAGGGTTCCCCCCTGGGAGGGGGGAGCCCTAGGCCTAGGGAGCCCCCAGCCCTGGGGAGCCCTAGGCTTAGGGTTCCCCCCTGGGAGGGGGGAGCCCTAGGCCTATGGAGCCCCCAGCCCTGGGGAGCCCTAGGCTTAGGGTTCCCCCCTGGGAGGGGGGAGCCCTAGGCCTAGGGAGCCCCCAGCCCTGGGGAGCCCTAGGCTTAGGGTTCCCCCCTGGGAGGGGGGAGCCCTAGGCCTAGGGACCCCCCAGCCCTGGGGAGCCCTAGGCTTAGGGTTCCCCCCTGGGAGGGGGGAGCCCTAGGCCTAGGGAGCCCCCAGCCCTGGGGAGCCCTAGGCTTAGGGTTCCCCCCTGGGAGGGGGGAGCCCTAGGCCTAGGGAGCCCCCAGCCCTGGGGAGCCCTAGGCTTAGGGTTCCCCCCTGGGAGGGGGGAGCCCTAGGCCTAGGGAGCCCCCAGCCCTGGGGAGCCCTAGGCTTAGGGTTCCCCCCTGGGAGGGGGGAGCCCTAGGCCTAGGGAGCCCCCAGCCCTGGGGAGCCCTAGGCTTAGGGTTCCCCCCTGGGAGGGGGGAGCCCTAGGCCTAGGGAGCCCCCAGCCCTGGGGAGCCCTAGGCTTAGGGTTCCCCCCTGGGAGGGGGGAGCCCTAGGCCTAGGGAGCCCCCAGCCCTGGGGAGCCCTAGGCTTAGGGTTCCCCCCTGGGAGGGGGGAGCCCTAGGCCTAGGGAGCCCCCAGCCCTAGGCCTAGGGAGCCCCCAGCCCTGGGGAGCCCTAGGCTTAGGGTTCCCCCCTGGGAGGGGGGAGCCCTAGGCCTAGGGAGCCCCCAGCCCTGGGGAGCCCTAGGCTTAGGGTTCCCCCCTGGGAGGGGGGCGCCCTAGGCCTAGGGAGCCCCCAGCCCTGGGGAGCCCTAGGCTTAGGGTTCCCCCCTGGGCGGGGGGAGCCCTAGGCCTAGGGAGCCCCCAGCCCTGGGGAGACCTAGGCTTAGGGTTCCCCCCTGGGCGGGGGGAGCCCTAGGCCTAGGGAGCCCCCAGCCCTGGGGAGACCTAGGCTTAGGGTTCCCCCCTGGGAGGGGGGAGCCCTAGGCCTAGGGAGCCCCCAGCCCTGGGGAGACCTAGGCTTAGGGTTCCCCCCTGGGAGGGGGGAGCCCTAGGCCTACGGAGCCCCCAGCCCTGGGGAGACCTAGGCTTAGGGTTCCCCGCTGGGAGGGGGGAGCCCTAGGCCTAGGGAGCCCCCAGCCCTGGGGAGCCCTAGGCTTAGGGTTCCCCGCTGGGAGGGGGGAGCCCTAGGCCTAGGGAGCCCCCAGCCCTGGGGAGCCCTAGGCTTAGGGTTCCCCGCTGGGAGGGGGGAGCCCTAGGCCTAGGGAGCCCCCAGCCCTGGGGAGCCCTAGGCTTAGGGTTCCCCGCTGGGAGGGGGGACCCCTAGGCCTAGGGAGCCCCCAGCCCTGGGGAGCCCTAGGCTTAGGGTTCCCCGCTGGGAGGGGGGAGCCCTAGGCCTAGGGAGCCCCCAGCCCTGGGGAGCCCTAGGCTTAGGGTTCCCCGCTGGGAGGGGGGACCCCTAGGCCTAGGGAGCCCCCAGCCCTGGGGAGCCCTAGGCTTAGGGTTCCCCGCTGGGAGGGGGGAGCCCTAGGCCTAGGGAGCCCCCAGCCCTGGGGAGCCCTAGGCTTAGGGTTCCCCGCTGGGAGGGGGAGCCCTAGGCCTAGGGAGCCCCCAGCCCTGGGGAGCCCTAGGCTTAGGGTTCCCCGCTGGGAGGGGGGAGCCCTAGGCCTAGGGAGCCCCCAGCCCTGGGGAGCCCTAGGCTTAGGGTTCCCCGCTGGGAGGGGGGGCCCTAGGCCTAGGGAGCCCCCAGCCCGGGGGAGCCCTAGGCTTAGGGTTCCCCCCTGGGAGGGGGGAGCTCTAGGCCTAGGGAGCCCCCAGCCCTGGGGAGCCCTAGGCTTAGGGTTCCCCCCTGGGAGGGGGGAGCCCTAGGCCTAGGGAGCCCCCAGCCCTGGGGAGCCCTAGGCTTAGGGTTCCCCCTTGGGAGAGGGGAGCCCTAGGCCTAGGGAGCCCCCAGCCCTGGGGAGCCCTAGGCTTAGGGTTCCCCCCTGGGAGGGGGGAGCCCTAGGCCTAGGGAGCCCCCAGCCCTGGGGAGCCCTAGGCTTAGGGTTCCCCCCTGGGAGGGGGGAGCCCTAGGCCTAGGGACCCCCCAGCCCTGGGGAGCCCTAGGCTTAGGGTTCCCCCCTGGGAGGGGGGAGCCCTAGGCCTAGGGAGCCCCCAGCCCTGGGGAGCCCTAGGCTTAGGGTTCCCCCCTGGGAGGGGGGAGCCCTAGGCCTAGGGAGCCCCCAGCCCTGGGGAGCCCTAGGCTTAGGGTTCCCCCCTGGGAGGGGGGAGCCCTAGGCCTAGGGAGCCCCCAGCCCTAGGCCTAGGGAGCCCCCAGCCCTGGGGAGCCCTAGGCTTAGGGTTCCCCCCTGGGAGGGGGGAGCCCTAGGCCTAGGGAGCCCCCAGCCCTGGGGAGCCCTAGGCTTAGGGTTCCCCCCTGGGAGGGGGGCGCCCTAGGCCTAGGGAGCCCCCAGCCCTGGGGAGCCCTAGGCTTAGGGTTCCCCCCTGGGCGGGGGGAGCCCTAGGCCTAGGGAGCCCCCAGCCCTGGGGAGACCTAGGCTTAGGGTTCCCCCCTGGGCGGGGGGAGCCCTAGGCCTAGGGAGCCCCCAGCCCTGGGGAGACCTAGGCTTAGGGTTCCCCCCTGGGAGGGGGGAGCCCTAGGCCTAGGGAGCCCCCAGCCCTGGGGAGACCTAGGCTTAGGGTTCCCCCCTGGGAGGGGGGAGCCCTAGGCCTACGGAGCCCCCAGCCCTGGGGAGACCTAGGCTTAGGGTTCCCCGCTGGGAGGGGGGAGCCCTAGGCCTAGGGAGCCCCCAGCCCTGGGGAGCCCTAGGCTTAGGGTTCCCCGCTGGGAGGGGGGAGCCCTAGGCCTAGGGAGCCCCCAGCCCTGGGGAGCCCTAGGCTTAGGGTTCCCCGCTGGGAGGGGGGAGCCCTAGGCCTAGGGAGCCCCCAGCCCTGGGGAGCCCTAGGCTTAGGGTTCCCCGCTGGGAGGGGGGAGCCCTAGGCCTAGGGAGCCCCCAGCCCTGGGGAGCCCTAGGCTTAGGGTTCCCCGCTGGGAGGGGGGAGCCCTAGGCCTAGGGAGCCCCCAGCCCTGGGGAGCCCTAGGCTTAGGGTTCCCCGCTGGGAGGGGGGAGCGCTAGGCCTAGGGAGCCCCCAGCCCTGGGGAGCCCTAGGCTTAGGGTTCCCCGCTGGGAGGGGGGAGCCCTAGGCCTAGGGAGCCCCCAGCCCTGGGGAGCCCTAGGCTTAGGGTTCCCCGCTGGGAGGGGGGAGCCCTAGGCCTAGGGAGCCCCCAGCCCTGGGGAGCCCTAGGCTTAGGGTTCCCCGCTGGGAGGGGGGAGCCCTAGGCCTAGGGAGCCCCCAGCCCTGGGGAGCCCTAGGCTTAGGGTTACCCGCTGGGTGGGGGGAGCCCTAGGCCTAGGGAGCCCCCAGCCCTGGGGAGCCCTAGGCTTAGGGTTCCCCGCTGGGAGGGGGGAGCCCTAGGCCTAGGGAGCCCCCAGCCCTGGGGAACCCTAGGCTTAGGGTTCCCCGCTGGGAGGGGGGAGCCCTAGGCCTAGGGAGCCCCCAGCCCTGGGGAGCCCTAGGCTTAGGGTTCCCCGCTGGGAGGGGGGAGCCCTAGGCCTAGGGAGCCCCCAACCCTGGGGAGCCCTAGGCTTAGGGTTCCCCGCTGGGAGGGAGGAGACCTAGGCCTAGGGAGCCCCCAGCCCTGGGGAGCCCTAGGCTTAGGGTTCCCCCCTGGGAGGGGGGAGCCCTAGGCCTAGGGAGCCCCCAGCCCTGGGGAGCCCTAGGCTTAGTGTTCCCCCCTGGGAGGGGGGAGCCCTAGGCCTAGGGAGCCCCCAGCCCTGGGGAGCCCTAGGCTTAGGGTTCCCCCCTGGGAGGGCGGAGCCCTAGGTCTAGGGAGCCCCCAGCCCTAGGCCTAGGGAGCCTCCAGCCCTGGGGAGCCCTAGGCTTAGGGTTCCCCCCTGGGAGGGGGGAGCCCTAGGCCTAGGGAGCCCCCAGCCCTGGGGAGCCCTAGGCTTAGGGTTCCCCCCGGGGAGGGGGGAGCCCTAGGCCTAGGGAGCCCCCAGCCCTGGGGAGCCCTAGGCTTAGGGTTCGCCCCTGGGAGGGGGGAGCCCTAGGCCTAGGGAGCCCCCAGCCCTGGGGAGCCCTAGGCTTAGGGTTCCCCCCTGGGAGGGGGAGCCCTAGGCCTAGGGAGCCCCCGGGATGGGAGCCCTAGGCTTAGGGTTCCCCCCTGGGAGGGGGGAGCCCTAGGCCTAGGGAGCCCCAGCCCTGGGGAGCCCTAGGCTTAGGGTTCCACCCTGGGAGGGGGGAGCCCTAGGCCTAGGGAGCCCCCAGCCCTGGGGAGCCCTAGGCTTAGGGTTCCCCCCTGGGAGGGGGGAGCCCTAGGCCTAGGGAGCCCCCGGGAGGGGAGCCCTAGGCTTAGGGTTCCCCCCTGGGAGGGGGGAGCCCTAGGCCTAGGGAGCCCCAGCCCTGGGGAGCCCTAGGCTTAGGGTTCCCCGCTGGGAGGGGGGAGCCCTAGGCCTAGGGCGCCCCCGGGAGGGGAGCCCTAGGCTTAGGGTTCCCCCCTGGGAGGGGGGAGCCCTAGGCCTAGGGAGCCCCCAGCCCTGGGGAGCCCTGGGCTTAGGGTTCCCCCCTGGGAGGGGGGAGCCCTAGGCCTAGGGAGCCCACAGCCCTGGGGAGCCCTAGGCTTAGGGTTCCCCCCTGGGAGGGGGGAGCCCTAGGCCTAGGGAGCCCCCAGCCCTGGGGAGCCCTAGGCTTAGGGTTCCCCCCTGGGAGGGGGGAGCCCTAGGCCTAGGGAGCCCCCAGCCCTGGGGAGCCCTAGGCTTAGGGTTCCCCCCTGGGAGGGGGGAGCCCTAGGCCTAGGGAGCCCCCATCCCTGGGGAGCCCTAGGCTTAGGGTTCCCCCCTGGGAGGGGGGAGCCCTAGGCCTAGGGAGCCCCCAGCCCTGGGGAGCCCTAGGCTTAGGATTCCCCCCTGGGAGGGGGGAGCCCTAGGCCTAGGGAGCCCCCGGGAGGGGAGCCCTAGGCTTAGGGTTCCCCCCTGGGAGAGGGGAGCCCTAGGCCTAGGGAGCCCCCAGCCCTGGGGAGCCCTAGGCTTAGGGTTCCCCCCTGGGAGGGGGGAGCCCTAGGCCTAGGGAGCCCCCAGCCCTGGGGAGCCCTAGGCTTAGGGTTCCCCCCTGGGAGGGGGGAGCCCTAGGCCTAGGGAGCCCCAGCCCTGGGGAGCCCTAGGCTTAGGGTTCCCCCCTGGGAGGGGGGAGCCCTAGGCCTAGGGAGCCTCCGGGAGGGGAGCCCTAGGCTTAGGGTTCCCCCCTGGGAGGGGGGAGCCCTAGGCCTAGGGAGCCCCCGGGAGGGGAGCCCTAGGCTTAGGGTTCCCCCCTGGGAGGGGGGAGCCCTAGGCCTAGGGAGCCCCCAGCCCTGGGGAGCCCTAGGCTTAGGGTTCCCCGCTGGGAGGGGGAGCCCTAGGCCTAGGGAGCCCCAGCCCTGGGGAGCCCTAGGCTTAGGGTTCCCCGCTGGGAGGGGGGAGCCCTAGGCCTAGGGAGCCCCCAGCCCTGGGGAGCCCTAGGCTTAGGGTTCCCCGCTGGGAGGGGGGAGCCCTAGGCCTAGGGAGCCCCCAGCCCTGGGGAGCCCTAGGCTTAGGGTTCCCCGCTGGGAGGGGGGAGCCCTAGGCCTAGGGAGCCCCCAGCCCTGGGGAGCCCTAGGCTTAGGGTTCCCCGATGGGAGGGGGGAGCCCTAGGCCTAGGGAGCCCCCAGCCCTGGGGAGCCCTAGGCTTAGGGTTCCCCGCTGGGAGGGGGGACCCCTAGGCCTAGGGAGCCCCCAGCCCTGGGGAGCCCTAGGCTTAGGGTTCCCCGCTGGGAGGGGGGAGCCCTAGGCCTAGGGAGCCCCCAGCCCTGGGGAGCCCTAGGCTTAGGGTTCCCCGCTGGGAGGGGGGAGCCCTAGGCCTAGGGAGCCCCCAGCCCTGGGGAGCCCTAGGCTTAGGGTTCCCCGCTGGGAGGGGGGAGCCCTAGGCCTAGGGAGCCCCCAGCCCTGGGGAGCCCTAGGCTTAGGGTTCCCCGCTGGGAGGGGGGGCCCTAGGCCTAGGGAGCCCCCAGCCCGGGGGAGCCCTAGGCTTAGGGTTCCCCCCTGGGAGGGGGGAGCCCTAGGCCTAGGGAGCCCCCAGCCCTGGGGAGCCCTAGGCTTAGGGTTCCCCCCTGGGAGGGGGGAGCCCTAGGCCTAGGGAGCCCCCAGCCCTGGGGAGCCCTAGGCTTAGGGTTCCCCCCTGGGAGGGGGGAGCCCTAGGCCTATGGAGCCCCCAGCCCTGGGGAGCCCTAGGCTTAGGGTTCCCCCCTGGGAGGGGGGAGCCCTAGGCCTAGGGAGCCCCCAGCCCTGGGGAGCCCTAGGCTTAGGGTTCCCCCCTGGGAGGGGGGAGCCCTAGGCCTAGGGACCCCCCAGCCCTGGGGAGCCCTAGGCTTAGGGTTCCCCCCTGGGAGGGGGGAGCCCTAGGCCTAGGGAGCCCCCAGCCCTGGGGAGCCCTAGGCTTAGGGTTCCCCCCTGGGAGGGGGGAGCCCTAGGCCTAGGGAGCCCCCAGCCCTGGGGAGCCCTAGGCTTAGGGTTCCCCCCTGGGAGGGGGGAGCCCTAGGCCTAGGGAGCCCCCAGCCCTGGGGAGCCCTAGGCTTAGGGTTCCCCCCTGGGAGGGGGGAGCCCTAGGCCTAGGGAGCCCCCAGCCCTAGGCCTAGGGAGCCCCCAGCCCTGGGGAGCCCTAGGCTTAGGGCTCCCCCCTGGGAGGGGGGAGCCCTAGGCCTAGGGAGCCCCCAGCCCTGGGGAGCCCTAGGCTTAGGGTTCCCCCCTGGGAGGGGGGCGCCCTAGGCCTAGGGAGCCCCCAGCCCTGGGGAGCCCTAGGCTTAGGGTTCCCCCCTGGGAGGGGGGCGCCCTAGGCCTAGGGAGCCCCCAGCCCTGGGGAGCCCTAGGCTTAGGGTTCCCCCCTGGGAGGGGGGAGCCCTAGGCCTAGGGAGCCCCCAGCCCTGGGGAGCCCTAGGCTTAGGGTTCCCCCCTGGGAGGGGGGAGCCCTAGGCCTAGGGAGCCCCCAGCCCTGGGGAGCCCTAGGCTTAGGGTTCCCCCCTGGGAGGGGGGAGCCCTAGGCCTAGGGAGCCCCCAGCCCTGGGGAGCCCTAGGCTTAGGGTTCCCCCCTGGGAGGGGGGAGCCCTAGGCCTAGGGAGCCCCCAGCCCTGGGGAGCCCTAGGCTTAGGGTTCCCCCCTGGGAGGGGGGAGCCCTAGGCCTAGGGAGCCCCCAGCCCTGGGGAGCCCTAGGCTTAGGGTTCCCCCCTGGGAGGGGGGAGCCCTAGGCCTAGGGAGCCCCCAGCCCTGGGGAGCCCTAGGCTTAGGGTTCCCCCCTGGGAGGGGGGAGCCCTAGGTCTAGGGAGCCCCCAGCCCTGGGGAGCACTAGGCTTAGGGTTCCCCCCTGGGAGGGGGGAGCCCTAGGCCTAGGGAGCCCCCAGCCCTAGGCCTAGGGAGCCCCCAGCCCTGGGGAGCCCTAGGCTTAGGGTTCCCCCCTGGGCGGGGGGCGCCCTAGGCCTAGGGAGCCCCCAGCCCTGGGGAGCCCTAGGTTTAGGGTTCCCCCCTGGGCGGGGGGCGCCCTAGGCCTAGGGAGCCCCCAGCCCTGGGGAGACCTAGGCTTAGGGTTCCCCCCTGGGCGGGGGGAGCCCTAGGCCTAGGGAGCCCCCAGCCCTGGGGAGACCTAGGCTTAGGGTTCCCCCCTGGGCGGGGGGAGCCCTAGGCCTAGGGAGCCCCCAGCCCTGGGGAGACCTAGGCTTAGGGTTCCCCCCCTGTGCGGGGGGAGCCCTAGGCCTAGGGAGCCCCCAGCCCTGGGGAGACCTAGGCTTAGGGTTCCCCCCTGTGCGGGGGGAGCCCTAGGCCTAGGGAGCCCCCAGCCCTGGGGAGACCTAGGCTTAGGGTTCCCCCCTGGGAGGGGGGAGCCCTAGGCCTAGGGAGCCCCCAGCCCTGGGGAGACCTAGGCTTAGGGTTCCCCCTGGGAGGGGGGAGCCCTAGGCCTAGGGAGCCCCCAGCCCTGGGGAGACCTAGGCTTAGGGTTCCCCCCTGGGAGGGGGGAGACCTAGGCCTAGGGAGCCCCCAGCCCTGGGGAGACCTAGGCTTAGGGTTCCCCCCTGGGAGGGGGGAGACCTAGGCCTAGGGAGCCCCCAGCCCTGGGGAGACCTAGGCTTAGGGTTCCGCCCTGGGAGGGGGGAGCCCTAGGCCTAGGGAGCCCCCAGCCCTGGGGAGCCCTAGGCTTAGGGTTCCCCCCTGGGAGGGGGGAGCCCTAGGCCTAGGGAGCCCCCAGCCCTGGGGAGCCCTAGGCTTAGGGTTCCCCCCTGGGAGGCGGGAGCCCTAGGCCTAGGGAGCCCCCAGCCCTGGGGAGCCCTAGGCTTAGGGTTCCCCCCTGGGAGGGGGGAGCCCTAGGCCTAGGGAGCCCCCAGCCCTGGGGAGCCCTAGTCTTAGGGTTCCCCCCTGGGAGGGGGGAGCCCTAGGCCTAGGGAGCCCCCAGCCCTGGGGAGCCCTAGGCTTAGGGTTCCCCCCTGGGAGGGGGGAGCCCTAGGCCTAGGGAGCCCCCAGCCCTGGGGAGCCCTAGGCTTAGGGTTCCCCCCTGGGAGGGGGGAGCCCTAGGCCTAGGGAGCCCGCAGCCCTGGGGAGCCCTAGGCTTAGGGTTCCCCCCTGGGAGGGGGGAGCCCTAGGCCTAGGGAGCCCGCAGCCCTGGGGAGCCCTAGGCTTAGGGTTCCCCCCTGGGAGGGGGGAGCCCTAGGCCTAGGGAGCCCCCAGCCCTGGGGAGCCCTAGGCTTAGGGTTCCCCCCTGGGAGGGGGGAGCCCTAGGCCTAGGGAGCCCCCAGCCCTGGGGAGCCCTAGGCTTAGGGTTCCCCTCTGGGAGGGGGGAGCCCTAGGCCTAGGGAGCCCCCAGCCCTGGGGAGCCCTAGGCTTAGGGTTCCCCCCTGGGAGGGGGGAGCCCTAGGCCTAGGGAGCCCCCAGCCCTGGGGAGCCCTAGGCTTAGGGTTCCCCCCTGGGAGGGGGGAGCCCTAGGCCTAGGGAGCCCCCAGCGCTGGGGAGCCCTAGGCTTAGGGTTCCCCCCTGGGAGGGGGGAGCCCTAGGCCTAGGGAGCCCCCAGCCCTAGGCCTAGGGAGCCCCCAGCCCTGGGGAGCCCTAGGCTTGGGGTTCCCCCCTGGGAGGGGGGAGCCCTAGGCCTAGGGAGCCCCCAGCCCTGGGGAGACCTAGGCTTGGGGTTCCCCCCTGGGAGGGGGGAGCCCCAGGCCTAGGGAGCCCCCAGCCCTGGGGAGACCTAGGCTTGGGGTTCCCCCCTGGGAGGGGGGAGCCCCAGGCCTAGGGAGCCCCCAGCCCTGGGGAGACCTAGGCTTGGGGTTCCCACCTGGGAGGGGGGGAGCCCCAGGCCTAGGGAGCCCCCAGCCCTGGGGAGACCTAGGCTTGCGGTTCCCCCCTGGGAGGGGGGAGCCCCAGGCCTAGGGAGCCCCCAGCCCTGGGGAGACCTAGGCTTGGGGTTCCCCCCTGGGAGGGGGGAGCCCCAGGCCTAGGGAGCCCCCAGCCCTGGGGAGACCTAGCCTTGGGGTTCCCCCCTGGGAGGGGGGAGCCCCAGGCCTAGGAGCCCCCGCCCTGGGGAGCCCTAGGCCTAGGGAGCCCCCGCCCTGGGGAGCCCTAGGCGCTTAGGGCTTCCCCCCCCCCCTGGGAGGGGGGGGGGAAGCCCTAGGCCTAGGGAGCCCCCGCCCTGGGGAGCCCTAGGCTTAGGGTTCCCCTCTGGGAGGGGGGAGCCCTAGGCCTAGGGAGCCCCCAGCCCTGGGGAGCCCTAGGCTTAGGGTTCCCCTCTGGGAGGGGGGAGCCCTAGGCCTAGGGAGCCCCCAGCCCTGGG